>NC_054825.1:84821763-85430201 GCF_018345385.1 Vulpes lagopus
ATCATCCACATACTTTGGTGGGGGCAATTTACACTATGATTTCTGTTCTTTTTCCATTTATCCTTACCCAAATATTCCTGCCTTTCTTCTCCTCTTAAGTTCAGCATTCAGTCCCATTCCTTCATGACTTAAAACGTTGAACCCTAATTTCTTCAATGAGATCTAGTTCTTTGAACAAGAATTCTTCGTTAAGAGCACAAGTTGGAGCAATCCATTTGAAAGCTGACTCTCTTATGTACTAACAGGTCTCACACTTCAGACAAATTGTTTAATTTTGCTGGGTATCATTGACTTGTACCGAAGTGCTGAATCGTTAAATTGTACACCTGAAACTAATATTACACTGCATGTTAATTAACTGGAATTTAAATAAATACTTAAAAAAAGAAGTGCAGTTGGTTGTGAGGAGTAACAGGTGTTTTATGGAAATGTGGAATAATAATATTGTACACCTGAATAAGTAAGTGTAGTTTATAGAAAAAAGCACCCAGGCCTGACCTTCCAAATCCTAGACTCAATAACTGTAAATCTCCTTCCATTCAGGTTTTGCTAATAACTATCAAATTGTATTTATTTCTTTAGGTTAAAATTTGAAATTCATTGGATTGGCATTAAGATATATAAGGCAGTAAGTACTCTTCCTAATTCTCTTTCTCATTACCATCTCCAAAAAATTTCAGGGCAATTTCTCTATTCTTTCATGCAGCAGCTTGTCTTTGGGAGCTCAAATGCCTACATATTATTAAGGAAGACTTTTCGGCACTACCAGATATCTTTCCCAATGTATACTGTGTATACTCTTCTTGTACATTTGTGTTAGCCTTTCCTCTTTACATGTTTTATATGATTTCCTTGAGGAGAAGCAGCATACCCTGCACTCTTCTTTGTAACCCTAACAGCCTACCCTAGTACTTTGTACACTAAGCTCTCTAATATTTTGAGCCTATTTTCTTCATTTGTCATATAACAGAATTCAATTAGATAATTACTGAAATCCTTTCCTATCCTAATTCCATTAGGAGTTTAGAGTAAACGATCTTTATGATTATTCTGGATTCTGAGATTCTAGGATTCAAAGACATTTCACTGTAACTGCTTATTTCGATGTTTGCCTCTCCCATTAAACTATCAAAATGTGCTTCTTAGTTATCATATCCCTACACTGTCTACCATAGCACTCGGCACACAGCAGGCCAAGTAAATTTATCAAATGAAAATACACGCACACACACATACACCACAGAAACAAAGAGAAAAATATATTGTGTTCTTTGGTAAATTCAATGAGAAGTATACTAACTTAAAATAGGAATGGGGCACCTGGATGGCTCAGTAGACAGAACATGCAATTCTTGGTTTCAGGGTTGTAGGTTCAAGACCCACTGTAGATGTAGAGATTACTTAAAATAAAATCTTTAAAAAAAAAAGTAAAATAAAATAGGGATAATATGCACCTTCATCATAAGGATTAAACTAAATGCATACAAAACACCTAACAGAGTGTCTAGCCCATATGTGGCACTCAACCAAGAGTGATTATTATTGTTTTTCAATCTTCATTAATTGTTCAGTCCATGGACCTTAAATTAATATTCTGATATATAATAAATTATATATCAACTTCCTAAAATAGAATATTTTGTCATTTATCTTTAATATAGTCTAATTTATTTGTATATCCTTTTTAGGTTGACAAATGTTTATATTAACATTCCTTTTAAATAGATGTTAAGAACTCAGAAAACAGCCAATTGCTTAAGTCACATTTTTTTTTTAAGTTTTTTTTTTAATTTATTTATTCATGAGAGATCCAGAGAGAAAGAGGCAGAGACACAGGCAGAGGGAGAAGCAGGCTCCACGCAGGGAGCCTGATGTGGGACTCGATCCCGGGTCTCCAGAATCATGCCCTGGGCCGAAGGCAAGCACTAAACCGCTAAGCCACCCCAGCTGCCCAAGTCACACTTTTTGCCAATAATTGACACAGGCAAACTTTTGAACTCTTTATATTTTCCAATAATCTTTTATTCATCATCTTTTATTTTTAAAAAATCCATGTCCTCTGGGTGCAGTGCTATTTTCTTTCATTGCTTTAATTATTTTAAAGTTATTATCTTTGATTTCAGTATCCTTAAGAATCATGTAATTCTATAAATTGCAAGTGTTTTTTTAATCCTATAAAGAAAGTAAACCCCAAGGGCAAAACTCCCAAGCTTCACTACTTCTGCATAAATCAGCACTTTTAAAAGATAAAGGCCTTGGATATAAATACAGTAAAAAGGCAGATACTGAAATATTCACTCCAACTTATTAATAAGAAATATAAAGCTATACTTTATCATGAACTTTACCATTATTTTTATTATAAGAAATTCATAGCTTTTATAAATTTGCATCTATATAATAATTAGAAAAGGTTTTATATAGTACCAATGAGATCATAAAAATACAATCTTTTTTTTTTTTTTTTTTTAATTTTTATTTATTTATGATAGGCACACAGTGAGAGAGAGAGAGAGGCAGAGACACAGGCAGGGGGAGAAGCAGGCTCCATGCACCAGGAGCCCGACGTGGGATTCGATCCCGGGTCTCCAGGATCGCGCCCTGGGCCAAAGGCAGGCGCCAAACCGTTGCGCCACCCAGGGATCCCCCAATCTTTTTTTTCAAAAGTTAAATTTTTTAATTTCAAAATACTTTAAAAGTTACAATCCCAGAATTATAAGCACAGCATCAGGAAATTATATGTACAATCAGTGTACTATAATTCAGGAAATAATCTGGTACCTGGGCTGCTCCTGTAATCATATTTGGAATGAAATCCTTATGGCCTGGAGCATCCATTAATGTAATAACTTTGGTTGTGGTCTCAAACTTTGTCATACCAACATCCATTGTTACTCCCCTTAAAGAAAACATAAAAAGGTTAGAAAATACTATAGAAATAATCAGTGCCATGGATTAAGTCATTTAAATTGTACACCTGATTGACAGTGAATTCTTAAGAAATAATGGGAATTTTATTACACAGTCTACTGTTTTGACTAATTAAGCTATCACTTGGAGCTAGAATTTCTGCAATTAACAGAATTACATGTGTATGCCTTTAAAATAAGATTTTGGACACAGCAAGAGCTTAACAAAAATGCTGGATGTTTCCCATTTCCTTTTTTGGGGGTAAGAGGCTATGTAGACTACGAACAAAAAAATATATGGAGACACCTCTGGAAGAGAAAACAGAAAATACTGCCCATGAGAGAAGGTAAAGTGGATGGAGGCAGTTTTCCTCATCTTCATATGTAGATACTTCACTAATGATAAAAATAAACTTCTAAACTTTCATTTGTAAGGTAGGTCAGAATGTTCCACATTTAGAAAAAAGAAAATATCAAAGGAGATACCAAAACTTTTAAAAGTCGAGAGAACTAAACAACAGTTTGTTTTACATCCCGTTTCGTCCTTCTTGAAGACCAACACAGTGCCTCTTCTTAGCCAAAAAAAATGTAGGTTTGGATTATAAGAAAGCCCAGGGAGGGTCTACAAAGGTACTGAGTCTTTCTAGACATCAGGAAAAGGAAATTGGGTGGGCAATAAACTGGGTAATCATTCATCCTGGCTTGCCCCAAACAGTCCAGAGTAATGAATGGGCACTCCCTTTTACTACCAACTGTTCTGATAATACCCTAGCAGAGCAATGAAATAACACATGGGTCTCCTTGCTCAAGTCATTCTAACTTAATCTGAAACCATGGGCCATTTGACCTGGTGAAAATGATGTTTAATTCTAATAATCCTCAAATAATTGGCTAGAATACTGATGAACCAAGACTCATTCTGAGCTTCTCCATAGACTGCTTTGACCAAAAAACACTCTTTGGAGCCAGGTCTGGTCTGCATTTGCAACCCTAGGGATATAAATATCCCTCATTATACTAATTTCTGTTCAACATATGAGCAAAACAATTTATAAATGTTTAATATGGTAGGATATAACACACTGTATTTTTGAAATACTACTGAAATACTATTATTGGTGAGTTAAAATTCTTATTATGTAACTAGAAGCATCTGCTATCTACAGAACCAAAATATATTCTAAAATTGCATCATTCTGAGCAATAGAAAACTACTAGCAGCAAAAATATAACAGCCAACCAGTAGATATAGTATCAAAAAGAATAAAAACCCCACTAAAATTATTGACTATTCCAGAAATTAAATAATTAGCTAACCTGCCAGCTCAACTCACATATTAAGTAAATTCAAACAAGTCATTCTAACTTAAATTATACATTCTCAATCTCTTTACCTATTTAACAGATGACACAAATGTAACTAAGGAGCCATGTATTTTAATAATCTGTTCGGTAAGCTGATATGTGAAAATTATTTGTTCTTCTAACATTGACATCATACAAAATTCCACTGTTTTCCAATATTCATTTTCCAAAAATTTGCCACCAACTAATTTTCCTTACTGGGTTGGAAAACAAGCATGTGATGCTATAAAGAATAAATAAGACACCTACAAAAAGAAAAAAAAAAAAAAAACCCTACCCTGATATACAATTTTGTTTATCACAAGAGCTGAGGAATACTGTGACCCCCTTTATTGAGATTACCTTATATATTTTAATGTAGACTATTCAAGACTCCAAGAAAGTAAATACACACCTTTTTTAAAGTATGAAAATCCAAATATATTCTCTAATCATACTCAGAAGGAAGATAAGGAACACAGAATACTTCCTTTGTTGATTTAGGACTTTCAGAGGACTTCTGAGTCCTTAATTATTATTTTGACACAGTTGATACACCTGCCAATTCACTTATTTAGGTGCCTTCGTTCTTTCCTGACAAAGGTGCCATTGGCTCTCTGATCCCTGACAATTCTAACATGACACATATGATCACTCTAAAAAGACTTCAAAAGAAATACTTTGGCCAGAGGTCTATGAGTAGCTGTTCTCTCCTGCAGAGTTAGCACTGGGCACAGTAATAGATACAGGAGTAACAGACTAGATTAAATCTCCATGGTAAGAGGTAGGTTTAATTACTTGTTTGTTGACTCTATCTTATAAAAACATCCTACAGAAAGTATAAAAAATGAATTAAGTGTGATAATTTAAATTTACTGGTCATTTTAATTCCAGACAGAAAAGAGTTCACTGCAAAAAGTTACCTTCTATAAAATTTAGTCTCATTCGTAATTTTAATTCAAAATCACGTCAATTTGACATATTTCGGGAAGGGACAACTGAAACTTCTCCCACAGAATAATTAACAAAGGGTTTTTACTGCCTTTTACTGTGTGCGTGTTTTAATTTTTTTTTTTTTTGATAAACATTCAACTATTCTCATAGAATTTGGAATAGTAAATGTATACAGATTCAATGGAAACTATAATAAAAATATTTCCCCAATAATTGAAAGCTTTCCTCTAAAAGAAGTTTCTAAAATATTTCATGGCATGTTTCATATATATTCAACACATATTACATACTTATTTAAAAGATTATATATCATTGCAAACTGAAAATTTTGAAATATAGTGACTACCTTTCCCTTTCTTCGCCAGTCTCATCCAAGACCCATGCATATGCAAACGAAGCTTTGCCAGCCTTTTTAGACTCTTGCTCATACTTATGCATAGTTCTTTTGTTTACATTACCCAGAAGATAAAGCATATGGCCCATCAGAGTACTTTTCCCAGCATCAACATGACCTAAGGAAAATTGATTCAGGATTAATACTAGGTACATTTTCCAGACGTTGTTCACATCGAGGCATTGCATGCATATGTAATCCAATAATTCGTGTCAGTGTTTCGGGTAATAAATACCAATTTTTATCAAAAGATAGTTAAAGTAAATGGAGAAAAAAAAAGAGTATCTCTTTTAGAGATATTTTAGAGAGGGGGTAAGTTTCCTTGACTTTTGGAAATTAAAACTGTCAGTAAGATATGGCATTTTCAAAATATTCACAAAATGAAAATGCCACAAGTCTAATAACTCCTTGATAACTTGGCATCATTCCCCCCAAAGTGACTAGAAAGCATCATGATGCAATGCCTCCTTGCTTGTGTCCATTTACACCCACACAGAAACTCAAGAGTGGGAACGAGTGTCCACGCTGCCACTAGGAGGTTGCTAGGCTAAAGCAGAGGTGAGTGACCATCCAGAGGACTAAAGGGCATTACCGATGACCACCAAGTTGAGGAGCTGCTTCCCTCCTTGCCGCTTCTCCAGTTCTGCTTTGACATCTATTTGCTGCCTCAGCTTGCCAGATTTCTTCACCGGTACTGATGGTGAATTCTGCTCTTCTGATGTTTGAATGGTGTGGGATGGGAGAACTGATTTAGAAACAGTGTCAAGAACATCAGAAGAAGCAATGCTGGTTTCTTCACTAAGATGTCCTTTTTGAAGTGTGTGGAAACTATGACCATTTTCTTCAGTTACTCTATAGAAAGCAGAGATAGGAAAAAAGTGTTTAAACCAACTCAACTGACATCCTCTTGTTAATGTCAGAAGGGCAGAGAAATTGTCTCTCCTAATTCCTTACACTTGCAGACCAAAAATGATCTCTGCTAAGTGGCTAGCCTATTAAGGTGGAAATTTTAAGTAGCTAGACACAAACCACACAAATACAGACTTAGAAGATCCCAGGAGAAAAACAGTCTACCAAATGCTGAGATAAGAAGAAAATATCCCATAAAATAACTGAATTCAAGGCCATAGCCTTAGCCATATGATCCTATCAAAACATGGCATAAAGAAGAGATTTTGTAAAACTTGGCACTAAAAGGGATCCCTGGGTGGCTCAGCGGTTTAGCGCCGCCTTCAGCCCAGGGCGCGATCCTGGAGTCCCGGGATTGAGTCCCACGTCAGGCTCCAGTCAGGCTCCCGGCATGGAGCCTGCTTCTCCCTCCTCCTGTGTCTCTGCCTCTCTCTCTCTCTCTTTCTCTCTCTCTGTCTATCATAAATAAATAAATCTTTAAAAAACAAAACAAAACAAAACTTGGCACTAAAAGTGTTCCCAGAGGTAAAGTAGTATTATTTTTAAAAAAATTTTATCCCAAACTCATTCTTCCAACAGCACAGAGACTTTAATCTTTTTTGCTCAAACACTATCCTTAAGGGAGATAGATATCTTATCTGTCTACATTTTCTCAATACTTTCAGCAAAGAAATTTTTAATTCATTAACTAAACAAATACTTGATTTTCTAAAAATTACAACTTATACTAGACATTGATGTTGAGAAGAAAAGAAGATGCAGATGAGAAATTTATCTACTAATCCCAAAAGCTTATAATGTAGTGAGGGACTCAATACATAAAGTAGAAACAAGACCATCTAGTATATCTTATTCTCTCTGACCTTAGTTCATTAAGCTCTTTGACCATTACCTACAGAAACTGTATCAGTGCTATCCTATGGACGGCTAGCAGTGATGTGATCTAATCAGTCAGACTACAATACAATATACCTTACACTCCTTTCAGTGATACAGATAAACAGAATTTGGACAAATAACAGGTTAAATTACAAGTTATTAAGAATGAAACCAATTCTATCCAACTCCATTTGAGACTGGCAAAGAATTACATACAAAAAGCAGTTTATATGAGAACAGTACATTATTTTCCTCTTGTCTACTATAACAAAATGCAGACTCCTTTTTCCCCTCTCGGGGCATTTTTATGTCTCAACTCAGACCCTTCATCCTAGGCCTCAGGAAAGGGTCAAATTAGTTATATTTGCAACTTCATTAAAGACCTCATATCCACTCTCCCCTTTTCTCTTGCTTTTGCAAATCTCTACTAACAATTTTGGCATTCATTCGTTAACACCACTTAGATTAGCTTCATCTAGAACCACAGGGAACAAACTTAAGTGTGTGAAGAAGGTTCCAGTTCTTTTGAAGGATTCTAAAGGCTAAATTAAGTGAAATCTTAGACTGTAATTTGCAAATATTTGAATGACCACAGCTAGTTCTAAAACCAAAACATGACAAATCTGCATTTAAGCAAGTCAAAACAAACAAACAAACAAACAAATCTCTACAAATTCTCATAAAAGTGTTCAACCAAAATAACTAGGGCTCTGGTTCTGATCAGACCTGGGAGAAATCACAATTTCTGGTTTCAAATCTGTTTTTAGTTATAGAAGCTTTTCTTCAAAGGAAAGCATTTAACTCCAGTATGGAGAAGAGATACAAGCAGGACAACTATGGTTGGGACGCCTGGGTGGCTCAGTGGTTGATTCAGCTCAGGGCGTGACCTCGGGTCTGGGGATCCAGTCCCACATCAGGCTCCCTGCGAGGAGCCTGCTTCTCTCTCTGCCTGTGTCTCTCCCTCTCTCTCTAATGAATAAATAAGTCTTTAAAAAAAAAAAAAAAAGGAAAGAACAACTATGGTTGACAGAGTGGATAGAGACCTGAAGCTCAGTCGGCCCAGCATTGGAAGGGCTTGGGTCTGACTTGATCATTTCTTTTGCAATTCAGTAACACAAAAGGGTTGCCTTTCTCTTGGTTTCATGAAAACATTCAAGTAATTTCTAAGTAAAACATAAATTAGTTCACTAAACTGTATAGTGTTGGAAAGAAATAACTAAAGTAATTATAAAAGCATCATATGTAAGTCTGTGCTTAGTAAAAACTTATACATATTACAAAATAAAATTCAGTATTTTAAGGTTTTGAAAAATGTCTAAGATGAGGCTTAGAAAGGCTGTAATTACTGACTGACATGAAAAAAAGACTAGGGACATTTGGGTGGCTCAGTGGTTGAGCATCTACCTTTGGCTCCCTGGGTCCTGGGATCCAATCCCACTTCAAGCTCCCTATAGGTAGCCTGCTTCTCCTTCTGCCTATGTCTCTGCCTCTCTTGGTCTCTCATTAATAAATAAATTAAATCTAAAAAAAAAAAAGCAAGCAAGCAAGCAAGCAAGCAAGCAAAAAAAAAGACTAAGTTGGTTGAATGTTTTTTTCAGGTGCTGATATAATTTTGTAAACTTATCTATTATTATAAAATAACTACTCTAGTTTTTTTCCTAAGTCATCTTTCCAAAAGTGGAAATATTTCTACATGAATCTAGAGGCTTAATTTTTCTTGTTGAGTTATTTAAATGAGACGGGGAAGCTAATAATTTAGATTTAAGAGTATCTGTTCTCTATGCAAGGTTCTAATCATTTATACTTAAATAAGCTTTTTCTAGAGAAGCATTTATTATCTTTAAATATTAGTGGAGAAAAACCTTGCTGTTTTAATTTCTTCTTAGTAGTGCATTACCCTTTTTTAAGGAGCTGCCACTGGGAATCACACTATGTAGGTATTTACAATGCTGAAATCTTGACTCAGAAGTGTTTCATTACGTTTCTCTGTGCTTTTCCAAGATCAAACCAGAATAACAGCTTAAGTATTATCCTAGTATACATAACCTTCCTAAAAAACCCTATATAAGTATTTGACACAAATATAGCTTGGTCCTTGAGCAATATTATTATACATTTCTGATTATCCTGACTTATATACCTACAGACCTCTAATGTTCTAATGAGTTCTTTTCTAGAGCTATATCAAAATATTGACTCACAGGCTGTTTTATTCACCTTTACACATATTTCCAAGTTTATTTTTAAGATAAAAATATTTCCCCAATAACTTTGATCAATAAATGTTTAAACAACTGTTCTATGAAACAAATACATTGATTAAAATTAATGGTTCCTGTCCTCATGAAGCATATAGTCTTGTAGGATTCTGAAAGGCTTGCATTATACTTGTGAAGTATAGAGTTAGGTTGTCAAGAATTACTTACTTGGAATTACTATTTTTTTTTTTCTTGATCATTTTTTTTCCCCCAAAGATTTTACCCATTCATTCATGAGAAACACAGAGAGAAAGGCAGAGACATAGGCAGAGAGAGAAGCAGGCTCCTTGCAGGGAGCCTGATGCAGGACTCAATTCCTGGGCCCCACCATCAAACCCAGAGCTGAAATGCTTAACCACTGAGTCACCCAGGCGTCCCTCTTGATCATTTATTATCTATTATCTTTTATAGTTATTCCCATAGACAACTATGATTTACTTCTAACATTATACATTAATTTGGGCTTATTTGCATGTTGCTTTCTAAGACTTTCAAAACCTTTTGCAATAAGATTATAAAATCCTTAGAATAAGGAATTGTGTATTTATTTAGTTATTTCCTCTCAATGGAAATAATCTAAGAATAATAAAGGAATTTATGATTCTGACAATCCAACCCCAATTCAGAGAGAAAAGACTACATTAAGCTTTTGGTAAATAAATCAGACTCAAAATTATTTTAATGGGCTAAAGTTACCCAAATTAAAATGCCATTCATTTTAATTCATTAAATGTCACTCACTAAAATTTCATTCATCCATTCAACATACACTGAATACCTACTATGTCCTGTTTATGGAGTTCTTTCCTTCACTGAATTGGAATCTAGTAGTGTTGCTTTTATAAAATAAAAAAATTAAACTAAGTGATCATTAAGATTCTTCACAACCCAACAAAAAAAAAAAAAAAAAAAAAAAAAGATTCTTCACAACCAAGACTCATGAAATTTAATAGATAAAACAATGTTGTAAGGGAGAAAAAAAATAAAGCTGCTTGGTTTAAATTTCTTGAATTTTTAAAAAAATCCTCTATTTTTTGTTTGTATTTGATAATAATGATTATCTTTCTAAATGACTGACAAAATACATGCAATCTATAAGTAACTGATTTAAAAAATGATTATACAATCTGAAAATTTTTAATTTTTTTTTTTTTTAATTTATGATAGTCATACAGAGAGAAAGAGAGAGAGGCAGAGACACAGGCAGAGGGAGAAGCAGGCTCCATGCACCAGGAGCCCGACGTGGTATTCGATCCCGGGTCTCCAGGATCGCGCCCTGGGCCAAAGGCAGGCGCCAAACCGCTGCGCCACCCAGGGATCCCCAATCTGAAAATTTTTAAAGCAGTTTAAAGTTAATGTTTTTAAACTGTGCTGTTAAGCCTCAAGCAACCAACTTCCTTTGCCTACAAAAACTCCTGGGAAAATCCTCAAGATTGTGATAAGAATAAATGAATGCTACTAATGTAGGGATCTATCATTTCTCAGCATATTTGAAATTCTAGATATGTTTCATTTTGTATTTTATGCCTTTGTTCTAGTGATCCATTTCATTCAACCTGAAAATCTTAAAGAGTTTAAAGAGTACAGTTAGAAAAAGAACTTTTAATTAATGATTACGATTCACCAACCACATTTAATTCCCAAACACTGCTTACCTACGCCATCTAGTGGTACAAGGATTACCTAGCTCAGAGCGCTAGATTACACAAAATAGAGGGTTTTTGCTAAATTATTTAATTCATATGAGAAAACTGACAGTGAGATAGATTAAGTAACATGCATTACTTGGTATCAAGCCTAATTTATCATCCCCTTTTCTTTGTATCATGTCACACTGATGGCCCATGATACTTTAACATCACCAACATAGCAAAATTTATTAAAATAGGTTCTCTTTTCTGACAGTCGAGTGGAAGACAATACCAATTTCCAAAAAAAGTGGGGGAAGGCTTAAAAACTTACCCAGGCACTTCGAATCCCATAGTTTGCTTCTTTCCAGACACAGTCATTTTGGCAACTTTGGGCACAATTTCAGATTCACTTCGAGATGACTGAGAATCTATTGATTTTCCTAATTAGAGAGCAAAATATAAAAGGCTAATTGAAGTTGATTGCTAGAAACATTTGCTACACATTATATAGTACATAAATATATAGCATGGTAATTAAGTTTTATAGAATTTATATCTTTATACATATTCTTTTCTCTAAAAACATTCAGTGAACATTAAAATGCTGAAATTCTTTTGTCACTCTATATTCTGGGAAACCCCCTACTATTGGGACTCTGCTATGCTTAACTTCCACCAAATCTCTTCCTAATTTTGAACTGACTCTTAAGTTTCAGTATTAAGAGGTCACAAGGTGGTTTCTGCAGAGCCTCACTCTGACAGAATACCTAGGCCCTAGATCCCTCTCCCCCACCACGCCCTTTCACACTACTAAAATTGTTTGGTCAGTTAGCAGATGGCTAAGCTATTTTTAATCTCGTGATATCTATAAACTGATGAACAAGGTAAGCATCTGCTGAACTGTGCTGGACACTGCATATATTTTACTTGCATACAATCCTAGGTTTAGTAAGATACTTGATATCTAACAAGAATATGGGGGGAATCAACTTAGAAAAAGTGAATTAAGAACAAGATCAATTATGAGCTAGACCAAAGATGTTTATGCATTTGATCCTTCAAAAAATATACCTGTAATTCATGGAATTCTTTAGAGAGTATCTTTATAATTTTCAGTAATATTACCATCAGGATTGGGTCCACTTAGAAATGGAAACTGCACATGCTACACTGGTAAATATATATATATGTTACTTTTTAAATTAGAAAAAAAATAAATTAATGTATATAATGCATACAAAACGTTTACTATTTGCCTATTATATGCCAAGCACTATGCTGGAGATCTAACAGTAAACAAAACCAAACATAATCCTTGTGCTGAGGAGCTTACATCTCATGGAGGAAGTGCACTAACTAATCAAAAATAAAATTCTTGGGACACCTGGGTGGCTCAGCAGTTAAGTGTCTGCCTTCAGCCGAGGGCATGATGCTGGAGTCCCGGGATTGAGTCCCACATCAGGCTCCCTGCATGGAGTCTGCTTCTCCCTCTGCCTGTGTCTCTGCCTCTCTCTCTTCCTCTGTGTCTCTCATGTATAAATAAATAAAATCTTTAAAAAATAAATAAAATTCTTATTAGTGTTAGAATATGTACATAGCGTCATAAGATTTGGTGACAGGGCACACAAATTAGAGCTTCCACAGAAAGTTAAGAGTTAAGCAATGATGCAAAAATGAGTAGGAAAGACCTCCACAGAAAGGAAGAGCACTGTGAACAGAGTAGTGTGTAGTGGGAGGCGGTGTGGGACCTCAGAGGAAGTAAAAGTGGAAGGGAAAAGGAACAGAGCTAACTTAATGTAGCTGAAGTGGGGGCAGTGGCCAGGCTGTGCATGGCCCTTTAGACCATGTCAAAGATCTAACATTTGTTCTGACAAAATTGGAAGCCACCAAAATGGTGGCAAGTGATAGGAGGAAAAAAGAGAGAGAGGAGAGGACAGAGTCAAGCTCAAGGAGAAGTGAGGGCTGGAGTGTTTTATTTGTGATTCATCAGCACATAATTAGTAGTTGAAGGCACAGACATAAGTGAGATCACAAAGCAAGTGAATATAGAATAAGAACAGAAGTGGTCCTAGGACAGGGCCTTGAAACAAATCCAGCCTTAAATCATAAGATGGAGGATGCTGAGCCTGAGGAGGTCCAAGGTAGGGGGGTGGGGAGAGGGAGTGCCAAGAAGCCAAGGGAAGAGTATTTGATGGAGCTGGCATCACCAGTCTGGGGAAGTGAAACAAGAAGCCAGAATGGGTTAAAAAAAAAAAAAAAAAGTGAAACAGAGGCAGTACATGGCCATAATCTCTAATCCATAATTCTAACACCTGAAAGCTCTGGAAAATTAAGGTTTTTGTTTTATTTCAATTTGGAAGCAAAACCTGACCTGGACTGACATGAAGGCTATTTATAGCCCTTATTTATCCCAGGTAAAGTGACAAGCCATCCATTTCAAGCTCAGAAGTCACAATGTGATGTTTATAGGGTGCTTTCCCCCATCCCAATGAGGTTATCACACCATAGACAAGTAGGACGTACATGGTTAATGTTTTTCTAAATCCCAAAACTTCTGATTTCTGAGTCAAATCTGGTCCCAAGGGCTTTAGATAAGTGATTATAGATATGTCATTTGCACATATCTTAACTTGAAAACTTAAGAAGTTTGGCTGGAAAGGGAGGAGGGCTATGGTAGAATGGTAGCAAAAGGGTCAGCTGATAGAAAAGACAGAATTCAGAGGGACTGGTTAAGAATATTAGGAAGAGAAAAGGTCACATTAGATATTTTAGAATTCCTGAGAAGGCAGAAAGGGCTGAGATATGAAGGTCAGGCTGATCTAAACTAAAGCAGGCAAAACGCTCTTTTTGCTGTAATAGGGGGAAGGTTTGTATGAAGAGCTAGATGATGAAAATTTCTAATGGTTAGCTTCTATTTTCTCCATAACAAGGAGCCTGGTGAGACTGAGGGTAAACAAGGAAAGTAAAAACAGGCTGGTGAAACAAATAGTTTTCAATAATTGTTGCACAACGGAGAACTGTCAGACAGTATTGAAGGCCCACCTAAAATTAGTGATAATAACTTTTGAAAATAATATAACATTGTGGGTCAACTATACTCAAATAAAAACACCTTTTTGAAAAGATCTGTGGTAATACCTTTATAAGGGAATCAATCTGCCTTTTTTTGTGACTTTTTCTAGCAACATTCACCCTTTTAGGAACAGGTACACGGAAGACATTAACTGCTTCATTCAGGATTATGTTTCTACCCAACCGGTGCAAGGAGAAAGCAGAGAAATAAGGCAGTTAAAGGTACTGGCAAAATGGGAGGGAAAGTTACTCAAATTATAAATCATGAATGCTAAGTGGGATTAAACAAATAAAATGACAAAGGAAAAGCACTGATGCAATGGGATAAGGAAGAGAGGTCCATAGGTCAAGGAAAGGTCATGCTATGAGAAGCACAACTAGGTGTTGGTGGTCAGAACAGGACTGTGAATTCATGATTCCGGAGGAGGGAGGATTATAGTGAATTGCTGAGAAGGTGATGGTCCCTGGAAATCAAGTTGTCAAGCAATTCAAGTCCAGGTGCAGCATTTGTTGGTGTTTTTCCACATTGATGCATCAAGAGCTGAGGATGAAGAAGAACACTGTAAGCCAACTGCCAATATTCAATGAACAAGGAAGAGTGGACTTGAGGTTGTTCAGTAAATAATAGCAGTGAGGACCAACAAACAGGTGGTTTAGACAAAAGACAGGAATTTCAAAGGAGCAGAGATTTCAGAGGAAAAAAAAAGGATGGATGAATAATGATGTTGGAAAAGGCAGCAAAGAGAACAAAGCTGACTTTTCAGACTCGAAGACTGGAGGGAGTATAAGTGGAGTAAGGCAAGGATTGGAAAAACCACTAAGAAAACAGATTGAGAATTACAGGGGGGTTTAATTTTTATGAAAAAAGCAGTTCCAGAGTTATGGCAAAAGTAGAGATGAGAGAGGGATGAGAAAGGGATAAAAAAGGGGAACACACAGCACTGATGAAGATGATGGTGGTGGTGGTGGTGGTGGTGGTGGCAGTGTATGTAAGTGGGGAGGACATCCTAAGACAAGGAAAAGAGGCATGGTGGATTTGGACATCTGTGGAGAGAAGACCCATAAAGCACAGAAATGTCTCAATCTGGGCTATCCAAGACTAATTCCCACTTCCTACATTTAGTACACTGAAAAACCATAATTTTGATTTTTTTTTTAAAGTAGGTGGGTCATAAAATGACACAGAAGGTCTAAAGCACAAAAATCACAATATGAGGGATGCCTGCATGACTCAATGGTTGAGCATCTGCCTTTGGCTCAGGGCATGATCCCAGGGTCTTGGGATCAAGCCACCTCCCTCTGCCTATGTCTCTGCCTCTATCTCTGTGTCTCTAAATAAAATCTTTTTTAAAAAATCACAAAATGATTCTACAGTATTTCTAGCAGATGCAATAAATATATATTACTTTCATTTCTAGTGATTCTTATCTAGAAGACATCAAACACAAGATGTAGTATTTCAAAAATTCAGTTAAGTGAAAGTCCTTTTTTTTTTCATAGTAAAATAAGTCTAGTATTATAGATCTGAATATAGCCTCTTAAAGCAATAGTTCTCAAATCTTTTTATTTGGGTCACACACTCCTTTAGAAAAGCTCATGAAAACAATGGGGCACGCTTGCCAGAAAAATGCACCTACCATACACACAAAATTTTGCATACTATTTCAAAGGGTTCAATAATTCTCCCCTTGAGAGGTAAGCTTGACTTGGGCTATTTTGGAAATATGCTCATTTCAATCTGATATTATCCAAAGTCAAAGAAAAAAGATACATTCAGTAAACTTTCCACTGAGCTATTGTCAATAGCAATGTGATACACTTCCACTTATCCAATCACATTATGAAGTTCCTCTCATAATTACCATCACCCTGATGGCAGGCAAAAATCTGATAGGTTAGAAATAAACTAATAACTAAAATAACCAGTAATGAATCACTAAGAGATACATATGAGTGTTTGAATTCATCACATAAAAGTATAAAATGTTTACTGTTTTCTCCCATCTTCCTCAACCAACTAGAAATTCATTCACTACATAACAACCTCAAAAAAGTGAGCACTGAATTTTCAGAAAGTCAAAACAAGAAATGTCAGCACAGAAGGGGTATTTTCACAGAAAAAAGAAGTGTGGATTCTGGTTCCTGCTCTGCCACTATGTAGCTACTACCTACCTTACAGCTTAAAGCAGTTCCCTTAATTTCACTAGCTTCAGTTTTCTCATCTACAGATCTTCCTCAACTTACAACAGGTTACATCCCAATAAACCCATCATAAGCTGAAAATATCGTAAGCCGAAAATGAATTTAATATACCTAACCTATAGGACCCCACAGCTTAGCCTAGCCTACTTTACAATATGCTCAGAACACTTACATTAGCCTACAGTTGGGAAAATGCATCTAAGACAAAGCCTATTTTTTTAATAAAGTTTTGAGCAACTCATATAATTTATTGAATACTGTACCGGAAATGAAAAACAGAATGGTTGTATGGGTACAGAATAGCTGTAAGCATATTGGTTGTTGACACCCCATGATCAGATGACTGATTGGAAGTTGCAACTCCCTGTCACACTGCCCAGCATCATGAGGAAGGATTGTACATTATCACCCAGGTAAAGATCAAAATTCAAGGTATGGTTTCTGCTGAATGCATTATCACTCCAGCACTATTGCAAAGTCAAAAAAATCTAAGTAGAATCATAAGAGGGGGACTGTCTGTTACAATGAAACAAATGACTTCTAGTTTAGTAGACGTCTATGACTCCCAAACCACTAAAATGATTTTAAATCAAATAGCCCATTAGGAGGTAAAAGTAAATGTGCTATTTGAAGGGAAAATAATCAATGTCTTCCCTCAAGTCATGTAAAAACCCTGTCACCAAAAAGATATGCATTCTGAAGAATCACATATTAGTGACTAGTGTTCAGTCTTTAGGAGGATGGAGGAGAATCAATCATTTTGATTTTTCAATCGGATGGAAAGAACAGCTTACCCAGTTGATCAAGCCTAACCTGCTTGTTTTATAGACCACAAAAAGACATAAGGAAATTAAGTGACTTCACAGTAAACGGCAGGACCCACACTTAATCATCTCACCCTACCTATTCAATTCACCTTTCTCCTACTCCAGTCATCTTTTGTCCCTGCAGTTATTCTTTAATGGGCTGCTCTCCTCCAGGGCTCCACTGCTTTTTTTCTCAACTAAGATCTAAATAGCGGTGTCTAAGTTTTCTCTTAAATACAAAATGATCTAGGTCTTGGGCAGCCTGGGTGGCTCAGTGGTTTAGCGCAGCCTAGGGCGTGATCCTGAGGACCTGGATGGAATCCCAAGTTGGGCTCCCTGCATGGAGCCTGCTTTTCCTTCTGCCTATGTCTCTGCCTCTCTGTGTCTCTCATGAATAAATAAATAAAATCTTTAAAAAAAAAATTATCTAGGTCTCTTGTCCTGAAGATCTTTTTTAATGTGAATGCCTTTTTAAAGGATACAAAGCTCAATTTCTCCAGCACTACACAACTATCATACTCTTGCTGAATTTACTGAAAACATACACTTGGCATATCCACATGATTTACCTGCCTCTGATTTATTTCTTTGGTCTTTAAAGCACACTCAATATTAGACTACCAGCTCTTGGGAGGATAGAAATGGTCTTATACATACATATATTCATAGTCCACAGCACATGACACAGTGCTCTCCCCACAACAAACAGTAAATAGAGTTTAATGATTAATCCCTAAGAGTTTTACATTTTCAAAACATGAAATGATCTGTATTGCTTTTCCAAGTTATCTTTGATCTCTTTGGACAATAACCTCAATTTACTCTCTACCTTTACTTGGACTTAATATGAGCCATCTCCTAATGTTTAGAGACCTTAATTCTAGAAGCCCATCTCTGGTCCTACTATGGGCACTCTCATATGCTCTCCTGTTAGGTGCTTACGTGCTCTTTTGCCTTCATAACAACCTTGCAGAGTAGGTATAATTATATCTACTTTAGGAGAATGGAGGGCCAAATAGGTTGATTTGAGAAAGGCTATACAACCTTGGCCTGTGATATTACTGGGTTTAAAAAAATATGAATCGCATGGTGGCTATTCTCAATGGGCTTATACACTACCCTGAGATAATTATAATAGTGGTAGAGACGAGTTATAGAAACAATAAGAAAGAGAATTCAAAGTATGTGTCTAATTAGAAAAGTCTTAACAAATAAGATTTGACATAACCCTGGTAAAGAAAGGGGAGGCAAAAACAACTTGAGAAAAAAAAAAAAGCATACTTAAGGGTCAACCAGGCAAAAATTCTGAAAAAAGACTGGGCCTAGTTATAAACAGACAGTTACACAAAAGTGTACCTTACCTTTAGATTGAGCCCAGTTCTTTATTTTTTATTTTTTTTTTAATTTGCTTAAGTGTCATGCAAGTAAGTTTCAAGAGTACATAACAACAACAAAAAGAATGATCCAGTAGTACAAAATCCAAAGGGACTATTTTGGGGACAAACAAGCCAAGTTGATGCTGAAGTTCATCTGGAAGAGTAAATGTGAGAGAATGACCAATAAAATTTTTAAATTAAGAATAATAATAGGGGACTTGAACTACTAGATATCAAGACCTCCTATAAAGCTTGAATAAATTAAAATGGGGAATAGCTTGATGAATTAGAATACAGCATCTGCAAATGAACCAATTAATAGGAATATGCTTAATAAGAATAACATTTGAGTATACAGAAAAATATGTAAGTTATATATATATATATATGTATGTGTATACACACATACACACATAGTTACAAATAGAAATTCACTATATGCAAAGTGATATTTCAAATCAATGGGAAAAGGATGGGTCATTCAATGTTGTATTAGGAATATTAGCCATTCATTTGAAAGAAAGGTTCTATCATACGTCTATGTATCATATGTAAATTCCTTGTTGATCAAAGATATGAATAAAAAATACAGAAAAATCTATTTATAATCTTCAAGACTGAGAAGTTTTATATAAAATTTTAAAATTTCTCTCTGATTAAAGATACCACAAGAGAACATAAAGTATATAAGGAAAAATACACAAGGTTAATATATATAATAAAGGAGCTCATACAAACCAACAAGAGAAAACAACTCAGAAATAAAAAAGTGAACAATAAAAAAACCAACCAGGTCAATATACGTAAGTCAAAGAAAGGTGTGGCAAAGGAAAGGGGGAACAGGAATGGGAGAGGGACTTAGGATAGAGGACTAAAAAAGGGAAGTGGTGGAAGAGGGAGGACAGAGGGAGAGGAATACGTAGAAATATTTCTGCTTTTTTATTAGCATCTAGAGTTGCCAAGGGAAAAGAGTGCTAACAGACACTGCTGACAACAGCACAGGCTGGTGTACTTGTGGCAGGGAAAAATGTGATAGAATAAAGAAGTCTACTAAGTACATTATACTTCTGGTAATGTGTTCTGCAAAAATATTAACATTACTGTACAACACTGTATGAACAAGACTGTTTACTGTGGTGCTGTCTATAATGGCAGAAAAATGGTGGGTGTACATCAGTAAGATGATGGTCAAACAAATTATGATGCACCCAAACAACGGAATAGTTGGCTTCATACTAAACCTATATGCACGAAAAGGAAACCATGCACATTAAGTGGAAAAAGCACATGCAATATTATATAGCAAAGACGCTATATCACTATACTCATGACATTAAAACGTCCACAAGAATAGAAGTGAACTTTTAAAAGTAATTACATCTAAAGAGTGATATTTAAAAGGAAGTAACTTTCATCTCAAAATTTATATACTTCTGTGATACAACTGTATTATTTTTATAATTAAAAATGTTTAAGTGAAGGGACGCCTGAGTGGCTCAGTGGGTTAAGCATTTGACTTAGGCTCAAGTCATGATCTCAGAGTCCTGGGATCCAGTCTGCTTTGGGCTCCATGCTCTGTGCAGAGTCTGTTTCACCATCTCTCTCTGCCCTACTCCTAGCTTGTGCTCTCTCTCTCTCAAATAAATAGTTAAAAAAAAAATGTTTAAGTGAAATGTGTTCAAATTAAAACACTTCAAAACACTAAAAACTTCTTTCTGTACTATTCTTCAGAGATGCTCTTGATTTTTCTTAGAAGTTAATAAAGTAAAATCCTACTTGACAGTAACACTTAGAATCAGCATATCACACCCCAAAATCCATCAATGATCCTGAATATCATGTATCACTGAAAAGTTCTGTTTGGAAATAAAAAGTTTACCCAATCATTCAATGACAATTATATTTCAGAATGCTCTACCAAGCCGAAAGTAACACTCTACACAGTTTGTCTTTTGTGTTAAGCAATCCCCTTGTTTAGACTCTGAAGCTCCTTGACAGCGACGGCTGAAAATTTTGTTATTTCTCTATTTTCTGCAATGTAAATATTCTATATTTTGTACATCATTTATACATGTTTGCTGATTGCTGAATTGAACAAAAGAAATCATTTCCTGGTAGCTCTTTCAATGCTCTGACATATTTCTAAAGGAATAAGGGTGAAAACTAAAAGGGAATTATCAATGTGACTTCTTTGAACAATGCCATGGTAAAATCTATCCTGCAGGCCTCACATTCTCTACAGCAGGATTTCTCAGCCTTGGTACTACTAATATTTTGGACAGGATTTTCTCTGTTTCAGGAGCTGGCCTCCCCATCACAGGATGTTTAGCAGCATCCCCAAAGTGTCTATAGATACAGACAAGTGTCCCCTTGTGGCCTCAAATCACTTCCAGTTAAGCACTGCTTTATAGTTATTAGATAAAGCACTAAATACATATTCTATATATATATATATAAATATATACCCTATAATCACCACCTCAAATGTATAGATCATCTCCTAACTCATCCTCTTGCCCATAAAATGATCAACTGCCTTTTCTTGTCCAGTCAAGCTTGAAACCCCATAGTTGTTGACTTCTGATTCCCTCTTTTCTCAAAACCTCTATATCCAATTAATACTAATTCTATTTACTTTTTCCTCATAAACATTTCTCAGGACGCCTGGGTGGCTCAGTGGCTGAGTCTGCCTCTGGCTCAGGGCATGATCCTGGAGTCCCAGGATGGAGTCCCACCATCGGCTCTCCATGAGGAGCCTGCTTCTCCCTCTGTGTGTCTCTCATGAATAAATAAATAAAATCTTTAAAAAAAAATTTTTTTTTAATTCTCAAATTTGTCCTTTTCTTTCCTTCCCTATCTACTTAGAACAGGCCCTTGGGATCTCACGGCTGATTTACTGTATAAGACTAACTTAGTAAAAAAAAAAAAAAAAAAAAAAAAGACTAACTTAGTAGTCTTCCCTACTACTCCCATAAGCAGACTGGAATTTTCTGGGCATACACAACTCGTTTTCTCACATCCATGGCCAAAGCATGCTATTTTCATGTTCATATAAATGCCATTAATTTCATGAAAACTATCAATACAAGGAAGCCAAGGCTTCTTGATAATGCATGAATCACAGAGGCCAACTTTAGCACGGTATGATCAAAGACTCTTAGATTCTTACTACAAAGATTTATTGAGAGCCTATGAAGTACAAACACTTCTCCACTGTGTAACTGGCAACAGAATAAAGTACCTAGAGATACATGTGCACTCTCATGTTCCCACAGGAGAACTCCCATAACCACTCCATGTCAAAATCCTCCAATTTACTACTCAGAGTTTGGTAAAGTAGGTAAGACATGGGACTCTGCTGCAAGATAACCCAGGTGGAATCCAGGCTCTGCTACTATGTGACTTCAGGTGAGTTATAGTTATTTAACTTCTTTCTGTGCCTAGGTTCCTCATCTATAAAATAACAGTAAGAGAATCTACCTGATAGGGATGTTATAAGATTTAAACACATCAACACAGCCCTTTACAGGGCTTAGAACAACGCCTGACATATATTAAGTACTCAGTACTTCACAGTAATGTCAGAAAGCAGCAGTCTGTGAGTCTCTGCTATCACCAAAATACCAACTTCCTTTTCCTCATTTGACACCACGGAATCCAGACACAAATTACTCTCCGGCAATCACATATTAATTCATGATGGGGAGGAGAAAAATGCCAACAGTGTAACACTGTGCTAGATACTAGGATAAACAGATGAAATAATACATGATTCCTATCCTCAAGAAACAGAAGTCTACTTGAGATAACACACATATTGCCACGTGAACTGTGATAACGCAGGCACAGTGAGTGCATAGGAAAGGTACCAACCCACACACACTAAAAGAATTAGGCGAGGTTTCCTTTAAAATATTGCTAATGAATCTTGGAGGACAAAATAAAGAAAAAAGGACTGGGACACAAGACACAATGCCTGAAACAATATGACTACCTGTAGATCAGCATGGCTGGAACATAGGGGAAGAGGTTAAGTGGGTAAGACATAAGAACAGAAAAAGAGGTAACACACTTATGGCCATGTATAACATATAGGCCATAATTTTTGAAATATAAGATCCACACAGAATTAAAGCACTGAAGTAAAATATCAGAACTTTTTTTTTTTTAATTTTTTTTTTTTATTTATTTATGATAGTCACAGAGAGAGAGAGAGAGAGGCAGAGACACAGGCGGAGGGAGAAGCAGGCTCCATGCCCCGGGAGCCTGATGTGGGATTCGATCCTGGGTCTCCAGGATCGCGCCCTGGGCCAAAGGCAGGCGCCAAACCGCTGCGCCACCCAGGGATCCCAAATATCAGAACTTTTAAAACTTACTCTCACCACAGCACAGAAAATGTATTAAGACAAGACTGGAGGGAGAACAGTTAGAAGACTGTTGTAAGAAATTCTATGCACTGAGTAAGATGAGGATGATGGTGACAAAGAAAGGGATATCCAAGCTGTTATAGGGTAAAATTAGGACTAGTTGATGCCTGTATGTATGTAGGCAGGTGAGAGAAATAACAGTTTCCAAATTTTCCAGCAAAGAAGAAAAAGCAGATGGTTGTGTCATTACCAAATAGAAAACACATTCTTGAGAACTAGGAGAAATCTGCTAGTCAGGGTTTTGCTTCTCTTGATTGGTTCTTTCATCAAGTGCAAAATTACAGCAGTCCACACAGAGACTGCTTCTCCTCCTAAATAGACGGGGATTGCCACCAAGTTATTTTTTTAAAACACTGCTTAGATACTATCTCAGGTCTTTAGAGTTTTGCAAGTTAAATTGTAACATGTTCTTGGCACTGAGGACACAAAGATGAGTAACAATCTCTGTGTTTCAACTAGCTTTCATTCTAAATGTGATGGACATGCAGACAGACAGGACTGAAATACAGACAAGGAAATGATGAGAATTTTGCAGAGACAAATGCTATGATTACAGCTGAGCACGTACCATAGCATACAGAACAAGTGAGAGTAAACAGGCAGGAGAGGAAAATACATTCGTACATTGTGATGATGAATTGTTAAGGAGACAAAAAATTGAGGTCTTAATCCCTAGGACTCTAAATTAGTTAAGAATACAGAACACACTAGGCCTGAGATTCTTTTAAGGCATAGAGAAATTGGATAGAAACCTGGATAATCATGTTTGCAGAGCAGAAGAAAGGAGAGCCCCGTTACAACACATGAAGCAACTTATGACCTGGGAAAAGAAAGGGAAGGTTGAGAAGGCAGGCAATAGAGGAACTCAGACTAATAAAGGGGCAGGCAGAAAGTATTTGTATTCCTTGTAGAATCCCTACATGGAATTTAGATTCATGGAGTCATGCAATTTTGTGGGCTATATTCTTAGAAGTCATGTGGTCCAGTCCCTCTTTTTTACACATGAAAATTTAAGTAGATTATTCTAAAGGTCACATGCCTAATTAGTGGAAATTGTGCTTCTTTTCTCCAGGCTGCTTCCAAGGCAGGTTCTCTTTTCCCCCTCTGGTTGTGGTTACACCTCCTCCAGACTTCATGTGATTCTCCCAAGGTTATTGAACTAGGTTTATTTTGAAGGTAAATGTATACAAAAACTACTTAGTCAACTGTCTCTATCTGAACTGTTAATGCTTTGTCAAGATGATTTTGTGATTCTAGTGAGGCTAATCATTAGTATCTACTCAGATGCTTCTGGTCAGTTGTTAAAATCAGTAATTCTGATTTCCTTTAATGTTTGCGTTTCAAAATCTCCCAAGAATCTGTTTGGTTAATCTTAGTAGCCAAATCATTCTCTGCTTACCAAAGAAGTTTCTGTTTGATATGATTTTAATTTTCAATGGGAAACTGGAAGGATAGGCTAGTCTTCCCCTAATAACAAATACACACATACTAACCCCTTAACCTCTTGCTGATGCTGATTTTAGGAGGGGAAAGTGACATTTAGCCTCTAAAGCATATATCCAAGCTAAAGGCTATCAATTTTAGGTCACACATGATATTCCCAAATTCTTACCAATGATAACTCCAGACCAAAATGATATGACTTGAAGTCAAAAATCCTTTTTGTAGGGCAGCCTGGGTGGCTCAACGGTTTAGTGCTGCCTTCGGCCCAGGACGCGACCCTGGAGACCCGGGATCGAGTCCCACATCGGGTTCCCTGCATGGAGCCTGCTTCTCCCTCTGCCTGTATCTCTGCCTCTCTTTCTCTCTGTATATCCCATGAATAAATAAATAAAATCTTTTAAAAAAATCCTTATTGAATATTCTCATATAGAATATATTATTTTCCGATTATACTGTAAAATATCAATATAAAGTATGTGTCTTACCTCTCCAACTAACCTATGAGCTCCAGAAGGATACTTTTTGATGTTTTCCACAATATCCAGTCCAATGTCTGGTACATACATACTAGGCACTTAAATGCTTAAGATTATATAATTTTGCATATGGAAAAACTAATATATTCTCTAAGCCAGTGATTCTCAGCCTGGGAAGAGGAGGTGGATGGAAAGAACAAGGCCATCCTCGCCCCTCTTCCATGGAAAATCTTTGTCACTGGAAGATACTGATGCTGACAAAGTGTTGTTTCTCTCAGATGCCCTGAGATAGAAAAATAACTCAGAATAACTTATCTGATATAAAAATAATTTTAGAGATGAAGGAGTGAAGTTTATGTAAGTTATACAATTTGACCAATCCAGATTGACATTCTTTGCAAGTTATAACCACCTACCTCTTGTTGACTGGTTTCAGGTTCATAACTAAAAAGATGTTTGAAGATCTGCCTCAAGTCAGGAAATTAGTTCAGATGACCTTTTAAGGTTCCTGCCCTCATAATCCTATTTTTATTTTTTTTAATTTTTTTATCATAATCCTATTTTTAAAAATAACTAGCTAGCCTATTCAGTGAGAATCTCTCCCCCAAATATGTATCATTAATCTTTAAATAACCCCAACTGTGAAAGTTTTTAACATTTTAATACTATCAGGTACATCAAATAGGGTACTAGTTAATGAAAACTGCTATCTAGGAAATAATATTCTTAAATCCAATAAAAACATGCAAGATATGTTTGATTTTTTCCATGTAAAATCCATAACTAAACATGAGAAATATTACAAGGGACATGTTCAAAGCATAGGCTTGGTTGCCTGATGGTATTAAGTAATTTCAAATCTGAATATTACCTAAAAGATGTAAAAATACTAACATAGAACACTAGTTTTTGTTTTAAATTAAAAATGCTTTTCATAATTTTTTAATCAATGTTTTTCAAGTATTCTCTGAATCAAACTGGGATGTAAAAAAATTGATTCTACATTTAAAAATGTGTGTGCACAGATATAAAATGTAAAGAAAGAACATAGAGAATACAAAATTGTATGTATAATAATTGTGTTAAAAACTTTAATAAAATAAAGGGTAAATATGCATAGGAAAAACTTTTTTAAATGTGGCCAAACATACAACTATTGTCTTGGGTAAGAAAATCATAAGTGACTTCTTTCCTTTTCCTAAATTAAGGATATATTATTTTGATACTGAGGAAAATAGGAGATGAATAGGTGATTTGAAAGACTTCAAAAGGAGAAAATAATTCTTTGTATTTATAAGGTTAAGATAGAAACATTAAAAATAAATTTATAACAGACCCTTAAGGTAAGACAAATTTACAATTTAAAGTCATTTGGATTAAAACATCTTGAGTTTAAAAAGCATTTAAGATTGCTTAGAAAGAAAAGGAGGGGGGAGTTCCAGGTAAGTATACTTTTTGCCATCAATCATTATTGTCCCTAAAAATGTTTCAAATACACCAGAGTACATACAGGTACTCACACACAAAAATAAGATTTTCAAGATTTCAAAGAAACCATTGTTAAACTTTCAGTGAAAAACAACTACTTCAAATATAAATGATTTCATTTCAGTGAATCTGACTACATATTTAAATTCTAGTTACTAGATGTACATTCAAAAAGTACACCAGCTAGGTTACAGAGAATAAACCACTTCCTTCAATATTTTAGCTGCACTAACTGTGATTTATTCAGTATGAATTATTTTTTCACTTTAAAACATCCTTCATATAGCAAAATTTGCCTCATCAAATCCACCATGCACCACTACCTGCTTCACACAGAAGAAAGCATTTTACCCCAAATCACTGGGATCAGATTTTAATATAAATATTGCTGAGCCAGCAATCTTTAAAAATTAAAATCTTTAGATGAACAGGTTTCAACCTGTATATTACATTAAATTATACCTTCAAGCAGTATCCACAAATTTAAAATCTAATATATGTAGCAAATTTAAATTACAGTACTTTAACCATTCCGCAGCAACAAAAATTCTTGCTACTTTAAGAGATAAGGAATAAAGACAATACTACATTACTAATAATTTTCCTTTCAAAAAAGCCATTTACATCTTGTTAATATTGTTGTGATAAAAAAAATTGTTAGACCAGACTTAGGAACAAAGCCTCTTTCTTTTATAAAATGAAATTATATATTTCAAAAAACATATATATCAGTGTCTCTTACCCTTCTTTCTTAGACCTTCTGTTTCATTTATTCTAAACTCTCCCTGATAAATCTCATCTATATTCCTATTCCTGGGATTAAATACCCTTAAGACCCTCCCTAACAAATCTTGTTAATACATCATGTCTTAAATTTAGGCATGAATGTATATTTGAGAAACACCTCTTCAACAATGTAGAATAACTAAATTTAATGAGTTTCCTAATATGTGCCAAGAAATGCTATAATGGTTTAATACAGGACTTCATTTAACATTGTAACTATCCTAAAAAATAAGAACTATTATCCTACTTTTACAAATGAGGAACTTGTGACACACAACATTAAGTAATTTGCTGAAGGCACACAGCTAATAAGTGATTCAAATGGAACATACATTACCCATATACAGAAATAACTCCCTGATAGCAAATATAATAAATTTTAAAGCAATTAATAAAGGGAAGAAGATAAGGGAAACCAGCACTGTTTTAAGAGATTATATGGTAGAAGCTAGGTTAAATAAATCAAACTACATTTGAAGTAGATAACATTAGTATTGCCATTTTAAAGAAAGTCTTAGCTGATGTATTGGAAATCTAGAAGAAAATAAAGTTTACCCTTCTTTACATATGCACAAAAATAAACTTTAGAAGAATCAGAAGTCAGACATAAAAAAAAGTCAAAAACATTCACATAATTCTCTCAAAAGAAAATTTAGAATATAACCTACAGATTGAGGTTTTTGGAGGTATTTTTTAAAATCCAAGACTAGAACCCAGTAAGTTAAAAAGACAGATATAGTGACATAAAGTTTTCAAATTTAAAAAAAAAAATTTTATAGAAAAAGAGATCACAAATAAAAATAAATAAAAATAAAGACTGAGAAAATTACTTACAATGCATAGCACTAAAAAAAAAAAATTCTCTCCGACACTGGCCTTAGCCACATATTTCTGGAAATGGCTACTTAGGCAAGGGAAACAAAAACAGTGGGGACTACACCAAAGTAACAGTGAAGGAAACCATTAACAAAATGAAAAGGCAACTTACTGAATGGGAGAAGGTATTTACAAATGATGATAACCCATAAGGAGCTACTATCCAAAATATAAAAAGAACTCACATAGCACCAAAAAAATCTGATTTTAAAAAAGGCAGAAGATGTGTATAGACATTTTTCCAAAGAAGACATACAAAAAGCCAACAGACACATGAAAAGATGCTCAATGTCACTCATGATCAGGGAAATGCAAATCAAAAACACAATGAGGCATCACCTCACACCTGTCAGAATGGCTAGTATTTAAAAGACAAGACATAACAACCGCTGGCAAGGATGTGAAGGTCCTTTATAAAGGAATGTAAAAACTGGCACAATCACTGCAGAAAACAGTACGGAGGCTCCTCAAAAAGTTAAAAGTAGAAATACCATATGATACAGCAATTCTACTACTGGGTATTTCCTCAAAGGAAATAAATACATTAATTTGAAAAGATTTGTGCACCACAATGTTTATTGCAGCATTATTTATGATAGCCAAGACAAGGAAACAACCCAAGTATCCATCAATAGATGAATGGCTAAAGATGTGAAACACACCCACCACATATACACACGCAATGGAATATTAACCATAATAAATGAAACTTTGCTATCTGCAACAACATGGATAGACCTAGAGAATGTTATACTAAGTGAACTAAGTCAGAGAAAAGACAAATACCACATGATTTCACTTATATGTGGAATCTAAAAAACAAATGAACAAAAAAACCTCTTAAATACAGACTGCCAGAGGGGAGGTGGGTGGGGAAGATAGAAGGAGATTAAGAGATACAAACTTCCAGTTATAAAATACATAGCCATCGAGGTGAAAAGTACAGCACAGGGAATAAAGTCAGTAATAATGTCATATGGTGACAGATGTTGATTACACTTACTGTGGCGAGCCCGGAGTAATGTATAGTTCAATCATTATGTTATACACTTGAAACTAATACAACATTGTATGTCAACTATTCTTCAATAATAATTTTTTAAAAATTAGTATCCATAACATAAAGACTTCAAATAAGAAAAGGACAACCTAATTAAAAATGGGCAAAAGATACAATTAGTAATCCACAGAACAAGTTCACATGGCAAATGAATATATGAACATACTTGACTTCATTAATGATCACAGAAATGCAAATTAAAGTAACAGTGATACATTAACTTCTCACTTGTCAGGCTGTCCAAAAATCAAGAAAAGAACTAATACCTATTGCTGGAAAAGGCATGAACCATAATAACTTTCGTAAAGCAATGGCCATACCTATTTAAAGCAAACAATATACCTTTCAACACAGCAATCCCACTAATAGGAGATCTCATAAAATCAAAAGCCTTGTTTTGTAAAGATAAGTTCGCAGATGTTCTACAAACAGCGTCGATCATAGAAACAAATAGTAGAAATAAAATGAATGTCCTTTTATATGGTAAATCTTTAATAAATTGTAGTACAGACACATCATGGAATATTATAAAATCACCAAAAAGAGTTGGAAATACTCTAATTGACAATGTATTACAAGGAAAATGAAATTATAGTATTTTAATAAAACATTAATGAAAAATTCCTGCCTAAAAAAGTCAGTTGCTGGAGGGCACTTGATGTAATGAACACTGGGTATTACATGCAACTGATGAATCCCTACCTAAACTCTACTTCTGAAACTAATATGCTATACATTAATTAACTGATTTTTCCAAAAATGTCAGCAAAAGTCATTTATTTAAGCACCCCAATGCATTAGACTTGAATATAATCACCTTTTAACTGCACTTGTTCCTTAGTTGCTAGTAAAAGAGCACTTTATTTCTTTGAATTAAGTCAATTATCACTTCCTGAGCATTTCCCACGTGCCACACACTGTGCCAACAGCACCACATGGGTTACTTTACTCCTCATAGAAACTTCTAAGTTAGGTACTGTTTCTCAAGAATAAGTGGTATTTTATACAATGCCAACCTATGTAACGGCATGCATAATGCAGCACAGACAAAATTTTCAGGCACACATACACAGGTGGCCATCATCAGAGCAAGCCTCCCAGAAATGGCATTAAAAAGTCACCACCTTTGACTTTTATCCACTCTATTAATGAAAGAAAACTTTGATGCAAATATATAATCCATCAGTGAAAAATAATTATCCTTTATAAAATAACATTATGCTATTATGATTAAAAACTAAATACAAGTAGTAAATCAGTACAATCATTATGAAAGGTAAACTTCACAATATATAGCAAAGGCATTAAAAATGCCTGTATCTTTTTAACCAGCTATTCTATCCAATGCTACTCTATAAATATCTTTTACAACATTATCAAAAAAACAAATGTCCAAAATATCTCTGAAGAAGTTTTTGTAATAATAAATAGAAAAATTGAAGTTTCTAGAGCAAGTAATTAAGTAACAGAATACTATGAAAACCTAAATTATGCTGGCATACAAATAAGTCTATGTTGCTAGACTTATTTGTTGACTATGTTGCCAGAGGCAGGCAGAGGGGAAAATGAAGAGCTAATGAAAAAGTTCTGGAGATTGGTTGTAAAACACTGTGAATATACTTAGCACTACTGAACTGTACACTTGAAAATGGTTAACTTAGGTAGCTCCGGTGGCCCAGCGCTTTGGCGCCACCTTTGGCCTGGGGTGTGATCCTGGAGACCCAGGATCGAGTCCTGCGTCTGGCTCCCTGCATGGAGCCTGCTTCTCTCCCTCTCCCTCTGCCTGCGTTTCTGCCTCTCTCTCTCTCTGTCTGTCAGGAATAAATAAATAAAATCTTTAAAAAAAAATGGTTAACTTAGTTGCCGCCACATCTTGGCTATTGTGGATAATGCTGCAATAAATATGGAATTGCATATAAAAAAGTTAATATGTTATATATATTTTACCACAAAAACAAAATTGAACAGATTTTTTAAAACTTAAGTATATAGTGCATGATTAAGTTAAAATGTATTTAAAAAGTGATGTGTGATCCCATTTAAAAATAAACTAATATTCTTTATATCCAGAAAGAAGTAACCAATATATAAAACAGGACATCTGTATCAGCAGCACCTTACTCTGAGTGTTGGTTTCATCATGTACTATTAGTTTGGTGGCCTAGGGCAAGACGTTTAGTCATTTTTTAGCTTTAGAACCTTCAGCTATAAAACTAGGATAAAAATAATCCCTGCTCTATATAATTATTGTGAATATTAAAAGAGATAAAAAGTTTAGTACAATATTTGCCTGTAAGTGTTCATTAATATTGCCTACTGTTATCACTTAAATGCATAAAAATGCTAATAACTCTAGGGACACCTGGGTAGCTCAGCAGTTGAGCACCTGCCTTTGGCTCAAGGACCCTGGGATTGAATCTCTTATTGGGCTCCCCACAGGGGGCCTGCTTCTCCTTCTGCCTATGTCTTTGCCACTCTCTCTCTGGCTCTATGAATAAATAAATAATTTTTTTTAAATGCTAATAACTCTAAATTCTGGAAAATGGGATTAGGGACATGTTTTTTCTTTCATTGGGTCATTTGAATGTTTTAGTTTTACTCAATAAACACTGTTATTTATTTAAGCTTTTACCTTAAAATGGCACCAAGCTAGCAACTGTAAAAAATTTTTTCAAGATTTTAAATCAAACAGAATCATTGCTCAAAAAAATGGAAGACCACAAAGTGATTTAAAATTAAATACGTGAGAAAAGGGCTTCACTTCTTAGGACTGCTCATTTGCAAGGATTTAGAAATTGATACCAATTCTCTATACATGAATGTCACGTCTCTTAATTAAGTCATACTAGCAGAAAATAATTCTTAAAAGTAATTTTGGAATATCTCACTAATGGTAAAACTCGTTTCCCTAACAAGAGATTTAATTATATCCTTAAGATAATTATCAACAAACACCAAACAAGGTTAAATTATTACAATATAAAAGTTTATTGCAAGTACCATGTAACCACGAAAAAGGGACTGGAGTTCAAAAGAACTCAGAGTTAAAATTTGCCTCTCAATATCCATGTGAAATTATGTCAAATTATTTATTTTATTTGAGCCTCAGTTTTTTTCTACCTAACTCACAGATTCTCCTGATGAGCAGAATACCCATGCTACTATAAAGCTCCATGGGAGAATCTGTGACCAAGATTTGTCTTCAGTGGCTATCACATGCTTTTCTGATAAAAAGTGACATGAAAATTAAATACTAGCTAAAAAGAATTTTGTCATTTGCTTCCATTCAACTCCTTGCTGAAGTACTTAGCAATGTTTAGTAAATACATACATTAAGCACTCAAAAATATACTAAAAAAATTATAATTGCTTAGGAATGAAACATGAAAATATATACCTGGAATTGGATTATGATTTCTATGGTTTAAAAAAAAAAAAAAAAAAAAAGGTAATTAGGCCTAAGAGAAAACTCTGTATTTAGCATCCATGCAATTCTTATATGGTACTGGCTCTATCAAGAAGATAAGCTGTTTTGAGAGTCTAAAGCAAATTATTTTTAAATTAAGCAATTAGTGTTTAAGTTTTTCCAGTGTAGGTGTACATACAAAGAGAATTTTTTTTCAAAGAGAATCTTAAGACCTATCTGAAAACATTCTGAACCAGATGAGTTTCTTCAGTGAAATAAACCACTTCCTTTCAAAAGCCCACATACTTTTAAAGCAGAAAGTCAGTTAATTCTGAAGTTTTCTGTACAAGTATAAAATTCTTCTGTACATGCTTAAATGAAATTACTTAGTGATAAACTAATGAAAACAATCTTTCAAGAAAAAGATATTTTAAAGGCAGCATCAGAAATACTGTAAATTAAATATGCCAATTTTAAACTCCTTACAAAAAAGTAAAATGAAAAATGCATTTTAAGCACATTACTAAAAGTTCATATAAAAGTGTTCATAACATCTCACATCAATAAGTTTTCTTTGTAATACAGATTTTTCAAATTAAAACTGGGATCTGTTTTCAGGACGAGGATAAAAATCTCACAATATACTCTACCTGAGAAGAAAGAGGAAACTACATCTCCTAAAAATCTATGTCCCTTTCTCTTCCATTTAGTCAGGTCATGTTGAAGAGACAAATACAGCACAATAAAGAAGTAGAAAAAAATGATCCTGTGGCAAGCACATTTACAAGCCTAATTTTATCTTTTAATTCCTTGCACACTCTCTAGTGAAAAACCTACCATTAACACTCAAGAATATGAAAATCACTGGGTATAAATAATATTTTATAGGCATTCAAACAACAGAATACAGCTACACTCTATAAAGACTGTTTTAATAGAGTATTAACACTGCAAAACTAGCAAAGCAAAGCGAAGCTAGATAATACAACCTCACTATGTAAAACTAGGGTTTATTTTCCAAATGAAGGGAAAACAAGATGAAGTTCAAAGGGAAAGGAAAATGAATAATCTAAACAGTATGGACAAGCCAATATTACTAAAGACCAACCTTATCAAAAACAGTAGCTCAACTGTAAAGTACACTATTGAAATATATTTTTCCAAAGCCTCCAACACTTTTTAAACAATTATTTTCATGATCTAATTAATTTGCATAATTATTGGCTACTTTATTTGCAAGGCAATGGAAATATTCATCTTAGGAACTATAAATAAATGTTAAATTTAAATTACATACAATTCCTTTACCAGATTTGCAGACCAATTATTTTTCTTAATGTTTACATTTTTTAGGTCAACTATTTTTCTAAAAGAACCAAAATAAACCCAATGTTAGAAAAAGCCTCATTAGCCATCAAACAGTTAAACCTCACCTCTCACAAAAATATCCATTGTATAGAAAGCTATTTTTCTTCCAAGTTAGGTTGATTAATTATACAACTCTAAAGATAAATAAGATTTTTCTGCCATGAATTTTCCTTTCAAACAATACTATGTGTATTTCAATTTGGACGTTCTGTTAAAAAAAAAAAAAGGAGTCTGTTACTCGGTTTTGGAGAGTGTTTTCTCCCTTGGTAGATCTAAGGTAACAAGGAAAACCCTATCAAAAACCAGAAAATTGTCCCAAGATTTTACTCCCTAAATATATGCTCTTTTCGCAGTCTACCCACATGAATGTATGACAAAATTAGACAATAACTCATTTGAAGCTTATTTATATTTGCTATTGATTTTCTATATGATGTATGTTAATAAAATGAACTAAAATGTTATCTGAATTAAGGAGACACATCGACATTTAATGCATTATTTTAGACATCAAAGTTCTAATTTATTACACCATAATAAAAGGCTAATTTTCACACAGGTTTAAGTTCTGTTCCAAAATTCTAAAAGTACAGAAACATTGAAAATTTCTCTAAATAAGAAACAGATTTCCCTCTACGCTGATCAGTGCTTTGTCATGATCAAGTCAGGGTGATACAGATAATGCAATCATTACACCTAAGCATTTAAATCTTTGGTACAAGGTCTGTCTTATTCATGAGTCTATCAAATCAGTCTAGCTTTACATTTGAAAAAGGGGTAGTTTAATCTGATAAAGTGCTCTAAGGAAAAATATCTAGTTTTGAAATATCCCATACCCCCACCTCCCCACCCAGACACATGTTTCGGGATGGGGAGAAGATGATAAAAACAACAGGAGAAAAAGTTGGAAAGCAAGCATGCAGAACTCAAAAATACAGAGGGAGGGAAAATACTAGAGAAATAAAAGCCAAACTAAAAGCAGCAGAATCAGACTAGCTAGCAACATACAGTACTAGAAAATGGTGCAGCAATGTCTAAAAAGCCCTCCACAAAAGAAAGAGGGACCCAAAACCATCATTTGTCAATTTGTCATGCAAATATAGGCCACAGAATCACTTTCAAATATTCAAAAATTTGGGAAATATTTCACATACATATATTTTTGCAAGGAAGGGAAGGTGAGCTGTTAAACCCAATGTCAAAGTCATAGGAGACAAAAATAGGAACTTAATCATGAGAAATCTATTTTAAAATAATTATGGTTGGTTTGAAACTAAGGAAGCTTTGAATATAGAATAAAACAAAAATACTATAAATCTTGGCAATATATAATATGACTAAAAATACAGAACTGAAAGAGAAAAAGGGGCAAATATGAGAAAGTGTAACTTTGCTGAGATGAACTTTTAAATCCAGGACTCCTTAAATAATTGTTTAAAGTTAACAATACAGTTAACAGACATTTAAAGATAGTATAAAAGGTATAAATAAGAATTTTAAATATCAACAAAATTTATGAGAATAGAAGGTGAAATATAAATTAATTTCTTAACTTTCATAATGAGATCAACACATACCTTTTAGGGCTGGCAAATTAAATTTTACTTTAAAAAGTTAAAGTGTGTTATGTTACAATGATAGGACAAATCTTCAAGTTATCAAAGAGTACATCCCAAGTCAAAATATACACTGCCTATCACAGAAGGCATTCTATCTATCCTATCATTCCCAAAAAATGAAAAAAACTAATCTATTAAAACAGCTGCTGACAAACACAATTATACACATCTACAGGAGGCACAAGTAAACCAAAGTGATTTAAAACAATGAAAGCAAAAGGATGGACAAATAAAACTTAGAGCAGCAAGCATGGCATTGAGCAAATTGAATTTAATTGAATTTAAGTCAAAAAGCATAAAACAAATCATAGAGGAACTTTAAAGAAAACTATAAATCCACAGAAAGATCATATATCTTTACCAAACAAAAGGTAAAACCTGTAAGTAGTAAGATGAAATAAAATGCAAGACTATTATTATATTTTAACTTACCTCTCTCAGCCTATAACCAACAATTAAGGAAACAGAATTTAAGTAAGAATACCAAACCCGTAACAATTTAAAAAGTAACCAACAAGGGGCGCCTGGGTGGTTCAGTTAGTTAAGTGTCTGCCTTTGGCTCAGGTCCTGACCTCAGGATACTGACTGAGATGGAGCCTCTTCTAGGGCTCCCTGCTTGGTGAGGTATCTGGTTCTCCCTTTACATCTCCCTCTGCCCCTTCCCACCATTCCTGCTCTCTCTCCCAAATAAATAAATAAAATATTTTTTAAAAATAAAATAAAATAAAATGTAACCCAAAAAAGTAACCAATAGAAACATATCACATTTTGTATTCTTCAGACAGAATTCATACTCTTGACAAGTGCCTATGAAACCATTCTAAAACTACACTGAGACTCAAAGAAAAACCTCAATAAATTTCAGTAAGTAAGGGCACAGACCACATTCTTTGGTAACAATGAAACCAGTAATCATAATAAAAATAACAAACTCCCACAATAACCTGGAGATTTTAAAATTCTTTCAGGTTCTTGGTTTAAAAAGGAAATCAAAATCAAAACTATGAATTATCCAGAAAATAACAGTAACTCTAAAAGAACCCAGAAAGTAACAATAATTCTAAAAGAACCTATGAGCCATAGTAAATGCAGTATCCACAGGAAAAAAATAACTACAGAAAAAGAGACAGAATGTTAACAATGCATACCTACTACAAGGTAGTAGGGAGGTCTGAGGAAAGGGTGGAGCTAGGGCTCCTATCTAATAATGTATTTCTTAAAACAGAGAGAGAGAGATCTGTGAATCCATGAGTGACTGTTATATTATTTTCTGAATTTTTCTGTGTTCACGATCTCATAAATTAAAATTAACTTCTAAGGTAAAGAAATAAAAATGCATTTAAGTTTCATTCACAAAGGTAGGAAAAAGAATGGAAAACAGATTAGGTAATAAAGAGATAGACTCGCAAACCAATGAAAACATACTAATAGAGTGAATTTTTAATCTAGGAGCCAATCTTTGGGGACTAAAACAAAGATAATTAAAAGAAACCACATGAAAAAAAAAAAACTGGCAGAGGGGGAGAAGAAAATAGAAGGGAGAAAACAAGATTTATAATAAGAATAAGAATAGAGATTGGGATACCTGGCTGGCTCAGTCGGAAAAGCATGCAACTGAATCTTGAGGACGTAAATTTGGGCCCTATGTGGGGTGTAGAGACTACTTAAATAAATAAAACTACCAAAAATAAATAAATAAGAATGGAGATGTAACTGCATATAAAAGAATTTTTTTTAAAAAAAGACAATGTTTGCTATAATGCTAAACAAATACATTTGTCAGTCTGAATGAAGACGGTTTTCTAAGAAAAACAAAACATTCAAACTGACCCTAGAATATTGAGAAAGATAAATCCTCTGATGAAAGGAATAATTTCAATGCTCTTTAAATTACTCAAGGATAAAGAAAAACTCTAAATTCTCTAGAAAACCATCATAAAAAGAAATCCAAAACCCAAATGAACACACATACACACAACTGTAAGTTAAACTTATGACTAGCAAGCATAATCCTGAATAAAATATTAGTGAATAAAATCCATCATATTAAAAGAACAAGCTACCATGACTAACTAGGATGGTTTCAATATTACAAGTGTACTAGAAAATCTATTAAAATTTAATGTTTAATAATGTAATGTTTAAAGTCTTTTGCCATCTATAAAGACAGAATATTTTCTCCAAAAAGATTCTAACATTAAATATCTCAATTAAAATTATAACTGAAAAAAAAAAATTATAACTGGATTTTCAGAAAATTTGACAAGCTGTTTCCAAGTGAGATAACTCACAAAAAATTATGAAAAAGGAAAGAAAAAATAAGATATCCTACCAAACATAATTAAAATTATGTAATAATTGCTACAGTAATTAAAAATTTGGTACTGGCACAAAACAAGACAAAGAAAGGGAACAATACAGAGTCCCAAAATTAAGACATAGAGAAGACCTTAGTGCATGTCAAAGACAGCAGTTCAAATTAGGTTAAAAAAGAAAAGGGATATGTAATTCAACAAAAGGTACCATTACAAATCCAGCTGTTGGAAAGACAAAAGATGGGGAAGAAACTGGATTTCCATCTTGGAAATGGCAGCTGGATCAAAGATTCAAAGGTGTTTAAAAAAAAAAAAAAAAGAAAGAAAGAAAAAAGAAAAATCTGTCAAATATTAGAAAAAAATGAATAATTTTTTGTAACTTGTAACCAAACAGAACTTTCCAACAAAAACCTTTAAAAGATTGATACATTTGAATGTATTAAAATTAAATTTTGTCTTATAAAAACAAGTTGGGAATCACAAGTATTTGAAAGATAACCAGCAGAAAAATGGGCAAAGATTGAGAATGGATAGCTCCAAAAAAAAAAAAAAAGAAATACAAATAGATTTAAATATATGAGAAAGCAGTTAGCTTCACTCTATTAAAGACACAAATAAACGAAAAAAAAAATTTTCTAATTATCAGGTTGGTGTAATACCAAAAATGAGTAATAACTATATCTATAAGAATCTGGAAAGAAACACAAACTTTTAAGAAAAAAATAAGTACAACCTCTGTTAAAGACAATAGGTAGTATCTATCAAAAATTTAAAGTACTTATTTTTTGGCTTAGAAATTCATCGTGTAAAAATGTAGAATGTTCACTTTGGGGTCAATTAGTAACAGCAGCTGAAAACACTTAAAATGATTATCGACAAGGGCTATTTAATGTACAATCCTATTATGGAATTCTACACAGCTTTGAAAAGAATGAGATTGATCTCTATGTATATGGTAAGGAAAGATCTGCAAAATGCCTTGGTAAATGACACAAATATAGAAGTGTTATATATCTTCCCATTTGTCTAAAGATATACATGTAGGTTCACATATGTAATATGCCAGTAAAGTTTCTAGAAGAATAATACAAAAGCGATTTGTTTACATATTTATTTACAGCTTCCTGTAGAGAATAAGAATGTGGGACTGTAGTAAGAGTGAGACTCATCTTCTACTTTAAACCCTTTCCTACATTTATGAGCGAGACATATTCTGAGGAGACAGCAGTAAACACATAAAATCCCTGCACTCATGGAGAATGCACGGGGGCGGGGGGGGGGGGGGGCTTGGGGATCAGTAGAGAGACAGGTAACAACAAAATAACTGTTACACACAATGTCAGATGATGTTAAATGCTATGAAGAACAATAAAACAGCGTTGCAAGGGGAAATGGTTGTATGTGTCGAGGAGGGAGGTTGTAATTTTACATGGAATGGTAATAAAAGGAATACAGTGAACTAGGATGCATATGAAGGTTCCCCTACCCCAGGACTGGGAGTGATATATAAACTACAATCTGAAACAAGATCAGCAGGGGGAGAAACGGGAGTGGTGTTAGGGGCAAAGCGCCAAAAGGAAGCAGAAACAACTCAGGTAGGTTTGTTCTTGGGTGGATTGGGAAGAGGGTTGCACATGAACAGAAACCAGTTCCTAAAAGGAATAAATATATTATTTATATTCATATATATTATCTATGAATATTTATAATTAAATTATAAAATAATTTAAAATGTTTCTACAGACGACAGAAAATTAGAGCTAAATTTGAAAAAGTTACTCTGGCTGTAATGTGTAAAGTGTTTTGGGAGAAATAAACCAAGAAGTAAAGTTCCAGTAATTCGGCCCCAAACTAATGGCCTTTAGGAGGTAAAGTATCAAGAAGGATGGAGAACAGTGGGTCAAAAAATGTATAATCCATCCTTATTACTCATGGTTTCCATATATGCAAATTCACTTATTCATTAAAATTTATTAGTAACCCCAAAATCCTTACATGTAGCACTTTTGCAATCATTCCCAGACAAGTGCAGAGAAGCAAAAAATTTGAGTCCCCCAACATGCATTCCGCCCTGAGGTCAAAAGGTGATATTCTGCCTTTGTGTTTCAGCTCTCACACCATAAACAATTACCCTTTTCATGATCTAGTTAGTGTCACATTTTTCACGCTGATTTTAGTTGTTAATTTTGCTGTTTAAAATGGTCCCCCCATGAGCAGGGTATGTTAAGTCCTCCATGGTAAACATATATAAAATTTTGTCTTTTGGAAAGCCAGAATTCTGAGTGACAAATATCTTAGAAGAAATTCTTTACAGCTAGATAGTTCTTTTTTTTTTTTTCTAATTTGTTTACAGAAACATAAAAAACAGGTACCTTCAGTATAAATTATTAAAATTCGGTTCTGAAGGATCAAGTTTATCTAAAAAAAAATCCCTATGGATAAACTGTGACGTTTTCTTATTTGGTTTAAGAGAATCTCAGAATTATAATTTATTTCAATGTAGCTTTTACAAAAATGTATATACACACTCAAAATGACAAGTATTTTACATCCTAAAAATTAAAAATACAATGTACAGCTGCATATACTAAGCCTACAAGAAAACTTGTAAGGAATACTATCAACTATTCCCTATCTGGTCAACATTCTCTTTGTTTATATAAGTAACAAAAAACAATTTTAGGTTACTACAAGAATGAGTCTATAACCAAATATATACTTATAGGAACACAAAACACTTACTGATACATAGTTCTTCCTCAGTGTATAACTGTGTACTTGTTTATTTGTACTGGTCCATATATAAATTTTGGGTCAACTTAAAAGGTAAATAATTGTGTAAGAACCCATTACTTTTCTCTTAACTGTGTTTATCTTAACGTGCTTCCTTTTACATACAAAGAAAAGCACTGTACTAGTTTTACCTCTGGTGTGACAATCAGTTGCATGACCTGCCATTGAATACTAACCATGACATGTAACACACTGGGAATATTTATTACTACTTATATGAGAAGGAAAAAGGGTCAAAGAAAAGTTCAAGAAAGAAGGATTCAAAGCCAAAAGGAGGAAAAGAGGTTAGAATGCTAGTTATTAAACTGGAAGTAGGAAAAAGGTAAAACAAAAAAAGAAAGAAAAGTTAAGCAAAGGGTCATGTACCCTAGTTCTGAGCAATTAATGGAAAGAAGAACTATAACCTAAGGAGACAACCAAAGACTTTAGAATACAAAAGGACAAAACATCCGTGGACATTAGATCACTTAAAGACCAAAAAAAAAGTGAGCAAAAATAGTAATTTTAAATGTCTTGTACTTGGCGCTTGCCTTTGGCCCAGGGCGTGATCCTGGAGACCCGGGATCGAATCCCACATCAGGCTCCCGGTGCATGGAGCCTGCTTCTCCCTCTGCCTATGTCTCTGCCTCTCTCTCTCTCTCTCTCTGTGACTATCATAAATAAATAAAAAATTAAAAAAAAAAAAATTTTTAAATGTCTTGTACTTTGTATCACTTAGAATATTATTATAATATCATTTATATTCCTAAAGAAAAATATTAATGTACCTGATCATAATGCAAATAAACATGGCCTTGCATCACAAAACTGATACTGGAATTAGAAAATAAGCCAAAACTCTTAGCATACCTTAGCTACCAAGACACACAAAAGTCAATCAAAAACTAGTAGTCAATGCAGAATATGCACTTAGTGCAAACAATCATCATTGGCAGTATATCCATAACAGGCACTGGTCTCTTTATCAACGGTCAAAGGCCAAAGGTGGGAGGGGCAAGCAGCCTTCTTGGTTCCACTCTCTGAATCTAAGAGACTGTGACACTTCATTAGTCAACAAGGCCATATCATGTATGTACCTGACAGACTAGTAGCCATGACAAGGGAAAGAGTTCCCTCTTTCCTATTTAAAAATTATTGCCTTCCCTATCATTCTGCAATACAGATTTTCCTCCTAAAGAAATAATCTTATAAGTGGTAGTTATAATCCTAATAAGTCAACAAAAGGAGACCTAGTTCACTCTACAAGATCTACTATATGGCTTAAAAGTATTCTATTTCCACTTGAAAATCTGTTATAAAAGGTAAAAAATAATAGTACCACTGTTCAACTTCAGTATGGGTTAAATATGTATTTGTGGATTCATGTGCAAGCAGATCACTTGCGTAACATTTCATCTATCTGCAATTATTGTCAGTTCCAAACAAACTCATAGAATACAATTCACTTCTAAGTTGGAGACTGCCCATAAATAAATCCAGTTGAAGAGTCATATACTAATTCAAATTCTAAAACTGACCATAAAATATAACATGATTTGTATGATCTCCTAAGCATCAGTACACTGTGCATTGAAGCATGCAATTAAAAACAAAACCTGAAAAAAAAAATAAAAAAAAAACAAAAAACAAAAAAAAAAACAAAACCTGAAGACATCACAAAAAAAGCATTTGGTCAAGAACAACGACATTAATTCTAGCTTAAGTGTTCCCACCAAAACACTGGATATAAAAAAATCAAACACAGCTAAAAATATTGGAATGTCATTCTGAGAATAAACTGAAACGAGAAATACAAAACAAAACAAAAAAATTATCAAAAGCATAGAGAAGTAGCTGTCAGAGAAAAATACTACCTTATTGGGAAAAGGTCAGCTATTTCAATTTCATTAAGAAGTAACATTTTAGATACTATTTTTTTCCTGCAAGAAATACTAATAATAATAATAATAAAAAGGAACACTAATAATACAGTATCAGCATCCTCTTATGCAAAAGACTATCATTCCTAATGGGCAGTTTTCCTTAGTATTCCAGATTACTAGAAACTATGAAGTATAAATTCACATTGTTAGCATTAGTAATTCCTCTCATTCTACTCATTCCTTGCCCTAGAGCAGTGGCTCTCAAGTAAAAGTAGCACACCAAAATCACCTGGGGACTATTTTAAAAATACACAATCCCAAATGTCATCCCTCAGAGACTGATTGATCATGTCTAGAGTGAAGCCACAGTATCTGTGTTTTGAAAAAACTCCCCCAGTGATTCTGTTAGTAGAGGACCACTGCTTTAAGGGATAAATTACATACTTGTTTCTAATGACCAGAAGAGCTCTTATTTGGTCTACCATTGCTGAAATTTTGTCAATGTAGCGCATACAGCTATCAGTTTCAAAGAGGAAAACTCCACATTTCATTATTCCCAGTAAAAAAAAAGGGTGAGAGATCCGATAAATCTATCTATTCAAACAATATGCAACCATACTTGAGAAGACTTTCTATATATTTATTTTAAAGTATGCATTTAGGACAAAGAGTTTTTAAAATGTATAAAAATAATTTATGTATTAATCCAACTTCAGTATGTACATGGCCCCCTAAAGGAGTTTCATTTTATTATCATCAAAAGTGTATTTCAACAATCTCCACAGTATTCTTAAAAGTCAGGAATTTTAAAATTTTCTATTAGAAAACTTTTAAGTACCCACCTACAGAAAAATAATGAATGGGAATGATATCACTAATATTTTAAAATAGAATTACATCTCACCTATGCTATGCCACAAATCACAGGAGAAATCTTCATCACTAAACTATAATAATCCCAAGTGGCATTTTCATTTAAGAGCAAAGCACAAAAATACTTTAAAAAGAAAATGTCTCATTGTAAAAACTTATAAAGTTGAATGCTTCAAACAAAAACATCTGAAAGGTTTGATTTCATATCAAGTTTCCATACGCACTCTGTAAACATACACCCATTTTAAGCTATCAACTTAAATAAAGCCAATTATCACTAAAAGATACAGTAAAAAAAAAAATTCAGTGCAAAAATACATATCAACTGAAGCTATCAACTGACTTAAGACAATTTTAATATAAAAATCACAACTTGAATCCCATAATATAAAGTAACCCTATAAAGATTTTAAATTATTTAAAACAAAAGCTCTACAACAGTGATCAAGTTTTCCTTTTGTTACTATTCTCTAGTGAAAGCTTTCTTTTGACTAGCTTTTACAATGTCATCAGGAGATGCTGATTTGAAGTCAAATGGTGTTATTGCTATAAGAGGACCTATTTCTTTGTCCTTTATGTCTTGAACTTGTCTACTATAAAGAAAAGTCTTATATAGGTCAAGGGTGCGTCGTCTGCAGCTTTTCATTGGATAACGAAGACACAGTGTTGAAGCAAAAGCTGAAGGTCTAGCAGCAAGGGCCTTGGTCCAAGAGAGAGAAAAAGGTGGTTTCCTAGTCAAAGGGCCTTTATTGGTTTTCTTGTAATCCTTAGCAAAATTGAAATTTTTCCCTAACTTTGAACTTAAAACTTTTGTTCCTGATGTTGGAGCAACTGATTGGTCTACCGCATGTTTTGGACCAAAATTAGGGGTTTTTATAAGGACACTAAGATCAATATTTGAATCTATTCCAGGTGACCTCATTTCAGATAAAGTGAGATTAAAGGAATCCTTCTTAATCTGAGAGTTGTCTATTTCAATTGTTTCTGCGATCAAATCAGAAAGTGACAAATCCTCAAGGTCTCTTGTAGGAGAAGCTTTACAAAATGCCAGAGATGACAGAGATCCTGTTAATTCTGATATTCCAGTTGAAGATGGATATCGGTTTCCTAGCTGCGACAGGGGAAAGGATTCTAAACTTAGATCTGTAAAACTAGCAGATGACTGGCTACAAAGATCAGATAACGTAAAGCACTGGCTTGGATTATTTTCTTTGTGTTCCTGAAACAGTTCAGCTAGGGATGGACTTTCAGACTGGGAAAACTGCAAACTGTCATTTTTTAAAAGGTAATTTTTGGCACTTTGTTCAACTGAAGAAACACTTCCAACTTCAGTCATTTCACTAGCATTTAAATGATCATGAGCCATATTTTCCAATGAGCTAGTTAAGAGCAAAGGATTATTTAAATTTCCTATGCTGTTTTGTACTGGAATGTTTTGCAAATCAGGTAGGGAATTATTTTGAATACAAAAAGAGTTATTAGATGTTATGTTCTTTATCATTAAGGATTTTAAATCTGGTATTTCTTTGAATGAAGAATCATCTTTGGAAACATATTCAGATTCATGAGGTCTTAACATATTAGCACCTAGATTCTTTGAAAATAGACTTTCCAGGCCATCTGTGGACGATAATTTGACTGATGGTTGACTTTTACAAGAATCTCTTGGCATATCATCAATTAGGTCAGCTAGTGACAGCTCTTTTGTTAACTTACATGATTCTAGTTTCTTTTCACTTTTAGGTCTGTCAAGTTTCTTTTTTTTATGGAGTAAATAGTGACTTGGTACAACTGAGGAATTATGATATAATCCAGATTTTGCCAATGAGCCAGAAAAATCAAAGGGTTTGCTACTACAATCCAAGTGGTTTGTGGATTGAGGACAAGAGCTTTGAACATTATCAGCTGAGACTTGAGAGGAAGATAATAAGACTCCTTACCTTACAAAAGCCATTAATTTTCAGATGAATAGGTTGACATATGCAGAAGACAGTCACAGCAACCAAAAGGAAACATGAAATGAGGCATTTAATTACTAAATGTTTCTTTTGACTATAACATGAATAAAGTGATCAAATATTTGATCATTACTTAATAAAAAGTGAACACTCTAAAAAAAACAATTAATAAAGGAATTTTACCTTCCTTTTACCACCTTAGCTTTTTTAAAGTGACCTTCATACTTTGTTCACTGATATATACAAATATAAGTACCAAGTCAGTCAATATTCTAATTTTCACAAATTTTATAATGTAAGGTTTTAACATATTGAAATTATCGTCAGGATTGTCTCAAATTCAAAATGTCTAAAAAACCAACAAAAAGAAATAGTTCATCTTCTCCTGTATTTTTAATGTATTAAAAACAAATAATATTCTGTAATTTCTGGGATAAACTATTATTAGTAAAGATAAAATATTATAGATTCATTTTCATACGGTCAGTTACAAGTGCTTCCCCATCAAAACTCTTATTTATTTTTTTTTCAAAACTTTTAAAATTTAAATAGAAAAATAAAACACCACCCTTATTTCATGGTAAAAGACTGCATACAACTTTGTTGTGGTAAAAAAAATCCAGTCCTCAGGTTACAGGAAATAACCCATTTGATAAATAACCATGCTCCTACTGACAGATACCATACCAATTACTATAAAGATACCTCAGTTCCCTTCTTATGTCAATTAAATTTGAAATTTAACCCCAAATTCTATAAATTTAAAATTAAAGATTTGGCTTTGAAATGCAAAAGTAGTGTAATTATGATACTTATGATATTTAAATAAAACTAATACATTTACTATAAATGCTGAAAATATAATGGCATTTTTGTAATAAACTGGCTATTAATTTCCATCTCCTAACCCATTAGAGTAAAAAAATAACAAAAAAAAAACAACAATCAAAAAGCTCCCTAAGCTACTGACAAGAAGCAACAAATGTCCTCTTGTTTTTATCTGACTTTATTTCCCCTATATTCTGCAAGTTACCAAAAAGAGCAGAGAAATAATCAAAAAACAAGCTTTCACAAAAGGAAGAGAACACAGCACTCAGCTTAAAAGTTCACAAATGGGAAAATCAAGTGATGATAATCAGGATTATTTTAACATGCACAATTTTCTGCCCATTTTTCTAAACAGCCAAATCAAATCAAAGCCTCTTTTAAAGCATTAACTGTAAAACTAAAAGAGAACAAGTTCTAAAACATACCTTTTGCTATCTTCCCTGAAGATATTTCTCCCTCACTCTTGACCTTCCAATTCTGCATTGTCTCTTGTTCCAGAACCACTGCCAGAGCCTTCTGCACATCAAACTTGTTCTTCAGAACTGCATCAATCAAAGTGTCATCTGGCACAGCATCTCCAAGTACCTCTCTCATGTGATCAAGGCATGAATAAAGACGAGCTAGAACAGAAAATAATTAAAAGCCATACTAAATGGTGCCATGAAAGAACCCTCAATCTTCAAAACAACAACAAAAGATCTGAAACTATATTTAGGATGTTCAACTTTCCTCTTTTCTTGGCAAAAATTATTTATAATGATATTTTTATCCACAATATACCTATCTTTCCCGATTAGAGCTCATGAAATAATGAATATTGCTGAGAGAAAACAAATCACTGAAGTTTCTCTCCTAAGGAGATGAAATAAAGATCTCAGTCAAAAATTCCAGTTACTAAATAATAGCCACACAACCAATTTTTCAACCATACAATTAGCCATACACTACACACAAAATATACTTAATAAAATGTAAATATCTGGGATGCCCGCATGGCTCAGTGGTTGAGCATCTGCCTTTGGCTCAGGGCATGGTCCCGGAGTCCTGGGATCAAGTCCCACATCAGACTCCTCATAGGGAGCCTGCTTTTCCCTCTGCCTCTCTCTCTCTCTCTCTCTCTCTCTCTCTCTCCCTGTCTCTCATGAAAAAACAAATCTTTAAAAATAAATAAATGAAATAAAATAAAATGTAAATTTCCCTTGAGTATACAAGAGACATTTGTACCATTCCTACCCACAATCACTACTATGAACAATTACAATAAATCTGGTAAATTCTAGTATATTAATTATCAATCATTTCTGACATGAAGTACAGATAAACTACTTTTTACTATACCTTGATCAATTCCACTCAGCTGATGGTTCAAAAGAGAACTGGAGGACTCTTTCAGGCCTTCGTAATCGTATTCTTCTACAGGCTCAACAAGGGAAGGTTTGTCGCGCTGCGAGTAAATAAACTGAGCAGCTAGAAGAGAAAATGATGGAAGAATGCTGTAGCACAGCCACTTCCCATTAAGTTTTCTTTTTTTCCCCATAAAAATTAAATATTCTGACCTACCACCTATGGCTATTTACCTACATTCTATAAATGGATAAAAACAAAAACAAATGAAGACAAAACATACCAAACCCTAAATCCTGCCCAGATGTCCTTAGCAACTGCTCAGCTGGCCTCTTGCTATCATCATCCTTCGTTCTTCCTATCTCCAAAATCTCCAGTTTTCAAACATTGTGTTTCCAACTCCTCATCCCTGCCTATTACTCCATCTTCACACAAAATGTTCTCTTCTTTGGAACAAATATTTCAAACCACAAACCAAACATTCTTATTTGCATAAATTAAGAAAATACTAAAAACAATTTAATTTTCATTTTCCAAGAACTGCTAATTTTATCTGAACCCAACAGTTGACCAAAATCACAGGCCTTAACTTTTGAACAACTCCTACTTTTAAACACTGTCTACACTGTATGCTAGTGTCACATACCTAACTTTGACTTTCAGATATCAGTCTGTGCCAATCTATAGCACTGAGTGTCATCACCCAATATATATCTGGTATTGTATATTTCATTAAAAGGAGGACAGACAAAATATTGAAGTGCCAATATATGCCTGAATATCATAAACAAAATACAAGCAAGCAAAGGAGAAAATGGACACCACGCCCAAAGTGTGACTCTTTCACCTCAGCTGGACGCTAAATGCACTCAATTCCTAGAGATTGTGCTCAATTGTGGAGAAAGAAAATTAAAGAACAAGAAAGATTGAAATTTTATTACAGTATTCTACAGGCAAGTTGTTACTAGGGATTTTATATTATGTAGCTTTCTAGAAGAGAGCATGAATAGCACTCAAGTCTACTGTTTACTGTTCACATATTTAACTTCTGTTCATGTTTTTAAGGCATAATCTATGAAAGAAAGGGAAACCAATTACAATTCAAGGTTTATAGCTACTGCATATAAATAATGCACATACAGATATTAGATAATACTATGGTTTATATGTAACACCCAGAAGGCTGTAGCATAAGCGCTTCTCTATTCATAGAATAAACCAATGATGGCCTTTAGAGATAGATGCATAGGAAAGGCAAAGAAGAAAAATGTAATGATGTATTTTAAAAGCCAAATGAGGGGCGCCTGGGTGGCTCAGTTGGTTAAGCATCTGCCTTCTCTCAGGTCATGATCCCATGGTCCTGGAATTGAGCCTGAGAGAAGGGAGCCTGCTTCTCCCTCTCCCCTTCCCCTCTGCTTGTGCACGCGCACTCTCTTTCTCAAATAAATAAATAAAAAATAAATAAATAAATAAATAAATAAATTCTTTTAAATAAAAGCCAAAAAAGTAGTACAAGTGCCACAGAAGCACAGATTAAGTAATCACTGAAGATTGGCACAGTTATGAAAAGATGAGGTAAAAGCATCAGAAAACCTGAGGAAGCGGAAGACATCTCTGGCAAGGAGAACCAATAAGAGAGATCAACAACAGCCGAGAGAATTCAATCTATTCTGCTATCAGGCATGCTTACTTACCTACTCACACTAAATGATAAAGAGAATAAGGGTGTAACAACATTCAAGTTGCTTTGGTTTATGATATTTTCCCCCCAACACTTCAATGTTTGGCATCATCACCTAATAGCAGCAGGTACAAAATAACGCCCACCACAGAATATTACACTGTTACCATAATGGTACTGCACTGCCCGAGAGATCCACAATGCTTCCTCTCTTGGCTCAGGTTGGAGGATGTGTGTCTTGCTTTGTGCATGCTTAGTGCCTTCCACTCCAATATCTGTGAGCATTTTGCCTTTGCAACATCACTCGTTAGTTCAACTCTTTCTCATTAAGCTTTTTAATATATTTTTTAAAGTCCTATATTTACTGGAATATTTATTAGGAAGTTAAGCTATCTTCTTAAATGTGTTAAGCATTTTTATTAAGATAATTACTGTTCTTGCTAATACTTTACAGGTTGAGTGATCTGTCATGATCCTATTTTTTACCCAGATGTTGTTATTTTCAGTGTACAGTTTTGAAGACCATAAGGTCTTTCAAGGATACACATACTATATTGTATATATATCTTCCTATATATCCCCCTCTAGTTCAAGGAGAATATAACACTATTATATAAAGTCAGCATGGCTAAACAGAAGAGACATCTTATTTATAGACTCTAAGATTACCACTATTTTCATGTTAAAATCCCAGAATGAGGACTTGTCTTACAATCAAATGGCACCTCAACATTATGTAATACTTAGACTGACAGATTTACTTTAAGTGGTACGTAAAATAACGATATCCCTTACATTCTGTGATATCTTAAAACATAGTACTAAAAAATGTAAACTGGGCCACTTTGTGCCTGATTTACAAATTCTTTTCCTAGCTAAAATAAACTGCTCAGTTTAGCCTAAGAGTAACAAGTATACTTTCCTCAACTTCCTCTCATAGCTTTCACCTGTGAGGAAAACCCCAAGAAAAAAATCAAAAATTAATTTTTGAGGAAAAAAAATCAGATAATATTTCTCAGCAATTTTCACTTAGGATATATTGATAAGGAAAAGAAAGTTGTCACTATTCAGGCTGCTGCTCAACCTCAGAGGAGCTATTTTTTTCTGGGGGGATGGGGGTTCCTTACCACCAATCCACACACAAATCCAACTCAGAAACCTATACTGCTGCCACTATTTTAGAGGCAGTGTTGGCTGGATTTGCTGGGAAGTGGGTCAGGATGGAGGGTAGACAAATTCCCCAGGGTAAGTAACTACTAGTGGGGGAAAAACAGTGCAAATCTTTGAAGGTGAAATGAGAACCCAAAAGGCAACAAATACAATAAAAGAGCAATAAAAAAGCAACGAAGAAAAAAGGATAGATATAAAATGCTATTCTTTTCTAAATTAATTCACAAACTTTAATGGAAATGCTTTCTGAAAAACCAGGACACCCACGGTGACTTTTAAAACTTAAGGCATTTTAACAAACATAAAAGTTCAAAGAATTCAAAATCTAAGTCCTACAACTGCCCCAAATGTTTTCTAAAAACCTTAAAATAAAAATCACATAAGAGGTACTCATTAATGACACAGCTATCTGGGCTTCTTCCTCTGGAGGTTCTGATTCAGTGATACTGGAAATGGGGCAGGGAATCTATATTTTTAAATGACTCCCAGCTGACCAACATCAGCAGTGAAGATCCAGAAACACTGCCCTCCAAGTCCCTGCTGTGGTCCACTCTGTGCAGTCATCAGCTTCCTTAGGAAAATATTGCCCCTTGACTCACATTCCTCCAACAAGCAGAAAAAACACACCTACAATTAAAAACCACCTCCCAAGTCTTTCCCCTTCCTTTCCCAGTCCTCATTCCTACTGCAACTGCATTATAGTGTGAGTGTTCTCAAATGAGCCTCACATAAAGGCCACTGCTCAAGCACTACTGTCTTCCTCTGTCCAGGATGCCAGTCTTCCTCCCAGATTACCAGTCCAATCCCCCCTCTTCCAAAGTACCTTCCCAGACTCCTTCATACAGGACTATGGCTTCCCCCACTCAATATATATATATTCCCCCACCATACTGCTGTGGCATATCTGAAGAGGACTTTTAACATGTTACCTTATACTAATTTATAAATTTATTAGAGTAGGGTTTTCCTTACACGTTAACTTATGCTCAATAAAAATTCTGAATTGGAATGAACTGAATAAGGATCACTACCATTTAAGTAATCATTGGAGGCCTTTTGACCAAGGTGCCTCCAATGCCTTGATAACAAATGGAAAATGAGGCCAAAAAAAAAGGAAAATGAGGCCAGAGTCAATTCCTGTAAATGCCTCAGGATTAAGAACAATCAAAAAAAGCCAACTAGGCTTTCCTAAATAATGCAACCCTTAAACTAGAACCAATCAAATAACTTCTCTGCTTTATTTCCTTTTTTTTAAGATTTTATTTATTTATTAGAGAGAGAGAGAGAGAGAGAGAGAGGCAGAGGGAGAAGCAGGCTTCATGCAGGGAGCCTGACGTGGGACTTGATCCCGGGTCTCCAGGATCATGCCCCCAGCTAAAGGCAGCACTAAGCCGCTGAGCCCCCGGGGCTGTCCTGTTTCCTGTCGTTTCTATAAAAACCTTATCCCAGGGGCACCTGGGTGGCTCAGTGGTTGAGCTTCTGCCTTGGACTCAGGGCATGGTCCCAGAGTCCCATTAAGTCCCACATCAGGCTCCTGAGAGGAGCCTGGTTCTCCTATGTGTCTGCCTCTTTCTCTGTGTCTCTCATGAATAAATAAAATATTAAAAAAAAAAAAAAACATCTTGCCCCAGCTCCATTCCAGTGGAACACTCCTAACCACTTCCAGTTTGGAGCCGCCTGACTCAAACTAACATTTGAATTCAAATAAATTAAAAATTTTAATATGCCTCAATTTATCTTTCAACACTTCTAATTATAGTAGGCAAAACAAAACCCGTATCTGTCCAAATAAAGTAATATATGTGTTCTTTTTGCCATCCCCAATTCTTTGACATATGTTCAATATTCAATATCAAAGTCAATTTTTCCAAAGGGAAAAAAGTAACATTTAGAAATCACCTTTCCATCACAAAAACTGTGCTTAGCAGAGTTCAAAAAAATATATGTGCTGATGAATTTTAGAAAAAATTAATACACTGATAAAATCACTCAATTATCAGAATTCATTAGGACCATGAATATGATCTTTTCAATGACTTTGACTGTTTCTTTAAGAACAGAGAGAGGGGATCCCTGGGTGGCTCAGCGGTTTCGCGCCTGCCTTTGGCCCAGGGCGCGATCCTGGAGTCCCGGGCTCCCGGCATGGAGCCTGTTTCTCCCTCTGCCTGTGTCTCTGCCTCTCTCTCTCTCTTTCTCATAAATAAATAAAAATAAATCTTAAAAAAAAAAAAAAGAACAGAGAGAAGATTGTTCTAAAACTATTCATTTTTTACTGAAAATCACTTGGAAACTATACCACTAAAGAGGAAACATTTCTGATCTAATATCACTATTTTATACATGCTTTGAAAACTTAAAAATCCAAAACCACGTGTTTTCGTTAAAAATACAGTTTGTCACAGAAAAAACTCAAAATCATTTAACCATTTATCTCCTACTTCAATAATGTCATCGATTTCTTGGAGTGTACAAAGAATAAAACTGTACTGAATATGAGCCACCCACAAGACACACATGAAGAGCTATGACAGACACAAGGATAAACTCTGAGCTCAAGAAAGGGAGGCCATGAATGTAAATCTCAGAAAATCACCCATAGAATGTCTGACCTGGTGTACCATCTATTCCTAACCCAAGATTAATGAGCATGATTTATCCAGATAAGCCTAGATAAATCAATGTGCTGAGCTGCAAGATTAAGATGTCTTTCAGTAGTCTCTCCCTCTGAAAAGGTTCCCACCCTTGTGCAAGCCAGATTCAAACAACTTCCAAATCCTGTAGACCTCAACTCCTATAATTATCTCTCGAATCTATCTCCAAATCTAATGCTACCACCTTTGTCCTAAACAAATGATTCTCAAAGCAATCATCAACATACCACAGAGGGCTTGTTAAAACAGAAGCTGTGCCCCACTCCAAGTTTCTAACTCTGGAACAGGGCCAAGAATTATTTTGCTAATAAATTCTGAAGGGACGTTAATGGTATATGGGCCACATTTTGAGAACACTGTCCTCAAATATCCCCGTCTCTAGATTAGTATAATAATCTCCAAACTAATCTATGTATATTCACTCGTGTACCACCTTCAATCCAGTCTCTACTATGTAGAAGAGATTTTTTTTAACTCCAATCTAATTATCACACCCACATTATCTAATTTCATGAACATACCATGCTTTTTACTGAAGCTTACAATATGAGTGATGAAGTTAATGCTACCAGCTATCACTTTATCATCTAGTCAACTGTGACAGGATTATTACAAGAGCCCAAAAGGGTTAACCCACGAAGTTGTTTGTTTTTGTTTTAACAACTGCAAATGGCAAGTGTCTGGGAGGTTCCTTAGAAAAAATGAAATTTCTTTTATTCTTCATCCCTACAAAATGTGGCCTTGAACCCCTACATAAGGAATGCTTATTAAGCCATCTCTCATGTTCAAACCCAGCCTTCTTTATTCTGTCTTGTGATGCTGGGGTTGTAGTCTCTAGGAAATTCATTTCTTCGACAGCTGGCTCCCTTTTAGGATCAGCCAATGGGGAGATGCTAAAAGGAGACCAGAAGGCCAGGGGAGGGGGACGCCTGGGTGTCTCAGTGGTTGAGCATCTGCCTTTGGCTCAGGGTGTGATCCCAGAGTCCCTGGATAGGGTCCTGCATCAGGCTCTCTACCTAGAGCCTGCTTCTCCTTCCTCTTCCTATGTCTCTGCCTCTCTCTCTATGTTTCTCACAAATAAATACATAAAATCTTGGGGTGGGGGGCAGGAGAGGAAGGCACATGCTCCTTTCCTATTTGCTTCTTGTCTAGCTCCCTTTGACCCTGCAATACTGCACGCTGCAAGAACAGCAATTAGTACCAATGAGGAGCTTGTCCAAAACTCCCAGAACCAGCTTCCATGTGTCCCTAGCCACATCCTTCAGACACCATGACCAGCCAATCAGCTAGTATTCCCTCTTCAAAAGGCTGAATCCCAGCTTCACGGGGTCCTTTCACCAATACCAGTACCAGCCATGCAGTGTCCCCGTCCTCAGAAGTCTGAGTCCCCATTCACCAGTCCCTCTTCTGAACTTCAGAGGCAAAGCATAACCGTCTTATCACAGGTTTAAGTCCCAGTCCTCCAAGGGTCTAACCTCACCCATATGCTCCTCTAGAACTAGGTATGCTTCCTGAAGTTACCACCTCCTTGATAACCGGTGCAATTTCTATCTCCTAACAGGATCCTGACTGGTAACAGTGTAACACTAGAGCAAGAAAGGAAAGGCCTTGATTACTACGGCTAAATGATGAGACTACCAATGAAGAGCTAGATGCATTTCAGAGGAACAAGTCACAGGATAAGCAATGGCAGGAACAGAAGAGGTGCTAAGACAACTTGTGGAACACCTATGCTGTATAAAGAAAAAGGAATTTGTGCTCGCTTCGGGAGCACATATACTAAAGGGAATTCTGTAAAGTCAGAAGGGACATATTTGGTCTTCAGAGACTAAAAGTGAGATTAAAGCAGGCACAGGTCTATAGGACAGCTCCATAAACAATATAGTACTAAAGACAAGGTGGATTTCAATACAAATGTTAATTATATTAAGCCTGTAAACTTGGAGAAAATGAGTTTTGTGAATTATATTTCTATTATACCTAACTGAATTTAATTTTACCCCTTCGTGGCATAGTAAAATCCAGCAGGGCATTTTAAGCAACTATTTCTAGAGTAGGCTGAAGTTTGAAGACAAATATATTATTAGGAAAATTATAGAAATGGTCTGGTCAAACACTCTATGCTGAAAAGAAGATACGAATGTTCATGTTTTCTTTATATGGTGGCAAACAAGAACTCTTTCTGCAGGTAAGACAGGAGATGCAGCTCTGATGCAGAATCCTATAGGAATGTGAACTCTAAAATCACTCTGGCTCCAGAGAACTGAACCACACATATTTGATTCATTTAACAAGCTGTTTAATGGTAGATAAACTGAAGTACTGTATGAAGGGAAGTCTATGCATAACATCTCAATGTTTCCAAAATTCAAGAGATTTCCTGAGTATATAACATTAATTGCTACTGGCCTTCAGAAGTCCTAGATTTTGTTATTGACTAAATTACCATTTCGGTACAATTTAGATTAACTGCATGTCACAAAGAATACTGGAAAAAACATTACAAAGAATATTGGAAAAAACATAGTTTTCAAAGATTTCTTCAAATTGTTTTAAGCTAAATTATGAAATCAAAACTTTATAATTCTATTCATGGATAAAGAAATGATTTTATATACCTTTAAGAGTTAAAAACGATATCTTTTTAAGTGTTACATAGTATTAAAAACAAAAAAAAAGTGTTACATAGTATTATAGTCTTATGTAACACATAAGACTATATGGAACTAATCCTAGAATCACAATAATACTTAACATTTTTTAACATCCAAATAATGGAAATCAAAGTATTTTTTAGAAGTCACCTGTTGATGGCGAAATACAATAATCATCCTCGACAGACTGGCCATAGAGATCATCATCTTCAAAATCTAAAATAAAAACACAAGAGATAAATTCTTCACAAGTTCTTTTTATATTCTTAGCTATTAACAAGAAAGCATCTAACTTCTCTCCAAACTAAATTAAATTGTACCTCAAAATTAAAGGAAACTTGGAATGTCTACTTTTCCAAAAAATTCTAAAAACTTTACCCACAAAGTAGGTACTTACTGACTTTCTATATTCATCAAGGCATATGTAGTTCTTCAGTTTTTAAGCTAGTTGGGTTTTATTAAAATTGTTCCAAGTTTTTATTGCATGTGATCAAAAAAGGATAGTCCAAAGACCACAAACTTGAATCCTCTCTCCAGTATTAAAATCTGAAATATGTCTTCCATTCATTTTTTTCATCAAGTGCCTTCTGTGACCAAAGCATTTATTTCCCATACAACGGACTAGTACAGGATATACGATCAGATCATGAAAAGTTTTTCTTCATGTTGAGCTAGTTAATTTCTACAAAAACCATCTTATCGGGGCACCTGGGTGGCTCAGTGGATGAGCGTCTGTCTTTGCTCAGGTCGTGATCCTGAGGTCCTGGGATGGAGTCCTGAATCAGGCTCCCATAAGGAGCCTGCTTCTCTCTCTGCCTATGTCTCTGCCTCTGTGTCTCTCATGAATAATTTTTTTTTTTTTTTATGATAGTCACACAAGAGAGAGAGAGAGAGAAATAGAGAGAGAGAGAGGCAGAGACATAGGCAGAGGGAGAATTAGGCTCCACGCACCGGGAGCCCGACGTGGGATTCGATCCCGGGTCTCCAGGATCGCGCCCTGGGCCAAAGGCAGGAGCCAAACCGCTGCGCCACCCAGGGATCCCCATGAATAAATTTAAAAAAAAAGAAAAGAAAACATCTTATCCTAAATTCTCTTACGCTCTCTGATCATGCTAGCTGGACTTTTTTCCTACTGACTGGAATATGTAGTTTGCCCATATTTTCCTAAGGCTGTTTTTATTTTCCTCATTAAGGTTCCAACTCTAAGTCATCTATTTGCATACGTCTTCCCTGACCACTCTGGTAAAGAGACAAGCCCCGCTGCCACTTTTACTCTCTAGCACACTTCTCCAATTGATTGTCTTCGAAGCACTATATCTGCTTCATTCCATGAGACTATAAGGTCCTTCAGGGAAAGGCTCTGTCTTAGCCAACTACCAGCCATGACTGGAACTAAATTAGTTCTCATTGTAGTATAAATTAATGAGACCATTTAAAATGAAAATGCTCAAGAAAGATAAATATATTTACATAAATGTATCTATTCATTTGATAAATAGATTATGCCAGGGATTACTAGATGTATCTGAGGGACAACACTGAATGACAGGTGCATTCCAAGATTTCTATGAATCTAAAATCTAACAGGAAACATAGACACGAATGCAAGCAATTACAAAATTATATGACAAGTATTTGAGACATGAGAAACAGTGATTTGGGATTACACATATGAACATCAAAAATAGAACAGGGAGTGGGGTGGCTAGGGAAAGATTCTCTGGAATGTAGTAGTTAAACAAATTCCAAAGGATAGTTTCTGAGGGTATTCATATAGCAGGAACAGCATGTGCAAGGGCTGAGACCAAATATTTATGGCAAAGAGAAATTAGATAAATTTTACTACTGGATAAAAACATGTATGAATCGGGGATCCCTGGGTGGCTCAGCGGTTTGGCGCCTGCCTTTGGCCCGGGGTGCGATCCTGGAGACCCGGGATCGAATCCCACGTCGGGCTCCCGGTGCATGGAGCCTGCTTCTCCCTCCTCCTGAGTCTCTGCCTCTCTCTCTCTCTATCATAAATAAATAAATCTTTTACAAAAAAAAAAAAAAATGTATGAATCAATAAATTATCGGATCACAATCCCAAGTAAACAATATATTAGCAAATAAATGGGGAGCCATTTACAAAATATTATTTTTAGATATTCATATGACAAGAAACATTTTTACTAAGTCAGCTTTTCAACTGAAATTGACCCTAACAGTACTACAGTATAAAAAGATGAAGAGAATTCATTCCTAATATCTTTGTAAAGAGGCTCTTTTCCTCAACAAAATTCCATAGTATTTACTGCACATAAAGCATTGTACCAGCTACTGGAGGAAATGAACAATAGAGTAAAAATAACAATGAAGTATGGACTAAGTCATACTTTTAAATTAGAAGCTAATTTAGTATTAGCTAAAGACAGTCATGTAAAGTACTAAAGTACTATCCAAATTACAGAGAACAAAGTGAAAGTTAAAAAGAGGAACCAATAGGTTTAAAGCACATAATCTCTCTAATAACATCACATTACTTTTGAGAATTTTCAAATTATTATTCGAAAATAATAGAAAGGGGAAATATCAACTGAGAAAAAAAAGAAACTGAATCCTTAAAATGAACAGAACTTCTATAAGCAGGAAATGGGAATGAACCTCCCATGCTATAGGAACAGCTCGTTTATGATGTCATCAATTGTTCCAAAGAAACATGAAAAAAGACAACCTGAACTGGGGCTGCCCAGTAAGATATTTAGCACTCTCTCCCACTGGCCAAGCACCTCTCCTCTAGGAAGACTTTCCTTCCCATAGAAATTCTGCCTAAACTCCTCCAACCCACCCTGAATAAGGCTCACTTACATAACTCCCACTGCACCTTGGGAGTACTTTCTGTAGCACGTCATACTGGAATCATCTGTCACTTGTATATTTCTCCCTTTAGATTCCCTCAAACATCTTACTATCAGTATCAGTCCCCATAGCTTAGAGCAGTACTCTAAGTCCCCAATTAATGTAGGCTGAGGAAATTATAAGTACTGATTTAAAAAAATGAGTAAGAAAAAAAAAAATGAGTAAGTTGCAATTAGGCCTATTCATATTTTTTATATCAAAACCTCAAAAATATCTTTCAGGCTAAAGTCATCTCTCAGGTAGCAGTGATCCACAAGACATGCTTACACACACTGCAACACTTAAAAGGGCCACCAAGGTGAAGTGAACAACAGGAACCTAATGTGCCAGGCCAAGTAGATGACAGTCTCCAAATGTAGCACAGGTTGTTAGCCACTCCCTGCCAAGGTTGGGGTATACTGATGCTCTAGAATAATCGTCTGGCAGTGCCAATAACAACCACCAACATATTAAGCACACTTACACGATCTGCACTTTAAAAAGCAATAGGTCTTTACTCCCTTTTTGCACTCCTTCATTTGTTGTTTATAATTTTAGTTTGCATGATACTTGGTGATGCCAATTACCTATTGCATAGAGATGATGCACTTCTCCTAAACTAATTCTAACTCCTAGAGAACATTCATATGTACATTTTTTACTTCATTTTTTAAAAATCAAGATGTTCCGGAGCCCCCTTGCTTCTGGTACTGCTTTTTTTCCCCTCCACTCCAAAATACATTTTAATTGAGCATTATCAACCAAGAACTGAGTACATACACCTCAAGATCAGCTAATCCACTTATTCACTTGACCTTTCTAATACCTATCTTTCTTATCGTCTCCTAAGTCTCCAATTTAACTTGAAATTCACTGAAAATAAGTTCTCAGCTCAGGTCAGGTTCTGCACTAAATATGCGCGAACAAACACACACGATTTACCATGTATGTCTAAGTTACAGCACAAGAGCTGAAGATAAGCATGAAGTCAATCCGTCTTTTACAAATAAGCATCGTTTCACGGGCACTTTTGGAAGCGGGGTGGGAAGAGACTACCTGCAAGTAGGCAATTGTCCACCCGACCTGGGAGGAGGCAACAGGAGGGGGAGATGATAACGCTTAGGTGCATAAATACCAAGAGATCCCAACCTTCCTAAATGTCTTTCCCATACGACGAGGTACCTCCCCGCCCTAAATGACTAAAATCAATACCAGAGGGCAGAAATCACGACTTAAAACAGTGCCATCCGCTGGCACTCGGATGTCCTGTTATTTTCTCCAACCGAGCCTCCTCTGAACTCCAGCCTGGCACCACTCACCAGAAACTCACAGATCCAAGCGCAAGCCACCGGGCGGGAGTCCCAGCTGGAACCGCGAAAATGACGTCCCGGCATGACCCTGCCACTTACCTTCATCGTAGTTATAGCCTCGGACATTCCGATGCCGGGCCATGGCGGCGGAGAGGGCGTTCGCCACAGCTCCTCACAAAACACACGGCTTAAGTACGGAGACCGCGCCGACTGCGACCCGGACAACACACGCGCGCCATCTTGGCTTCCGGCAGGCCTCTGCGCTGAGCGCCTGCGCACGCGCGACGTCTTCTCTGCGCACTGCACGGCGGCTCCCTGGGGGCGGGGCTCGCCTCCCCGGGGCGCATGCGCACACGTGCGCACACATGCGCACGGAGACCGTCTTTGGACGAGGGCCTGCCCGCAGATAGGTTGATTGACAGAAGGTTAAAAGGGGCGGGATCCCAGCGTCTCCTGTTTGTCGATTTAGAGCAAAGGCTTGGAGCCAGGAGCCCTTGGCCTACGTCAGCGTCCCAGGTTATTTCCAGAATCTGGTTTCTGACAGTGAAGAGGCCTGTGCGCTCCGTAGAGGCAGGAAACTTCTGTAACTTTCATCTTTGAGGCGGGCACATAACAGGCGTTCACAAACGTGCACAGATTTCGTTTAAGAATCAATTAGTCCTAGATTTGGGGGGAGACGGGAAAGCCCGTTCCACGGGTATGTATGGTTAACGGAGAACCTGGCTGCAAAAGATCACTGCGCTTTCACGTCTCTGCTCCGTCCTGCGTTACCGGGTCTAGCGAACAGCTCCTGCCCGTGGGGATACAGACGAGCAGCAGCAGCAGCACCAAGGGGCGCCCGAGCGGCCCGGTCGGTCAAGCCTCTGCCTTGGGCTCGGGTTATAATCCTGGTGTCCTGGGGTGGAGCCCACATTGGGCTCCCTGCTCCCTCTCCTTCTGCTATTCCTGCTGCTTGTGCTCGCTATGTCAAATAAATAAAATCTTTTTTAAAAAAAATTCTATGCGTATTCACTGAACATTCATTCGTGGAACATTGGAGCATGCGTAACATGCTTACAGTATTAAATACAGCTTTTTTTAAGACATAGTACTGGCTTTAGCTACCCTCATTTCTTAGAACACAAGTGGGGAAAAAATACGAAGTGAATGATGCCATGTTAAAAACCAGCATCATTATTATACTGAACAAATTACATTTCAGTTTTAGCCTGTGTTTTCGAAATGGTGATACTTTACATCAAATTCTAGAAATGAATTGAAAGCTTACCCAAATTTGTTATACATAATAAAAAGATAATGATGCAAATGCAGTTCATATTTGTAAATGACTTGAAATATAATTTACACATGCATTTGACTGTGTCTGCCTAAGAACATTTGATTGTTCTTGACTATTACTGATGTTTAATGTAGTTCCAAGACAAAATTACACACAAAAATAGTTGCTAATTTTATATAGCTCAACGGTTTTCTTTATTTTACACTCTTAGATAATTTTTATGTTGTAGCCTGTTTCTTTGTAAAACGGAGATAGTAATAGTATCTAACTCGCAGAGTGGTAAATAATAAATTATCCTTTTAAGAGGATGCTTTAAAATATTAGGCATTATCAAACTACAAATGGCAGCTTCCAGCCCACTGTAATTGTCAAATACAAGCTTCAGTGTAACTCACTGAGGCATGAGGTGGATGAGTTATAAATTGACCACATAAACAATACTACAAAGCAATGAAGAAGAAAATACTGCTTCTGCCTGAGGAATAGTATATAATTTGCCTCTGGTTCATCAACAATACACCTTTTTTAACATACTAAATATTTTTTAGAGCCATGACTGCATCTCAGTAGCAGAGCCTTCACTGACTTTCTCAGAAAGTTAGGGATTTTATTCTCTGCTCCCAGAACACTTTACTTGTGATTTTTATATTGTGGTTTGATGGAAAGCACCATAACTTTGGAGTCAGACAAACCTGGATTTCAGTGCCAGTTCTGACACTTTCTGTTAACTTCTTTGGGCTCAATTTATCTGTAAAATGGGTATATAAATATGTCTTCTGTTTTGTGAAAAATAAATGAAGTGAGGGATGTAAAAACAGTAGTTGTTACGTAATAAATTCTGTAAGAAAAGAAAAATTCCCTACCTTCTTTGGGTCTCTAACTCTAAGAGTTAAGCTGGCATAAAAGAGATTAACAGGAGATAAGTGTACAAGTTCAAATTTTTACACATACATGGGAGCTTTCCCAAGAGAATGAAGATCAGAAGATGTGACCAGAACAGGAAGCTTTTATACCTTTTAAGCAAAGAATCAACTTGTCAAGAATTGATAATGGGGTATGAGCAATGGGTAGTAAATTGTGGGGAAGTAACTAGGAAATGTAGGGACAAGGGGATATATAACAAGTGGAAGTTAAAGGCTATTTCAGTAAGTTTGTACAGATCCATTTCAGTGTCAATTCAGTAAGTTTGTACAGTATCAATTCTCACGGGAAATTTTATGGCCTGTTTTAGATAAAAAAAGAATAGGTCTGCTATTTCTGAAGTTCCTTCAGTTCAAAATAATCAGTATGCCAAAGTGGCATATTTTGGGGGTGAAAGACTCTGAACTCCTTCAATACTCAATAAACGCTAGTTCTCTACCCAACTAATTTGAAAGCTTTTTGTTCCTGCAGCACTTTGAATGTTTGCTGAATGAACTAATGAATTTAAAAAATAGAGACTCTAAGAAAGACAAATACCCACATGATTTCACTCATATATGGAATCTTAAAAAAAACAACAAAGCAAATGTAATAAAAAGCAGAATCAGACCTGTAAATAGGGAGAACAATCTGATAGGTGCCAGAGGGGAATGGAGGATGGGCAAGTGGGTGAAACAGAATGGAACATCCAGGCTTCCAATTATGGATGGAAAGGTCACAAAAATAAATGATACAGCATAGGGAATATAGTTAGATTGTAATAGCATTGTATGGTGACAAATGGTAGCTACAGTTATTGGGAGCACAGGATAATGTATACAAGTTGAATCATTGTGTTGTACACTTGAAACTAATGCAATTCTAGTATGTCAACTACACTCAAAATAATTTCTTAAAAATGATACAATCTCTTGGTATATTTAACAAATGCCATAAATAACTATACAAACAATTCATTTTTATATCAACTCGTAAAAAAGTTATAAATGAAAGTAGCATAAATACATTACTGAAAAGCTTTTAACACCTTTATTGAGGAATCCTTGACAAACAATAAACTACACATAAGCATACAATTTGATACATTTTGACATATGTATTTACCAATAAACCCATTATCCAAACAAGATAATGAACATGTCCAGATTCCCAAAAGTTTCCTCAATACCTTTATAACCTCTCCCCTGCCACTCTCTGCCTCCTCACCTTGGTCCTGCAGCAACAGATCACCTCTATGTCATTATTAGTTTGTAGTTTCTAACATTTTATACAGAGGAGATCACATAGTATGTATTCTTTTTTTATAGGTCTTTTATAGGTCACTCAGCATAGTAATATTGAGATTCATCAGGATAAGTGCTTTAATCAATAGTTCAGTCCTTTTTATTGCAAAGGGGAATTCCATTGTCTAGGTAGACAATTTGTTTTTCCACTCACCTACTGATAGCTATTTGGGTCATTGTCAATTTTGGCTACTATGAATAGGGCTACTAATATTATCCATGTACAACTCTTTGTATGGACAAAAACTGGTTTCTCCTAGATAAATACCTCGGAGTAGAATGGCTGGCTGATATGACGGGTTATCTCTAGCTTTTTAAGAAACTGCCAAACTGTTTTCTCAAATGGTTGTAACATTTTATGTTCCCACCATCTGTGCAGCTCCATTTTCTCCACATCCTAGCCATTACTTGTTGTGGTCTGAAGATGTTGGGCTTGACATTTCTATATTCTCTTTGGTGAAGTGCCTGTTTGAATCTTTTTGTCCATTTTTAAAGATTTTATTTATTTATTCATGAGACACAGAGATAGAGGCAGAGACATAGGGAGAGGGAGAAGCAGGCTCCCTGCAGGGAGCCTGATGAGGGACTCCATCTAGAGACTCTGGACTCCGGGATCACACTCTGAGCCCAAGGCAGACGCTCAACCACTGACCCACCCAGGCATCCCTCTTTTTGTCTATTTTTAATGAGGTGTTTGTTTTCTCATTTTCTACTTAAGAAAGTTGTTTGTATATTCTGGATACAATTACTTTATCTGATGTAATTCGTGAATATTTCTCCCAGGGTGTAACTGGTCTTTTCAATCTCTTAATGGTGTCTTTTAAATAGCAGAAGTTTTTAGGTTTGATTCAATTCTTCATTTTTTTCAAATAATAGATTATTTTAAAATATGGATAATGTATCCAAGAAATGTTTGCCTAAACCAAAGTCACAGAAATCTCTTCTTAATTTTTAAAAAAGTTTAACAGTATGGGGTTCTACATTTAGATTTTTTATCCATTCTCAGCTGATTTTTATTTATGGTGTAAGGTTTGAATCAAAGTTCATTTTTACATAGGTATTCAACTGTTCCAGCACAATTATTGAAAAGAAGGTCCTTTTTACACTTAATTTCACCTGCATCTTTGTCAAAAGTCAGTAGTCCATATATGTGTGATCTATTTCTAGATTCTACACTCAACTGATCTAGCTTGACACCAATACCATGTTGTCATGATTATTGGATCTTCAAAAATCTTACAATGAAGTGATGTTAATCCTCCAACTTTCTTCTTCTTTTTCAAAGTTTTCTTAACTAGTCTAGGTCATTGGCATTTCTGTAGGAGTTTTTATTTTTTATTTTTTTATTTTTTTTAAGATTTTATTTATTTATTCATGAGAGACAGAGAGAAAGGCAGAGACACAGGCAGAGGGAGAAGCAGGCTCCATGCAGAGAGCCCGATGCGGGACTCGATCCCGGAACTCGATCCCAGGACTCTAGGATCACGCCCTGGGTCAAAGACAGGAGCCCAACCGCTGAGCCACCCAGAGGTCCCCTCTATATGAGTTTTTAAATGAGGTAATCAGTTACTACAAACATTTCTGCTGAGAGTTTGACTGGTATTTTACTGAATCTACAGATAAATTTGGGGAAAATTGTTATTAACATTACTACAAATACATACTCTTTCAACACATGACATCAGATGTCTCTCTACTTACATAAGATGTTTAATTTCCCTAAATAATGCTTGCCAGCATGTAGTGACTAGTCTTACACAACTTTTGATAATTTAATACTAATTATTCCACGTATTTTTATTTTATTATACATAATAATTTTTAAATTTTCAAGGTAAAGGTACATAATTACATTATTTCAAATTAGTAAGTTTATTAGTGCCATAGACACTCCAAAAAGTGTACTTGTATATGATAGGAACAAAGTAAAAAATAAAAATTAAAAATAAATTACATTAGCATAGAAAATATCATCAAATACCTATGATAAGTACAAAGAAATATGTAGAAAGCCTAAACTGAAACTAGAAAACATTGCTCAGAATAATAAAGAAAATCACATTAGATGGAGAAATATACCATGTCATGTTAACTGAGAGAGATGTCAAATCCCCCCAAGTGAATTTATATCCAATATTACACTGGTTGGAACCTAGCAGTTCTTTGGTGGAAATTGACAATCAGTTTCTGTAATTTAAGCAGAGCTACAAAGATTCTGGAATCTTCAAGACAATCTCAAAAAAGAATGTCCTTCTAGGGGCATCTGGATGGTCTGATGAGGTAAGCATCTGACTGGGTTCCTGATCAGATCATGAGATCAAGCCCCTTGCCCTGAGTTGGGCTCCACGCTCAGCATGGAGTCTTCTTGAGATTCTCTTTCCTCCTCCTTCTTCACCTCCCACTCATGCTCTGTCTCTCTAAAATAAATAAATCTTTAAATAATTTTTTTTAAAAAATCTAAATTAAAAAAAAAAAAAAAAAAAAAAAAAGGTGGGCAGCCCAGGTGGCTCAGCGGTTTAGCGCCACCTTCAGCCCAAGGTGTCATCCTGGAGACCAGGGATAGAGTCCCACATCAGGCTCCCTGCATGGAGCCTGCTTCTCCTTCTGCCTGTGTCTCTGCCTCTGTGTGTGTGTGTGTGTGTGTGTCATGAATAAATAAATAAATAAATAATAAATAAATAAATAAATAAATAATATAATATAATATAATTATATTATATTATATATTTATAATATATATTTATAATATTTATAATATAATATAATAATATAATATAATATTTATAATATAATATATATATAAATTATAATATAATTTATTTATAATAAATAAATAAATAAATAAATCTTTTTAAAAAAATGTCCTTCTCAAGGTGAAGGACTTATACTATCACTAAGACTTGCTTTAATGGTAATAGTAAGGAAGATACTGTAATAATAGTACGAAGATAGGCAAATATACCACCATGGACAGTCCAGAAATAGGTTCACACACATGTGATCATCCAATTTACGACTAAAGCACCACTGTAACTCAGGATGAGAGAGAATGGTCTTTTTTTAAAATTTTTATTTATTTATGATAGTCACAGAGAGAGAGAGAGAGAGAGAGAGAGAGAGAGGCAGAGACACGGGCAGAGGGAGAAGCAGGCTCCATGCACCGGGAGCCTGACGTGGGATTCGATCCCGGGTCTCCAGGAACGCGCCCTGGGCCAAAGGCAGGCGCTAAACCGCTGCGCCACCCAGGATCCCAAGAGAGAATGGTCTTGTCAATAAATAGTTTGATCACAATCCTAGAGGGAAAAAAAGAGGAAAATATCTATATGACCATGACATGGACAAATTTTTTTAAAGATTTTATTTAAGATTTTATTATCTCAGGACCTCAGGACCCTGGGATCATGCCCTGAAACAAAGGCAGACACTGAGCCACCCAGGCGTTCCTGGACAAAGATTTTTAGTCAGGGTGCAGGAAACACTAACCTACTCATAAATTCAACTTTATTAAAATTAAGAATTTCTGTTCATCAAAAGACATTAAGAAAGTAAAAAGGTAGATTGAAGTTTAGGAGGAAATATTTACAACACATGTATCTCACAAAGAACTCATATTTAGAACATAAAGAGAAACCTATGCACCCCCTTCAAAATATTTACCCCAACCCCAAATTAAAAATGTGTAAAACTCCCAAATAGGCACTTTACAAAAAAGAATAACCACATGGGCATTGAACATTTGAAAAGGTCTCCAACACCATTAATCATCAAAAATAAATGCAAATAAAATCATAATGGATATATACCTACCAAAATGACTGAACTTAATAGTAAGGGTTGGCAAGGATGTGGAGCAACTGGAAGTCTCATAAGTAACCAGTGCATGTACAAATTGGTACAACCACTTTGAAAAACTTTTGACAGTATCACTAAGAACTAAACATATATATGCCCTAGAGCCCAGATATGCTACTCCTAAGTATAGACTCAACAAAAATTAGTGCTTGTGTATAAGAATGTTTGTAGTAGGGATCCCTGAGTGGCTCAGCAGGTTTAGTGTCTGCCTTCGGCCCAGGGCGCGGTCCTGGAGTCCCGGGAAGGAGTCCCACATCAGGCTTCTTGCATGGAGCCTGCTTCTCCCTCAGCCTGTGTCTCTGCCTCTCGCTCTCTCTCTGTGTCTCTCATGAATGAATAAATAAATAAAATCTTTAAAAAGAAAAAGAATGTTTGTAGTAATTATACTCAAAATAGTTCAAAAATGAAAAAAATAATAGTCCGAAAATGTAAATAAACCAAATATTTATGAACAGTGGGATACCACTGTGATATATCCATTTAGTTGGAAACTATACAATATTGAAAAACAGCAAAGAGGTTTTATACATATATAAATGTTTTGTGCTATATATTTAAGATTTATGCAACTTGTAATATATAAGCTATACCTAAATAAAAATAAATAAAAAGAAAAATGGGAGGAAAAATCATGGAATTTCCAAGATTATCTTTTTTAAAGATTTATTTATTTATTTAAGAGAGAACAAGCATGAGTGGGGGGAGGGGCAGAGGTGGAGAGAGTCTCAAGTAGACTCCCCTCTGAGCACAGAGCCCAACTCAGAGCTCAATTTCAGGACCCTGCGATCATGACCTGAGCTGAAATCAAGTCAGGAGCTCAACCAACTGAGCCACCAGGCACCCCTCAAGATTGCCTTTGATACAGAATTAAAAAATATAGTTTCCAAATGTTTCCTTTATGCTCTCATATTGTCCTGTTTTAGGGATATGAATTAGAACTAAGAACTTTTATGTTTCTGAGTTAGAATTCACTCAGTGATACATCAATATTTCCTGGAGTGTATTCTGTTTCCCATTTTCTGTTCTAAATTGGACAATTACTGATCCATTTGGACTTTAATTAAAATTTTTGTTGCTGCTGAAACAGCACTACTCTTGGCAGCTACTTAACTTCTCAGGAGTTTTGGTAAATAAGTTATGGTGACTTCTGTAGTCCATAATTCTTTTTTTAAAGGATTTTATTTGTTTACTTATTTATTTTTTTAATTTTTATTTATTTATGATAGTCACACACAGAGAGAGAGGCAGAGACATAGGCAGAGGGAGAAGCAGGCTCCATGCACCGGGAGCCCGACGTGGGATTCGATCCCGGGTCTCCAGGATCACGCCCTGGGCCAAAGGTAGACGCTAAACCTCTGCGCCACCCAGGGATCCCTACTTGTTTACTTATTTAGAGAGAGAGAATGTGCATGGGCTTGAAGGTAGGAGGAGCAAGAGAGAGAATCTTACATGGAGCCTGTCTCAGGGCTTGTCCCAGCTGAAATCAAGAGTGGGACACTTAGGGGCACGTGGGTGGCTCAGTGGTTGAGTGTCTGCCTTCAGCTCAGGTCATGATCCCGGGGTCCTGAGATCAAGTCCCACATCAGGCTCCCTGTGTGGAGCCTGCTTCTCCCTCTGCCTATATTTCTGCCTTTCTCTGTATATCTCATAAATAAATAAATATTTAAAAAAAAAAAAAGAGTGGGATGCCTAACTGATGGAGCTACCCAGGTGCCCCTGTGATCCATAATTCTTAAAAAGAAATGAGGGAATTGGTCACAATCATTAAGAAAGGAAAGGGGGGGGGCAGAATAGTTGTAACTGTGACATTAGACACAGTATATATGAAGAGTTCTGGAATTTTCTAGTTAAATGCCTAGGAAAATGTGCCTGTACTACAAACTATAAAATGACATTGATATCTAGAAGGATTCCTTTGGGGTCCTTTGCAGTTCTATAATTGTGATTATACACTAATAACATAAATTTATTCATCTTGGTTATTCTTACCAAATATCTGTAATATCTATAAAGAGATGATGTAATTTTCCTCCTGACTTTCTAAATTAGCTCTAGAACCCTCTGTCTGACTCAATGGTATTCTCACCCTCCTTAATGGAATTTCCCTTGACCTCTGTCACATATTATTTTTTCTTTTTTTCATTTTTTTCTTCTTTTATTTTTGAGGCATAAATTTAGTTGAGTGAAAACTGGCAAGATTCAGTGAACAGGTACTTCATCAGGACAAAGCTTTGCCCCCAAAGGGCTTGAGGCCATCCAGGGATTCTATGTTTGACAGAAGCATTGACAGCATAACTAAGCAAACAAGAAGGTATTAAGAAAAGCTGAAACAGATCTTCAAAGAAGAGTTGGTACCACCAATTTCTGTGTAGTATTATAGAGCTTAGTGTAGAACATATCAAAACTTTGGAAAGGCAATGATGGGGTCATGAACTTCATAAGGCAGAATAATTCCCTACAAGAACAAAATAGAAATCAAAGAATTCTATTTTTTGATATAAACTACTAAACGGTGAATGCCAGCAAAACAATAATACCTGGGAAAAACTACCTTCTTCCAGAGGTAGGTTCTTTCAATCACCAATTCTGGGCTGTCTGGCTGTCAAGCACTTTATCATGAAATATAATAATAAATGCAGTTCAGAGTTCTTTATAAGATTCACTTTTTCCAAAGTTCATTTTGTTTTAAATATTCTAGTAATAATTAATCCTCCAGTTCAAAAATCTTGGACTTTAAAATCAATGGATCCATCTTATTTAGAAAATAGGCCCAGATCCTTAGAAAGCTATAGGAGTCCATTCTGATTTCCCTGCTGCCTGGTTTCCCACCTACCTGCCGCCACTCCACCACCTTACCTGAGGTACTCGGGACCACAGCTCCTACTGTTAGGGTTTCAAGTCCAGCCATGCTCTTCCTGCCCTAGGGCATTTACATATTCTATTCCTCCGCCTAGAATACCCTTAGGTTTTCATCCCCTTGAATGTTGTTCAGGGAATCCTCGATAACATCACACATTCTGTGACATCTTCCTTGGCTCTAACAGAATAAGCACCCCTACTGTGTGCTCTTTGTCTCAGCTATAAAACATATTAATAGTATTCTTATTGTTTATCTTTGCTTCTAACCTTCTCCACCTCCCTAACCAGATATAAATTCCTTAAAGCAGGACTCTTTAGCTTATCTTGCATCTTCAGCATCCAAAATAGTGGCTAGTACAAAGCTGGAATAAATAAAATATGTTTTGTTGAGTGATTGTTGAATAAATTTGTAACATGTAAGACATATTTGTAAGGCAGAAGAATTTCTTGACTTTGTAGGCCTCAATATCAACTGGATTCTGAAGAAATTGTTTGCAAGGAATGAGAGAGAGTGGGTAACATGGAAAGAGAAGCTATGAGTAGAAACTGCTCGACTGTAAGAATCTTTTTCTTATAGCCCAAAGAAATGAAACATAGGTTCACGCAAATATTTGTACACAAAGGTTCATGACAGCATTATTCACGACAGTCAAAAGAGAGGACCAACTGAAATGTCCATTACCTGATAAATATATCAAATGTGCTATATCCATAAAATGAAATCCATAAAATGAAACATTATTTGACAATAAAAAGGAAGGAAATACTGATAGTATGCTATGACATGGATGAATCTTGAAAATATTACATTGAATATTATTTTCTTTTTAATTTTTAATTTTTTATTTATTTATGATAGTCACACACAGAGAGAGAGAGAGAGAGGCAGAGATATAGGCAGAGGGAGAAGCAGGCTCCATGCACCGGAAGCCCGATGTGGGATTCGATCCCGGGTCTCCAGGATCGCGCCCTGGGCCAAAGGCAGGCGCCAAACCGCTGCGCCACCCAGGGATCCCCTACATTGAATATTATTAAATTATTATTAAATTATTAAAATATTACAAGCCAGTCACCAAAAAAAAAAAAAAACATATGTTGCATGATTCCATTTATGACATGCCAGCTTGGCAAATCTATAGAGACAGAAAGGAGATTAGTGGTTGCCTAGGGCTAAGGAAGCAAGAGGCAGAGTAGGGGCAGCTGCTAATGGGCAGGGGAGTTCTTCAGAGGGTGATGGAAATGTTCTAAAATTTATGTGGTAGTGGTTACACAACTGAAAATATACCAAAACTGCTTTTTAAATTATATACTTTATTTGTGTGAATTGTATAAGTTAATTGTATATCAATAAGGTGTTATTTTAAGGTCTCTTTTAGTGAAATGCTATTTTAGATATTCACTCATCCTCCTGTGACACGGAGTGAGAAGTTTCTACACCTTCGCAGCAGAGAAGGAGAAATACCTATGGCAGTGGCAGCTTACTATAATGTTGCGAGCCACCTGGGCAAAAAAAGTCTTGTTCTACAACTTACTAACTATGCAATCGTGGGCCAATTGCTCATTTTCTGGCTCTTCAGTTACCATGCTGCAAAATGGTGAATAAAAACTGAACTGCCTTAAACAATAGTACAGATTTGAAGGTCTCCATTCATGAAGCATCTAAAACAGTTTCTGGCACATAAAAGCACTCCAGCAATTCTCTTTGGGCCTCACTAACTAACACTGAAGTGGGACAGAACCCATCTGGCCCTTGAATACTATCTTGATCCCCAGGGAATTGGGAGATGGAGATGATCTGGTTTTGTGCCTTGGTGCTGACATCCACCACTGACATTCCTGAACTTGACCATTGCCTCCACTGGTGAGGCCCCTGCAAGGCCTTCCCATCTTTACTTCAGGGGTCTTGGTCCATCAGAACTTTTCACACTTTCTGGCTCCTTGGCATAGCTGGTTTTCAAGTGTTTTCTCAGCTCTCTGCTGCAGCAGGTGAGACTCAGTAAATTCATCCTCATCAGAGCTCTCAGCCCGTCAAGGTAACACCGCGCCATCCCCTAACCAACCTTCAACATTAGATTCCATACAGTGTCTAGGAGGCTTTCTTGAGGGACTTTCAGCCTCTTCCACTTATCTTAAAATATCAAAGCACAGCTCTCAATATTCCTGACTTTATCCAATCCATCTGGAAATCTTGAATGTAACAGCTTCCACACAGGTTGTAGAGAAAAATCCTTTTTGAATATAGATTTCTGGTTTTAAATTGTGTTACATTCATTGTTCTCCTAAACTTGTCATATGAAAAATTTTGTGAAGATTACTATAATAATATTTAGATTATGTATGGGAGGAGCTTGAAAGAACATATGAGAACATAGAGTAAGAAAGCTGGAAGTATTCTAGAGTATATTCCCAATTCAATGTGTTCTTGTTATGTGATAGAATTATTGTTTTAATCAATAATTTACATCAATTCAATAATTCAATCAATAATTATGTTATTTAATCAATAAATAAACATCAATAATTTAACGTTTATTTAGCACCTGCCATAATTTAGGCATTGCAATATGTGCCTAAAAGAACTGTTTACCTAAAAGAAAACATAGTCTTAAGCTCCTTGACATCAGCCTTAGTGATGATTTTGGATTTGACACCAAAAGGAAAGGCGGCATAAGCAAAAATGTTAAGAGTGGGACTACATCAAACTGAAAACCTTCTGCACAGAAAACCACCAACAAAATTAAAAGGCAACCTATCAAATTGGAGAAAATATTTGCAAATTATATCCCGTTTTCCTCCGCTATCCATGATAGAGAGCGTTCCTATGAAAGCTTTCATAAGCCAAAATGGCACTAATTAACACAGAAAAACTTTTGAAAAATTTCAGACCCCAAAAAACCTCTCTTAGGCTTTGCTGATACCTTAGAACACATCTTGCTAATGGATGCCCTAAATAAATTAAGATAAAGTGCAGATGTTCACATAGTTCAAAGCTATGGCAGCTTGGTGCTAAGATGCTGAGTGTAGTTCCTGGGGAAGCAGCTTGGTGGTGCCACTCTGGCTGCAAGGGATGTACTCTGCCTCTCTAGTGGCTTGCTGCAAAACAAATGCTGAACACCATTTTTGCTTTACACCTTTTTTCATGAAAACGTAAATTCTCTTCTGATTCCTTTCAGTTAATGAAACAGGTACTAATGCAGGTCTTTTGTAAGAAAAGTGGTATAGTAAGAACTTCCAAAAAGTGGAGGTATCTGTATCTGATAGTAGTATAATATCCAGAATTTATAAAGAACTCATGTAACTCAATAGCCAAAAAAATTAAAAAAAAATAGGCAGAGGATATGCATAGACATTTTTCCAAACAAAACATACAGGTGGTACATGAAAAGCCACTCAGCACCACTAATCAGCATGGAAATGCAAATCAACAGCACAATGAGGTATCACCTCACGCCTGTTAGAATGGATGTTATCAAAAAGACAAGACATAACAAGTGTTGTTGAGAATGTTGAAAATGTTGCACTGTTGGCAAGAAGGTAAATTGGAAAACAGCATGAAGGTTCTTCAAAACCTTTAAGATGGAATTACTATATGAACTAGCAATTCCACTTCTGGGGGTTTACCTAGAGGAAATGAAAATACAAACTCAAATAGATATATGCAGTCCCATGTTCATTGCAGCATTATTTACAATAGTCATGACATGGAAGCAACCTAAGTGTTCATCAATAAATGAATGGTTCAGGGATGCCTGGGTGGCTTAGCGGTTGGGCATCTGCCTTCAGCCCAGGGTGTGATCCTGGAGTCCCCAGATCAAGTCCCACATCAGGCTCCTTGCATGAAGCCTGCTTCTCCCTCTGCCTATGTCTCTGCCTCTCTCTTTGTGTCTCTCATGAATAAATAAATAAAATCTTTTAAAAAAAATAAAATAAATGAATGGTATATCTATACAATGGAATATTATTCAGCCACAAAAAAGAATGAAATCTTGCCATTTGTGGCAACATGAATGGACCTTGAGGGCATTATGCTAAGTGAAATAAGTCAGAGAAAGTTAAATACTGTGTGATCTCACTTATGTATAGAATCATTAAAATATGGGCAGTCCCCGTGGCTCAGTGGTTTAGCACCACCTTCAGCCCAGGGCATGATCCTGGAGACCTAGGATCAAGTCCCACGTCGAGCTCCCTGCATGGAGCCTGCTTCTCCCTCTGCCTGTATCTCTGCCTCTCTCTCTCTCTCTCTCTCTCTCTCTCTCTGTCTTTCATGAATAAATAAATAAAATCTTAGAAAAAGAATCATTAAAATAAAAACAAAAATAAAAAAACAACCAAGCTCATAGACACAGAGAACAGATTGTTGGTTGTAGAGTGAAAGAAGGGTAGAATGAGTAAAGGTGGTCCAAATGTACAAACTTCCAGTTATAAAATAAATGTCCTGGGGATGTAATGTGTAGCATGGTGACTATAGTTAATAATACTGTATTGCATATTTGAAAGTTGCTAAAAGAATAGATATTAAAAGTTCCCATCACAAGAACAAAATTTTGTAACTATGTGTAGTAACAGATGTTAGCTAGATTATTGTGGTGATCATTTCACAATATGCACAAATTTTGAATTATATTGTACACCTGAAAATAATATACAATTGACCCTCAAACAACACAAGTTTGACCTTCACAGGTCCACTTAAATGTGGATTTTTTTTCAATAAATACAGTACAGCACTGTAAATGTATTTTTCTTATGATTTTCTTAATAACATTTTCTTTTCTCTAGCTTACTTTATGGTAAGCATACAGTATACAATATGTATAAATATACAGATGTGTTAATCAACTGTTTATGTTAATAGCAAGGCTTCCAGTCAACAACAGGCTATTTGGGGAGTCAAAAGTTGTACATGGATTTTCAACTGCATGGGGTGTCAGCACTCCTAATCCCCATGTTGTTCAAGGGTCAACTGTAATGTTGTATCAGTTATACTTCAAAAATAGTAGCTCATTTACCTGCCTTCTATCTACTGGCTTTCTATACAATCAATGTCATTGGTTTAGCTAGTGTTCAGATTTAATAAACCACATTAGAGACACTTAAAAACACATGGTAACACACTGCTGAAAGTTGTTCATTCTCTAGTAGATAGGCTCTTGAGCAAGTAACTTGATTTCTCAGGACTTTAATTTCCTTTTCTTTTTTTTTTTAATTTACTTATTCATGAGAAACCCAGAGAGAGGCAGAGGGAGAAGCAGGCTCCTTGCAGGGAGCCCGATGCAGGACTTGATTTTTGATCCCAGGGTCACACCCTGCGCGGAAGGCTGAAGCTCAACCACTGAGCCAGCCAGGCGTCCCAGAACTTCAATTTCCTAAATGCATAGTAAAAGGCCTTGACAAATTTATCTCTGTAGTATCTTGTTTGTTTCTTTATTTTCCATCATTCTCACCCTTTTCTTCATTCCATGCCTGTAGCTTCCTTTAGAACAACTCCAAGGCTTTCTTCCTATATAAATTCATTCCACAATGATCATTCACTTAGTACTTAAACACATTTTATACAAAATTATTTTGTACTTGTATTCAATAGTTAATACATGTATTTCACTGCCTTATGACAGGGGAATGCTTTTAATTAAACTTGTGTAATTCTACCATGAAGCATAAATGCATTTGAAAGACACATGTTGGAAGCATGCTGAAAATGCCAACAAATCAAAATTTAAAGTAGGTTTTTAAGAAATCTGAACTCACCCAAACTATAAATTCATATTTGTATTCCACGATGCTGAGCACCTAACAGACTTTCCAAAACATTTACTGAAAAAAATCTACAAATGTCAGAAGAGAAACAGATGTGGGTTTACCATTGAAACTAAGAAGTTGAAGCTTCAGAAGCCCCATCCTCCATGAACTACCCCTAGAGGCCTTGGGAGGGGCCCTATGAATTCATTCACACAGTCATGGAGTTCTGCAAAATTTCAAAACTAAAGCGTATGTTCATGCATGATGAAGACCTCAGCGTCTTTCCACTTCAGCTTTCCCTCCAACATAATTCCTCTCATGTTGGGTGTCAATGATGTGGCCACATGGATTTTTAGGTTCTGGCTAAGGGAAAGTTGAATGGGGATAGCTCAACTTGAGTTTAGTGAAATATATTTCTTTCGTTCACATTCACCCCTGCTTTCTGAACAGGACATCAACAACAAGGTAATTAATTGCATCATCTGTTAAAGGATATTGAAGATTAGTCAAGAAGTCACAAAATGCACTGAAACCTTTTAGCCAATACATGAAAAAAACTTTGAGTTAGATTTTCCCAAATTGTAGTCAGTCCTAAACTCTATGTGACATTACCCGTGTCACATAACATTATGTGACACTGCCACTATGCATTGTGAAACTGAAAGAAACTTTTCTAGACCTTTAACGATGAAAAAAACCTAAGAAAGAAATTTCAATTTATGCTGATTCAATTATCTTTCTATTCCTTCTACAGAAAATATTACAAAATTACTGTCTGGATAGAAGAGACCAAATTATAGGCAAGCAAAAATGTGGGAAAAAGTATCATAGAGGTGTAATAGACAGTTAATTCCTAAATGTATTATGTTATTTTTATGGATTTTAATTACATTTGTGATATTTGCCAGCTTTTAAAATAAATTTATAATTTTTTGCAATTCTCTTTTTCAGTCTAAATGATACTTTGTGAAATAATTTTGTAATGATTTCATATTTCTTTTCTTAAAGAAGTACCCCCAAATTAAAAAAAGTACAGACTCCACCACGCTGAATCTACTTTGGTTAAGAAAAAAAGTCACAGAGTGGTGCCTGCGTGGCTCAATCTGTTAAGGATCTGAGTCTTGAATTCTGCTGAGGTCCATGATCTCAGAATTATGAGAATGAGCCCTACTCTAGACTCTGAGCTCTGTGAGGAATCTGCTTGTCCCTCTCCCTCCCTGTCTGCTTCTCCCCTTCCTCAAGTGCACTCTCTCAAATAAATAAATAAAATATTTTTTAAAAGTCACAGATAACTAATCTGAAAAAGCATGGCAGCTTCCTCCATTTTATTTCTGTCTTTCAAGAAGCAATCAGCAGCTGCAGTTTAAAAGTGTAGTTTCTTACACAAGGAACAATGCAGAGGTAGTAGAGAAGCTTCCAAAAAGGGGGAGGAGGGAGGAAAGTGGGGATTGATTGTTATGTTGTTGGAAAAAGCAAGACCAAGGAAAATGTATTTTTTTGGATTGAAGGGTTGAAGAAAGTTGGGTGGGGATATTTCAGTGAAAAGGTGAAATGTGGATTTGTACATCCTGGTTTGAATCCTAGGCTTGCTGGATCAACATTGTTAGTGTACTCACAACTTCCCCTAGGATCTATACACTGTCCCTTTCTGTGTATCGTCTTGAGTGCTACCTGTCTTTATTTAACATAGAGATACACACAGCTCCTTAGCCATGAGAAAGAGATATATCCACCATATGAAATGCTCCAAGGCACCAACGGAATATTAATAATAAATCAAAGGGCAAAGCATTTTTAAATGCCCAGGGAAAATTCAAAGCAAAGAAACTTTGCAAATCAAATTTAAAGGATAAAAAAGCATAAACATAAAAGGTAGGGTTTGAAAAAGTAAAATAGGCTCTCATTAGAAGTCATTGAGAACAGAGACTTGTTTGAGGAATTTCCCTTCCTTGTCTTGTCATGCTATGTTTTCTTTGAAAAGGCAGTAGAGGGGCTATAGTGTCAATGTATTGTTTAAGAACCTAAATCTGGGAAAACTTGAGAAGAGTAAAATATATAAATCAAAACCATTTAAGCTACTTGAAATAGTTCTCTTAGAATTCCTTCAGAGGGGAAAGTTGGAAAATGAGTAAAACTGAAGAGAAGCTTTTCTTTCTTCCTCATCTCAATATGTATGTAGGCCTGGAGGTGGTGGTCATCTTAGAAAATTAGGATATGGAGGGACGCCTGTGAGGTTCAGTGGCTGAGCATCTGCCTTTGGCTCAGGTAGTGATCCCGGGGTCCTGGGATCGAGTTCCGCATCAGGCTTCCTCTGGGGAGCCTGTTTCTCCCTCTGCCTACATCTCTGCCTCTCTCTGTGTGTTTCATGAATAAATAAATAAAATATTTTTTTAAAAAAGAAAATTAGGATATGGAGCAGTCACATAACAGTGTTGCCTGCATTTAGGACCACAAATTTTGTAGACAATCCCATAAAATCTGTTAGCAGTTCTGAAAAAAAAAAATCACACTGAGAGAGGCTCCTTGATACTGATTAAGTTTGTGTAACTTGACTTGGCTCCTAAGGAAGACATTTAATGTGATTAGTCATTTTTTCAAACTTTTCTTATATACTGACTTGTGATTCTCAGATATGGTTTAAATAAGCAAGAGTTACTTTTGACTTTGGTTGAGATATACACAATCACATTGATATCGTTAGAAGGCTTGTAGTCATGGTTGCATTTAGGTAAATAGAATAAGCTATAGTTCTTTTCATGTAGAACACTGAATAACAATTAGTCCTAATGATTTCCCATCACCATTGTGGTAGGTTATATTTCCCTAAGATGTCCACATCAGTATTCCACATCTAACCTGCTTTACTTACAATCTGATGCTGGCACTCCTGCATTGAAAGATGAGGGTCTATATTTCCTTGCTTAAAACTGATGGATCCGTGACTACAGTGGAAGCAACATTATGTGATTTCAAAGCTAAGCCATAAAAGGTGATATGTCTTCCACATAATCCTTGTGACATGCTCACCCAGGGAACCCAGCCACCATATTGTAAAGAAGTCAAACAGCCATATGAAAAAGTCAAGTGTAAATGTTCCATCATTTGCCTTAGCTAAGATTCCAGAAGGCAGCCAGCATCCACAACCATGAGGCTTCAGATGATCCCAGTTCCCAGATTTCCGAATACTCCAGCTAATGCTGAATGAAACAGAGAAAATCTGTCCTCTCTAATCCTACATTCATTGCAGATTTATGAACAAAAATAAATGTCTTTGTTTAAGCCAATGAGTTCTGGAGTGATTTGTTATGTAGCAATAGATAGCCAGAATAATTAATTACCAACCCAAAAATATTTCAGGTAGAGACAGCAATAAATATCTCCAAGTTAAAAAAAAAAAAAAAAACTCCATGCCTGTGGACTCTCCTAATTTATAAAAATATTAATGGTATTGGGGCACCTGGGTGGCATAGTTGTTAAAGCATCTGACTGTTGGTTTCTGCTCAGATGGTGATCTCAGGGGCATGAGATCAAGCCCTTTGTAGGGGTTTGCACTCAGTGTGGAGTCTGCTTGAGACTCCCCCTCTTCTGCTTCATCCCCCCCCCCACCAAGGGCTCACACATGCGTGAGCTCTCTCTTTCTAAATAAATAAATAAACCTTTTTAGAAATGCTAATGGTAGTTAAATAAAATTAATGATGAACACTGTTGACTATGGTCATCTCTATGACACAGAATAAAAGTTTAGAAAGTCTGCTTCAAGTGAGATATCTTTTATTTTTGTCACGTCACAATTCTGAAAACTGCCTCCTAGGTATACCATGAATAATCACAAAAGATCTTTTTATTCCCTTCTGTTGATAATTCATACTAAAATTACTCAGGAAGGCTAGTGTAACAAGGCCTTGATTTTTTAACTGGAAAATGTATGTTATGAAATTCTGTCATTTCCACTCTTTCACATGTTACCCAACACAGTAATTGCCTGAAAAGTTTTAAGAAATATTTTATTCAAAGGTTTATACTTTAAAAAAAAAAAAACCACAGCTCAACAAAGAAACTTTTGACAAAATGTCTAATGTGGGTCATTCATGATTTAAAAAAATATTACTATAGTGTTATAACATGTTGTTTGTGCAGATAACTGACTCAGATTTATCACAAGTAACTGTTCCTTAAGTCATTTTTTGATAAGTGAATGAAAAAGAGGACAAGAAATTCAGCAGCCTGCAACCAAACACATCAGCAAGATAGTCTTAATAAAATTCAATAAACACAAAATTGTCTATAAATATATTTTTCAAAAAAAAATATTTTTCAACTTTCAGTAAGATGCTTAAGTGTTACTTGTTCTCTTTCAGGTGTTTTAAACCAGGCAGAAAGTGAGACAATGTTGTTCCCATGCTCAGAAAATATTCATGTACATACATCTGCTTTAATGTCTAGGTAAGCAGAGGTAACTCCTAGCCTGTTGACAGTCAGTGAAGAAGAAGAAAGAGCAATAAAAAGTTTGAGAGGAAAATGATATTGAAAATATCCTCAAATTTTAAGCTAACTTTTTTTTTTTAATTTTTATTTATTTATGATAGTCACAGAGAGAGAGAGAGAGAGGCAGAGACACAGGCAGAGGGAGAAGCAGGCTCCATGCACCGGGAGCCTGATGTGGGATTCGATCCCGGGTCTCCAGGATCGCGCCCTGGGCCAAAGACAAGCGCCAAACCGCTGCGCCACCCAGGGATCCCAGCTAACTTTTTTCTAAGCCAAATTTCAAATTTCTTTCTTTTAATATTCATATTTGCTATAAAGAAAATGGAAGTTGTTCTTTAAAATGCTTTACAGGAATCTGACCACCTACATCTAAAAATCTTCCCCAAAAGTATTTAGATCCAGTCCCAATGTCCATCACTGAGAGTACTTTTAGTATTTCTTCATACAGTATTCCCTAAGCAGATATTTATTGCATGCAAATCTCCTTGATATTTCTCTTCTATCATTTTGGTATGTGTGAGAATGTGAAAGAGCAACTCAAGGCCTAAAAACTCCCACTGTGCCCTGAAAAGGGTCTAATTTATGGATAAAGGAGCCTAGTTTTTGAGGTTGGGAGGTGCCTGTGTTGTCTTTTCCTTTCTTTTCACATATAAATTGTTGAGGAACCGTATCTGTCTCTTAATATATGCTATACAAATGAAATGTAAGAAACAACATAGTCCCTGTTCTAAAATTGTTTATAGGCAATATGCACAAACCTGAACATTAGTCAAATACAAAAAAAACATGTTAAACAACCAAATAAATATTAATTTTGAAATAAATGCTTTCTGGCAAGTTGATGAAAGGGAAACATGGAAATCAGATGATTATAGACAGAGGCAATGAAGACTGAAAGAGACTCAGGGATTAAATGTAAGAGGGTGAATGCTATGTTTTGGAAAATATTTTTTGAATGGCTTGGAGCTATTTGGTCTAGAGAAAGGAGACCAAAGAAAGATATGACTGCTGTTGTGTTGAGAACTGCCTATAGGTTACAGATCAATTTATTTTGTATTGCCCACAATTTAAAGTTTCAGTTGAATATAAGAACAACTTAAAGTTTTTTTTAAATAAATTTATTTTTTATTGGTGTTCAATTTACCAACATACAGAATAACACCCAGTGCTCATCCCGTCAAGTGCCCCCCTCAGTGCCCGTCACCCATTCCTGCCAGATTTCATGTTGTACTACAAAGCTGTGGTTCATCAAGACAGTGTGGTACTGGCACAAAAACAGACACATAGATCAATGGAACAGAATAGTGAACCCAGAAATGGACCCTGAACTTTATGGCCAACTAATACTCGATAAAGGAGGAAAGACTATCCATTGGAAGAAAAACAGTCTCTTCAATAAATGGTGCTGGGAAAATTGGACATCCACATGCAGAAGAATGAAAATAGACCACTCTCTTGCACCATACACAAAGATAAACTCAAAATGGATGAAAGATCTAAATGTGAGACAAGATTCCATCAAAATCCTAGAGGAGAACACAGGCAACACCCTTTTTGAACTCGGCCACAGTAACTTCTTGCAAGATACATCCACAAAGGCAAAAGCTCATGAATCTCTGGTCTGTGATTCTATTTTTAATTAAATAGTAAGCAAAGGCAAGAAAACATTTTCAGCAAAAAGAGAGAGAGATTGAAAAAAAGTTCAGCCTTGGGAAACTAATAGGTTTCTAAATAGAGAATTATGCAGAAAAGGAAGTATAGAATGATAAAAGACAAGATGAATAAACACATTTAGCCAGGCATAACATTGACCTTCAAGGTGAGGGTTGAGGCCTTGCTCCAAAAGGTAACCAGAAGTTGGCAGAGTAACAAGAAGAGAAAGGAAACAAATCAGAAAGTGGATGTGGTGCCATAGAAGGGTGTAGATAACAACTGTTAAGACATGCCCAGTGCTAAAGGTAAATCAGGCATCTGATTTACTTTGAGACTGTTGCAATTTAGGTCGGAAAAGGACATAGGTTAAATCTTTGGCCATATATTTTTCTGTGATTTATGCTAATGAGTTATGGTTGAGGAGGAACAAGTAGAAGAGAAGTTGGGAACAATAGATGGAAAGGGAGGTGTGAGGTTAGCCTGCCTAAAGGTTAGGGAGAGACCTTTCCAAAGGACCTACAGAATTTAGACTTTTGGTGCACTGTGAAAAAAAAAAAAAAAAGAAAAAAAAAAAAGAATTTAGACTTTTGTTTTTAAACATTATTTCTCCATCAAGCAAAAAGGAATTCTTTTCTGGAAAATAAATAATAGCTGAGCCTTTTGTACATTTGTATTCATTTAAGATTACACACTTCTTCAAGAAGAAGGTACGCTAATATTCCGACATCCTGGTCAAATTCCAAGTCAAATAATTTCATTCTCCCTACCTAAATCCTTTGCTGTTTGAGGGAAGTCGTACTTCATTTTACTTCCTAAAAAGCTAATAAAACATGTCTGGAACTGTTCACACAATCGTACTATGTGGTATAATGGCATTCTTAGATTTTTTTTAAAGTCCATGAACTCTTTATATCCTTCAAAAAAAGACTCTTTAAATTCAAGTTTCTATCATTTGGCCAAACAGTAACATTTTGGATCTTTATTATGTTATTAATATATGTTTATAGAGCATAATGATTAGAGAATATAATTTAATATGATGATTTTTTATAGAGCAATGTGGCATCTTCCCTAAAATTACAGGATAGGAAGCAACTTCTAACTTTTCTTGTATTTTACACAGTTCTCATTGGAATGCTTTTTGGACTTACCGTAGAAATCCAAGAAAACATCAACTTCTCCTTGCTTCTTTACTTTCCCTCTCAGCTGTCGGGTTTTTCTGCATTCTTCTTTATATTAAGGCAAGATGTAACTTGGCTTGGTTGTTGGAAAATCCTGGCATCATAGGAGGGTGGAAACTCGGCCCTAATCCAATAAACTTTCATGATAACACTCCTTTCAGCTTCATTTTGGTGGTTTAATCTGATAATCAGAAAGAAAGGAACTACTTAACGATATGTCAGTTTACTATCCAGTTTGCTTTACAGGTCTGAAGTATGAAATTCTATTACCCAGTGCTGGAATAAATGTCATATCTTGCAGACTAATCTAGTTCAATGAATGCACTTTTAAAATGTATAAATCTACTCGAAAACCAATCTGGTAACAAGGACATGCCTGCAGAAGGATGATTCAGTTGTATCAAGGTACTTGTCACTCAGACTTTAACCAAATAATAATAATAATAATAATAATAATAATAATAATAATAATACTGTGATGGGGCTGGGTGAGTGTTAGAAGCATGTAAAGTCTTGATAATAGGAAAACATTAGCCACAGATGAAAAGAAGAAACTTTTTTTTAAAGTTCGAGGCAAAATACTGTCTAATAAGTTTTTGTTTTGTTTTGTTTTTTGGGGGGGTACCAAATTACTTTATTTGAAGGAATGATACAAACGAAAGAAGTAGATGTTTTGGTACAACTTATAGAAAAGGTAAAGGTAACCCCAACATGCATGCACTGCCTCGGTGACCAGGGACTAATAAGTTTTTAAGACTTTATTACAAATAAGTTTTTAAGACTTTATTACATGAGTATAAGGAGAGGAAATGTCAACTTGCCTGAAAAATTAGTAAATCTTAAAAGAGATTTCATTTACTTTGGCCATTATCATTATTTTAAAATAGAAATTATGTATATTGTTCTAACTCATTCTCAAATGGTATGTGTGAAACTGGGAATATAATTCTTCTATGCTTCAAACAATGTATCTAATTTTGTATACCAATGGGGAGGAAGAGCTTTCTCTTAACTTAAGTTGCAGAAAGTGTTCTAACTTCCCACCATTTCTCATTTTCTTGCCCCGGAGACTTCTTTTAGTTATTTGTGAATATACTGTAAAATGGTTTTGCTTGTAGGAAATATTGGCCAAGTCCAACAACCTATAACTGAAAAGGAAGATTGTTCTCTGTGTATTCTTTAATACTTTAATAGAGCACTTTAATTAATTAATTGTTTAAAAAGATTTTATTTATCTTACTTATTTGACAGAAAGCACAAGCAGGAGGAGTGGCAGGCAGAGGGAGAGGGAGAAGCAAGCTCACTGCTGAGCAGGGAGCCCGATGACGTAGGGCTCCATCCCAGGACCCTGGGATCATGATCCAAAGCAAAGGCAGACACTTAACTGAGCCACCCTAGTGCCCCACAGCACTTTAACTATGTCCAATTTCACATGAGAATCTGTTCCTCTATTTTTTTAATGTTTGCAAAGTCCAGCTCTAAAAAGCTGCATTTTCCTAATTATTTCAATCAGCCCTTCCCTACCACAGAAACCAGATCCATAAGAACATAGTCACATAAAAATATCATTTGATATATTGATCAGGATAACCTAGTATTCCCAGGGACTTACATTTTTTTTAATTATAGTAAATTAGGATCTCTATCCTTACTTTGTAGATGGATACTTCATTTTCCTTACCTGACTTTTCTCACTTCAACTTGACCTTGACTTGACTTTACTATTTTATTATGACTAGGTGTCAGGAATAGAAGTTATTCTTCCCTTCTTTCCTTCTTTTCTATCTCTCTCCCTCCTTCCCTTCTTCCTTTCCTTCCTCCTTTTCTTCTTGTTACTTATGCTATTTAAGAGATTAGGAATTTAACTAAACCACTTGTTTTGGTTCACTTTTTAATTTTTTTTGTTTATTTGGTTATTGCATATTTGTGCTTTTTTGTTTAGTAAGAAATTTGATTATATAGGCCTGTGAGAGAACTCATGTCATTTTTATTATTATATTCATAGAATAACATTTCACTTCTTATGTTTTTTTTTTTTGTAAAGATTTCATTTATTTATTCATGAGAGTCATAGATAGAGAGGTAGAGACATAGGCAGAGTAAGAAGCAGGCTCTTAATCCTGGAACCCTGGAATCATGACCTGAGCCAAAGGCAGATGCTCAACCACTGAGCCACCCAGGCATCCCTACTTCTCACATCTTTAATAATTTTATCAGAAAAATTTACTTACAGAGTACTAAATAGCTTTCCATTCCTATGGCCATTTAAAATACAAACATAAAAAATATGAGGGGTGCCTGATTGGCTCAGCCAGTTAAGTGTATGCCTTCAGCTCATGTCTTGATTTCAGGATCCTGGGATTGAGCCCCACGTTGGGCTCCCTGCTCAGCAGGGGGTCTGCTTCTCCCTCTCCCTCTGCCCCTTCCCCTTTTGTGCTCTCTCTCTGTAACAAATAAGTAAAATCTTTTAAAAAATATATTAAATGAATTAGATGCAATGTTTTCTAATTCTATTTTAAAGAACTGTGCAAATAATATTGATATTTTATATCGGAGTGTTTTAGGCAAAGCTAAAATATGACAATATCTGATTTCCTCTTTGAGGTCCTGAACCTCTAGTGCCTCTTGAACTTTCAAATGCTAGTATCATTTCCAAATGTTCTATTATTGAATATGACCCAATGTATCATTTCTTCTAAAGGGGTAGGATCTTTGGACTTACAACTGGACTTCCTAAAACCAAAATGCCTAAACCTAAATGTATGTTGGCATTTTGGTCACAGGAAAATCAGTGAGGTTCTATACTTTGGGAAAGGGAAAACACATTCGTGCATACATTTTTTGGAAAAGATTTTATTTATTTATTCATGAGAGACAGAGAGAGAAGCGGGGAGACATAGGCAGAGGGAGAAACAGGCTCCCTGCGGGAAGCCTAATGTGGAATTCAATCCTGGAACCCAAGGATCTCGATCTGTGCCAAAGGCAGACGCTCAACCACCGAGCCACCCAGGTGCCCATTTTTCAAGTATTTATTGAACCCTTACTATAATGGCAAGCCTTTTGTTAGAAACCAGAGATACAAACTGGAAAAAGTAATGTAACACTGTAAGAAGGATACGTCTGAAGAAAACAACATTGTCATTGAATACCAACTGTTCACCCAGAATACTCTCTCCTGCCTTACTCTTGACTCCTTCCCAGTGTGACTTCACTTGTGCTGTCCTCCATTCTTCCTTCACCTCCTCACTCTCCATCACCTGTTCAACTTCTATTCCTTCTTTATTTTTTTTAAAGATTTTATTTATTTATTCATGAGACACACACAGAGAGAGGCAGACACACAGGCAGAGTGAGAAGCAGGCTCCATGCAGGGAGCCCGACATAGGACTTGATCTCTGGTCTCCAGGATCCCGCCCTGGGCAGAAAGCAGCACTAAGCCTCTGAGCCACCAGGGCTACACCCTTATCCCTTCTTTAGATTTCAACCTCAATGTCACTCCTTTAGGAAGATCTTCTCCAACTCCGTAGACTTGGTGAGGTACACCAGCTATGAACTTGCAATTTTCCTTATAATAAATTCCAACCATCTTATTATATTACTCACTTCATGCCTATCTTTGGAAATTTTAACACAGAAACATGTTTATTTGTTGTTATTGTTTGCTACTATATTCCTTATATCTTGCACATTTCCAGGCTTATAGTAGGGTTCAACAAATACTTTCTGAATTAACAAATGAATAAATAGATGCAGTTCGATATTTATAAATAAAAAGCTATATTTACTTAATAAATAGGGTGAGTAAAATAGAAAAAAAATTTTAAAGTAAAGATAAAAGCATGATAGGATCATGACTCCAGGGTTCTAACTTGCTCCCTGCTGCTTGGACTCCACATGCACCCTTGCATCTATCTACAGTGTGTTATTACAACTAAGTTTTACAACTCCCCCCCTTGTTACTTTCTGATTTCCTAGTTTTAGATTATAGTACTATCAAATTATCTTGGAACGCATGGGCACATACTTCTCTCTCTTTTTTTTTAACTAAATGGAAGTTGTTAGTAATGAAATAACAATGTACATCTCTGTTTATTTAAGACAAAAAAGAATTAGTTCTGTGTATATTGTGGAATGCCTCTCTTCCTCATGCCTTAACACAGTACATTGACTCCCTAAGACTCGTCAGAAGTGCAGAGGAGACCATTAATATTTAAAAGCAATGGTCCGGGATCCCTGAGTGGCTAAGTGGTTTAGCGCCTGTGTTGGTTCGGCCCAGGGCATGATCCGGGAGACCCGGAATCAAGTCCCACATCAGGCTCCCTGCATGGAGCCTGCTTCTCCCTCTGCCTGTGTCTCTGCCTTTCTCTCTCTCTCTCTGTGTGTGTGTGTGTGTGTGTGTGTGTGTCATGAATAAATAAATAAAATCTTTAAAAAATAAAAAAATAAAAACAATGGTCAAAACTACGAGTACTGATTATTACGTGACTATCTCACCTCTACACCCTGTTTTGTGATGCTGGGGCTGAGACTGCAAAGCACATCTCTCCTTTGCCATCTGACTCCCAGTTAGATTCAGCCAATAACAGATACTAGAGGGAGGCACGGAGGCTGGAGCTGAAGAAAGGACTGGCTTCTTATGTTTGCTTTCTGTTTTGTTGGTGTTCTCTCAGCAAAGATCTCTCACTCTGGCAGAGGCAAAGGATTCTGTGTCCTGTCAGCCTCATCATGCCACCCCCCTTCCCCCACCCTCTTAACCACCAGCATCTAGTCAGAAAAACAGAAACTACACCAGGTTAATATAATGAAAGACTGAATGAGTGTTAAAGAACTGAAAAGCAAAAAGGGGCCACTGAGGTAAAACAGATAAGCAACCCCAGGAAGCGGCTACCACCCAAAGGCAAAAAGGAAGAAGTGGGAGTTATCAGAACTTAGAGGCCTTACAGGAAAGACTCAACAGAGCCTCTGAGGAGTGGCTGTGCCTGGCTGGTGCTGATGCCCCAGGAGATCAGAGGAGGGGGTTCACAGAGCTGGGACTCAGACCTTGAAGCGGGGTGCTGCCCAGCTGGGACAGCAGGTAGAGAAGGAATCCTCAGTTTGAGCCTAGACTATGTCCACTACTGTCATTCAAGATTAGCTAAGCATATTTTGTTTGCTTGTTTGTTTGTTTGTTTTGGTACAAAGAGAAGGAAATAGGTTTTAGTAACCAAATGTCTAAAGGGAAAGATTGGTGAGTGAAGAGCACAGCATGACATTTAATTCCTAGCTAGGTCTCTGATAAAATCAGAATCGTATGGGGAGGGAGAGACTATAAATAGGCTAAGAGATCATTTCCATGAGGGTCTTTGTAAAACACAAGGCATGAGGAATACCTCTTAGATTTCCACATGACAAAGAGTATCGTGAACTGTAGGAAATGAATGCTCCATCCCCCAATTTCGGAGAACTCAGTGTCACGATAGCGTGATAAAAGCCGAATTGCATATGGTGGCACTCAGCATAGAGTGTTTTTACTGCAATGCTGAAAATCAGGAAATGCAAGTGTTCAATAGGGAACAGTGTAACTCAAAAGATAGGTTCTTCCACAAATGCTAGATTCTTCTCTCATTATCGTCTACTGTACAAATGAATTTTGAAGTAACATGTTGATCACTTGGTGAATCACTACTGATATTTTCAGCTTAAAGCACAAAATCTTGTATGAGATTCAGATTTGTAGGTTTCATTGATAATATACATTGCTGCTGTGAAATTTTAATTCAGTTAAAATATGTTAATTAAATTAGGTATTACTAATTATGCGAAATATGGGAAACACATGTCACAAATATTGAGGGTAACTTAATATCATGCCTGTATTTACAATGTCTTATTTCTTCAGGAGGCTATTCCCCATGTAGTCTCTCACACAGGGAACCGCAGAAGTCAGCCACTTCCTTGCATTAAAGCATTTGCTTTTGTATAAAAAGTGGTGTGCTAATATGTCCAAAAGGAAACATGGAAGCTGTGCCACCAAGTTCTAACCGTGAGTTTCCCCTAAAATCTTTTAATCTTAAATTAGAGGAAGTAAGCCTTTATGGACTCAAATTTTATTAAAGAACATTAAATGTCTAATCATGCTTTGGGATATGCATAAAAAGACATCAAATGGAACAGAACATTAAAAAATGTTCTGAAACATTACCACTCCATATGCTGGAGGGCATAGTGCAGTATTCCAATGAATTATCAGAAGCATGATTTCACTGCAACACATTTTATACTAACAATGATGTTTAGGCAGACAATCTGCTCAAGACTTGTGCCTGTTCAATTATTTACAATCTAAGTCTAATGTATGCTTGACACATTTATTTCTGTGAACAGCAAGTATTTTGTTGTAGAAAGACGGTGTTTGTAAGCATTGCCACATGGTCCTTGGGATAGCTGAGCACAGTAAGACAGTCATTTCTTTTTCAATTAGAAAACAAAGGAAATCCATAGAGATTTAGAGAGAAGTAGTACTGAGTTTTGTTCATTTAAAATGTTTCATGGATTTTACATTGCTTTTAACTTAAGACACAGAAGATATATGGTACAAAAAGTAATTTCCTTTTTGCATAACAAAAACTGTCTCCCTAAGAGCTGAAAGTATGCCTCAACAACACATACATACATAGGCATACACACACAGAATTCTTCAGCAAGGAGTAGAATATTTACTAGTTGAAGGCATTTTAAGACCTCTCTAGGAGCACCTGGGTGGCTCAGTGATTGAGCATCTGCCTCTGGCTTGGGTCATGGTCCTGGGGTCTTGGGATCAAGTCCCACATCAGGCTCCCCACAAGGAGCCTGCTTCTCCCTCTGCCTATATCTCTGCCTCTCTCTGTGTGTGTCTCTCATGAATAAATAAGTAAAATCTAAAAAAAAAAAATCTCTAACCACTCACCAGCTAACTATGGAGCTAACAGAGTGGAGACTTTAATGGCCATGCATAACAAAATATACAAACTCTAAATAATTAGTTTGGAAAGTCACCGAATAAGCAAACAGCATTAGCAACAACAAACCTTGGGCTTCCAGATTTCCAATTTGCCACATTATATTATTTTAAATGTCCAGTTTCTAATATAAAAAAAAATTAAAGACACACACAAAGAAACAGGAAAGTATGGTTCATACACAGGAAAATAGTAGTCAACAAAAACTGTCTCTGAAGAAACATGGACATTGGATGGCTTAGACAAAGACTTTAAATCCGTTTAAGGAACTAAAGGAAATTATGCTATAGAATTCGGGCAAGTATGGAAATGGTGCCTCATCAAATAGAGAATATCAATAAATTTTTAGAAATAATAAAAAATGAACCAAATAGAAATTCTGGAGTTGAAAAGTACAATAACTAAAATGAAAATATCACTAGAAGGATTGACATCAAATTTCAACTGCCAAAAGAAAGAATCAGTGCACTTGAAGATAAATCAATTGAGATTATCCAGTTTAAGGAACATGCAGGAAAAAAGAATGAAGCTAAATAAACAGAGCCTCAGAACTGCAGGACAACATCAATTGTACCAAGATAAATATAATGGAAATACTAAAAGGAAAGGAGACAGAAAAAAGAGCAGAAGGAATATTTGAAGAAATAACTGTTTAAAACTTTCCTAATTTAATGAAAAATATTAATCTGCACATTTGAGAAGCTCAATAAACACTAAGTGGGATAAGCTCAAAGAGATTAAGAGCTAGATAAATCATTGTCAAACTGTTAAAAGACAAAGATAAAGAAAGAATCTTGAAGGCATAAGCGACAAATGGTTCAATATGTACGAAGGATCCTCTGTAACATTCTGACTTCTAATCAGAACCCATGAAGTCCAGAAGATAGTGTGGTAACACATTCAAAGTGCTGAAAGAGAAAGACTGTCCAATGAGGATTCTACATCCAGCAAAACTGTCCTTCAAAAGTGAAAAAATTGAGGCACTACAGAATAAACAAAATACTAAAAATACTAAAGACAGACCTTCAAATTGAAATGAAAGAACAGCAGACAATAATTCGAACCCACATGAAACAGTAAAAGCACCAGTGGAAAAAATATATATATATGTGAATATAAAAGACAGCATTACATGCATTTTTTGGATAAGTCTTTTCTTCTCTTACTTGATTTAAAAAACAACTGTATAGCGACCTTGGGCGGCCCAGCAGTTAAGTGTCTGCCTTTGGCCCACGGTGTGACCCTGGAGTCCCAGGATAGAGTCCTGCATCAGGCTCCCTGCATGGAGTCTGCTTCTCTCTATGCCTATGTCTCTGCCTGTGTGTGTGTGTGTGTGTGTGTGTGTGTCTCATGAATAAATAATATATTTAAAAATTTTTAAAATAACAATTGTATGAACAACAATCATGTAACTGTGTTGATAGGCTTCTAATAGCACAATGGAAGAGGGGATGAAGCTATATTGGGGGAAAATTTTGTATAATATTGAAATTAGTTCACTCTTAATCTAATGGTTTTAAATTTACATGCTACTGACAATCTCTGGAAAAACTACTAAGAAAATAACAAAAAATATATATGTAATAAAAGAAAAATAAGGGAATTAAAATGTTACACAAGAATGTGCCAGTTTAACATAAAAGCAGGTAATTTGTATTAAATTTTATTAAACTTTTTGGCTTAATGTGGTAAAATTAAACCACTGAGTTCTTATTAGGTAAGATGACCACATAATTTAGTATCAAAATCGAAGTATTTTTGAGAGTGACAGAGGACATTAATTATATCAGGACAAAAGGCATAAGTCAGAATTGTTTCTGTTAAAGGATATACAATCACCTGACTTTTAAGAAAAATGTTTAGGTATTCTGAAAATTTTAGTTTGTATTATATATTTGGCTATTATCTCCTAGAGCAAATCAGGTACTATGTTTTAACATTTTGATACGTTCTTATTATAAGAAATTACTTTTAATGATTTAAATAGCCACTACCACCAAAAAAATATTTTGTTTGGGATTGTATTGGCCTTATAGACCAATATGAGGAGAACATCTTATGGTTTTCATTATACAGATTTTGCATATATATTGTTAAATGTATCCCTAAGTATTTCATGCTTTTTATGCTATTGTAATCTGTATATTTTCAATCTGTTTATTGCTAATGTAAAGACAGAATTGATTTTTGTACATTGACCTTGTATTCTATAGCTTTGATAAATTCACGTATTAGTTCTGGTAGTTTTTTGTAGACTTCATTTTATCCTGTTAGACAAGACTAATATTTTAAAATATCAATGCTTACTTACTGAAGAGGCTGCAGGGACGTTGTATTTGGAAATGTAAATTATTAACACCTTTTTGGAAAGCATCTATTAAAATTTAAATTAAAGTACACATGTATTTTTAGCTCGGTAATCTCACTGCTGGCAATCTATTTCATAGCCAATATAAGGATACATGTACAAAGGTGTGGATTACAGCTCTCATTTGTGATGGCAGGAAATGAAATGGATGTAACCAATAGGTGAGTGGTTAAGTAGTACATCCCTCCATTGCTTAAGCTAGCCTGAATGGGTTTCTCTGACGAATAGGAAAAACCTCTTTCAGCAAAGGCTGTATAGTGTATCAATAATATTCATTTCCAGATCTTATTATATATTTGCTGAAAACTCTTTTGAAGATCTATTACTGCAGAACAGTATTTATTCTCTACTCTTTCTAAAGCTTTGTCTTGCTCTTAGAATAGGTATCGATAGTCTGCAAAACAAGTATTTGTTCCTTTTGAATTTGCATAATGGATATGCAGCTACCCATTTTTTTACTCAATTGCCAGATTTTTCATAGTTTTTTCAAAAAACTTACTCATATACAGCAAGGTATTTACTTAACCTACTACCTTTTTTGGAACTCTGTTTCTATCTCTCCCCCATTATCACTTCCTTAAGGAGAAAAACAAACAAGCAAACAAAAATAAAGAAAACTTTATTCTTTTTTTTTTTTTTTTTTTTTTTTTAAGAAAACTTTATTCTGATGGGTGATGGGGTTACTAAGATTTCCACATATTTCCTTGTACTACATTCTTGCATGTGTACTTTTAGTGTTGGATGCTTTCTGAAATTATTCATTTTTCACTGTGTATCATATTAAGTGTCTATTTTTATTGCTATATACATCTTTTAACCCTTTGAAGAAACACAATACTTTTCTACTATAAGTAAAGAAGTAAAGAGATGTTATAATCAGATCTTCTGCAAGGCTGTCCAAAGTATGGATGGTTATCTTTTGAAGGCTTGACATATGAAAGGACTGACTTAGAGCAGATTCTTGGAACAACTACTATCTGGAGGACCTAGCAGACAGGAAAAAAAAATGTGAAGACACAAAGAAACTAAAAAAAAAAAAAAAAATCCACTTTTGCATAGTCATTAACTGCAGAGAATATGGTTTATGATCTTAAAAAGAAATCATTTGAAACAACAGATGAAGGGGGGAAGTCAGAAGTAGTGACAGATGCTTCAAATGGGGGCTGTGAGCTGGCTTTGTCAGGCTCAGGGAGGGATACACAGCATGGACTGGGGGAAACATGCTGTTTATTTCTGTCTCTAATTTTTGAAAATCTATCATTATCACAAAACCCCTTTTCACTTTTTTCTCATTTCCTGCCTGAAATGTCCTTATTCTGCTCTCGTGTCCTGTACTACTACAACTGAACTCAGTTTTCATCTTTTGCCATGAATCAAAGATTTCATGTAAGAATAAACTGAAAATTGATGATAAGGACATTCTTCAGAGATATATAACTCTCCTTCAGCAATCCTAGACTACCAAGCATTCTTATAAGTGCTCAAAATTCTTAGAACTATCTACTGGCTAATACTCAAGGTGACCCTTCAGTCTAATTACCAAAGATATTAGCTTCTTTTCTGATATAAAGGAAATATACAACAGTAATCTTATTGAGTATTTTCATATATTTGAGATATATAGATATAGATATAGATATATAGATATATAGATATATAGCCATTTTAAAAATGGGTTGTAATCATCAGCCACCACCTCTTATTTATCCTGGATAATCTTTGCTCTGGCAACCCAGGGTCAATCACATAGATTCTTGTTCGTTTTTAAGGTTTTCCTGGGGGAAATTTCTTATATAACTTTTTTAGTAAAAAGTGCCTTTAAGGTTATAGTGATTTTACTCCCAATTATTTTGATTACAGCATCTCTACCATGTTTACAAGATTTTTCATTAATTTTGATCTTTTCTTGGAGACTATGCTTTAAATTTGCAGCATACATTTCATTCTCAACAGATTAGATAGAGTCAAGGTTGAATTTCAGCGACTGCTTTCCTTCCTTCCTTCATAATTAATTAATTAATTAATTAAGAACCCAGTCAACCAAAAAAAATAAAAAATAAAAAAATAAAAAAAAAAAAAAAAAAAAAAAAGAACCCAGTCAACCAGAAATGTAAAAAGGCAACATTGGGGACACCTGGGTGGCTCAGGGGTTGAGCATCTGCCTTTGGCTCAGGACATGATCCTGGAGTCCCAGGATTGAGTCCCACATCAGGCTCCCTGCATGGAGCCTGCTTCTCCCTCTGCCTGTGTCTCTGCCTCTCTCTCTCTCTCTCTGTATGTGTGTGTCTCTCATGGATAAATAAACAAAATTTTTAAAAAATAAAATAAATAAAATTTAAAAATAAAATGGCAACATTAATATAAGAATTTGAGTCAAACTTGAAAGTCTCCCTCCTCTACAAGGAGACAAGTCAGGTTTTAAAATGACTTCCAATTAATGAAATTAATTTATTTAATTTAATTAAATTCCAAATTGCCTTTGAATGTAAGCTCTAGAGGAATTTTTTTTTCTTGGTAGATGATCTATACAAAAAGAAATTCACCTTTCTACAGTCAAATGTTGGGAAAAAGTCAACAATGGTATGTTTGTGTTCAAAAAAAGAATAATAAATGTCTTGAGTATTTTACAAATTAACCTCTTAGCTTAGGCCTGAGTGTTTCTAGCCAACTTCAGAAGATCTACTTCCCCCCAACCTTGGGGCCAGTGGGGGAGCCGCTGGGCAGGTTGTGATGGCACATGTTGATTTATTATTTCCCCCCACTAAGCCCAGCATACTTCTTACAGGAGCTACCCATAGCTGCAGAGACAGATGAATGTGCTGCACAGCCTGACGGATGCCCTGAGCCAATGCTTTAATGTGTTTCTGTGTGTGCAATCACACCTCGGAAAGACAAATCCAACTGCTTTCATACAAGGTAGTTCTCCTAATGCATTTTCTCTTTTTGTTTATATAATAATTTCCTTTGGTTGACTGGGTTTTAAATTAATTATGAATTTAGTAAAGGCTCTGAACTTTGTGTTTCTGTATTCCACACCTTATATCTGTTACTACCATTATGATTCTACGTTATGGATTTTAAAATCTCAGAGATAATCACAGCTACAATACCAGCAGCACTGTTTAGAATATTCCACCTACAGGAAGTCAGTATGGGTAACTTTCACTTGAACATCCCAGCTCCCAGTGATCCTTAAAGATCTTTATTTTCAAATGACGTGTTAAAAGAAAAAAAACAATGGCACCTATTTTTCTTTAACTTCAGCACATCTGGAAGAGAAAAGGAAGAAGAGAAAAAAATTATTCTGAACTCCATCACTTGAGTATTATTATAGTTACCTCATTGTTGAAACTAGGCAAATTAGTCTGAGATCTGGCAAGAGCAATGAAGTGATTTATTCACGATTCTTATCCATGATGACTAGATCATGGCAAAAAAAAAAAAAAAAAAGGACAAAAACCAGAGTACCAAAAATACTGTTTTGGGATAGTACAAAGAGTGCAGGCTTTAGAGCCACAAAAGCCACACATAGACACACAACCCTTAGTAAGTGAATTGTATTAAGCCGGTGATACCATTACACTTCAGTATCTTCTATAAAATGGAAATGGTAACTCCTTCATGGTTACAGAATGATGGGTGAACTCTCACACTTGATACACAGAATACATTTGACATATTGATGCTGTTAGTGTTAGGAAAGCCTCTTTCTGCTGATGATATAGACAGAGGTTAAGAACCGGACCAGGGTATTTATGACTATGTAGAAAGACTTTGGCTTCTATGGTGCTGTCATAGGCATAGGAATTAAGACAAAAACTTACATATCCTCTTGAGACTTAATGAAAAAGAAAAAGCTGGGGGTGCTGAGGGCTAAACCTCAGGGGAGCTATGGTTGAACTGACACCGCTGGACCAGGTGGTTGATTAGGACAACCAGATGGTTGAGGACAACCATCTCCTTCCCCTTCACAACCCATAAATCCTAGAACCCCATGCCTTTTTGTGTGAGCTTTCTACCTTGATGTATTGGGCAAGCAAGGATCTCCTCAAACAGGTCTTGTTAGTATATTACCAATGACTTTCATGAAATACCACCTGTGGCCTGCCTCCTTTCCATGCCTTCCTGCCCTTTCACCACCACCAAGGAAATACTTTTAATATTTATTATGATTATGTTTTATTTCTTTAATCAAAACACATTCCACAGGACATTAAAACCTAAGTTCCACCACTTTAAAAGTAGTCATGTGATTGTGTTTTTTCCCTTGAGGGAGTTTTACCTTTGTAAACCATACAGCAAAGGGACAAGACAGAACATGAGTCACAGTACACATGGGAACAAACAGCCAAACAGCCAGACATGAGGACAGACAGCGTCACAACAACTCCAGAGGCTGGCAGTTTCTAAAGTAGATTTTTTTTTTTTTTTTTTTTTTTTTTTACTAGGCAAACCACAGCTACTTGTGTGGTTGCTGTGTAGCTAAAGGCCATGGTTCTCTTATCACATGATCTCAAACAGAGCTGGCATTCTTCCAGTGAGCAGGTGCTAACGGTCCCTGAAAGCCAGCTTTTAAAAGAGACTATAGAGGGATTGAAAAGACCATCAGCTGTCATCCCAGAGTGATACACTTTGAAATCGAAAGCAACCCAGGTTTCCCAGAGACTTAGTATCAAAGTTGAACAGAGATTCCAGCACATGAGCAAGACACAATTTATTCACCATTTCCCTTACTGAGTGCCCACTCTATGCCAAGTACTATGCACCTCCCTAGTTTTGTCTGTTTAAATCCCGCTGTTCCTTTAAATCTCTGAATCATCACTTAAGAAAGCCCTTCTTTCTTTCCTGGACTAGGTCAAATGTTTTTTGACAGGCCAATAATACTATGTATCTCTCCTTCATAGCTCTTACGACAGCTGAATTTTACATATATTTAGGTCTTCTTTGATTAACAGCAGTCAAAAATGAATGAATGAATGAATGAATGAATGAATGGCACAGTTATTGGCACAGGTAGGTTCTCAAAAAGCTTCCATGTAATTAATTATAACTTAAATAGATGAAACAAGACCTTTGTAAAAGATCTTAAGGTTGAGAACATTTAAAATAGGCACAAGATAGAAGCAGTAAATGGGGGCAGATATGACAATAGAGTGTTTGATGTTGATAGAAAGGCAAACTGGAAAATATTCACCCTTCAGAAGCTTAAATCCACCCACACTGGAAATTGTCACTAACATACCCTCGCCCAGGAATAACACATACCTTAACTGGTGAAGCTTGTCTTGTTCTTTTATACTAGAAAGAGGTGAAGGGGCAAAGAGAGGACAACATAGTTCTAACAAGTCCAGGTTGAAATACATTAGAACTTAACTGGGCAAAATGTTGAACTAATTCAGACACTATAATAGTGAGAAGTTATGTGGCTTAGATTTTAAACAGTCTGTTATCCCTTCAATATTCCAAACCTCAATCAGGAAAGGCTCTTGGCTATGAAATGTTTTTTTTTTTTTTTTTTTTAAATACATCTCAAACCTATCTCTCCAGGGCCACTACTCTAGTCAGTCATCAACATCCCTTTTTTTTCATAAACATGTTTTTTTAATTGTTTAATTTTTATTTATTTATGATAGTTACAGAGAGAGAGGCAGAGACATAGGCAGAGGGAGAAGCAGGCTCCATGCACGGGGAGCCCGACGTGGGATTCGATCCTGGGTCTCCAGGATCACGCCCTGGGCCAAAGGCAGGCGCCAAACCGCTGCACCACCCAGGGATCCCTATGAAATGTTTTATATTCATTGAGAGATTGGGCAACTTTCCCTTCATTTAGTTACACTGGTTGGCTTGTAATAAAATCTGTATATTTCTCAGGAACAAAATATAACAGCTGCATCTATTTTTATGATAACTTCCTTTTCTGGATCTCATAAAGTAATGACTGTTACTTTGCAAGAATATGGAGCTATGGGCATTTTTTTAAAATATGAATTTTTGTTTTACCAATATTGTAAGCAGAATAATGGCCTCCATTGTCATCAATATCCTAATACCTGGACTCTGTATGTTAGTTTACATGGGATAGGGGAACTTTACAGATGTAAAGAAGGACCTTAACATTAGATGATGGCAAGATTATCTAGGCAGACCCAACCTAATTACATGAATCTTTAAAGGCAGAAACCTTTCCCAGCTAAGGTCAGCAATAGAGGGGGAAGTATGGAATATACAAGACAGTGAGAGGAATGTGATTGAGGAGTCAACCCTCTGCTTCTAGTGTTGAAGATGAAGGAAGAGGGCCATGAGCTGAGCAATGTGAGCAGCCCCTGGAAGCTGGCAACAGATTCTCCCCTGGAGTCTCCAGAAAGGAGAACAGTCCTACAGCCACCTTCATTTTAGGCCGATAAAACCTATGTCAGACTTCTGATCTACAGAGATATAAGATAATAAATTTGTGCTGTTTTAAAACACCATTTGTGTAAACTTGTTATGGAAGTGATTAAAAGCGAATACAGCTAATTATCAAACGTATGCCCCCTTCTCTGTTTACATGCCTTTTTTTGGATACCTTACCTTGACTTTAATGCCCAATAATAGCATACTCTTTTAAAAGACATATTACAATTAAAATCAATACATGTAGTATCAATAATACCTGTAATTACGTTGAATTGGCCATGACACAAACAGCTTGACCAAGTTCATGCATGCACAGGCAATGACAACTACATTACAATCCCCCCCTCACTGGTGGTGAAACAGAACTGTGAGATGCACCCATCCTCTCAGAAATTTTAGAATGTGAGCAAATAGAAGCTATGAAATGTGGAATATAGGGATTGTGCTGTCCAGCTCTTCACAATCCCCACCATTCCTCACCGCCAACTCCTTATGTACACTGGCATTCCTTGCCTGGCCTCTGAGGGCCCTGGTGTAACCTTTCAATGTCTTCTTTTACAGACAAGAAAAGCAGTTCTAAACCTAACTATTGTTTCTCTTCTCCTTCGATCAGTTTTATAAACAGCCACTTGGCTAATTAAAAAAAAAAAAAAAAAGTCTTAGTCTATGTCTGCCTTTCCTGACAGGCAACTCCAAAACTTTTAGTCCTAAATTTTGACTAAAAAACCATAAACCCTTTACCTTGGCCTCCGAGGTCCATCATAGTGTTGCTCTCTACTAAAATACACCTAAAGCCAGCATGTCTTTACCAAGAGCATTCTTCTGGTCTGGCTTTCCTCCTCTGTGTATATCTAAGTGCTAAGGTTTTGTTAGAATTGAACTAAAGATTCGCTCCTCTATGAAACCATTATCAGCCACTGCAGTCCTCTATCGCCCCCTCTGACTCCTTGTGTCAAGTGTCTAAGGCCTCCAAATTTGCTGATGTTGCTAGCACTATGCCCTATATCATAAAAGCTGCCAGTTGTTAATGATTATGAAAATGATCGCAGACTTTTTATTGTTTCTTGACTCTGTTTTGCTCACCTCTCTATTGGCAATTTACTGATGCATTTTACTTTGCCTGAAACACTTTTTCCTTACATATAGTCTGTCCAAATCTACTCGCCCTTCAAGGGTCAGCTCAGATTTCCTACTCTAAAAATTAAGCCACTCTAGCTCATGCCACCATCTGCACCATTTGAATTCTTAATTAGGACAACTGAGTCTGTTCTGTGCTCTATCTCTGTCTAGTTGATGCATGTAACTCATAGTTTTGCCTCCCACAAAATTTCAAACTCTTGAAGACAAGAACCTTTATCATACTTTTTTGATATTATAATTCTATCCCTAGCACGTACTTGCTTGTGTGGCCTTAGGAAAATCACTCAATCTCTAAAAGCCTCAATTACCTCATTTGCAAAATGGAGAAAATATATGAAAGGGAAACTATCGAACCGCCCAGCACATAGTAAGTCCTCATTAAATGTTTATTGCTTGCTTAATATTAGTTTATAAGCTTCTATCCCATCTCATTCCCCGCCACTGTGTCCATGTTTACATAAAGGCTACTCATTAGACTCATTTTTTCATCCCTAAACTGGTGTAAGTCTAATCTTTGGAATGGTTTGCTGCTTACCACAATGACCACAACTAATGACATGCTATCCAGTGGACAGACACTCCCAGAGGTCGGTGCTTTGTTAGTGAGATATTGAAGGAAGACACTGTCATCTTTGATCTTGTACCTTATATTTTCCAACTATAATAACATCTGCCTCCTTAACAAGAGTTTTGTGAAGTTCAAATGAGATAAATTATGTGAAAGTGTTTTATATGTTTTATAAGGTACCATTAACATAGGTTATTATTATTCCAGTGTCCTTATTTACAATGTTGTTTCAATTAAATCACTTTCCCAAATACAATAAAAGAGGCTACAAACTATACTCAAAGGTTACCCTTTTTATTCATGCATTCCTTCTGTCATCAAGTATCTATTAATGTTCTATTATAGGCAGAGTAACTATGTTAGTCACCAAGGGGGATACAAAATTGTAATACATTTACCCTTAAAATACTTCATATTATCCTTTTTTTCTTCTCACCTTTCACCTTAAGCCATCCTGTTTATCAACTGAACATTTTACATGTCTGCACATGCGGCAGGATGGGGTGGAGAAAGGAGCTGAGTAGGTGACATTGAAGGGGACTGTATGAACAGCTCTGTTGTACCATGTGAACCACAAGGACTTGTATTTATAGTGTAGTGAATCTTCTAGAGATGAAAAGTCTCAGCCCCAGAAAGCAATGCCAAATTATGAAAAATCCGGAGGCAGAAGAAAACCACCAAAGGGTATTCTTTAAAAAAAAAAAAAAAAAAAAAAGAAGCAAACCTAAAGACTCTGACCACATATCATTATGACTCATAGTAAAATGGTCCTTGGTGATTCACTGCTACTTATATTTTTTAAGCATGATAATTATCTTTACTGCTTAAATTAAGTTTTCTTATTTCCAAAAACAATTTTTTAAAACCTTTGAGGCTTTGTTGGATTTTTATTCCATTGTTTAATGTAAATAAGATTAAATATTCTGGGCCTTTCAAGTCTAACATGAAACTTGGTTACACTTTTGTAATACAGGATGCATTTGGAGTTTCCATCCTAGATCATTTTTTGAAAGAATAAAAAGATATTTTTAAATTGTAAGTTAGCTATGAAGTAGAATTTCAAAAATATATATTATAAAAAATGCTATTTCAATGTATTCAAACATTGAGCACTTAAGATAAGCAAAGGAAGAGAGAGAAAGAGGGAGGGAAAAATCTAGGAGATATTTTCACTGTCTATACTTAAGTATTAACCTACTTCAAAACCAATATCAGTCTCAGAGTGAATGCGTTTTGACATGTGCATGATTATGGTTACATTTTAAGTGAAAATGGCCTGGCCTGAGGCCGAAAATCTTCTGAGATACTAACCACTTCAGATATTCTTACTGCATTTGTTCACTAACAAGTGAATTAATGTGATGGGTAAATTAGATGCAACTGAGCTCTCCATTAAGTAATTGAATTTATATTTTTTTAATGCCTGATCACCTGTGAACAAAGAAATAATCTGAAATGCTCTAAACAATAGCAAAATCATATCCTCCAAAGATCAATTTACCTCCCAAGCTTTCCTTATTCTCTTTTGTGGTTCTCTACATCTTCCATGGTACTTGGCACACCATAGTTCGTTGTTTGATATGCTTTTTTAATACATACATATTGCAATGAATTAATTGAAAAATAAACCACACTGAGTGAGAAAGTATATTTTCTCTTTCTACATATGTATTTTAACAATCTAATCTGGTTTAGTGAACAGAAAAATAGTTTGCCAAAAAATTCATTATTTAATTAACTAGCACTGCTAATTTACACCATGTGCTTAACCAAGTCACTTACTCCTGTTTCCTCATGTTTGTTTGTTTAATAATTCTTTTATTATTTGTGAAATAGGGCTGTCTTTTCTGACTTTACAAATGCATGAAGATATTCTTTGTACCTGCAAACCTAGGCAGGAATCAGAAGTTTGTATGATGTCACAAACTCTTTAAAAGGCTAGTGTCCAAGCATGTGAAAATACTAAAACAAGACTTAGAGATGCCTGGGTGGCTCAGTAGTTGAATGTCTGTCTGCCTTTGGCTCAGGGTGTGATCCTGGGGTCCTGGGATCAAATCCCACATCAGGCTCCCTGCATGGAGCCTATGTCTCCCTCTGCCTGTGTCTCTGCCTCTCTCTCTTTGTGTCCCTCATGAATAAATAAAATCTTTAAAAAAAATGAGACTTATGCCCATACCTACTCACAGAATCCCATAAAATTTTAGAAAAGCATGTATTCATATTATCTTGTGTGTCTAAAACACATTTGAAAGAGTGGCTGAGATACTTAGGAACTATCATATTATGAGTGTTAATTCTATATTTGACCCTAATTATGATTTTTAGAACTTTTATTTTCTCTTAAACCTCTGTATTTAAAGAAAGCTACTGAGAAGACAACTGATCCATGCTAGTAATAAATACACATTTTTAATACAAAGTCTTTTCAAATACCTTCAACCTAGTCAATGAACTGATGAGTTTAGTGATATTCCTGATTGTATTTTTCAGATTCTACAAATAGGCAGAGGACCAGGTGATAAAAAGGCATCAATTAGTTCAATATACACATAGGGGCATTGCTCAAGAGAAATAGATGTAACTAGAAGGAATGACACATGCACGAAATTCTAAGTAGGCTAGTAGTTCTACGAGTGAACACTATCAACATTACATAATTAGGCACCAAACTGCTTCTTTATTAATTCTTCAATAAATACATATTACTACTTTAACAAGTACCAAACACTATTTCCAGCATATCACTTATAACTCTTTTAGTTGTCCGAAGATGTTTTGAGGCAGGCATCATTATTGTTCTTATTTTACAAATGAAGAAGCTGGGATACACAGAAGTCAGAGCCCAAGATCCACAAAGCCAGTAGGTAAGTGAACGGCCTGGGATCTGCACACAGTGTTCTGGATTTTAAGTCTGGATTTTTGATCAGTATAATTCACCAAGCTTTTCTTTGCAAACTACTGCCTCCAAAGTAAACCAAAGCTACTACTATTGATATTTATTGGGGCAAAAGGGCTTTAGTGAATGAAACAAACGAAATATCTTTGCAGCTTGTTCTGCAACTTTGAAGTTGGGTACCAGTCAGCAAGTTTTGGGAACCCCACTTTCTCCCTTCATCAGGAAAATAGGAAGGAAGACTTAATACTCTGAGAAAGAGGCTATGAGAATTAGAGATAATACAGTAAAGTGCCACGGAAAGTAATCTGTAATCAAGAGCTTAATAATAATAATGTGAGCAATTATTATTATTATCTCATTAGCTTTAAAGCACACCTCAAGCTGGTGCGACAAAAGGAATGTTCTAGAACCTGGGTCTTCAGATTTCTAACGTAGCCTGCCCAAATGCTCACTGTTAGTCTTTTCCTTTATAGGTATAAGGGGTAAATTAAATAATGAACACTCGTTGATTATCACCATCATACTCCATTTTTCAGCCCAATTGTGAAAATAATTTTGCAGTGCTGCAGGAGAACAAAGCAATTTGGTCTTTCTGATTAAGGAACTCTACTGACACTTCATCAGGATTAAATTCACTCTGGAAAGCAGATGTTATTATATCAAAACCACAAAATGTTATCAGGGTGGTTCCCTCAGGAGACACTTACTGGCAAAAATTTCTGACACTATCAAAAAATTTAATATTTTTCTCCTTAAAAGAGTTTATGGTAGAAAATTTTAGAAAATACAAAGGGAATGAAAAACAGTAAAGAAAGAAGAGAGAAAAGCCTGTGGGAAAAAAATGGAACTGTTCTGAAATATGTGCAATATTTGTAATTTGCATTTTACTTCTATAATAGACATTGTTTCATGTCATTAAACATTCTTGTAAAACATCATCTTTAAAGGCTATGTAGAATTCTATTAAATGGATACACAATAACTTAGTTAACTGAACATATGGTTGTTTACAATTCCTTTACTATTATGACCAGTATTGCTATGAAGATTCCTGTGCACAGATATAGTTAAGAGAAAATTCTAGAAGTGGAATCACTTGGTCAAGGTGTTAAATATTTTTGATGCTTGCCACAGTGCTTCTGGCAGTGAATTAATTTGACCAGCAAATAAAAAACAATCTTTGTCCATTTGTTACTATTTTTCTTTAAATTACATCTTGCTAGCCTTTTAAAACCTAAAATTTATTTGCTTACTAATGATACCCAAATTTTAAAAGATATTTGTCTTTCATTTTATACTCTTCTCTTGTGAAAAGCCTATTCACATATTTAATCACTGTTATATGGGACACTTTTTATTATTTATTTCTGTGTACTCTTTATGTAATAGTCCTTTGCTATAAAAACAGCAGTATTTTTTTAGTCTCTTTTCTTTGGTTTTTAGTTTTTAATGTTTTTACCAAAAACCCCTTCACGTTTTCATTTTTACGTAATTTGATCTGCTACCTTTGGCACCAAGCTTGGAAATGCTTATTCGACCCAGAGACTGAAAAGATATTAACGGTTCTCTGGCACTTAAAGGTTTTAGTTTTAACATTTAAGAACATATTGTTTCTGAGATCTGTTTTTGGACCTTCGTAGGAGTGGAATATCTACATACATAAAGACTTCTGTATAAAAGGATATACATAATATACATTTTATATTCTCTCCCTCAAATAATTAGCCATTTGCTATAACACCATGTATTGAATTACTATCCTTTCCCCCAGTGATTTGAAATGCCACTTTGTTCACATATTATGTTCTTGTTTCCAGTTCTGTTTATGGACTTTTCAGAGTGTTGCTCTGTTCAATAATTCCTATACCAATTCCACATTATTTTAATTATAGTGGTTTAATATTACTTCTTAAAAATCCATAGAACAAATCTCTCTCACTGCTTTTCATTTTCTAAAATTTCTTAGCAAATCTCACTCAGATTTTCTTCCAAATAAGTTTAAAATTTATTTTGACATACTTCTATACCTAAGGATCCATAATTTGTCTCTTAGTGATCTAGTAAGACACTGTTCTTTCACAAATGCTTAAAATTGCAGTACTTTTCGACTGGTAGAAGAAAACAAAGTTGGAGATTATAGAACACAATACTAGAGAAAGCTGTGAATTACTTTTCCCATGTCTTTAATTTTAAGGTAGCCTTCAGATGAAGATATACATGAAAACAAGGTGTTGGACTCACTTCTACTTCATCATTAAGCTCTGATTTTCCCCACAATATTTCTGAAAGCCTGACCTATGTGATTCAGGCCCAAAATCATGGCATGCTTAAAATAGTGCAATTTGAAACTAAGAATAAAGTGGGTTTTTTTTTACTTAAAAATTATGAAAGGACATATGAGTTCTATGCTTCCTTTAAGATTCAGATCACATTCACTTTCTTACAGGAAGCCTTTCATTCTCTCTAGACATTGGAGTCATGTCATCTCTTTACTGAGAACTGCTATCAGACTGTCTCTTGATATATGCACTGCCTTTTACTGTTGAGGATGTGTGTACGTGTGTATGTTTGGTGCTGGATGGATCCAGTCTCTACAGTAGACTGCAAACACTCTATCAAACCAGTGTCCCAAAGCCAAGACACTCAAAATGTGACCTTTGAGGGTCATTTCCAATCATGCCATTCAATGTTTGTGTTTTCATTTCCTCAGTGCCTCATAGTCTGGCACTAGTATTTGAGTATTATTAATTCTACTTGATTTAAAATATCATAGCTCTTACAATTAACCTACACTGGTTGGCATTATGTTGGTGTATGGATCATCTAGGGTTTTTTACTGTGAAGATTTTTTTAAAGGACTTCTGGGAGAAAATTATGGTATAAGGCAGGAATGAATAATTTCTCTTCTAAACATCCTAGAAAAAGCAAATAAAATTGAACTATAAAGTTAGAAAAGGGGTGAGTATGAGGACAAAAGTTTTAGATGAGACACAACATGACAGCTTCTAAATCTTCCCCGGACATAATCAGCAAGGACTAAAAACGATGAGCCAAAAATCTTACAGAGTAGGGTTAGGGTGCTACTGGTAGCTGTGGGAAAAGTCTAGAGAAATTCCTTAAAAGTAGAAGCACCTAAAATTAACTTAGAAGCTTGACTGAGGCAGAAGCCAATCAGTACCTATCACCCTATAGGGTGCTGTGCTGTCTTAGGGTGGGAGGCCAAAACCCGTCTGTAGCACATGCCTCTGGCTAACTGGAGTGAGTTATAGGACAAGACATTTCACACCCTCAACAGACTGCAGAACAAGATTTCCCCGCAAGGACAGCATGAGCCCAGATTAAGTTTGCTTTCTTTTCCCTCATCTCTTTAAAAAGTGGTTTGAAAGAATAAAGATGCCCTCATATATTAGCCCAGAGGGGAAATAATAAATAGGTCCCAGAGGTAAATGGGAAGAGAATTAGGGAGAACACCCACACTATATTATAAAAGGCCGAGTGTTTGAACTAAGCCATCTAAATAAAACATGAGCAAGAGAGAAGAAAATGTCATGGCAACCAGACAAACACATGAAGGAAGAAAGGGAGAATGGAAGGAAGGAAGGAAAGAAGGGAAGAAAAGGGATAAACAGGAAGGAATACTGGGAGGGAGGAAAATATTTTATCAGCAAAATTAGGTGAAGAACTTTTTTTGAAAAAAATAAGAGGGACACCTGGGTGGCTCAAGTGGTTGAGCATCTGCCTTTGGCTCAGGTTGTGATCCCTGGGTCCTAGGATAAGTCCTGCATCAAGGCTCCCCACAGGAAGCCTGCTTCTCTCTCTGTCTCTCTTATGAATAAATAAATAATATTAAAAAATAAGAAAAGGAAGCAGATTTCTCAAGCACTTTATTATATGAAGTAATGTAATGAATGTACAAATTTAATAAAAAGAACAGAAGGTCAAGCTAATAAAGAAATAGAATGAGATGATAAAGTGATTCTAAGAGCAGGAATCCACAAACTACAACTACTTTTGTATGGCCTGTACTTGCAATTTAAGATTGTTTTTCACTTTTGTAAAGGATTATAAAACCCAAAAACACAAAGAATATGTGACAGAAATCATATGTGGCTCACAAAGCCTAAAATATTTACTCTGATTCTTTACAGAAAAAGCATGCTGACTCCTGCTCTCTCTCTTTTTTTAAGATTTTTATTTATTTATTCATGAGAGACATAGAGAGAGAGGCAGAGACACAGGCAGAGGGAGAAGCAGGCTCCATGCAGGGAACCCGACGTGGGACTTGATTCTGGATCTCCAGGATCCTGCCCTGGGCTGAAAGTGGTGCTAAACCACTGAGCCACTGGGGCTGCCCTGACTCCTGCTCTCAAGCAAAGAAATAAATTGATAATAAAAATTATACTGTTATAGATTTTAAAATCTATAGACCATGACAAATGGGATATATTTAAGTATATATGCATATATATACACACATATACATATGAATATTGAGTTACCTGACATTTAAGTGAAAAAAGCTTGAAATAGTCCTGTGAATCCAAAATACAAAGAAAGAAATTAAATAACAGGGAAATAGAGGCCAAAGATAATTGAGTTAAATTGAAGACAGAAATAATTTATTCAACATGAAGGTAATTTAGTCCTTGAAATAGCACCTCAACAAACCTAATGAAAAAGTTATTTTAAAACATAATTCAGCAATATTCTGAATTGAAAGAATAGCTAGTTCTGTGGGTAAATGGATGTACCATATACTAGAAAAGACTGATACAGATTGCTCACAATGGAACATATACAGGGGAAGTTATTGAGCTTCAAAGCCAATGAAAGACTTCTGGAATCCAAGCAGAATAAATAAGCTATCTACAGAGGAGGGTGGGGATGGATTGGTCAGGCCTCTGGTATTTTCTCAGCAATATTCAGCACCACAAGACAGTATAGCAGTGCTTACAGAGTGCTCTGTGGGAGGAAGAATATGACTCAAGAATACCATTCCTGCTAGTTTGGTGTTCGATATAGATATACAGGCATTCTTGAAAAAGCATTGAGAGAGGCATTCAAACACTAGTGCTCATCCTGAAAAACCCACTTTAATAATGAAAGCTGGGCAGCCTGGGTGGCTCAGTGGTTTAGTGCTGCCTTCAGCCCAGGGTGTGTTCCTGGAGACCCGGAATTGAGTCCCATGTCAGGCTCCCTGCATGGAGTCTGCTTATCCCTCTGCCTGTGTCTGTGCCTCTCTCTCTCTGTGTCTCTCATAAATAAATAAATAAAATCTTAAAAAAACAAACAATGAAAGCTAATCAACTTAGCAGTGTTGAAACCAGAGTCTCAATAATAGATATAGGAGGGAGAAGACTGTTGATGATCACTAAGACCATATAGATATAAAATTAAAACTAAATAATTTGGGGAGCCATATTTTTCAGAATAGGATGTAAATGCTCTAAACTCCAATAAAACAAAAATAATAGAAGTAACAGAACTCTGGAGACTGGGATAGAGGAGATGGAAGTATAAGAGTACTAATCACCTTTCTTTCATTGCATGGAGTCAGTTCACATGTTGTCCAAAATTGAGGCATGTAGTTTTAAAAAAATGTATCATCCAACCTAAGTTGGAACTAGTCTTAACTGCCTTCTAATGGTAAAAAAAAAAAAAGAAAACTTAGTAATTCAGTTTCATTTTAGTTTCTTTCCCCTGGGTTATATTTAGGTCAAATTAAATATAACTTTTCTATTTCTAAAATATGCATAGTATGATCTCATTCTTATCAAATTGTTTATGTTCTGTATCTAGGTCCTTGCAACTGACAGTCCATGTATTCACTCACTCAGCCATATTAAAGAAATGCCCAGAGAGATGTCTAAAATCATACTCACCACGACGCAAGGCAATCAGAACACCTGTTGCTTTCCACTTGGTAATTTTCTCTATTGCCTAAAATTCATATGCATGTTATCACTGTAAAACATTCAATAACATCTGAAGCTAATGAAGTATTCTGTGTCAACTGTACTTCAATAAAAATAAATAAAATAAAAACTTTTTTTTTTTTTTTTTTTTTTTTTTTTTTTTTTTAGAGAGGGAGGTTGGGGAGAGGCAGAGGGAAAGGCAGAGAGAAGATTCCTCACTGAGTGTGGGACCTGACACAGGGCTCCATCCCAGGACCCTGAGATCATGCCCTGAGCTGAAACCAAGATTCAGATGCTTAACTGACTGAGCCACCCAGGTGCCCCTAAAAACTGTTCTTTTTAATTTTTAACAAAATTTCTAAAAATCATATTTTAATTCCTGATTTTTTTTAAAGTTGTGATAAAATGTACATAACATAAAATTTGCCATTTTAACCATGCTTAAGTGTACACCTCCATGGCACTAAGTATGTGTCTACAATGTTGTACAGCCATCAATGCTACCCATCTCCAAAACTTTTTCATCATCCTAAACAGAAACTCTGTACCCATTAAATGAATAATAAATAAATAACTCCCCATTCTCTACTTCTCTGGCCCCTATTCTACTTCTGCCTCTGTGAATTTGCCTATTCCAGATCCCTCTTTTAAGTGGAATCAATCATATAATCTTTGTTCTTTTGTGTCTGGCTTATTTCATTTAGCATATTTTCAAGTTTCATCCATATTGTAGCACGTGTCAACTTCATTCCTTTTTAAGGCTGCATAACATTCCATTGCATGTATATACTATGTTTCATTTACTCATTTATCTGTTTATGGACATTTGGGTTATTTCTACCTTTTGGCTATGGGGAATAATGTAATTATGAGCATGGGTGTACAGGTATCTGTTAAGAGTCCTTGCTTTCGACCTTTGAGCATATACCTAGAAGTAGAATTGCTAAATCACACAATAACTTGGCTTAATTTTTCTACTTAACATTTTTGTTATAATGTTTTCCACAGTAGCTATAACATTTTACATCCCCACCAGCAATGCACAATTCCAATATATTCACTTTCTTGACAACAGTTTTTATTCTTGGCTTTTTAATTTTAATAAAAGCCACGTTAATGGATAAGAAGTGATATTTCATTGTGGTCTTGATTTTCATTTCCCTGATGATTAGTTTTGTTGATTATTTGTATGTGTTAATTGGACATTTGTATATATTCTTTGGAGAAAAGTCTATTCAAGTCCTTTGCCCAGTTTTGAATTGAATTGTTTATAGAGTTTTTTTGTTGTTAAGTTGGAGGAGTTCTTTATATGTTCTGGATGTTAATTCCTTATAAGATACATGACTTGCAAATATTTTCTGTACTCTGTGGGCTGCCCTTTCACTCTGTTATGTTCTTTGATCCATAAAAATTTTTTATTTCAGTGAAGTCCAGTTTATGTATTTTGTCTTTTGTAGCCTATCCTTTTGGTGTCTTATGTAAGAAATCACTGCCAAGTCCAATGTCATGAAGCTTTTACCTGTTTTCCTCTACAATTCTATGGTTTTTATCTCTTATGTTTAAGTCTTTCATCCATTTTGAGTTAACTTTTGTATAGGATTCAGGGTTAGCATCCAACTTCGTTCTTTTACACGTAAAGTCATTACTTTTTAATAAATGTTATCATCCAGCAGTTTAGCCCCTGATATTGAAGACTTATTCAGGAGAAAGGGCAGTGAGCACCTAAGCTCCCTGATGCAGCTCTGTGACATAGTGACCCAAAGCTGCCTGTGAGCCAGTCTTCCCACTGCTCCCACTCATCACTTCCTGAAGGCTGCTGTAGACTGGTACAAGAGCTGCTTTTTCTTTTTTAAACATCTACAGGCACCTGTTCTTTGAAGTGGGTGTCAGCTGCAGATGTAACAGCCATCATCACATGATAGCTGTTTTTAGTTAGTGGAAAATGCTGCAATACTTTACTTACTTGCCACCCAACTTAAAAATCCACAAACCAAAATTTCTCACAAGGGATAATTGTTTTTTCTCAAGTAACTTTTTTATATCAAAAGAGGGTGTTTTTTTTTAGTATTTAAATGGAAATAAACAAAATGGCATATTTTAAAAACAGTATCTTACAAGCTAGCTGTCAGATGGAAATATCAAAAATCCTTGGCAGCCTTCCAACTGAAAAGGCAGATGAGTGATCAATTGAAAAGTCACCAGCAGCAAACAGGACACATATCACAAAAACAAATACTAGAGGTCAATTAAGATGACAAATGTGACCTTTTTGTAAGTATTTCACAATGGTTTATCTAACTCGTATCAGTTGTATTTTTTCTCTGTATAAATCAAACTATAAGTAGTAATATATATTACATCCATCCAAAAATGTTTTAATGATTTATACCAAGTAACAGTATGAGGTAATATTGATAATTATTTATTTCTGCTTTCAAGGCTGCTATAATTATCTGAAATAAGAAAAGAGCACTCTTGATTAAAGCCAACTGTAGGAAGATCCTTAGAATTTCTACCAGAAGGAAATTCTACTACCTAACTCTATAAAATCTTTCTCTCATGCCAAACCTTTGATAGTCTATTCCTCTTCCTCAACTATAATGAGAAACTATGGTGTGTACCTTAGGTTAGCTATATAATTTGTAAGCACTGGGTGTTATGCTATATGTTGGCAAACTGAACTCCAATAAAAAAAAATCAAACTGCAGGGCTCCTTGCTAAAAACAAAAACAAACAGAAAACCCAAAACACTATTAAGAATTTGAAGATGGCAACAGCAGAGCTTCAAACCAAGTACAGGGTCATTCTGAACATGGAGCCCTGTGCAACCACATAGGCTTCACACTCGTGAAGTCAGCATTACGTGTATTTATTTCTGTGTTCAGCCTTATAGCTTTGTAAGGATCCAGTTGCAGATACTGATTCTCAGATGCTGCCAAGATATGTTTGCTTTGCTTTGCTTTTTTATCCCCATAATATTATCACCTTGTCTCACTAGGATGTAGTAATCCCATCTCTTGGATGCTGAGTTGATTTTCCACCTTCTGTAAAACTGTGCTGCAACTGTCCCTTCTTCAGTCTTGTGTCTAAACATGTATCCAGAATCCACTGTGAATATTCATTCAACAATAATATATATTTATCAACTTGGTTCGGATTGCTCCAAACAGATCCTGAGACTAGAATTTGAAGGGAGGGACGCCCAGGTGGCTCAATGGTCTGCCTTTGGCTCAGGGCGTGGTCCTGGAGTCCCTAGATCAAGTCACAAACCTGGCTCCCCGCGAGGGGCCTGCTTCTCCCTCTGCCTATGTCTCTAGCTCTGTGTCTATGTGTCTCTGATGAATAAATTAAAAAAAACATTTTTAAAAAAAGAATTTGAAGGGAAATATTGACAAGTGAAAGAAGGTAGGGGAGTGGGGAAATGATACTGCGAAGAGAAAGTAGTCAATAAACTGTGTTGTGAAGAAAAGCTGCCTCAGCCCCAGAAATCCTCCTCCCACCCCAATCTCCTTACTCAGAAACCCCTCCACTGAAGGACAAGGAAACTATAAGTATTTGAACAGCAAATGTTGAGAATTATCAATTGAGGGCTGCTCTTTGGCAGAAGTTGGGGTAGTAAATCCTCAAGCCTGATGCCTAGGTGGCCAAAATGACCTTCTACAGTTTCTGGAAAGCATCCTCTCACTCGAAGATGCAGATATTAGCAGCTGGAACTTGGCTTAAATGGTTCAAGATGGGTCAGTGACGACATCTGCTTTGTCTGAGTGCCTGCCTGCTCTTTCCCAGGTACCCTTCTAAGTGCTGGCAATTCAGGCCATCCACAAAATCCAAACTCATGAAGTCTGTCTATTGTCTATTGTCTCTGAGGAGATAGACAAAACACAAACATTTAACAAGAGATGGTAAGTGCTATAAAACAAAATAAAACTTACTACAGGACTAGGAAAGGGAGCTGGTTTAGAAAGGGGGGTTGGGGAAAGTCTCTCTGCAGGTCATGTTTGATCAGTGATCTGAGCAAATGAGGGAAAAAGACTCATGGGTACTGGGGACAGGGAGATCCAGAGTAAAGGAAAAGTAAGCGCGGGCAGCCGGGTGGCTCAGCGGTTTAGCGCCACCTTCAGCCCAGGGCATGATCCTGGAGATCCAGGATCAAGTCCCATGTCGGGCTCCCTGCATGAAGCCTGCTTCTCCCTCTGCCTGTGTCTCTGCCTCTCTCTCTCTCTCTCTCTCTCTCTCCTCTCTGTGTATTCTCATGAATAAATAAATAAAATCTTTAAAAAACATGAAGAGTAAGTGCAAAGGCCCTGAGATAAGAGTATACCAGTATGTCCAGGAAAGAGCGAGGAGGCTAATGTTGCTCGATAGATTGCAGCAGGAAAGGAAAGAGTGATATAGTCAGAAGAGCAGATCGAAATGGAATCATGTAGGGCTTTGTAGACCACACAAAGGACTTGGTATTTCATTTTGTTTTGTTGCGTGCTATTCTGAAATGGAAAAAAGTGGAAGCTTCCGAGTACAGAAGTGATTCGATCTGTGGTGTCACCAAACAGAATTCATAGTTGTCATATTGTTTCTGTGTTTCACCCTATATATAATAGTAGTTAGTAACAGACACCTGTAGGCCAAAGGCTGCCTTGCCTTTTTTATGATGCCTGTAATCTAACTTCAGAAACAAAACACTAAAAATAGTAAGGTAACCATATGATCATCCATCCATTCATCCATAGGTTGAGAAAACCTTTCAAAGTTGAGTAATTCCTGCTTCCTTACCCCCACTACCATTTGGGACAAGCTGCTGTGGGATGTGGCAACTGGGAGACATGGCTTCTTAGTGAGCATCATGCAGAATGAAAAATAGAGACAAAGATGCTGACCAATGTAATTATTGCTGCTTCTCATTTTTCCTTTCCTTTCTTCCCCCTTTTCTTTTTTTCAAATATCTACCATAAAGAGTTCCAATAAAAAATACACCATAGTTCTTGACACAAGAAAATATTTAACAAATAATGAATTATAAAAATATTTACAAATTTTTAAGCAATTATATTTATTTTAAAAATTAAAATTTAAAAAAATCAGTATAAAATGCACATTAGCATAAGCAGCAGAATTTGCACAGGTTCACTCCCTGCAAAAAATCACACAAGGGGTTTGTTTGTGCCCTAGAAGGCTAGGGCTCTCGGCCAGGGATCATCATGATGAGATTATTTTTAAGATTTTTATTTCTTTATTTGAGAGAGTGAGAGAGATCACCAGGGAGGAGGGAGCCGATGTGGGACTCCATCCCAGCGCCCTGGGATCATGACCTAAGCCAAAGGCAGACACTTAACTGAGCCACCCAGATGTCTCATGGTGAGGAAATTAATTTTGCTTTTATTAAAAGATTAAACTATTTTGATTGTTGAAAATGTGGATAGGGACTCAGGATAGGGAATCGGGGCTCCTCCTGTTGAACAGAAATGGTGTCTGTAAAATGTTACATGGTGGATCTTGAAGAACGAGAAGCACTTCTGTCGGGGGATCTGCATCTTGGCCACCTCAGATTTTCATGGCGTGAAATGGGAGAAATTGATAAATTTACTTCAGTTCTCTATTCTCTCTGCTAGAAGACAGCAAGTAAGTTTTTTTGTTTGTTTGTTTGTTTTTGTTTTTTTTTTTTAGCAAGTAAGTTTAAAGTGTACATTCTTTCCCCCTCTGATTTCATCTTGTTTTCTTTTTCCCTCCTTTCCCCTATGGATATCTCTTTTCTTAAGTTCCATATATGAGTGAAACCATATGATAATTGTCTTTCTCTGATTGACTTATTTCAGTCAGCATAGTACCGGTCTAGTTGCATCCATAAGAGACTCTTTTTTTTTTTTTTTTTTTTTTATTTATTTATGATAGTCACAGAGAGAGAGAGAGAGACAGAGACACAGGCAGAGGGAGAAGCAGGCTCCAAGCACCGGGAGCCCGACATGGGATTCGATCCCGGGTCTCCAGGATCGCGCCCTGGGCCAAAGGCAGGCGCCAAACCGCTGCGCCACCCAGGGATCCCCCCATAAGAGACTCTTAACTCTAGAAAACAAACCGAGGGTCGCTGGAGGAGAGATTGGGGGTGGGTGGGGATTGGGTAACTGGGTGATGGGCATTAAGGAGGGCATGTGATGTACTGAACACTGGTGTTATCTGCAGTGGATGAACAACTGAAATCTACAGCTGAAACTAATGCTATGCTCTATGTTAACTAATGGAATTTAAATAAAATAGTTTAATTTAAAAAGAGGGAAAAAGAGTATATGCCCTTGAGACAGACTTTTTTCCTGTTTTTTAGGATTCTACTAAAGGCAGAAATGCAGAGGAATCATCTCTACATCACTGAAAGAGAGCATCTGTTGTGGCCAGGGACAGTTTTGTTCATAGCAAAGATAGACATTGGGGGCAGCAGTTTTAGTGAAGGATAAAGAAGCTCCAGAGAGTCTCAGGATAATGCTGCATCTGTGATGCTGGGCAGCTGTCATGGTCAGAATTTAGAAACAGTACTGGAGGATCTCATGTGGCCCTTCCAAAACTTAGATTGAAGGGAGCCACACGGGCAGTCAAGCAGTCAGGACAGCAGCAGTGAGAGAGAAGAAAGTCTTGTCTATCATTTAGGATTTGTAAAGGGAGAGATTTCTGAGACAGCACTCTCCCAGATAGTTTGCAAAATGTGGGGTTAAGAAAAAATTACACTGCTCAGAATGACTAAGGAGTCACATTTGGATTGAATATCAAGCCTTAAAGGCTAGGAAGGAGAATAATGCTTCTGAGTTTAGGACCCAAAGGGTCACCATGTTAACAGAAGAAGCAATGAAGCTTTCTTTGATCCTAAGAGTCTTCTTTTATCACTGAAAGGTGTATATACATGGTCTCATCATGAAAAAATACTTAATCAATATAATGTCTAATTTTACATTTATTTTTCTTAATCTCATTCAGAAAACTTGGTGGGGCACCTGAATGATACACTAGGTTAAGCATCCAACTCCTGGTTTCAGCTCAGGTTGTGATCTAAGGATGGTGAGATCCAGCCTTGCCTCAGGATCCATGCTCAGCAATGAATCTGCTTGAGACTCTCTCTCCCTTTCCCTCTGCCTCTCCCCATACATGTGTGTGCTCTATCCCTCATTCTCTCTAAAACAAACAAATAAATCCTTTCAAAAAATAAATAAACTGAAAACATGGTGTATTTTTCCTGGATCACAATCTTTTAACAAACTTTGTTTTAAAGAGAAAGCAGACCAGCATGTCTAGTCCCGAAATTGAGATCCTAAGTCCTAATTGAGATCCTTAAAGATCATTCTTTGAGCAAGACTGCAAGCATAATTTCTTATTTAGAAATTGCAGTTATAATACACTTGCATTATGACTACTCTTCACTCACACAACTATCTCTATTCTCATAGGCATTCAGATGAAGGTAGAAGGGGAGAGAAATTACGATGATAAATAAATGTCTTGACAGTTTTTGTAGACAGCAGAATTTCCACTAGTAACAATAAAATCCTGGCTAGTAATATATTTTTAAAAGGCACTGATAACTGTGTAACATAGGGAGATCATTTCTGAAAGTGCCTTGGCTAACCTGCACATATAAGTAACAAGTCACGCGTGTCAAAATCAGAATTTTTCCATTTTTTAAAGAAGATTTTTATCTATTTATTTTGAGGGAGAAAGAGATAGCACATGAGCAGTGGGGGGAGGGGCAAAGGGAAAGGGACAGAAAGAATCTCAAGCAGACTCCCCGTTGAGCATGGAGCTCGGTCTCATGACCCCCAGATCAAGACTTGAACCAAAATCAAGAGTCAGACACTCAATCGACTGAGCCACCTAGGCACCCTCTTTTATTTTCATTCTCATAGATAAAAAGCTAAATTATTTTAATGCTTTAACAAAAGTCTGTTTTTCTTTTCCACAAAAAATTCTAAAAGAAAAAAGGAACTCAACAGAGCAATATGAGAGAAAAAACTTCAAATTCATTCTTCATATTCAAACATCATAATAAAACTTCTTCAGAGGGGATCCCTGGGTGGCGCAGCGGTTTGGCGCCTGCCTTTGGCTCAGGGCACGATCCTGGAGACCTGGGATCGAATCCCACATCGGGCTCCCAGTGCATGGAGCCTGCTTCTCCCTCTGCCTATGTCTCTGCCTCTCTCTCTCGCTCTCTCTCTCTGTGACTATCATAAATAAATAAAAATTTAAAAAAATAAAATAAAACTTCTTCAGAAAAGCCAATTTATCCTCTGAAGTTATATCATCATTATTTGGGGGGGAAAATCTCATTTAGCAATAAACATTGTCTTTCCATCAAATAGCAGTAATAATAGATAAGAATCTTTATATAATGCAAACAAGAAGACTTTGTCTAATAAAGTGATGAAAATTCCACCTCAAATTTGCAATCGTTATCTCACACTGTGTCCATGGTCTTGGAACTACTAGCTATGTTGGGAATAAGGAAAATGGATTAAAAATCCTTGATTTCCTCTCAAGACAGTGTGCATGTCATGGAAGGTAAAAGAAAACGAGGCACTATCATATACATTGGCTGAACTGTATGCTTCTTTAGCATATGGACCATGTCTTATTCAATTTATCCTTTATAGTTTCTTCCACAGTATAGAGCTAATGGTTTACAGGACAACAGGTTTTCATGATCGGAGAATAATTCGTCCTAGAAAAACTCACTTAAAGTGAATCTACTTAAAATAGAAAACAAATAACATGTACAGAGTAAGGAAAAAAAAAAAAGGTTTGTCTTATTTTTAAAAATGTAACCACAACTGATAAAAATCAGTATTTCATATTGTATTTTATAGAAGTTAAAATTGTAGCTATGCAGTAATTATTAGAACAAAGAATGAATCAAGCACTGGTTCTTTAAAAAAAAAAATTAGGGGATCCCTGGGTGGCTCAGCAGTTTAGCGCCTGCCTTTGGCCCAGGGCATGATCCTAGCGACCCAGGATCAAGTCAGGCTCCCTGTATGGAGACTGCTTCTCCCTCTGCCTATGTCTCTGCCTCTTTCTCTCTGTGTGTCTCTCTGAATAAATGAATAAAATCTTTAAAAATCAATCAATAAATAATAAATTTAAAAATTATTTATTTACTTTTAGAGAAAGAGAGGACACAGCAGGGCGAGGGGCAGAAGAAGAGGAAGAGACTCTCAAGCAGATCTCTCACTGAGTGCAGAGCCTGATGTGGGGCTGGAGCCCACAACCCTGAGATCATCACCTGAGCCAAAATCAAGAGTAGCCTTTCACTAACTTAGCCACCCAGACACCCCAAGTGTTGGTTCTTTTTAAGGTAACTTTTCTGACAAAGATATATGTTAGCAGGATATGCCACTCTCTACCTATTGCAAAATGATCACAGCAAGAGTCATTAAAAGTTATTCAAGTGCTCTAATTTTCCAAGGTGCTCTCTTAATACACTGATATACAAATTTGTCTCCAAAATGTTATATTATAGTACTAGTCTTGTCAATAATTTCTTCTTTGGTTATTAATTGATCTAATTCTACTAAGTACTCATTTGTCAATAGTTCCAATCTATAAATTGGAATCTTTTTCCATCACTACTTTCACTGATTTTGACTTTATTGTAGATTTCCAATTTCACTTCACAACCAATATGTATTGTATTTGATTTATATCATTACATGTTTACAATATCCAAAGAGTAATTAGGAAACTCATTAACAAAAATGTTGATGTGTTGGAGATCTATGCTGAATTAAAGAGAGTGGGTATTTATAGAGACTATACCAGGTTTTGATAACTTTAGCATCCCTATGCAACAATCCTTGTTTTGGAGGGTCAGGTACCAAAAGTAAAAAAATAAGCCCATGCCTATTAAATTAACAAACAACAATATGCAAATATGGAATAAATACTCAAGCTCACACTGATATAGAACATGTGCTACATAGTTTGTAAAAGTTGGTATATATGGGCTAAGTTGTGAAAAATTTCAAGACTTAATTGTTGAAAGCTCTTTTACATTGAAATTTCGTCGTCAACGATATACTCATGAAATACGACCAAAAAGCCTGCTAAAATTGTGTGGGCCTATGAAGAAAGATCATTTTTACTGTAGTTCTTTTTCTATACATTGTATCTTTTAGATACACTTTTAGAACCAGGAGCATTAGTCAAATGAATGCTTTGCTTTTATTATGGCTATTTTCACCCAGTGATTAGTTCATTTTTGCTTTATTCTAAAGAAGATCGAGTCATTAGGATCATTTTGAGTATTTTAATCTCCCAGTAGGAAAGCAGTCTGGGAGTGCCTATTGTTTTAACTCCAACAAATATTTATTCATCTCTGTTTCTCAGAAAGTATTCAAGCTGTCTAGAAATGGATCAAACCATTTGTGTCATATCCACAGGCCCTCTAAGCATACACAAAACATCAAATTAAATCTTGGAAATCAAATCCTAAAGGAGCATTCCTGATCTATGATGTGCTGTGATTCTAAATGATGGCTATTCTTTGCAAGACAAACAATGTAACAGAGAACTTATCATAAGGAGGTGCTCTTGGCTAGATCTAAGGATAGAGCATAGTAAAAAATGACTTAAATGATTAGTAAAGAGAATCACCTTTTCTGAACACATTTCTATAGACAGTAAGATCCTGCACTGGGCATTGCAAGAAGGTAGAGTCCCTATTTATTGAGGGCCTTTTATGTACCCTCAGGTTTTTTAACACATCCCATTTCAATTAATTAGCTAGACAAGTCAAATTATCTTCTACTTTCTAGTTTGTTTTGTTTATATATAGCCCCTATTTCATCTGAAATTTGGGTACATCTCTGAGCCCAGCCTTACTTCTTCCAAATAATATATTAAATTTCCCAGTAACATTTATTACCTTTGCTCATAGATTTAAATTATAATGTTAATCATATCTATATATAAATAGGATTGAATTCTGGACTATTCTGTTCATTGATCTTTATGTCCACTTTAACATCAATATCATACTATGTTCATTAGTAAAACCTTATGTTTTCATATATAGTAATGCAAATTCCAGTGATTATGATTCCTCCAATCTTTTATTATTTTTGCATATTTTTCTCTTTGAATTCTAAAATTATTTTCCACAGATCCCTGGGTGGCGCAGCGGTTTAGCGCCTGCCTTTGGCCCAGGGCACGATCCTGGAGACCTGGGATCGAATCCCACATCGGGCTCCCGGTGCATGGAGCCTGCTTCTCCCTCTGCCTGTGTCTCTGCCTCTCTCTCTCTCTCTCTGTGACTACCATAAATAAATAAAAAAAAAAAAATTAAAAAATAAATAAATTAAAAAATAATAAATAAAATAAAATAATTTTCCAGAAGAAATTTAGATTTAAACTTCATTAAAAATTCTGGTAATACTGTAATAGGGGTTGCATTAAACTTATACATTAATTAGGGTAGAATTAAGGTTTTTTTACAATATTAAGTCTTCCCATCTAAGAACATGGCTTATCTCTCCGTGTTTTCAATTCTTCTTTGACAATCTTAAGTTTGACTGTATTCTTCATGTAGGTATCATAATTATTATTATTAATTATTATCTTAAAATATTTCCTTGTTATTGCTATGGTGAGTGGGATTTTTTTCTATACCATTTTCTTATCAGTTATTATGATATATAGCACATTATTTATTTTTTTATGTTAATCTTGTATTGGCCACCTTAATGGACTCTTACATGAGATATTATAGTTCATCTGTTTTATTCTTTTCAATTTCCTGTATAGGTAATCACATCTCCGTAAGTCGTAATTTTACCTCTTCCCTTTTAATATTTATATTTCTTAGCATATTTTTAGGGCCTTTAATACATACTCAATGATAGAACTTTAGCAGAAATTCTTGCTTTGTAGGAATTCTAATATTTCACCTAAGAATGTTGGCTATAGGTTCTTGGTAAAGACCTTGTTTGTTAAAATTTTTATATTTACGAGTTTTTCTTTGCTAGTAAAACCTTTTTTCCATCTATTAAGATAATGATAGGTGTTTTCTCCTTATAGGTTGTTAACACAACTCCCAAAGAACTTTAACACTAACCGTTTTCCTTACTCTACAACTCTTAAGTTCAGGAAAATAATTAGAACAAGATGTGTATCTTGAAGAGGCTGACGGTGGGGGGTAAATATACTGAATAAACCACATTATCCTGTACTGTACCAGGTAGTCTAGTGTGCACCAGGTCTTCCAAGACTGGTGATACACCTAACCTGATGACATGGTTTCTCATAAATATCCACTCTAGCCTGTAGGAGAATCGCCACAGCCTTAGGAATATAAAAGCTGGGCCTGGAGAACGTCAGTTGAACTCCCAGAGTTCTCATGTGTCTCTAACACTTTAGGACTTACTATCTGCTATTGTACATCTGCCAGTGTCCTCTGTCTGTTATTGGAAAATGCTGCTGGCCTCTTTGCTGTGTATCCTGATTGCAATGACTTCCTTCTGTAACTTCTAGATAAGTAATTTTTCTTGATTTATCAGGAGGTGTCTCTGGTCTTTCAGTCAATTCAATTTTGCCATTAACATTTATCAACATAATGGGTGTGAGATCTTTTAATCTAATAAGTTACATAAAAATACTTTTAATATTAAGCAACTTTTGCATTGCTGGAATACATTTTGCTAGTTCATGAGATTTTAATTCATATACTCTTAAGCCAAATATACTCAAGAATTTAGTACATGATCAAGGTTACTTTTCAATTGAAAGATGGAATTTTTCAACATATGGTGCTGTGAAAAGTGGGTAGTGTATAAAAATATTAGATGGAATTCATCTTTTACACTGCATGCCAAGGTATGCTACACATGTGCCAATGCTTAAATGTAAACTATGTTATAAGAAGATAAAGGCACTAGAAGAAAATTATCTGTGCATTTCTTTATAACTCTGAAGTAGAAAAAAGTCTTTTTTAAAAAAGACTTTATTATTAAGTAATCTCTCTACCCAATGTGGGGCTCAAACAACCCCAAGATCAAAAGTCACATGCTTCACTGACTGAGCCAGTCAGGCACCCTGAAAAAGTCTTTCTAAACTAAGTCGCCAAATGCAGAAGCCAAGAATAAGGAAAAGGTTCATAAACTAGACTATATAAAAATGAGAAAGTTCTAAATAGCAAAAGACAGCATAAGCAAATCTAAAATAAAATGACAAATTGAGGCAAAGCATTTGAAATTCATAGCATGAGAAATACTTTAAAGGTTCTTGGATACTTTCTCTAATCCTTCATTTAAAAGCTTTTAGAAATTGAGAAGAAGTTCAGCAATCTTGAAAGGAAACCTAGTTCACAGAAAAGGAAATACAAAGGGTCCTAACATATGAAGAGATGTTCAATCTTACTCATAACAAGAGCAATGTACCTTAAAACTACCCTAAAATAATATTGTTCACATACTAGATTATCAAACCTCCCAAGAGCAAGTTGGGGAAGAAAGTCTGTTCATGTAATTTAGGTAGGCATGCAAAATAGAGCAAAGCCCATGAAGGGCAATTTGGCTAGGCCAGGCAAAATTGCAATTTGCATTCCACTTCTACAAGTTTTCCTACAGATATACCTGCTTTATATAAAATGCTATTTCCTAGGTTATTCATTGTTAATGGGGCACATCATGCTAATCCAAAAATTAAAAAAAAAAAAAATGAACAGGGCAGCCCAAGTGTCTATCAGAAGAAAACAGCTAAAATAAATTGTGATAAATCCAGGCAACGGAATACTAGGCAATTAGCAAGTGAAGAAGATGTCCTTGTATTCATGTGGAAAGATCTTTAGGATACACTGCTAAGTGAAAGACCAGCAAGGTGAAGATGAAGTGTATAGTCAGCTATCTATAATGCTGTTAATCAGCTATGGAGGTAATCACTGTCACAGCAATGGTTCTCAGAGTGTGGTCTGAGGACCTCAAGACCCTTTCAGGACTCCATAAGAGCAAACTATTTTCATGATAATACTAAAAATGTATTTGCTCAGTTTGGGCCATTTTCTGAAATTTATAAAAACAGATTAATGAAAACTCCAGAAATAAAGGCAGCCTTGGACTTAATGATTCAAATTAATTTGGTTGACATTTTCCTTGTTCTGTCACTTACGCCTGTGCCATTATCAAGGGCACTTAGGTCAGATGGTAAAGAAATGAATAGACACTGCCTGGTAAGTGTAAGAAAACAGACCACAGAAGCAGACCACTTGCTTTTTAAAGCCTGTTCTTTCCAAAAAGAAATTTACAAAAAGAAAAAGAAGATACCCAAATGAATAAATATGTCTGTCAAAATTAAATTCTTATTTCCATTTCAGGCTTTGGGGAAAGTAGGGCAGATAAACAAGGTTCTAGGTCATAATAAATAAAAATTTAGATTGGCAATTTATTTCTGCTTAACAAGTAATTATAGACAGGCTTTGTAGTCGTTGCTATATGTAGCTGGGGACCAGATGCTTGGTCATAAGGGACATTAAATAAGGGCAGAAAGCCACTTCTACTGTAAGACAATTCAAAAGTATATGACATTTGTTGAATACAAATGTTTCTCCCTTGTATAAAATGTTTCTGAACCGTGATCTCCAGAGCACAGACTTTGAGCTGTTTTTTCCTGGAGTAGTGTTTCACTTACCCAACAAACCCACATTTTCTTCTGTGATTCTCCATATGACTAATGAAGCATAGCTCTGACGTTATGATCTAGGGGAATATGTGGCCATGGAGTGCATAGTTTTGACAGGCCCCACACCCTGATTATAAACACACAACATGGCTGACTAGCCTCCATTCACTTTTCTTTTTTCATCCTGATTTTTAAAGGTGATCTATTAACTGTAATTGCATTCCTTCTACATTGGCTCTTGGCCCTACACCTCCAATAAAAATGTTTAGGTCCTTAATTCTTAAGGTTCTATACACACTTTTCTCCAAGAGAAAGCATTTCATGCCAAGCCAATCTGTCAGCTCTTCCATGTCCCAGCTGTCCAAGGTTACAGAATTGAAGAGCTACTATAGTATATGCCCTGACAATGTTTTTCCCCTCCTGCTTACATTCATCTAATTTATCCATCCTTGTGTAATAGTGCCTTAAGTAGATACATCTGTACATCTATTTACTCACAAGTACCAGTAAGATAAGTGTATGTGTATAATTTAGGTTCTGAATATGCTTATTTGCAAAGTAATGAAACAACTTGAATAAATACATTTCAAACTCAGAAATTAATATATAACACTCTTCTAAGGGCCTATCAAAATAATATTTGTATTTCATCTAAAAGACAAATATGTATAATAAACACAAAAGCTGGTGTTTCTGGGTCACCCAGGTGGCTCAGTAGGTTAAGTGTCTGACCTGTAATTTCAGTTCAGGTCGTGATCTCATGGGTTGTAGGATTGGGGTCCCTGTCAGTCTCTATGTTCAGCAGGGAGCCTGCTTGGGATCTCTCTCCCTCTTCTTCTGCCCCTCTTCCCGCTTACATTCTCTTTTTTCTCTCACAAATAAAAAAAAATCTTATGTAAAAAAAAAAAAAGCTGCTTCCTAAAATTGGAGCTTCAATTAGTTCCTCAAATAGATAGAATAATTATACTACCAGAAGGGCCTCAGTTTGATTGCACTGAAGGTCACATGTGATATTTAAGTAATGTTTCAATTTCCAGCAGATTCCATTTTAAGCTTCTCTGTGGAATCCAGGATTTAGTATTCTTTCCAGAATTTCTCTTTAGACATACTTTTAAAAAAGGTATTCAAACTGCCAACACATCTTGAATACTTATCTGAAGGACTTAGTCAAGGCTGGGTTTAAAATCTGTAACCTAAAGATGGAAGTTTCTGAATGACACTGACACTTGCTAGAGGCAATCTAATTCTCATGATGAATGTGAACATCTCATTTACAAAATGTGTCGATTACAGAGAACCCAAAAAAATGCAAGAACTAGTAAAAATAAGCCAAAAATAAAATCATCAACTGTGCTACAGCTTATTTAATATCATAGAGTAATCCTTCCTCTTTATAAGAATATTATCCTGAAATTTTCATGTCCATAGTTTGCTCCTACTATTATTGGATGTCACCTTCTCCAGCAAGCTTCCATAAATCCTCTATGTTCAGGGAAACATGGGGTGACCCCAAGGTTCCTTTTCTTTTTAGCCCTCCCTTACTCACCAGTAAGCTGAAGGTAGAGAGTGTTGGTAGAATGTATGCATATCAAGAAGTGAAATGAAAACAGTTAATTCTGTGAAACATTTCCACTGTTCTGGTATGTAGTTTTGTATGAACTACAAAATATGAATTGTGTAATTTCAGTAACCCTGCATATGAAGTCATTGCTCTTATATTTGCATTAAGACTGCATAAAATGAGCAGTAAGATTCATACTTATTTCAAAATTCAGTATTTCCTTACTTAAAATGGCATTAAATATGATATAAAAAAAAAAAACAAGTGGAGACTGTAGAAAAAAAGGAAAAAGGCTTATATGTAGTAATTTTAATGGCACCTTTTTTTCTGCCTTTTTAACAAAGGTTTCTGAATTTTCATTTTTACTAGGTCATACAAATTGTGTGGTTTTTGGATATAATGATGCACTAAACAGGCTCTTTGGAAGTCTAAAAAAGTTCAGTATCTTCCAGAATGCCTATCTACAGAAAGATGATAGATACTACCTACTCATTTTGTTAAAGCAGCTACTAATGTAGTATTTCTGAAATATGAATACTTGGTACAACACAGATTCCTTAAAATCTGCATACCAATATTCATTGCCTTCATGTTGTTTATAATTTTAAGCCTCGGAGGTTTGAATTTCTTTGCACCTGTGCTGGGCTTTCTCAGAGGCTCCGGAGCATTTCATCACTAGCATGCCGTGAGCCTGATGACCTTTAGGCAAAGATCAGGTGGTTCCTCTGTTCTTCACACTAGGGAAGGAAAGACCTACTTGTAAAATGCAACAAATGTTTCCTGGATTAAGGCCAATTTATTTTTGATCTTCATTTGATCTTTATTTTGACTAATCCTTTTCTTTGTGTGATTTCCTTTTGTTGATATGCCAAAATTCTGCCAACTTGTTTCCTTTCTGAAAAAGCCCCTCATTTCTGTTAAGTTTAGTCTAGTATTCAGACTTGCTTGCCAAAAGCAAATTAAATCCCCTCTGCCCTGGCACCAACCCCTAACCAGGTCAGAAGCGTATCTTGTAAAACGTCTTGGTGATTGGCTCATTTATATGCTTGTTGTGGCTTAACCTTTTAAGGACTGTTATATATTGGTCTTTATGAATATGTTTACTGGGGGTAAGGGAGAACCCAGGGTATTCTTTCCACTTACTCATTCTCCCGAGAGAGTATTTTCATCTCACTGTGGTCCAACCTATATAGCACCAACTATCTAGGTAATGCAGACCCATTCAGCTTTAATTTGAATCGATCGGGTAAACTGAATTGCTCAAGATGCCTGTAATCCCAATGCAGGAATGCGATACAGGACGTGATCAATCCATTCAATTGATCCACTGGAGACTGTGCTTGGAAATCTGGCATTAGGGCAGTTTGTGCATTTGCCCTGCTACAGGTAATCTCTCAGCAAGACCAACGTCTTCTTGCAAGGCTCTGCTAAACTATATGCTAAGAGAGACCTTCTTTTTCCAGATGAAACTATTCAGAGGCTTAGGCAAAGCAAACTAATGCACCAATTAGCACTGTCAGATCAGCATTTTCAACATGCAAGTTTGCTTCCAAAAACCTCCCTTTGAGCCTGATTTTGCAAGAGGTTCAGATCTCCTGAGTTTCACTTTGAGTGTCAAGTTCAAGCAGAACCCAAAAGAAAACTCAAATCAAAACCCACTGTGGACCCTTCGAGTTTCACCTGGTTTCTACCTGAAAGAAGTACCTAGTGTTCCCTTGAAACTTGACCCAAGTTTGCATGCAATTCAAATGAAATCCAATTCAGCACTGCAGAAAGGTTTGCAAACCTCCAGAAAATAGGCTGTGAACCTGGGATGACCTTTGGGTATCCAAGGAGCTTTACCAAAGTTTTTCAAAAACTTAACTTCAGGGGCGCCTGGGTGGCTCAGTGGTTGAGCATCTGCCTTTGGCTCAGGTGTGATCCCACAGTTCCGGGATCGAGTCCCGCGTCGGGCTCCCTGCATGGAGCCTGCCTCTGCCTCTCTCTCATGAATAAATGAATGAAATCTTAAGGAAAACCTTAACTTCAACATACTTCAAAAGGTAGCTCACCTCCAGGAAATCTATGTGTCACATATAACCGGCTTCAAGAGATGTGTTATTTCTGCCTTCTACAATTATTTTCCATCTCCTCAGATTCTGAGGGAGGAGGTATTCTGGCCAATCGGTGGGAAAGTCGGTGGCTACCACAGCGTGCTGCTTGCACCTCGCCGCCGCGTGCGGCAAAACCCAGGAGCTCGGGCGTGTGTTATGAAGCACTGATTACAAAGTAGCCCCGGGGATCTACATATTTCTAATGGCGAACAGTTAAGATAATCCAATATCTTAGCACAACACAATGGGCTGGAACAACCTGTCACAGAAGACAAACTTCCACTTTTTCTAGTGAAGATAAAACAGCGCTGACTCTTCTTTGTTCTGAGGCAAAATTTCTTCCCGTTCCAACTCTGCCTTGCCCCCACCCACTCCTCTCGCCACAAAGCCCTACTTGTGTTCTCCTGATAATCCGCATTCACTCTCCCTTCTCCAACCATTCACCCCGCGCCTCGTCTCCATTCGGCGTCACCGGGCCCTCAGCCTTCCTCCATCTCCTTTCTCCGCCGAGCTCCTCGACGGCGCCTCGAGGCCGGCTGTCGGCAGCCGCCGCTTTACGACAGTGTTGTAAACGCGCCCCGGGGGCGCCTTCCGGGCTCCTGAGGCCACGCTGGGGCTGGCGCTGGCGCTGGCGTCGGTGCCTCAGGCCTGCGCTTCTCGTCGGTGGAGCTCGCGTTTCGGAGACACCTCAGGAGGGGAGGGCGCGTGACCGTTCTGGGGGCCTGACCGTAAGCGACATTTCGCAGCGACCGTGGGTGACAGGGTAGCTGCAGTCCCTACACCTAATGCAAACGAAACGGGAGGGGAGAAAACAAAACACGACGGGTAGTAGAAAAAAGCCTGGCTCTTGAAGTCGAGCAGGTGTTGGCTTGAGTGGCAGCTTGGCCGTGGTGATCCTCTTAGAGTTGTTTCCCTGTCAGTGAAGGGAGGACCCTGACCCCCACCTCAAAATGCCAAGGGACTAAATGAAATAAAACACGTTATGAGACTCAGTTCACGTTGATTCTTTATCCTTAATGGTTCCCTAAGAGAGAATACTGCATCTTACATCTTAGGCTTAAACAAGGGTGGTTTCGTGGGAAATTAGAAAACTGCTTATTTTTAGCCTTCTCATGCCGCGTGACTTCTCTGTTTGGCGTCCGAAAGCAACGTAGCGTCTTTGCATGGACGCACAAACACCAGACTCGAAGAAGTCTCCTATTTTCTCATTGGGCTGCTTCTTCCAAAATGCTCATCTTCTTCCAAAATGCTAGAGCCAGGGTGATCTCATGCCACTGGCTTGATTTAGAGCGCTTGTCCAGCTAAGGAGAATGTGACTTAAAATAATAGACCCACCACTCACCTCTGTATATTACTTTGCAAATGAAAACATTCATTGATAAGTATTACTAGAAACGGAAACCAAATTAAAACTTAACAGTGCTTATAATCGTAAACATACTCTATTTAGTGACATTATTGCTATTATTGATATACAGATATTGAAATTAAACGGATTTGGCTCAGTTCTTGAAGGTTAAAGTCATAAAGACACATAAGAATGTTAAGCATCAGGGCTCCTGGGGCTTGGTTGGTTAAGCCTCTAACTCTTGATTTCAGCTCAGGTCATGATCTTAGGGCCCTAGGATGGAGCCCAGGACAGGCTGTATGCCCAATGTGGAGTCTGCTTGAGATTCTCTCTCTCTCTCTCTCCTCTGCCCCTCCCTCCCCATCCATACGCTTGCTCTCTCTCTCTCTCTCTCACTCTCAAAAACAAAACAAAACAAAATCTTAAAAAAAGAATGTTGAGCATCGTTTTTGACTGTGTCAAATGAAGAGCTATTTTTATTTATTTGTACTGATCTATAGTTGACATACAATGCTACATTAGTTTCAGGTGTATAACATAGTGATTCCACCCTCTATGCACCCTGCTAAGCGCACCATACGTGTACCTGCCATCTGTCACCGTACAATGCTATTAGAATATCACCAACTATATTTCCTGTTCTATACCTTTTATCCCCCTGACTCATTCATTCCATAATTGAAATCCTTTTACCTCCTGCTCTCCTTTATTTTGCCTATCCCTTCACCCCTCTCATCTCTGGCAACCATTGAAGTATTCTCTGTGTTTAAGGGTCTGATTGTGCTTTTGTTTGTTTGAAAGCTATTCTTTTAATTTTTTTTAATTTTTAAAAGATTTTTATTTAGTCATCATGAGAGACAGAGAGAGAGACAGAGAGAGGCAGAGACACAGGCAGAGGAAGAAGCAGGCTCCATGCAGGGAGCCCGACGTGGGACTCGATCCCGGGTCTCCAGGATCATGCCCGGGCCGAAGGCAGGCGCCAAACTACCAAGCCACCCAGGGATCCCCAAAAGCTATTCTTTCTATCTAAAGATCTTAATCTCTGTTCACTTCAACACACACAAGTTTTGAAACTTAATTTTTCTGCAACTATATGTACTTAGAGATAAGTCAGATTCCTCATGGACTTCTCAGTATTTATCATGTAGTTTTTCCCCATTTTTAGTAAACACATACAACGGCCAAGTAATAATTCGGGGAATTATTACTACATTCTTATTGCATCTATCTAAGGCTTAGACTCCAAGCAAGAGCAAAATGTCTGAATCAAAAATGAAGAATTCTGTCAATCACCCGGTTTTCTTTGTTTAATTTTATAAGGACATCATATTTAGAGCCAATGAAACAAGATGATTTAGTGTTTGGTGCTGTGAGAATGTTATATCTTAGGCTTAAACATACTTCAATTTAAAATTTCTGTTGGATTTAATTTTGTGTAAAAATTATCTATTATTGTTTGAAGGATGCTAGGTGAAATTAATAATATTTGCTTTCTTGGATTCAGTAGAATTCATAGCAAAAACTTGCCTCCAGAAAAAAAAAAATGCCATATGTGAAAAAAGGAAATGTCTGTTGCACTCAACTTTATTTTTATGTATACCTGATAAATATGTATTGAATGAATGAAAAGCATAATAAATTAATAGCTGAACCATTCAGTCTAGGACAGGAGGCTGACCAAGCAAATATCAGGGAAGCAGTGAGCTGGAGAGATGACGGTGCCTATCTTGAAGGTGGTTGGGCAGGCCCACTATAAGGCTCACCACAGGACAGCTAGATAGAAGCATAACACTGAAGGTGATACAGACCAGAGCCCAGCTGTCTATAGGATACAGAGATCTAAAAGTAAGAAAGACAGAGATCACATTCAGATGCACAGTATAAATGGGGAGGGCTAGGAGCAGGATAGCAAATGCTAGAGTAAATCAAGAGCTAAGCTATGCTGGAATTGAATCTTTCTGGAAATAGGGCAAGCAAGTAAGAACAGAGAGATTACCCAAATAAATGTTTTAGCCTTGGGATCCCTGGGTGGCGCAGCGGTTTGGCGCCTGCCTTTGGCCCAGGGTGCGATCCTGGGGACCCGGGATCGAATCCCACGTCGGGCTCCCGGTGCATGGAGCCTGCTTCTCCCTCTGCCTGTGTCTCTGCCTCTCTCTCTCTCTCTGTGTGTGTGTGTGACTATCATAAATAAATAAAAATTAAAAAAAAAATGTTTTAGCCTTAGTCACTTAGTCTTATAAACAGCACTTTGAATTCTGTTTTTTGTTTTTCCTTTTAAGTTTTTATTTTAATTCCAGTCTGCTACCATACAGTGTTGTATTAGTTTCAGGGGTACAATATAGTGATTCAACAATTCCATATGGCAGTTTGCATTTTGAATTTACAAGCTGCCATGAAAGTAAATAATGGAAGAAATCCAGGTGTAAGAGTGAAGGGAAGAGAGGAACGAAGAGATGAAAACAGGAAAACAAATGAGAAAGTAAGGGGCACCTGTGTGGCTCAGTCAACTAAGCATCTGCCTCTGTCTCAGGTCATGATCCCAGAGTCCTGGGATCAAGCCCTACATCGCACACCCCACATAGGGCTCCTTGCTCAGCAGGGAGCCTGGTTCTCCCTCTCCTGTCTGCTCATGCTCCCTCTTGCTGTCTTTCTCTCTTAAATAAATAAATAAAATCTTTTTAAAAAATAAAAGAGAAAGTAAAGAAAGATAACAATATGAAAAGGAAAACAAAAAGAAGAGGGAAGATAAAAATGGAAGAAGGAGCAAGGGCAGGGAGGTGAGAAGGAAGGAAGTTCCCAAGGATTAGGAGCAACCTTAACTATTTTTCCACTGCTCTGAGGGACACAATAGTTCATTGGCTCATTTATTGACACCAGTTTCCCAGCATACATAGCCAGGCATCTTTGAGATGTGTCGCTTTGACATAGAAATGGCTCCAGTCTCAGAAGATAACTCTGAAATAGATATGAGGGATGTTTCATTATAACCACAAATCTGTAAGAGTAAAATTCAAAGAGAAAGAAAAATGAAAAGATTATATTTTGTTTGAACATTTGTACTGAGGTCATTACCCACTTATGATTCATTTTACCCAACAAGGAAAGTTAGGGGTATCCCTTTCATGAGTCAAAATCTTTTTCTTGTGGATTTCTGTGTTTTGAATATTTTATTTCCTGATTTGTTAAACAATATTAAGGTCAAGTGTAATAACATATGGAAAAATAGTTAAAACCATCACTATAAATAAGGTTAAACATAGGAGCATTAATCCTGCAGGGTATACTTGATAAGGGTGACTAACAGTTTTGTCTTCCCTATTTAATAAATGTTAACCAGTAGCCAGGAACAGTAAAATGCCTTTTTTTGTACTCTAACTAGTTCCTTATTTGTTCTAGACTTGAGCTTAGAGTACTGAGTTTCCAGATGCCACCCAGAACATGCACTTTGGGGAAAAATACTACTGTTGTGTAACAGAGACTTAGATCAGGGACACCATCAGCCCTAGCAGTGGCCTGGGATAATATAAGTGAGCTCAGCAAGGAGGAAATAGAAAATAATGGATTGGAGATCTCAAGTGAGATCTCAGACATAGTTGGGTACAAAGCTCCCTGTCTTCCATAAAACAGCTCTGGGTGCCATTATCATGAGAAGCCACTATCAATGAGAAGATCATTATTCTAAGCCATTAGTACTTATGCTACAAATAATAAAGACAGCAAAAACAGTTTATATTTACTGCATATGGCCAAGAGCTGTTCTAAGCATGTACAAATTAATAGTTAATTCTGAGAACAACTCTGAGTGATGGATAGTTATTGTTATTCTTCCCCATTTTGGTGAATTGATGAACTCAGACTGATTCCTAGTAAATTAATTATTCAAAATCAGGTCCCCAAATCACAACAATTAATAGCAATAATAACTACTGGTAATTCAGCAAGGCAGTAAAGAGGTATGGTATGCTCTTGTTGAAAGAGTTTGGGTCAGACACCCAATCACCAGTGCTGTGGACTAGAAACCGAAGCCCTGACCTCTACCCCTCCAGCACTGGCTGTATCACCCTCTTCCTAAAAATGGAGGATAATAATGATTATCTATTCACTACATGACTTATTGTAAGAATCAAATGAGTTATAGATGTAAAAGAACTACTTAAACTTTTATTATTTTAATGATGTTAAGTATGAGTATATCAGATGATGGAAGAAATTGAAGGACATATATTTGCTCAAAGTTGTAACATGAAAAAGTTTTAGCATTTAATCATGTATTAACTTTTGACAAATAGGATAACTACTTACCTCATAACTACAATAATAAATGGATCCTGAGTTACCTATAAGATGCTGCAGGTGTGATAGTTAAGTATATATTAAAGTTAAAGTTATATATTAAAGTTAAAGTATATATTAAAGTTAAGTTATATTAAAGGTGTGATAGTTAAGTATATAACTTAACTTAGTTTAAGTATATATAAAGCCAGACTTGCCCAGGTCCAAATCCAAATTAGCTGTGCAACTTTAAAAAATATCCTTAACCTCCTCAGTGTCCTCATCTATAATAATAGTATCTGTCGGGCAGCCCGGGTGGCTCAGCGGTTTAGCGCCGCCTTCGGCCCAGGGCATGATCCTGGAGACCTGGGATCGAGTCCCACGTCAGGCTCCCTACATGGAGCCTGCTTCTCCCTCTGCCTGTGTCGCTGCCTCTCTCTATCTTTCTCTCTCTCTCTTTCTCTCTCTGTAATAAATAAATAAAATTTAAGAAAATAATAATAGTATCTGTCTCATAAGGTTTATCTTATAGGGTTATTGAGGATTAAATGAGTCAATAGAAGTAAAGCACTTAGAATTAATATTTATTATATAAAATATACTATGTAAGTGTTTGCAATTATTATGAACTGTAACACAGATTCAGGTAGAGGAAGTTAGATTATTGTATTTCTAAATCACTCCATACTCGTAATCATAAATTTCAAAGGCATCATTATATGATTGTTTTCAAATCCTTTTAACAAATTAGTATCACACACATACTACTCACCCGGCACTATGCTAGCTCCTGGACTGTAACAGCAATAACAACAGTAAAAAATATGATATTCTCCCAGTTGTTAAGGGCTTTATAATCCCCTTGGGATCAAGAGAGGAGACCATATGAAACTTTTGAATACTGAAATAAGTTATATGAGTACCAAAATAAAAATCACTATCTGCTCTGAGATGCAGTAGAGGGTCACTACAGATCCTTGATCAGGAGAAATTCATGATGAAAATGGTAACTAAGAAGAATAATCTGGAAGGATTATGCTCAAAGACCTGAAGATTTTTTTCCTGTTATTCCCATACTCAGTTGGTGACATCATGTATCTGGTCACCCAACCAGAAAATTGGGAGTCCAATTTCCAAATCCTGTGACTGTGAGAGCCTAAAGATCTTTGCAAGGCACTTTCTACTCTTAATAAAATGCCATCTTTCCTGTAAACCAGAAGTGTGGCTCTCCATTTTATCCCTCTCTCCCATGACTAACAACACCACCACCAAACTACTTCATCTCTTATCTGGGCTACTAAAATGATGCTTTTGAACTCCTCAAATCAGACTAATTGTTACCTAGCATCTATCTAAGTGTGTATCTGACCAATCATTCAGCCATTCTCAAGTATTTATTTAGTGCTTACTCTATATCAGGTCACGTATAGGCAATTGTTGTGCCAAAGTCGATGGTCTCTGAATATCATAGAGACACCATGGTGACAGAGAGTAACCAAACTGTTCTCACAAACTAATGTTGGGTTTAAGATAATACTGAATATAACTTTCTATGCTTCGGTTGCCCCATATTTAAACAGGAGTAACAGAACCTACTCTACAAGGTTGTTATAGGACTACAGTAAGATGACTGTCATGAAAGGACCACAGAGGAGATGTTTGATAAGCATTTACTTTGTTTTTGAAATTAAATGGCAGCCCAGTTGGCCCAGGGGACAGAGGTAGAGCTATAGATCAGAAGGCATTAGTAGAAGAAAAGTGGGGATAAAGCCACAAAAGTGAAAGAATTCTCCAAAGAAGAGAGAGAGCTAGGCAGGGAAGACTAAGGACTCAGCACCAGCTTTAAGTGAAAGGGGAAAGGAAAAGAGGAGTCACAGGAAGAAGACTAAGAATTTGTAAGAGAGGGAGCAAAAAACCTAGGGTCTACTGTTATTAAATATTAAATGATTTTATGGGAAAGATTTACAAACTGTTTTGCATCTGTCTTATTTTTATAAATACTTGCTCACACAGATAGTAACACAGGTTACAGTATGAAGGACAAAGATGTCAACATTTTAAATTATGTGAAGAAAGTTATCAACCCTTTGCTAGTCTACCAAATGTTACACGTAGTCAACCATTATTCAACTCAGACAAGCTGGGAAGACCAGTTAAACTATTGAAAACTCTGAATTATATTATTTAAATAAATGCAATTTTATTATTTCATGTCTACACAATGATGTCCTATGATACTTTTATAGGCTTAATTTCATAAATGACAGAAATTGTGATATATATTTATGTATACATATAATTTGAGAGAACATACAGATAATATCAGACTTCATACAGGTATCCCTTGCTTTTTGGGAAGTTCATGTTATGCCACTTCCCTTTTAGAGAAGATCTACATTAGTAGATCTGTAGTAGATTAGTAGTGTTGTTATCTTCACTAACCAAAAGATATCCAAGGAGGATTTTTGCTTTTAGGAAAAAAGGCAAAAAGTGAAAATACCATTCAGCATTTGCTTTGCAGTGAGAGTTAGAGAGGCAATGTACACTCCCATCAGCAAGAGGGGCCCATCGAGCTCCTTCCCCAGGAGCTACACTCAGCAACTCAGCATCAAAAATGCTCAAAAGTGTTCCATGTAAATTAATGGTAACTGCCTTTTCATTTTACACCATTTTGGCTTGAGGAAATGTTCTTAATTTTTTTTAAGATTTATTTATTTATTCATGAGAGACACACAGAGAGAGAATGGCAGAGACACAGGCAGAGGGTAGAAGCAGGCTCCATGCAAGGAGCCCGACACAGGACTCGATCCCGGGTCTCCAGGATCACACCCTGGGCTGTGTGAAGGCGGCGCCAAAACGCTGAGCCACTGGGGCTGCCCGTTGAGGAAATTTTCATAGGAAAGCTCTACTTTCGGAAAATGGGAGAAATCTGTACTTGAAAAATATGTTCTATCAAGTAAGTTCTTTGATATCTTATACCATTTTTTGTTTACTGAATCCATTAAGCATAGTTAGACCAAAGGCCATCTTTATCTTAACCCCATGCCAACTACCAAAACTTCCTTATTGCCAGTCCAAAGTAATAATGTTTTGCCATACACTCAAGCGAACACATGAATATTCTTCTCTTTGAAAATGTGCATTTATGCTTAAGCTGTTTCTTTCTAGACCAAATTTTCAATGGCTCACTGAAGTTATTGAATGAAATAAATGTGTTTAATTCATGGTTTCTCATATCAAATACAGTATCTGGGCTAAGGAATTGGTCCCTTCATTTTGCTCTACCTCCTGCCCCTGTCAGAGCACAGCTGGAGCATGATTTTCAGTTCTTATATTCAGTTCTGGCCATCACATTTTAGGACAAACTCTAATGAAATGAAACATAGTTCGAAGAGAATGAGACTCGGAACCATCACACATGAGGGACAATTGAAAAAACTGGACCACCTGGTCCAGAGAAGATTTGATACAGAGAGACAGAAAATAATACCTATCTCCAGCTCTTTGAAGGGCTAGGTGTATAAGTGGCATTGACCTTGGTATTCTCTTTGGCTTCAGAACAGTGGTCTTCAAACATGAGCATGCAGGGGGAGCTTATTAAAGCTTCTGAAAGCAGGAATCCGGGCTCTCCAGCCACCAATTGCCATTCAAATGGTTCTATGTGAAGGAGAGTTAAGAACTAGCATTTCAACAAGAACCGCAGGTGACCATGATGCAGATGGTCCACAGAGCACACTTTGTGAGGCATTGCTATATAGACTGTACAAGAATCAGTGGGACAATGTCACAAGGGATAGTTTGCAGCTCAATATACAAAAAAAGAAAGAAAAGAAAAGAAAAAAGCCCCTCCTAATGATTAAAGCTTCTCTAAAATGCAAAACCTTATCTTGTTGTACATTCCTATTATTGATAGGTTCCAACAGGACCTTTGGTGACCATGGTCAAGGTGTCATAGAAATGAGTGTTCAGTAGGCAAATAGTTGTACTACATGCAAGCTTAGGGATTCAATTGGTAATGAGAGTGTTTATTTCTGGGTTTATTAAATAAACATGTTGGTTCTGATCATTATACTTTGTATAGAAGTTACTTGACAGTGGGACAGATGAAAAAGCAGAGACTGTAAAGACTTCTGTTAATTTTGAAATAGGGACAACTGATCGATTAATCTTTTTCCTTGAAGGACCCTAAATTAAATTAAGCAATGATTATGGGGGAAATATTAGTATATTTTATTTTCCTTCTCCTGCATTAGTTTTGCTACAAGATGAAATTTTTTTTAAGTAATCTCTACACCCAACATGGGGCTTGAACTCATAACCCTGAGTGAAGAGTCACATGTTTTACCAACTGAGCCAGCCAGGCACCCCAAGAGATGAATTCTTGAGCCTCGTGAGTAACTTAGCATATGTTAACCAAAAATGATAAGACATCATGAGTGACATAAATATTGGAATAAAGGACAGAGGCTGTGGTAGCATGGGATCTGCCAGACACATGTTCCATGGGGTGTGGGGAACAGAGAGATGAGGGGAAAAGGAAAAAGTGTAAAAAGTATCTTTTATATTTGCATTTCACTGATTTTCTCCTCAAATTTCAGTTGTCAGCCTTACATTTACTATAAGCCAAAAGTTTAAACTCAAAATTAACTGTTCTGAATGTTTTTGAATGAAAAAGAAGCAGGGGGAGAGATGACATCTTTTCACTTCCTGAACAAGCCAATTTTGATATTGACAGGGAAAGGGGGCTGATTCATAATAGGTCAGATGTGATGGGAAGACAATAATGAGACATTAGTTCCATTTGTGGTTTGGCTGTGTGAACTGCCAGGCTCAGGGTGTGAGAGCAAGCCGAGGGCCTATTCATGCCCTTTCTCTTTACAACATAAAATGTTCTTCATTTGTGAGGCAAAAGTATATGTTTTTTTAAAAATAAGGATACAAGTTAAGAGAAGGAGGATATCAATGCATCTCTTTATCTGAGAATGAGAAAAGCAGTAGTGGTCATTGGAAGGCCTTTCTGAGGAAGTAACACTTTAGCTGAGCTCCAAATGAACAAAAGAATCCTGGTAGTTAAAGATCATAAAGAACAGTTTACAAGGCAGAGGGACCAGTCAAAAACAAGCACTTGCTTCAAATGTTCAAAAGATTACTTTGGTGAGGGAGCAGGAGCTAGTTTCCAGGGTTAGGGATACTGGGAAGAATCCAGAGTCCAATAATATGGCTCCTATAGTCCTTGGGACTGTAAAGCCATAGTCACAGTGGCCACTATGGATGGGGAGCCTCCATGTTAGGCTCTGACTGACATGAAGAGACCACAGGGCCTGCACAATGACTGGACAGGAACCACAGAGATTCTTGCTTTCCTAACAGTTACCTGGAGGATACAATTTAGACACATGGTGGACTCACAACCCCATGGGTCTACTTGGACCAATGAGAGATCAGAGATGTTTTTATACAGCCTTTTGGCAAGCCCTGTGATACCATGCAACCAACAAACTGTGGCCACCCCAGTAGCATGTCTTCTTGCATTTATTCTTCCTTCCTGTCTTACTAAATTCCTGTTTCTCTCTCTCTCCCGTTTCCTGGGATTGCCCTCCATAATAGAGATAACACATAAGCTTTTGCCTCAGGCAGTTTTCTGGAGAACTTACTTGAAGATGCATATATTAATTTAATCCTCGCAGAAATCTCATAAGGCAGGTACCATTAATATTCCTATGCTTTAGAGAAAGAAACTGAGCACAGAATTATGCAACTTGCCCAGAGTTGTACAGCCTGTGGGTGGGCGAGCTAGCCTGTGAATCTAGGCGATCTGAGTCCACAGTCTCTGCTGTATACTCATGGCGACACCAGCCTTGTTCATGGAGCATGGACTGCATTCACGATAAGCTTGCAAATGCTCATATGCTGTGAATGAGCCTATTCTCAGGGAGTAGTGCCCCTCTTTCCCCACTTCCCAGGAGAGGTTATAAAGCACATTATTAGGATCCCTTGGCCCACATGGCTTAGACTCCCCATATTGGAAGACACCAAGCTACACAATCAGCTAGTCTTCATCAGAAACAGCATTAATCACTTATCAAACAGTGCTGAGGACTCTTCCAGGTACTCATTCCAGAGAGCTGGGGAAACAGCAAAAATAGAAAAGCAGGGCCAGGACCAGGATAAGGCAAGTGAGGTACTAGCCTGAGGCACAAAATTTAAGGAGGTCCCAAATATGCAGGAGTCTAGAGAAACCATATTGTAATGGAATGATTTTAAAAATATAAATTAATGCAAAAAGTGTAATGATGAACAAAATATCAAGGCTATTTCTCAATCCCAGAGTAGAATCAAGACTCCCTGAATAACTTTGGTATATAGACCTACCTAACACACACATTTGAATGCCTTGTGCAAAGACTCATGAAAACAGTTACAATCCATGCCCCATATCGCACTCTCCTCCAGCCAACCTAGGGGCATTAAATAATATTAAATTATATTATTCAGAATGAAAGTTACCTTTAATTATCCCTACCTTTGAAAATGAAAAAGAAATCTCTATTTTCTTCCTGATCATTTTTTGAATCTTTGAGTTAAATAAGAACTATGACTACAGGTGACAGAAAATGTCAATATTCGATAAATATTCAATAATGTTCAGTAAATGAGGAAACCAAAAATAGATTATAAACGTATGTTACAATGTTCATATTTTGACTCTATTCTAACAAATGATAATCATGAGATAATTTAAAATTGCAAAACCAATTTAAATTTATGAAACTCTGAAGTCTTAACTTAAAATTATCAAACTATACATTTTGGGACACCTGGGTGGCTCAGTCAGTTAGGTGCCAGCCTTGAACTTAGGTCGTGATCCCAACATCCTGGGATGGAGCCCCCTGGCCGAGCTCCCTACTCTGCTGCTTCTCCCTCCCTCTGCTCTTGTGCTCTTGCTCATTCTCATTCTCTCTCTCTCTCTCTCTCAAATAAAATCTTAAAAAAAAAAAAACCAATATATGTCTTTATATGCTAGCTTCAAGGTTATTGGGTGGAAAGATGTGTGTGCCTAGGAAGAGTTATGTTCTGTGTTGGAGAAAAGGAGATTCTTTGAAGAGTAAAACTCCATTTGAATTGTACTGTATTCAGATACATTAAGCACTGCCCATTTGGGCATGGATTTCATAAAAGGAGGCAGATCTAGGAAAGGCTTCTAAGTGAGCTGCTCCCCCGAACTGCTGGGGGTGGCGACAACGGGGATTTCCCAGCTCTGCAGAAGCACTAAAGGAAATACCCACCAGAATCAGTGATAACTTGGCATAGATTGAACTTCCTCTTCCTAAACTTGCTGAAACACTTCTTAAAATCAAAACAAAACATAGCAACAACAACAACAACAAAAAAACCTTCTTTCTTTTACACCTGAACACCAGCGATGATTGTGAGGGTGGTAAATCGTGCTTTCCCAGTGGGTCAGGCTAGAACTTGATATAACTGCTCTTGCTCTGGGACAAGCGGAGAGAATGCAGCTACCCTTTCCATGCCACCCAGATTCAGTCTGCTTTTCACCAAACACACCACACTACTGGCACTTTCTTATAACTCTTATAGCCTACAGTCATTCTGGCAGGTCTTTGTCATGTATTTATTTATATTTCATATGCCATGTAGCTGATAGGAGCCTTGAATGCAACACAAAGATAAACTCTCCTCCAGTATTAGTAACGGTTAGGGGGAAAGGGCTTCTTAATGATCATTCAACATCAGCTGAGCAGGAAAATTTCTCTCACTGGGTTCTTACGTGCATATTATCAAGGTTTGCTGGTCAAAGGTCTATAGCACAAAAAATAAAATAAATGACCTTCAGTGCCTTTAGCTACTATGTCTTTGATTAGGGGTTAGTCAGTGTAACCATTCTCTTAGGTAATAGCCAGTGTGCATACACCCACATGCACACACACACACACACACACACACACACACAGTTTTCACATTCAAGAAAACCTCCAAATTTCAAGGCAGAATAACACTTGAATATTTAGTCAAACATGCTTAGTCTGAGGAGAATGGACTGGAAACTTCACAAGCATGGATTTAGTTGTAAACTTGCAAATTTTTTTTTCCTGTTAAGAGACAAAATTCTATGCTTTTGCTCCAGTACTTTCAGTATCCTGAAATGAAATGGTACAAAAACCACCATAATAAATCTTATTACTCAAAAGAGGATATGTTTTTAAAACTCTGTCTAGAGATACCATAACGTCTCTCTCTGGTTCTTTATGCCTCTGCTTTGGACACAGGGGTTCTTCTGGAATTCATACTTCAGCCAAACTTCTGCTTACAGGCCGATAGCAGTGCTGTATATTCAAGCTCCTGAAAGTTCTGCTCTGGGAAAAGTCTCAAATATGATTTGACAAAACCAAAAACATGGGTTTTTGTAACACATACAGTAAGTAATTTTCTAATTATTTCAAGCCAAATAGAAAAATGAAAGCATTCTTTCAGATGCTGTGTACCTACCTGGCAGACACCGAACAATTCAGTTTTGAATACTGTCATTAGCCTCATTTTATCCCCAAGGGAAAAATTTCTCATGCTGTAAAAACAACAAATTGTCAATGAATCTCATTTTAGAATCTGTAAATTTCCTATCTCCAGATGTGAGATTGGATATAGAACAGATGGAATGGATAAGAACAAAGAGGGAAAAAATACTTCGGATAATTTACCCCCTCAAAAAAAAGATGTACATCAATAGAATGTAGACTTCCCAACTATAAATGAGACATTGGTTGGCCTAAGAGATGTTATAATCTCTGAAACTTTAACTGTGTGTGGTCAGCAAATATTTCTTTTTTATTTTCATTCTCCTTTGTTTGAAGGGGGAGGGATAGCTACTATAAACTGGAAAACGACTCCTATATGAAACAAAGTCAATTAAGTCTAGGGGCTCCTAGGATTTCAGAAAATGTTGAATAAAAAGCTAACCTTAAAATTACATTTATATTTAACTTCGACTTAATTTTTTTCACTCTACAGTTAGCTCTATGGGAAAATGGAGAAGGATGTTTGTATTCAATCCGCAGTTTGGGCACGTCTATTATTCTAGATGGTTTGCCCACCACCAATGTTTACATGATAGTCTGAGGTGCCTCCTGGGATAAAACCCTTCCCTAAAAAAAAAAAAAAAAAAAAAAAAAAAACTTCCCTAAGGCAAAAACAATTTCCAGACTAGCATCACAGTTATGATTCAGTTTTGTTTCATTTAAAAGCCTTAGTGGTCAGAAGAGAAGGGGTTCTAAGTATAGCACCGTGATTGTGTTTCAATTGTCTTCCCGATCCAGACCCCAAGTGCTGTATTGGCATTTAAGCTGTTATCCTAAATGTTGTGACTTCAAGACACAGAAGGAAGAGACACCAGGAAGGGTGTAACCCAACCAAGGTAGACAGAGCCTCCCTCCTGCTCACGACACAGATTGGCTGTGGTACTTTGAAACTCCAGAGAACACAGTGCCCTTTGGGCTCCACAAGGAACCCAGCACGCCTGCCTCAGTGGTGGCCATCCCCAATGAACATTTACTGAATCTGGTGGGGATCGGTTCCTGCAGGCACCCCAGTGAGCTACAGGGACACAAACAAGTGAGGAGAAAAGCTTGGGAAGGAAGAAAGTACACACTCATGTGGTAGCTGGTGGGCCTTATTTTGTTACAAGCACAGATGAGCCTATCTGAGTGAGGGTCATGAAATAAGAAGTGAAAGAAAAAATCAAAGACACAGCAATTTATGCACACCTTCACCACATTAAAATCATATAAAATCTACAGTACATGTAATGATGGACAATTGTGACTGCAACTGCACATTTTGAAATGAACTGAGATAATAAAGCAAATATATGTATCAACTTTCATGTTTGTGTTTATGAAATTCAACCTCATGGTTTACCCTCTGGGATGTTAATGTAATTGGACTATTTCATCATATTCCATAACTGGAAAATGCATTTCATCCAATCCAGCAGACTGTGGGGCACATACTTCTAATAGCCCTGTTTTAAAGAGGAACTAATTCCAAAGGACCAATGACTTGTCCAACACCACACAGTAAGTGCAGAAAGGGACACACTCAGGCCCTCTGGCTTAGAATCCTGCACCCCTTTCACAACCTGGTCTGCCCTGCTAGTGTTCTCATGGCTGCTTGGTGATCTCAGAGTCAGCAGGTGAAAGCTCTAGGCTGACAATTGGGAAACCCCAAATGGAATCCTTCTGGCTCTTGTTCAGCTTCTTTTTGACCTTCGGGGAGTCGTGTAACTTTCTATTTTCTTTCCCCATCTGCAGAATGGGTTGGTAATAACATCTGCCCCACCCAACTTTATATGAATGTTATGAGGAAGAATTAGATAATGTCTGCACTGAGTTTTGCTCTCCTTAGAAGAAAGTCCCTATAAAACTCAAGGTAAAAATTCATTATGAGGACCGATGAGATCAAAGCTTGCAGCCGTAAGCTGGGGAAGCTTTCCCCCAGCACAGAGAGCATTTACTGCTCCACACTCTAATAACATTCCTCCCGTAAGATTCTAAAATGATTTGCAGATAGTCATTAAGTAAATCTTGCTGCCCTTAAGCAAGATGCAATTTGCACTGTAACAGCCTAAAGCTTTATGGAAATAAATTCTTAGGAGGAGCAAAAGCAATGCTTAAAAAAATAATCTGGGAATTAGGATCCTTAGGTCTGTTTTTCTAGCCGCCTACTATCTATATCCACAAATAGAAGATTTTATTTGACTCTTTCATTTTCCATTCACAGCAGCTAAGTAATACCATCACCAACAGATCTTGTGGTAAGAGACCTTACTACACAAAAATAAAGGGGAACAGATACCTCTAATATCAGTAACTTTAGGAGCTCTGGATAACTCTGAAACTTCATACGAATCTTTAGTTTTTAATGTTCACCCAAACCCAAAATGCCGCCTTTTCTCCTTGTTGTACAGGTCTTCTCCTTCAGAAAAGGGATAAGGCCATCACGCCACAAAAGAACACACTGTTGGGTTTTAGGGACTCCATCTTCCCAAAACGTTAGGATCCATTAACCAGGTCTTGATGTTTGCATAATATTGCCCAACATCATTTTCTAATGTCTCAACTTGACTGCATTTCATTTTAATTTATTAAACTCTACTGGCAAAGTCTCAGAGTAAAATGCTGTGCTATCTTATTTTTGAATCTACATGTTAATCATGTCTAATTGGCCTTCATTTCCATTTGCACAGATCTCGAGGCCTCATTTCTGGAATTAGTAGAACAGCCAACCCAGTCATGACCTCATGACTTCATTTGACTTTGCCTCAATATTCTATCAAAGCCTCAAAATGTAAATTACCAGCATGAGGGATTAGAAGATGATATTTATAATATTTCTTGTTTGGATTAGATCTATCAAAAGGCAAGAATTAAAAATACTAGGAACCCCTTATCCTCAGGGCAAGACAGGACACAGGCTATAAGCATTCTTTCTTTTCTAGACCTGTTGTACAGTTTCTTAAGATGACCACTGGGGCCAGTGTGGATGGGCAATCCACATTTATAAGGGATTGAATAGAAACCACCAACTCTGTCAACCTAAAGAGTTTTTCCCTTAAAAAAGAGGGACCTATTCAGTCTAGATCTACAAAGGGGGGATCAATTTTACATATTAGTGCTGAATTAATTATAATTTTAATTAGTATAACAGGGACCTGTCCATCAAAAAATAAATAAAAATAAGCCTTCCAAATCTGCTCATATTTAGTCTCAAGGAATAATCTTTAAACTGAGAGGAATAATTTTGAAAGTGTCAAAAAGGAATCTTTTTGCAATAAATAATTGTATCCATTCAAACTGTGTTTCCTTTGATTGCTTTTCCCCTTATGAAATTTTAATAGCTTTAAAAACCATAATATACTAAGTCTTATCAGTTATGTATCCTTCAGCATGAATGAATTTCCTATTTCCTGTAGGAATAGGAAAGAGACTGGAAAGGAAAGCCTCCAGGAACTCAGGGAAAATTCCACCAAATTTTACCTGCCCAAGTATTTTCTGAATAATAATGTCACCTTCTTTCTATTTTATAGCAGCTTCTCTCTTCTCTGGCTGAAATGTCACATAGAACCTTTTCTTTAAAGTCTGCACAGGAATTCTGGGTAAGGTAGTAAGAAGATGAAGAGGTGGAGGAGACAGACCCCGGGGTTATATCCTCCCTCTGAGCCCAGGAAGGCATTCTACTAATAGCATGCAAGCTGGCTAAGACAGCAAAGGAAACCTGCAGGAACACGCCAGCGTCCAGAGTTCCAGACCAAGGGAGCGGGAGGCAGTGCAGAACATTTCATTCTAATTATGCCAGAGGTTTGAACTAAAAAAAAATAAAATAAAATCTCGATAACACTAGAAAATTGTATACTGCAGTCTAAAATAAACCAGAACCACTCAAATTTAGAGAAGGGATGGTGTTTCCAGTTCTCCAGCTATAATAAACTCATGACTGTGAAGGAAAACCAGTGTTTCTGTAAAATGAAGAATGGAAACCCTAGAGCTTTGGTTAGTGGAGAAGTCAACTCTGCTTAAAGACGTTCTCCTGCCCAAGGTAAAGAGCAATGATCCTTTCAAACATATTGTTAGCTATTCTTACTGCTGAGGGTCACACTGGTTGTCTGCCTTTGGTTTAGCAGACAATCTGAGGAGCTTTCTGGATATGCAAGGATGCACATTGAACCTAATCTGGAATAAAGGTTGTGAACTAAAATTTTTCAAGTAATATCATAAGAGCAGGAGGAAAGGGAGAAGAAAAGGAGAGATACATCAGGGCTTTGGGAGCCCTGAGAGTAGACCCCCAAGTAAGGAGTTTTAGAGCAGGAAGATCTATCCTGAAGTTCAAGGTAGTCTCTTTTGTGTGCCTGGTATTGGTGCTGCTCTGGGGAGCTAGGAGAGAATTCAGCAAGAACTCAATGTGCAAGGTGGTCATGGGGAAGGTAGTGAGCTTGGGAATCCTTACTAATTTCAGGAAAGGCCTAGGCTCCCCACAGTACTCAGTATGGGTGTTTGAGCTGTTTTATTTGAAAACAGAAAGAGGGATGCCTGGATGGCTCAACGGTTGAGCATCTGCCTTTGGCTCAGGGTGTGATCTCATGGTCCCAGGATGGAGTCCTGCATCAGGTTCCCTGCATGGAGCCTGCTTCTCCCTCTGCTTACATCTCTGCCTCTCTCTCTGTGTCTCTCATGAATAAATAAATAAAATCTTTAAGAAAAAGAAAGAAAGAAAGAAAGAAAGAAAGAAAGAAAGAAAGAGAGAGAGAAAGAAGAAAAGAAAGGAAAGAAGAAAGAAAGAAAGAAAGAAAGAAAGAAAGAAAGAAAGAAAGAAAGAAAGAAAGAAAGAAAGAAAAAGAAAGAAAGAAAGAAAGAAAGAGATAAAGTTAGAATGCCAGAGGACATTTTTCCTATCTAATTAGTTTGCTCTTGCTGCATAAGGGATGAAAATACCTGGAAGTCACAATCTCCTCTCTCCCAAGACACGTGTCTTCACTGCTTATATTAACCTCAGATTAAGAACCGTATGGAATGGATGGCTTCTAAATCTGTGTATGGCTCCCTGTATTTTCATCCAATGGTGTGCTGGTAAACCGGCTCTCTGGGGAGAATAAAGAGTTGGCCAATTTTTATGATATAAAAACACCCACCTTGGCTGATTTCAAGCTACTAACCTTATATCTATCCCTGGAGTTATGGAGAGACATGAAACCAGCTCTCAGAAGCTGGTCTGAGCCGGCTCCAGCACACTGCTGGCTTAATCCATGTTGAGAGTAATTCATTGCTCTCTGTCACGCGGCCAACCACCTGGTCTTCTTTCAATTCTCTTTCCTTAGACCGCTTCTGCCTGCCACAGGACTCTGCATTCTCTGTTCCTTCTGTCTAGGATGCACTCTCCTTCCTTTTCTTCTAGTCAATGTCCACTCATCCATCTGTTCTCAGCACAACTGTGGCTTCTTTAGACAAGCTTTCTCCGGCCTCCCTGGTCAGGGTAAGTACCTTAAGTCTAGCCTCTCCTTGAGCCACACATCTTTCCTTCCTAGAATAGCTTACAGGTATAATTTTATGCTTATTCGATTGATCATTTGATTGATATCTGTCTGCCCTCCTTGATGGTAAACCTCAGGAGGTCAGGCCCCATCTGCTTTTGTCTGCATCGCAAAGTCTGGCAAGTGACTGGTGTGCGAGGACAGTTCACTGAATGAATGAGCATCCCAAATCGTCTCCCAATCCTAGTAAATCTCCAACTGGTTGCTTTTCTCTTTAAGATAGAAAGTGTAGAACACAAGGACTAAAGCTTATCTCTCTTCTCATCAACACCATACCTGGAGGCACCTGGGATGAAGAAGCACTCACTAGATCAGACTCACTTGAGTATCAGTCTATAGTTACTCCTTCCTATCTGAAGAACCACATAATAAACCAGCAGAGGTTTAGAAATCATTTTGTGTAATCTTGAGATACTTAACAATGTCTCGTGTGGTTGCCTGAGAGTGCCCTCATCAAATAACCTATTGTTTCATTCTTTTCTATCTACGCATACCTGCTCAATTACATGCCAATATAGTCAATTTAAATAAATTTAAGTTGGAAATAAGAAGAAGAGAAACTGGAACTTTTAAGGATCGATGTAGTTTCCAGTCCTCAAAATATTAATGTTTCATCAATGAAAAATTACATGAACATTTAAATAATAGAAACATTTAAATTGTGTAGCAAGTTGAAAGGGTTTACCAAAAAACTGTCAAATAATAGCTAAAGTTTATGGAGTATCTATGTACTAACTCCTCACACCAACTCTAGGAGGCACAGAGAAATTAAACAAAGTACTCGAGGTCATACAGCCAGAATGCTGGGGACTTGGAAGATAAGGACTCTGACACTGGAGCCCACAGTTCTGGTTACTAAGCCCTGTAGCCTAAGGGGAAAAGATCAAATGCAAAACAGATACAGTGACCCTTCAGTCAGGAAAGACGGGATATGAATAAGTACATGCAAATAGACTTGGAAGAAGGCAAGAAGAAATGTAAACAGCCATGCTAGGTAAAAGGAGATAATAATAGGTAGACTTTTTTTTTTTTTTTTTTTTTGCCTTTAAAATTTCATTTTAAGATTGTCGTAAAGCAGTTGTTGAGGGATAAATGCCAGCTTGCATTTTTTGACTTATGGAGCATACCCACACACTATCATTAGTATCCTACTAAGGATTCTAGGAAGAAAAGAGTAGATTTCAGTTTATTCCTCTATAGTCCTATGAGTTGTGCTCTCACCTAGTCATAGTAGTAGGAACATATTTTGACAGTAAAATAATAGTTAAATTTAGTTGAACTGCTTAGCTATGCATCAAAAGTCAAGTTGCCTATATGCAGTTTAATATAACTTTCCATTAGGGGCTAAAGCCAGGCTTAAGTAAAAATTTAAAAGTTAAAAATTAAAAAGACACTTAGAGACCAAGATACATTGCTCACTACAGTACAATTCCCTTGACCAATAATTCCAACTTTCACTGAGAACTTCATTCTTGCCAGGCACTAGGCTCCATGCTATGGGAGGCCATGCAGTATTTCATTTAATTCTCCCAAACCCCTGGGAGCTACCTACTATGACTATCTTCATTTTAGAGTTGAAAGGTGAGATAATAAGCTCAAATTGACACATTCAGTGAAAGGGGAGCCTTTCACTGTACACATTTCATCGATAAATACAAGATGTTAAAAAGGAAATGTTCATTTGAAAGCTCTGACTGGCCATTCGTGGGATTTGATCATTTGGCTTATCAATTCATGACAGTTTATTTCTGGAAAACTTTTAGAAAAATATTCCATGAAGGAGCTTCTGCGTTATAAGAAGCCTGACAAAGCAGACCCTTTGCCTCTTGGGGGGGAAAAAAAAACAAAAAACAAAAAACAAAACAAAACAAAACAAAAAAAAACCCGCATCAAGAAATAAGTAGTAGCAAAATCCTGTATCTGTAGTTTTAACTCTGGCATATTCAAATCATCTGAGCAGTTTTGAAAAAAAATGCTGATGTTTGGGCTCATCCCAGACCAATTAAATCAGAATTTCTTGGGGTGCCTGGACAGCTCAGTAAGAAGAGTATGTGAGTTTAAACACCACATTGGGCATACAGCCTACTTTTTAAAAATATCCGAATTTCTTAGGGGTGGAGCCTGGGCCTTGGTGATTTTTAAATGCTTCCTAAGTTCTTTATCCTCCTTCTCTACCTCTCCTACCGACCATGCAATTGAAAACAATGCTCACTGAATAATGAATACAACAGCAAAAAAAAAAAAATCGATGTTTTAAAATTCTTATACTAATAGGTCTAATTTGTAAATTTATACAACTGCTTGTAATTGTAATTTCTAAACTTACCTAATTTCTGCCACCAGAATTTTCTGGTTTCAAAAGTCATACCAAAAGGCAACAGTAGATGGCCCACCTCTCTCAGAAAGAAAGATCAAAGACCTGACCTTGCATCCTAAATGGAAGAACCCAAACTTCCCTCCCAATTTAGCTTGAGGTAGAGAGTAAGTAGGAAAATAAAAATATGATGAGGAAAAATAGGAATTCAGAGTCTTTTCTCGAATAATTGAAGGGTGGGCTAAAAGAATCATACACAAATCTCTAGGGATGGAAATGAGCAAAAGTGATTCCAGAGTGTGTAGTCTCTGACACTGATAATGAAAGTAGTGAAAGTTTGAACAGGGAAATTGGCAAACCATAAAAGTCGAGTCCCAAAGTACCCGCTATTTGTGGACATGTTTTTCCTCCTTTTTGGATGAAAGTAAGAATAGAAGATTTGGTTTTATATGGACAACATCTGTGAGGAAATTTGATCATCTTTCCTTTGACTGTCAATATGTACTATACAGAAGTGCCAAAAAAGCCAGGAACTTTCCAGTGCATCATCTATTCTTCAAACTGTTTTTTATTTTCACTTTGGCCATTTATATTATACTTCAGAGACACGAAATAAACATTAGAAATTAATGAAAATTAAAGTCTAGTTAAAAGCTGACTTCAATGTGGTTAGTCTTCTAATACAACGTATTTGTTATAATCAAAATAGAGTATCTTCTCTTTTTATACAAGTGTAATTTTTCACTAATGAAATAATATACTCTATCAAAAACTTTTCTCCGACAGAATTCTGTACATACTCAAAGGATCCCCTTTTCTATTAAGTAGAAAAGAACAAATTATTATCCCCATTTTACAATCAGACCAACTGAGAGACAGAAGAAAAAATGATGTTACAAACATCCTTAAGTGAAACTAATCTCATCTCTCCCAATCCAGTGTCTTACTCTTAAATGGCTTTTCAAACTTTAGTATCTCTGGGCTGACAGAATTTTGGGGTTACATTTTCACTGTTAAGGACAGTTGTGTCCTGGTTCTAGGACCTCTCACAGGCTAGAAGCTCAGAGCCCAACGTTAGTCATTAGTTTCAACTTATCACCCCAAATTCATGCTGGACCCATGTAAAACAGAGACTCCACTTAAAGCTGTAGCAGGGGACCAAAGGAAACCTATCTTTCCCACAGTACTTGTAACCCAAGCCAGGACTAGATACCAGGAACATTAAACCCCATTAGCAGTCAGATTTCTCCATACTCATGATTTTGCATCATCAGAGTCCCATTTCAGTACACCTTAAAAAGGGTTGAACTTTAATTAAGGTCCAGAATCTGTCAGTGTGTATAGCTCTTGTGTGCAACACATTGACTTTGCCCTGAAGCACTGATAGAAAATAGATATTTTTCCTTCAAGTCCATTCATTACCAGGTCTCAGTGAGCAGAGAAAGGGTATAGTGGTGGGGGGTGGGGGGGGAAGGGGTCTCGGATAGACAGCAGTGGCTAAAACAATGCCAGTAGCCATGGCTGTGAGGGCAGGTAAACAGTGGTTACAGCTTAACCACATCCTTCTGGCATGAGGTCACCCCAACTTGGCCCAGCTCTGCATATAACTAGATAAAGGTCTAAGGATGTGCTCCGATTTGTTGACTCTACCTGTGCATGTCAAGTTATTTTTAGTGAAACTGATTCCTATTTAATTCTCTGAATGGGAAGCCAATGACAACCTTTTTTTTTTTTTTTTAACAGTGCAGAAAGTTCCAGCCCAGTCCCCAATTTACACAATTATATCTGCAAACATATGCGGTGGTGGTGGTAATAGAGTTGTCCTATGGTTCATTTAATTCCTGAGTACTTGATTAACCTTAATTGTAACTACAAATGAATACTGGATCTGCTTCTTTGCACACTACTGTGAAAAGATCTATGTTCAGAATTTGTTTTGAATTTTTTTAAAAATTAAGGGTGACAAAGTAGCTCAGTCGGTTAAGGGTCTGACTCTCGGTTTCAGCTCAGTTCATTATCTCAAGGTCCTGATAATGAACTGCTCAGTCTCTGCTCAGACTGGAGTCCACTCAAGATTCTCTCTATCCCTCTGCCCCTCCTGCTTGTCCTCTCTCTCTCTCAAATAAATAAATAGATAAAAGCTTTACATTTTTTAAAAATTAAACTATTATAAATATTTTCAAGAAATTTAAATAAATCTAATAATCAGGGCATTTTTCTACATAAAAGTTGTTCTATTGTTCTCTGTTATCTTTAGAATAGAGCCCAAATGGCCGAGATAAGGAATTACTCGAGACCTTGAGACCTTTTATAAACTATCTTTAACCTGCCTGTCCCTCTGTATCTTTTACTACTCTCTACCATCTCATCCAGCTCCCAAAACATCCCCCTGCTCTTGCTACCCAGAACTAACCATCTTTGGAGTGTGTTATTTGCCATACAGATTGTTAGCTGGAAGTCTGTGGTGCCATCTATTCTACAGACGTGTTTTATTTGGGCCTTACAGTGTCTAAAAGAATTTTTTTTTTTTGGACATTTCACAGGACTTGTATCTTCTTGTGAAAAATGTAGAATCTGTCAACTTTGGGCCCACATTCCTGCATATGGGCAATGACTAGCTGATGTAAGTAATGGCTGTCTGCTATAGATGTGGCACATAGTCCTGAATTCTCCACAGTCCTCACCCCTTTTCATTGAATCACTCCTAGCCCACTCACTCATTTTCTTTATCTGCCTGGTCTGATCCATGCACTTTATACTTCCACATTCTTCCCTTATCCCTGTTCCTCTTTGGGAGATGTTCTTCTGTTTCTCTCTGGTAGACTTCTACCAGTCCCAACTTAGTATTTCCTCCACTGTGAAGTCTTCCTGTTGTCTGTGAACTCTTTCATCTCTGATCCCTTCTACACATTGCTCTCTTAGGACTCATCACAATATGCTAACGTCCATCACAAGCATCAACTCCCTGACTACCTATCCCCTCAAGTCCAAGAGTCTGTATTCATTTACTTCTTCATTGCCAGTATTTTGCACAGGCGCCAATAAATGAATAAGTATCCAAGAGAGTCATGACATGATATAGGAAAGAGTGAGCTAATTGCCATGACATTGAAATTAACAGTGACTTTTTTTCTGAGTCAGGCATTGGTTGTGTTAACAGTGGCTGAAAGTGGGGCAAAAAAGTAGGGTAGCTAGAAAGTTAAGAACACAAGCAAAATCCTAACTTACAAACAAATTCAGAAAGCAGGACATGTAATTGGACATGCTCTGAAAATACAGATAGGTGATGAACAATAATAATAGTAATAGTTTAATTGAGGGAAATTGTAAAGGGTGCACATAGGCACAAAAGTATCTGTATTTATAGTCTCTAATCATATTGTTCTTCCAGTTAAGGAAGGACAATTTCTGGAATTGTTTATAAAATTATTGTTCTACATTACAGAGGTAAGAGGTTCTATATTCTTAAATATGTGTTGTGGAAGAAAAGACAAAAACAAGGAAAAAGTAACACTTTTTTTTTGAAACTTTCATTAAAGAATGAAAGGAAAGGGAGAAAAATACTGAATTTGTTAACATCTTAAAGATTTGATCAGCAGATAGACCAGAGGTCAGCTCCATTTTTGCAGCATTTACCATTACCTTGGTAATGGTAAGAGTTTTTATGCTTGAATCTTAAATTAATTCCAGTAAGCAACAAAAACATGGGGAAGCAGTTGAGCAGTCATTGCCTGAATGAGGCATATGAAAAATAAGTTATTTGTACACATCATAACAAGACCAATACCCTGTACTAATAAATAACCATAGTCTGGTTTGTGTAATGGAGTCTTCTTTATTACTCTGAGGAGTACACATGCTCTCTTATAGAATTCTAGAGCACTTCCTTTAGCTTCTAGCTGAAGTACTCTAACCAATGTGTGCTTGCACACATTTAAAGTTATCTTTTCTATTACCTACTATTAATATACTCCTACTTTTTTTCCATTAGCTGCTTTAAAAGGAAGAAAAACGAATAATGTAGTAAAATAATTGACCTAGAAAGACAAGTTGCCAATTTTTTAAACAAAAGAAAGGAAGTGTAGTGTCTGTAAGGTGACAAGTTTATGTGGGAGTGTTATTTTTAATGACTTCAAGGAACCTCATATTTTTCTGATATAACATCAAGTTAGTGGTATGTTCCAACTTGTAAAAAGTGTTCTCTGTCTTACAAAATCCTGTTGAAGAAATAAAACATCCACATCTAAGTATAAGATACTAATTTCCTCAAGTATCTTCTATGAAGTTACAAAACTCATGATGAAATAACAGCCTCTTTAAACACTGCATTCAAACTCTCTGACTTCAGTTTATGCCGTTAAGAGGTCCCTGGTATCAGAGCTTCTCTTCTCAATCCCATGTCCCCCTTGCTCTATAAGCAAATAAGGGGTAGAAATGTCAAGAGGGGAAAAACTGCAATGTCTTATTCTGGGAGGAGGAAAGTATGCTTCCACGTTATCATTCTAAAACATCTATTATCTTGGTCAAATCCTTTCCTGTCACCAGTTTTCTAAATTAAATGTTTTATTTTATTTGAATGAACAGCAAAATGTGTCAGCCTCACAATCTGTGAATACAGGGGGAAAAAAAAAAAGAGCTGGCTTCTTAAATTCGTTTGCTTGATTTAGGGAGCCAAATGACTTCCATTGGAAAACTGACAAAAATTTCACCAGGATATTTTTTTTTTTTTTTTTTTTTTTTTTTTTTCACCAGGATATTTAAGACAAAATGACATTAGTTGTAGTCGTTTGCTTCTATTTCTGTTTTTTACCCTAGAGGAAAATGACCTTTGACTTTTTAAGAAAAATGCAAAGTTAATTATCTCTTTTTCAATAAATTAGTCAGCATGAGATCTTGCCTATCATATTTCATTGAAATAAACAACCTTCTGAGTCCAGCAGTGCCTACTATAATTCAAATTACTTAATTGAGCATGCTTTTTTGAAAGAATGTTTTTTGTTTCTGTAGTGTTAGTCTATACTTGGGCTCATTGTATTGCCTGTTAATATGTGGCCTAAACCATTTGCAAATTGCCCCATTTTTACATATATACTAAATATAAAAAATATAGATTTAAGGAAATTAGGGATGAGAGCCATCTGAGACTTTTGGCTCTACCAGTTACAAGCTGTATGACCTTGAGCAAATTTCTTATCCTCCTTTAACTCTTCATTTCTTCATCTCTAAAAGGAGGATAATATCTTACTTCTAGTGTTGCTGTAAAGATTAGATGGAATAGGGATGCCTGGGTGGCTCAGTGGTTGAGTATCTGCCTTTGGCTCAGGACATGATTCTGGAATCCCAGGATCAAGTCCCACATCAGGCTCCCTGCATGGAGCCTGCTTCTCCCTCTGCTTGTGTCTCTGTCTCTGTCTCTCTGTCTCTCATCAATAAATAAATAAAATCTTTTTAAAAAAAGATTAGATGGAATAATATATGTCAAGCTCTTGCTGTAGTCCCTGGAACATAAAAGCAGAGTCAACAAGTGATCAGACATCATGATGATGATCAGAAAAAAAGAGAAGAGTTTGGGTTATTCCATACCCAGCCCATGTGTACCAGATAGAATTTATTAATTCTTTTATGCAGGAAATGTTGGGAAGGAAGTGGTGTTATTGAAGCTGTTCAAATGGTATGGAGGGATGAGAGACAGTTTATGACAAGTTGTGCAAAAATAGCTGTGTCCTCCTTATTCCCTCACTCATTCATTAAATATTCGCTGTGTGCCCAATATTGCCAGGCACTTTTTCAGGCAAAGCGAATACAGCTGTGAAGAAGCTAAAAGAAACAAGTTGTTCCCTCTTGAGCTTATATTCTAGTGCAAGAAGAGACAATTAATAAAGATAAGTTTGAACGTATTGTACATCAAATGTATTTAACTGCTAAAGAAAAAAATTCAGCAAGGAAGGGGCATTGGGAATTTGAGGATGGGGAACTGAAATATTAGATAAAGTACATGGGAAAGTCTCACTGAGAAGGGAAATTTTAATGAAGACCTAAGTGAAGGGAGGGAGCAAGTTATATGGATGGAAGGAAGAACATCCAGACAGAATAAAAAGCAGGCCCTGAAGTGGTAGCATGCCTAGCATGTTCCGAGATCAGCCAAGTCAGAGTGGTCACAGTAATGGGAGTGCCCTGAGCAAGAACAATAGGAGGATACGGGGTACAAAGTTGGTACAGGGGGCAAGAAGGTGGTGAATCATATTATGTCATTACAGCATCTTGGGCTTTTACTCTAAATTGGAAAACTTCAGGTTTTGAACAGAAGAATGGCATGGTCTGATTTATCTTTTAAAAGGATTCTTGGGGCACCCTGATGTTTATAGCAGCATTATCAACAATAGCCAAATTATTAAAAGAGCCCAAATGTCCATCAACTGATGAATGGATGAAGATGTGGTGTATATATGTGCAATGGAATATCACTCAGCCATCTAAAAGAATGAAATCTTGCCACTTGCAAAGACATGGATAGAGCAAGAGTCTATCATGCTAAGCAAAATAAGTCAGAGAAAGACAAGTACCATGTGATTTCACTCATGTGTGGAATTTAAGAAACAAACAGATAAACGTAGGGGAAGGGGAAAAAAGAGAGAGAGAAGCAAAGCATAAGAGACTCTTAATGATAGAGAACAAACTGAGGGCTGATGGAGGGAGGCGGGTGGGGGATGGGCTAAATGAGTGATGGGTATAAGGAGGGCACTTGTGATGAGCACTGGGTGTTATATGTAAGTGATGGATCACTGAATTCTATATCTGAAACCAATTTTATCATATATGGTAACTAACTAGAATTTACATTAAAGATTGAAATTAAAAAATTGGTTTATCACTTAACAATTAAGCAGTGTGTAAAAAATTCTCTCTATAAGAGCCACAAAAATGTATTAAAGGAATACTCAATATCTAACTAAAGGGACTCTTGTGCTGAAATCAGACTGAAGGCAGCCCATCAGCATAGTGTAATATTATAGGTGAGAGATGATATGATAGTAGCCTTTCATAGAGCTGTAGCAATTAAAATAGTGAGATGTGGTCACATTCTGTTTTCAAGATAGAGCCAGGAGGATTTCTTGATGGATTATGAGGAAAGAAATCAAGGATAACTTCCAACTTCTATAATTGGAAGAATAAAGTTGTCATTTACTAAAAAAGGAAAGACTTGGAAGAATCCAGAGATGAGAACCAGGCACTTAGCTACATGAGTCTGGGGTTCAAGAGACAGATCCAGACCAGAAATAAAATTTCAGAATATAATTATATAGAAGGTATTTAAAGCCATTTGTGAGAAATTCTAAGGCAACAATGGGATAAACACTTAAAACAGACTTTGATCAAGCAGAACAGAAGATAGTGGAGGGAAAAAAACCCTATAAAAATGGAAAGGGGTGAGTTTTCTGTAAGAGGCTTCAGGACCAAGGGTGCCACGCACAGCTCACTGTAACAGGAAACTGGCCATGGGGGCAGGGCTGTGAATAAGATGAGCAATTCAGTCTCCTCCTTGCCCACCAAAGGACCCTGATGATCTCACCTCTACTGTCAGTTCTTACACCTCAACCTACTCTCCATATTCAGTTAAGGGACACCTGTTTCATCATATCATCCTAATCTGATTTTCCTCTTAGGTAACAACTTACCAAAGGACTTACTCTACACATAAATAATGTAAAAAAAAAAAAAAAGTCTAGAAAAGGGATGTTTTACCCATTCACTTCATATGTAAAGATAATACCATGCTTAGACTGACATTCAGTTGTGCTTGTTAGAAATCACCCCTGTTGATTGCTTAAGGCAAGAGCTTGGAATGGGCTAGCCTCAGTTCTCATAAGTTGGCCTGTGGCACCTTGAGTTCCTGGGCCTCTTCTCCCCATACTCTGCTCTTGGCATTTCCTCCCTCCCCCTAGTGACTCTCCTCTTGGCCTCTTCTCTTTCTTGTCCTGTATTGTCTCTCTCTCTGGAAGCTAAACACCCTACACAAGCACACCCATGTGCAGATGATGTGAATGCTTGTCATTTTTCCAGTTTCCCAGTATTAAGTCAATGATACTTCACTGGGCAGCCCCCATCTTTCACAGGCATTCCCAAGGCCACACACCCCAGCCCTTCTTTTCTCCTCAAATCCCGTGCTCCTTATCCAGAATTACCTCTCTCACAAGATGCATCATAATTTATGAAGTCTCCAGAGGCAAAACCAAGGAGTGAACTATACCTCCTTTTCCACCCCCTTCTCAGCCCAACATTCAGTTAGTCTTGTTACTTCTATAACTTAAATGTTACTTCCTTCCCTACACCACTTCTGTAATTCCTGCATACCTTTTTTTTTTTTACTAGAATGCATGATTTTATTTTATTTTGTTTTGTTTTTTTCTAATGTTTCAAGTTTTTATCTAAATTCGAGTTAGTGAAAATATAATATAATATTAGTTCAGGAGTAGAGTTTAGTGATTCATCACTTACATATCACATCCAGTGTTCATCACCACAAGTGTCCTCCTCAATACCTATCACCCATTTAGCCCACCCTCTACTCTTCTCCCTCCAGCAACCCTCATTTTGTTCTCTAGAGTTAAGGGTCTCTATGGTTTGCTGATCTCTATTTTTTTTTAGTTTCCCCTATGTTCATCTGTTTTGATTCCTAAATTCCACATCTGAGTGAAATCATATGATAATTGTCTTTCTCTGACTGACTTATTTCACTTAGCATAATACACTCCAGCTCTGCCCATGCTGCAGCAAATGGCAATATTTCATTCTTTTTGACAGCTGAGTAATATTCCTTCATGTATATATACATATATGCCACATCTTCTTTATCAATTCTGCATACTTTGATCATTTATCTCTATGTCTGCATCCCCTATCAGCCTGTGAATTCCTCCAGGAAGGATACTGGACCTTATCGTGGAGAAGAGTTGACTGCAGATCCAGCAGAGTAAGGCTAACTGGCTTACTAAGGGTAAAGCTAGAGACATCAGGGTAAAGCTAGTGGTATCAGTGACTATAGCAAGCAGCGTTGAAAAGAAAGGGCCTGGCATAACAGTAAAATGTATTTGCAAAGCTGATGTTCATTGGTGCACCCTAGAGTTGTGCCCAGCCTGCACAGCCACGTGCAGATTAAATACACTTGATTACGACACTTGAATCCATGAATGGGAATTTATTAAATGTCTGCTGTGTAACCAACACTGTTAGGCACTGGTGGGGAATAAAGAAGTATCAGATACAAGCCTCCTTCCTTCAAGAGCCTTCCATCTAGCTGGATGCGTGGTGCATGACAGTATGTCCAGAATTGATGTACACAGTGTAGACTGTGTCCTGGAAGAGAAAAAAATGAGACTAACAGTGAAGGGCTTCATGGAGAAAGTGAACGTAAGAAGGACTTCCAAAAGGGGTCTAATCCAGCAGAAAAGGAGACTGAAAAGGAAAAAAAACACCTAGATTCTGGAATGTGTTCACAGGACACTAAGGAGACTGGCAGGACCGTGGGAGAGGCTTTCTGCACTGAGACGGTGGGAATGAGGGAGGGCAGGTAAAAGTCTGAAAACAGGCAAAGGGTAAATGTGCAAAGCATGCAAGACTCACTCACCAGAGCGAATTGCAATAAAATTTGACCCTGTACACTACTCAAGGTTGATATTTCTTTTGGCCCAGTTGAATTTCCTTAAGTCTTCTTACCCAAGAAGGACAAGGATGGGGGTCCAGCGGGCTGCCAAAGTAAAGGCAGGGAGAGGGCGGGCCTGATGTCAATCAAAGGAAACACACCAGCTGATTAAGGAGGGGCATTACTTCACTTTAAAAGGAGGCTCTTGCTTCCTCTCAGGGACTAACAGGCTGATCACTTCAATAGGAAAGGCAACATCAAAAGGAATGGAGCACTGGGCAAACCAGAATTAAAACTGCACAGTAGAGCATCAATTACAGACTCTCCAAGGATGTGTTTAACTACAGACCACTTAGAGCCTGATCCAGAGAAACAGCTTTGCGCGTGAGTGTGATTGATGAAAACAGAAGATACCAGTTAAAGGACAAGAAAGGAAATGAAAAAGATCGGTGAGATGTGTCAACCTTTTCCCTGAGTACCCTTCCCACTCTCAGCGAGTGCAGTACCCAGCACGACCGAAAACTCATCGTGAAACTCGAGCCAGTGGCAGAGCAGAATGAGCAACCTCATAGAACAACGGACATGAGGTCTGCAACAGAACTACAAAAGGAAGAAAAGTTAACTGTTAAACCTCCAACAGTTATGCTCTGCCTGGTTTGGGAGTAACAACAGTTAGAGGCCATGTAGTCTTAACTCCGATCCCCAGGTGTAAATGTTTTCCTCTTCTAAGCTTGCTCAGAAAATGAACATGCTATACTCTAGGAGACTTTTTTTCTGTAATTTGTTGTGCATTATCAGCTATTTACATAATTAGTCTCATTAAGCTCGTTACAGCAGTTCCTGTAAATATGTGAAAGATCACTGAAACATGTAATTACGTCCTTATATCATTAATTAAACTGTATCAGCTGAGAAAATTACTGTACCTATGTCTGGAGGTGTTATTAGTCTGTGTTTCGGAGACATAGAATTCTTTATTGAACTACAATAACGTGCTCTGCACTAATAATACATTTAAAATGCCACTGGTGATTTTTAAGGTCTAAGATATCAGGTATAAAAGAAAAATGTATCTTTCATACCCACAAGAGTTTGAAGAGCTGATGCAGGTTTTAGATTTCCCTTATGACCAACTCGGGTAGAATGCAAATGGACAGGTGGGACCAAGGCCCCAGTGGGCATTCGTGGAATTGCAAGGCGAGTGGGCACCGCCTGAGCCCTGAGCTCTTCTCCCAGAAGAGGCCCAGCCGAGACCCAGCCAAGATTCCGGCCCCCACGCTGCCTTTCATGCTGGACCAGCCCCCAGTTGGTCCCTCCTGGATTCTCATGAACCTACCAACCAACCTCTTTCCTTAGTGTCTTGTGTAAATAGCTGTCCCAGTGCCCCTAGCCAAAATATTAGATTGGTAATAGGAGGACGCCCAGGTAAAACTGCATTTTAAAGGGCACACACACCAGAAGAGTGAAAATCTCAAGATTCTACCTTGCAAAAGATAACATTTCAGACATTGTGGGTATGAATTGTGAGGTTGAGAATCCAGCCTTTCATCTCCTTCAAATCAGACAGCTTCTGCTCCTCCTGAGGCAGGCCCCTGCAGTCAGCATTTGGAGGCACCTCAGGCCCTGTGTCAGGAAACAGCATCCTTACTCAGTTCAGAAAAACTGCAGAGAGCTCTGCCAGGGGCTGGCAAAAGATGGCCACGGGAGTCCTTATTGGTTCAAGGATGCTTGCTGTAAAGGAAAAGGTAGCTAGGACTAAAAAGATGAGGGGATCCCCAGAGCTTCAGAAAGACAGACAGGAAACCCCCTCCCTCAGAAAATAACAAACAGAGAAAGCTTTCAGTTCTTCAAGTGCAAAAAATAAAAGCTTGTGACTAGTAGAATTCTGACTCTCTTTAGTTTAATGTTTATTTCTGGGGAGAGGAAAAGGTTAACTTGGTTCTTATACCAAAATGTTACACAAGTTTTCATCTTTTTTGGAAATAAAAAAAAGCCCAGTTCTTTGAGACAGAAATTTCTAAGTTGTGGAAGAAAGTACGTGAGTTTATTTTTAATAATTATAAAAATAATATTTCCATTTGTCTCTAATCTTTGTATGTAGCAGATGATGAATATACTTGATTACAGTTTCACCAAATTCACCCTTATGGACTAAAGAGTCATGTAAAACTAGATTTGGATTAGGATTTCTGCCTGCTTTCAACTCCATACCCTGAGATAGAATTAAACTCATTCTGTAAAAAAAAAACGCATAATCACATATCTCATTTTTGGTATCCACCAATGACTTCATGACTCAAATGACTGTGGGAAGTCTCTCCTTAAAAATTAAATGAGGGACTCAGCGGTTGAGAGTCTGGCTTTGGCTCCGGGCATGATCCCCTGGAGTCCTGGGATCGAGTCCTATATGGGCTCCCTGCATGGAGCCTGTTTCTCCTCACTCTGCCTATGTCTCTCCTCTCTGTCTCTCATGAATAAATAAATAAAATCTTTTTTAAAAAAATTAAATGAAATGAATATATTCATTATAACTTACATGCAGTTTAAAGTGTCCCCTGGGGGCGCCTAGGTGGTTCAGTCAGTTAAGTCTTGTCCCTCTTTGGCTCAGGTCGTGATCCTGGAGTCCCTGGATGGGACCCTAGCCCAGCATCAGGCACCCCGCGGCCTGCTGAGCAGGGCGTCGGCTTCTCCCTGCACCTCTCCTGCCTGTGCACCCACGCATGCACACGCACGTGCGCTCCCTCTCACTCTCTCTCAAATAAAAGAATAAAATCGTTTAAACAAAGTACCCTCGAACGTCTACCCCCGGGTCCAGATTGGGAGCCGCTAAAATATACTTTGAATTTTTAGTACTTATTGGATCACGAGTGTTCTCCATTAGGAGCTCTGGAGTAAAATCAACCAAAAATCTTTAATGAAACAAAATCATGGCTAATAAAAATGAGTAATACAGAATACTGGCAGGATTTTAATATAAACACTGGTCAGGCAATTAATTCAACTTTCAGTACACAAACACTACAAATACTGCTAGTTCCACTCTCCGATCTTTCCTTCCTTCAGTATAGGCTCAGAATACTTTACACGGATAAACTCTTTTCCAGCATGCTCCTAAGATAACATTGTCTTTGCAACCATGCAGTGATGTCATATCTGGCCCCCAAAGAGAAGCAGCCTCCACAGATTTTTCAGTATGTTCCAGGTTGTCAGCTTCTGTCTTTACCTCAGGATTCACCTACCTTCAGATCAACCTGGTTTTCTCATGGGGAAACATGGCTCCGAAGGCAACTTCCTTTCCAAATAAACCCCAGTCAAAAGACCGGGGCTAGGGAATGTGAAGAGGAAATAGGGCACAGGCTAGATCTTACTAGGTTTCTGGACCCCTACGAGCACCATCCCCAAAGTTGTAACTTGCTAACCAGAGCAGTTCAGCAGGAGAGATGCAGCACCAGCCACGGAGATGAGACCAGAGTCTCCTAGAAATACTTCTCTTTCACTTGGTGACAGCCAAGCCATGATCTCGTCTGAAAGCCCTCAGTTGAGCTGTGCAAGGCTACCTCCAACATCCAGGTTCTTTTAGAGTTCTATTAAGATGGAAAAGCAATGCGAAAATGGCATTTTTCATATTGACCCAAAGTTTTATTCCTACTGGGAAGTAATTGCAGAAGCTAATCTCTTGGTCAGCCAAAATAAATAATCCTTTGGCATCACATGCCTGGCCATGGAGTTCAGCCCAGGGTAGGGAACAACATACACATGGAGGCCCTGATATCATCAATGGATTAATGAACCTCACTCAGGTAGGCAGTTGCTCTCACAAGTGGCATCAGCACAACTTCACAAAAGGTAAACAAGAATATGTTACATAATTTTAAAAACTTCAAGGGTATCCAAAAAAGTATATGTCTCTGAAGAAAATAGGTTTTAAAATTTATGTTCTTTATTTTATTGGGGTTTTTTTTTCAAGATTTTATTTATTTGAGAGAGAGAGAGCATGAGGGGGAGAGGGAGATAGAGAATCTTGAAGCAGATGCCATACTGAGCACGGAGCCCGACTCAGGGCTCAATCTCATGACCTGGAAATCTCAACTGGAGCTGAAACCGAGAGTCAGTCCCTCAACCAACTGTGCCACCCAGGCATCCCTGAAGAAATTTTTTTTTAAACATTTCACAATGTGCTATCATGTGCACATTCTGGGTGCTGCATTTATTAGAGGCAGACTAGGACCTAAGCAAACCTAAAAAGGCTAGTTTACCTCTAGGTTTTTTCCCACGTCCACTGAGTGGGAGACACTCACTAGGATTTCTCTCCTACTGCATGAGGTTTTTCACTCCAGTGTCTCATGTGGGCCTATCCTTCACCAAACTCCCAACCCGAGAACGAAAGCACACTAAAGCACACTGACTTATACATGGATCGATCTGCTCATTTCATCAAGGCAGTAGTTTGAACAGGAGGCTGCTATCACCCTAGGGTTCTGATGTGCATGTAGACAGGGACAGCACCGGGACAGGCCAGTGGACTGAAAAAACACACAACTGGGCTATACAGGGCAAGTCCTCTTCAACAGCTTCTCTGCTTGTTTTATAACTTTGGATAACCTAAGCTCTCTCTCAGGGACTTCATGCACATGGTATGGTAATTACCACGTGCTGATCTCTGTCAGAACAGAAACTTGTCCCGTTTATCCTTGTCACCAACGCTGAAGGATTTGCTGGTGGCTGTGCTGGTCTTCATCTGTGTCACCCTGCTTTTGATGTTTGTTCTTGCCCACAACGTTGTTCTCCAAGGCCTTCCAGCTGTACTGCCCTCTTGGCTGCCTGGGGGACATGCTGAGGGTTGGGGGAGGAGAGGGCATGGAGCTAGTAGCCAGGGCAATGGGGAGACTCTCTTCTGAGGCACTAATTCATAGGCTGACCCCATCTACCATGGCCATATCACAGCGTAAGCCTTGATTGAATGTTTGTTGGCCTCCAAAGAAGTGATAGGATGTTCTGTGGCCAACATGACACTATGCTTGCTGTGAAACCTGAAAATTCTTTTTCTAAATCCCAGAAGAAAAAATAGACAAACACAATTTGTATCTACTATACAAATACAACTTATGTCTACTATACAAAAGCAACACAAATTTTGTAAGTCACATGACTACAGCTGCCTTATGTCTTTTTGGGTACAAATAGGGGCTTAAGCGGGTATCTAACCATGTGAATACAGAGCCTTGCCTTTCTGATTTTTGGAAGTAGCTGACTCTCAGCACTGGCCACTTCCGGTGGTTTGAGTGTTTATTGCTGACTCCCTTTCTTCTCTCAACATCATGTTAGGTATTCCATAAAAGACAAGTTTTTAGATTCACATGAAACCTGACTGTGATACTTTTGAAGCCCGGTTGGTTTTTTTTCATGAGCATATGTCTAATCACTACCAACTAATTCCTATGACATCGGGTTTGGCTCAAAGCCAGAAATGCCAGTAATTACCAACCTCAGAAGGTTATGTACTCCTTCTTTGGGAAATAATCTGGAGTAAAATTGTTATTAAAAAATCTCTGTGGAAAAAAAAAATCTCTGTGGAGTTATTCTTCATTCTGTTTGCTGCAATGGGTTAACCCTCCCATAGGCCTAGAATTCCACAACCCCTCTCAAAAGGAGTTATAGTCTCAGCTCATTCATTATTTCCAAAAATCCTAATTGGATTATCTCATTCCATCAACTGAAAAGAAATTTAGGAACCTCACCTTTTTTTATTGGGGGCAAGGGGAGGGAGGGTGGTAGAGATAAAGTTTCTAGGAAAGCCCACACCTTCGGAATCCAAAAGGCCTGGGCTAAAACTCTGGCTCTAAACATTAAAGGTCATGTAAATTTGCACATGTACTTAAACTCTAAACTGCTTTGTTTCTTTCTCAGTCAAATGGAGATTATATCACCTACCCCGACAAGGATGCTTTGAGAATTAAGGGGTAGCCCACAAAGTGCCTGCCATATAGCAATCGCTTAATAAAATGGTAGCTAGTGTTTCAATTAAATGGTTGTGAATCATACTTGTGTTCTTAAAATAAGTTATCCACTTATTATTATAACTTATTATTATAAGTTATCCATAATAAGTTTATGAAATACTTTGAAATATATTATCCACTTGATTCTCACTTTGATTCCGTAGGGTCATGCACAAAATAGGTATCATCTTCATTATATAGATGAAGATATATAGCAATTTTATATTCTACAGCCATTAGCTACATATGGCCATTGAACAGTTGAACAGTGGCTTGTGTGACCAAAAAATTGCATTTTAAATTTTAGTTGTTTTTAATTAATTTAATATTAAATGTAAAATCTGACTTTTGCTTCTCGGTGCTGGAGTACGCGGCCGTCAACTACCTGACCACCGTGCAGGAGCACAAGGAGCGGAAGCTGCGGGACAAGCTTCCATGCACCTGTGGAATGCCCCAGCCACGCGGGGTCATGTTGGATGGCAGCTACAGCGATGGGGAGGTAAATGACCTGGGCAACTACACCCCAGAGAATGGAGAGAAGCCGGACAAGATGATGGTACAGCTGACCTTGGCCTCGGAAAGGAGCTCTCCCCAGAGGAAAAGTCAGAGGAGCAGCTACGTGAGCATGAGGATTGACACCCATGCTATTGATAAATACTCCAGGATAATTTTTCCAGCAGCATATATTTTATTCAATTTGATATACTGGTCTATTTTCTCATAAATGCCTGTAACTCTATACATTTCTCATTCTTCTGTCTGTACCACAGATGTACCTGTATGATGAAATTAATTTAAGGTAATGAGGAAATTAAAGTTCCCACTACCCACAAAAAAAAAAAAAAAAAAAAAAAAAAAAAAAAACCTTTTAAAACTAAAAAACTAAAAAACTAAAAAAACTTTTAGTTTTTAAAAAACTAAAAAACTTTTAGGTATGTTTGAAACAACTTGCATGTAATTTACTTTTTTAATTGTACATTTTATGAAATCTGGAAGCAGAACAAATATTTCTGATGAAAATTAGCATTTGAGTTGAGATGTGCTGTAAATATAATATGCAAACCAGATTTCAAAGACTTAGTACCAAAAGTGGATGCAAAATACCTTCTTAATAATTTTTAATAATGATTATGCATTGAAGTGATAATGTTCTGGATATATTAGGTTAAATAAGATATATTATTACAATTAGGGATATCAGTTTCTGGTTGCTTTTTTATTTATTCATGAGAGACACAAGGAGTCAGAGACATAGGCAGAGGGAGAAGCAGGCTCCCCGTGGGGGATCACGCCCAGAGCCGAAAGCAGACACTCAATCATTGAGCCACCCAGGCATCCCTCTGTTTACTTTTTTAAAACATGGTCACAAAAATTTTTTTAAAGCAGATATATGTCTGGCATCAAATTTTATTTGGTGGCACCATTCCACAGGAAACCCAATTATGTCAGTGTGGAAAATCACAGATAATACCACATTTCATTTTATTGATAAATTTTAATTTTTGACTGGCCTGAGTCTCAGTTTTTCATTACTAAGATCTTTCTCTGAGAAAGCCAGAAGGTAAGAATGTGTATTTTTTTGGTACAGAGGCAAGCAAAGGCCTAAAAAATCCTGAAATCGACAAAACTATTGAATTAAAAGCTATATTCACTCTAATTCAGTGAACTATTTCTAATTCATAGAAATCAATTAAAATTCATAATTGTAGAAATTCCATAAGTATTTTATGGAATGTCTGTGAAATGAAAATGACCTGTTACACAAAGGTTAATAGAACCCAAAACGCGGTCTCTGAAGTGCCTTCATCATAAACCATAGCATCAGCACCACCTGATTCTGCCTATTAAAAATGCAGATTCCTGGATCCCAGAGAGGCCTATTGAGTTAGACTCTGAACAATGATGATCTAGGAGTCTGTGCATTGAAGGGCAGTTCTCATACTTCTAAAATATGAGACCCACTGGTCCAGCAGACAAAAGAGACATGAAACAAATTAAACATAATGTAAGTACTCTGCTAAAGGCCAGTGTGTCATGGAAGACTTTCTCCAGCAGAAAGCATCTAAACTAGGCTGGAATGGCAAGCAGGAATTAGTCATTAAAGACAGACAGGGAGGGGGCGGCAAGCAGAGGATCAGAATGAGCAAGATACTTGAGCTGAGATCCTCATGGTACCTGTGATGGCATATGAACAGTGGACTCTTACTAGGGCTTCAACATGATAGGGGGCTATGAAGAGTCTCAGATGCAATGCTAAGGATTTTGACTCCTAACCTCCTAGGTAGGTTGTTTTCTAGGATGAAGGCAGAGGTGGTAGAGAAGGCATGTGTCCTCTGAAAACAGTTTCCAGATGGCACTAATGGTCTGGTCCACACTACAAGCAGGATTTTAAGGCAAGGATCATTATGACCAGGTCTGTGTTTACAAATTTTTCTGTCTGACAGCTTAAGGAAGTTAATTAAGCTTTAGGGAGTTGGTAAATATCTAAACTGAAGTGTTGGTACGAGGGATAAAAAGGAGAGAAATCTCTGGATAAATGTTAAAGCAGTAAACTTAGCAGGAATTTGTGCTTGATTGGATCTTAGGGCAGAGAAAATTTAGGGTGACTTCCAAGTCCCTGCTTTGACTCATCAAATGGGTGGCTATGCCATTCGCTGAGAGAGAACACCAACAACCCAACCTAGTCTAATTTCAAAACTTTGTCTGGCATGTTCTTCTGAATGAGTCATTCTATGCAAAACCTGTTGACAGTCTTCAAAAGGATCCAATAAATCCATCACATGGCACAAGACTATATACCAGCACACAGGAACTATACCAGGTTTTGCATTAAGAAAAGCTGTTCCCGTGTCACATTTTCCAAAAAACCCATTTACTATTTGGGATTTGAATCGACATTACTATCATGAAAGTTCTCATACTGGGGGAACCTGGGTGGCTCAGTGGTTGACATTCTGCCTTTGGCTCAGGTTGTGATCCCAGCATCCTGGGATCGAGTCCCGCATCAGGCTCCCCACAGGGAGCCTGCTTCTCCGTCTGCCTGTGTCTCCATCTCTGTGTCTCTCATGAACAAATAAATAAAATCTTTTTTTAAAAAAGAAAGTTCTAAAAAAATAAAAAAAATAAAAAAGAAAGTTCTAATATTCACATACTTAAAAGTCCCCCTAAGTATGTTGTAATGAGATTTTTTTAAATTTTAAACATTAGTAACACCTACTTCATATACCCCTATATATCAAATTGTTAAATAAAAAGTGTAATAGTCTAAAGACAAAAAGTAACTTGTTTGTCAAAGTTTGCATGTGTATTGCTCTTTAATTGTTTTATGAAGATATCATTAACTCTCAGGTATTTAAAAGAAAGAAAAAGCACCAACAGGGCTTTAAGAAAAGAAACTACATATAATCTCAACTAAACAGAAATTAAAATTTTTATAGGAAAACTGACAGATCTGATATTTTTCAACAAAATATTGCCTTTCGTTACAAAAGTCTTCTCAGTTAGGCTGTACCCTAAAACAGGATCAGATGAGTCTTCCCACAGAGCTATCATTTTGAAAGTTTTTTAAAACTTTAATCCAGAGGATTAGAAACAATTCAACATAATTTTGCTAAAGGATATTTTCTTTACAAATAGTAAAATGTTTTGCTTAACACAACTATTTAAACCAAATTAGGATAATTCTGAGAATGATTTTTTTCCATAGGCAAGTTAACAATTTTTATTTATTCCCTAGAACAAACACTGAAAAGTAAATCAAAATATGTAATCTTTGACAAACATTGTAGTATTGGTTTTACACTTTTATAAGCTTTTTATATTTCTAGCGATGTACTTAAATGGAAAGACAAGAGTTATGGTATACTTTATCCTAACAGGTTGACATTTTAAATTACGTAGTCCACTTGATGTGAAGGGCCAAAGAACAGTTATAACTATCCTAAAGCTATTCCTTTCTTCCTGCTCTGGTAGAGGTAAGAACTTCATTCCCTTAGACTGCAGGTTCAGATGAGAGAGAGAGAGAGAGAGAGAGAGAGAGAGAGAGAGATGGAGGGAGGAAGGGAAGGAGAGGAAGAGAGAGGGAAGTAGGGAGGAAGAGACGAAGGAAGTAGGAAAGAAAGGGAGAAAGAAATAGGAAAGATGTACTACTGGTTAGAAAAGATGTTCAGTTTTTACCAAATGGTTTTTACAAAGTCTAAGAAAGCTTTTCATATTTGCTGGAATTAAGCACTCATTGATTTTACGACTAGTTTCAAAATGGATGGCTACTTGAGGTACAGAAATAGAATTTAATATTGTAGAAAGTTATATTCAAGTAAATTAGTGGAGATAAATTTATGATAGAGCAGGAGAGGAAGGAACAAAATTCAGAAAAATGATATACAGAGGGGAAAAAACAGGCTTTGAAAGAAAACAGCTCCAGCGTCAATTTGCCAGAGGATAGCAATCTTTACAAATATTAGAAATAAAGCACTACGACTGGGATTAAAATTATGGTGTAGACATAATTTGTATCAACCTTTGCCTGAGGACAGAATTGAATCCATGGGAAGGTATTCATGACTCAAAAAACAATTACAAGAACATCAAAGTGTAAGAATTAAAGTTGGAGGCTACCATAGAGCAGTGGAAAGCATTCAGGGTCTGAAATAAAACCCTGGGTTTAAACAATCCCAGCTCTTCATTTATTTTCTGTGTGGCCCTGGGTAAATTACTTTACCTCTCTCAACTTTAGTTTCTCCCACTCAAAAAATGAAAAAATAATATCTAGAGGGAAACCACCCCCCCAAAAAAAAACATAGGCAGAAAGACAAGAACTGCTATAAGGATTGATACAGCAAAGCCTATCGCAAATCCTAAAACCCAAATGTAAGACATTATCAAGTATATTTGAAACACACACACATACACACACACACACACACACACACACACACACACACCAGCTCCAACTAATTTCTCATCAATTGTGATCAGCATCACAAACATTCGTGTGTACACTTGTGCTCAAGACCCTGTTATATGAAGCATATAAAAAGACAGAGAAGGTACTGTCTCTCCCCTCTAGTTTATAATCAAGACCCAAAATGAGACAAAGCATGTTATAAAAACTAAAGACAGAGATAAATGAAGTAAATAAACAACATGGAAGGTAATATTGGCCATCTGCCTGATAAAAGGCAGAGAGGTTGGGCATTAACACAGCTCACGGGTGGGCAGTGATTGTGGAGCAGGCAGGCCTCGGGAGAACTTGAGAAGGACGTCTGGGCTTCAGCGGAGTCTGAAAGATGGGGAGCACTGACCTGACGGAAGCAAAGAGGAGGAAGGAAGGCATTGCAGGCAGCAGGCATGGTGTAAGGAAAGGCCCTGAGATTGCCAATGGGTTTCTGGGGAGGAAGCAGAATGATAGGGGCTTGGAGGAAGATGGGCTGCAAAGGAGCTCATGCTGAACAGCAGAAAGCCCGAAGCCAGCTCCCCAGCCAAGCTGCCCAGGTTGCCTGTGGCCACGCCCATCCTGATCAGTTGGCACAGGAGCTGCGTAGTCAAGTCATTAAATACTATCACCCCTGGGGGTGAGGTTGTGTAGGCACAGAGGCCAAAACCAGCTCAAGGCAGAAATTGCCAAGTTAAGGAGTTCAGATCTTATCTCCCCCACATTAGGGACCAGTTAAGGAGTTTTAACCAGATGATTAAACTGCCAAAAGGGGTTACAGTGAGTTTGTGCCAGTAAGGAGGTGATAATAGGTCGGGGAGAATGAGCTCAGACAGAGAATATCAGTGAGGGGGTGTTGTGCTAGTGTAGGCTGAATAATGGTGATCTAGAAGGAGGTGGTGACAATGGGCGCAGGAAAGAGGCCCCGAAAGTGCCAGGATCCTCGAGCAAAGGCCCTCTTCTGTCTGCAAGCCCACACCTCACACAGTGCCCAGTAAACACTCTCTGTATGTTTACCAATGAAAAGAAACTAGAAACACTGTGAAGTATGTAGAGGCAAAATGGGCAGCCGGGGTATTTTAGGGAGAAACAGAGAATTAAGGTCTGGAAGCACCTTTAAAACTCTCTACTGTAATCTCCACATTTTGAAATGTTGTAATATGAGGCTCAGAATTGTGTCCCTGCCTGCACATGACAAGAACCTGGCTTGGATACTTTGTTACTTAGTTACCCCAGTAAGCCTGGAGGTGTTACTATTGTTGTTGTTGTTGTTAAGATCACTGTTAATAAAAGCTTGCTACTTTGTGGACTGACTTTAAAATCTGCTATTTTACTTTTATAACACATGTGGAGGGAGTAGACAGAGGAGGAGTTGGCTCGAACAGTTGTGAGAAGAAATGGGAGAAAAATGACTTCTGTAAACTGGTTTTCGGACGTTTCCTCAAAGCTTTGAAAAGAAAGGATTATCCCTAATTTCCTAAAGCAGAAGGAGATAAGGCCTTCTTCCTCTCAGCAGCATTTTCCAAACTATGGTACACCACCCATAAGCAGGTAACAAAAACAAGGTAGGGTTCATGACCAAGATGTATTTAAAATAGGATGGGATGGAATGAGATGGATAAGATGGAATGGAATGGAATGGAATGGAATGGAATGGAATAGAATAGAATAGAATAGAATAGAATAGAATAGAATAGAATAGAATAGACTGCATGGTTAGTAGTAGGAGGTGCATATTGGTTTAGAAAACATTTTTTAGCTGTGTGTGTGTGTGTGTGTGTGTGTGTGTGTTGAGATAGTATATAAAATGGATTTGTTATTATGAGTCACAGGCAAAGATGTTTGAAAGCCACTGTCCAATAAATATTTTTCTCAAAGTAAATTAAACCTTTCAAAATCAATTGATAAAATACAGAATTCTATCAAAAGAAGAAAAGACAAAAATATTTATTTATGCATGGCTAGAAAACTTTTTTACTCTCCAACAGATCTCTTCAACTAGCCCCTACACTCATTTTCCCAATCTCATTTTTTTAACTTCTTATTCTCCAAAGACTTTCCCTTGACCATATCTCTATACAAATGCATATTAGTGAATCCTCAGTATACTGCAACTATTGCCTTCATGCAGATAGCTCTTAAATATAGTATTTCTCCAGCATTGCCCTGGTAAATGTTTAGCAATGGGTTTTCTGGGGTCTGGGGAGCCCCTATTTGTAGCATTTGCCACTTTTTGTGGTATAAGTACTACAACCATAGCCAAGCCTAGCTACCCGAATGACTTCACTGAACACCAGATTGGGAAGATATGCACATTAGCCTACATTACATAGTATTTCCATCATGCACACGTATTGGGGAAATTACCCCAAGAGTATACATACTAGTAAAATATAATAAAACAATTAGAGGATTATGAGTTTTGAATGTTTATTACCTTTTGAAATACAATATATTTAATTGTAGGTTTATAACATTTAATTTTTAATCATGTCTGTGTCTAACAACTGGCTCACAAAATTTTGCCTGACCTCTCCAGTAGGCTGGGATCCCACACTCCCCACCACCTGCTGAACAACTGTACCCAGATCCCTTCCATAAGAAACCACAAACTTAACATACTGAAATCTAAACTCACTTTCCTCTTTGAATCTCCATAGGGCACACTTCTCTTCCCCTCTTGACTTCCCTATTTCTATGAATGATGCCTCCAATAGGCATCTAATCAGTTGCTAAGTCTCGAAGGTTCGGCCTGGACAGTGTCCTGATCTACCCCCTCCTTTTCATTTCTAGTTCGGGTCACTATCCCAATCCAGACCAATTAACCGAACTCTTCCCCTTCATCTTCTTCCGCCTACAGTCTTTCTGACACACTGTTAATCTTTCAAACACACAGCTCTGAAAATGTAGCTCTTTCATTTAACGCACGTACACACTAATCCTCTAATGTGGCCTTCAAAGCTCTCCTTGCCCCAGACAATCTGGACAGCTCCTTGTTTCCTATGCTCAGAATATGCCTTGTGATTCCTGATTGTGTGCTTTTGCTCAGTTTTCTCTTCCTCTGGAATGTCCTTCCCTTTTCATGGAAAAACTCATATTTTTTAATCAAGACTCAGTTCAAATGGTGATGAAAATATGCAGGGTTTTTTTTGTCAGAGGAATATATAATCTGGAAGGTGGAAATGCCACATGAAATGCCAAACCCAAAAATCATTTAAAGATAAAAATGTATTTAGTCACTATCTAATATAGACACTCAATAAAACATACTGCACCAAAGTAGCACTTTCCCCATTGGTGTTACGAAAAGCTTTGCAGTGAGCTGACCTGAGGTTTATCTCAAACATATGGATTTCAATTCTAGGTGTCATTCATTAGCTGAAATGATCTAGGTGTCATTCATTAGCTGAAATGATCAAGAATTGTCTGTACTGTAAACATTGGTGTTTACTGTAATTATTTCCTTTTTAATAATGCTCTGAACTGAAATGTGTTGAGAAGGGGAGGAGTGGTGGGACGGAGAGACATGGAGCCCCAGAAGCCCGGTCTGTCACCACCACTGATAAACCTCATCTGTCTTTGGGACACTGACTACAGTACTGAAGATCCACCACATGCTCTGGATTTCTGAGCGGTCAGAAGCAAAAAAAGCTGACATTTGTACCCTTTACACATCTTTTTTCCTTCAGCCATCCCCTGATGTTTAGTGTAAAACAAAATGCTCGAAACATTTGCTTTCTTAAGGAGGAAAATCATAATGATGATCAGCAAGTGATGTGATTCCTTTCCAGTTCAGAGCTGAGGCTGAAGTTTAGCAGCAAAGGATGAAAGAATAGGCTGCCACAGCCTTGTGGTCACTGGCACCAACTTTCTCTCATGAACTTATGTATTTTGGGTTGGAGAGACTGAATTCAAAGCACAAGAGAAATGAACTTATGTATTTTGGGTTGGAGAGACTGAATCTGAAGCAAAAGAGAATGAGGTGGGAGAAGGTGATGAGAAACAACTGGCAAGGTAAAAGTGTAGGGAACCCTTCTGTCCTCTTCCTTATAACGAGACTGTCAATGAGTGGTCTAGAAACCACTTCTATGAAAACTACTTGGATACTTGTTTAAAATGCAGATTCCTAGGCCCTGTATCAGACCTACTGAATCACAGTCTCCGGGGGCACTGCCTGGGACTGTATTTTTTCATGGGAACCCTCAGTGTTTGTGATACACAGTAAAGAGTAAAGACTACTGTTTTAGTGTCGGCCAACTCTGGCCTGCAGGCTGGATATGGCCCTCAAACTAAACCTTTTACATTTTCAAAAAATATTAAAAAAAAAAAAAGAAGAAGAAGAAAAGAAAAGAACACACAATATATATTGCTCACAAAGTTTAACACATTTACTCTCTGGCCCTTTACAGAAAAGTTGCTGATCCCTATGTATTGCAACTCAATGCAAATAAAAGGCTGTATCTGGACTTAGCCCTATCCCAACCCAGCCACAGCTTAAAATGATTGATGTGGCAGATCTTTAAAAAAAAAAAAAATTAAGAGTGATGAAATATATAAAGTTCTCATCAAAAAATGCAGTTTTAGGGACGCCTGGGTGGCTCAGCGGTTGAACATCTGCCTTCTGCTCAGGGCATGATCCCGGTCCTGGGATCGAGTCCTGCATCGGGCTCCCTACATGGAGCTTGCTTCTCCTTCTGCCTGTGTTTCTGCCTCTCTCTGTGTATCTCATGAATAAATAAATAAAATCTTTTTTTAAAAAAATGCAGTTGTCATCATTTTAAGTACAGGGGAGAAATGCATAGTGATAGCAAACATTCTGTAATGGCTTTGAAAATGTATTTTCATCTATATATGGAATTTATGATAATTCCATTTGATTCTATCCTTCCATATACTTATCAGGTGGCAATATATCTCAAATTAGCCTCGTAAGAATCACTGGATGTATACTCTTTTTTGGACTATGCTTGACTTACGTTACACATAGGAGGAAAAATATAAAACTATATCCCAGAATGTCTGGGGAATGAAATCATAATAAATTCTCAAAACACACAGAAAAATGATGCACAAAGTGAACAAAGGGAATAAAATTGCATTTGATATCTTTCTACTAAAAAGGAGTTTAAGAATCATAGAGCAGTTGTAGGTCCTAAGAATCTTGGGAAACAGGTTATGAACTCATTTTCAGAAGGGTCTGTGCCAAAGAGGCTCATCTGGGAATCGCAACAGTTAGATTCATAAAGTAATCCGAAAGACAGAATGTAATTCCTTTCAGAGTAATTTCTTACATGTTTGTTCTTTATAATCATTATTTATTTATTTTTGATGTGTAGGAAAAAAATCTTTATTATAGAATCTAGAAATAAATACTGGCTTTAAAAATGTATTAACTTCAGGATACCTGGGTGGCTCAGTGGTTGAGCGTCAGCCTTCCACTCACGGTCATGGTCCTGGAGTCTTGGGATTCAGTCCTGCATCCAGCTCCCTCTGGGGAGCCTGCTTCTCCCTCTGCCTGTGTCTCTGCCTCTCTGTGTGTCCCTCATGAATAAATAAAATGTTTTTTTTTTTTTAAGTATTACCTTGCAAGTGACTAGTCCTTCCAGAATCGTGAACCGAAATACCTCACAATAATTTTTGTCTCAGTGTTATTTTTTTCTCACGAAGAAAGTAATGTCAAAACCTTGCTAGCAACTAACATTTTTGATAAGGCTTTAAACTATATTACAATTTTTAAGAAACAAAGTTTAAAACACCAGATAAAGCCTTGAAACCTACCATGCTTCACCATTTAACAAAATTATGACTCATTTCTGTAAGAAAATGCTTTTTTAGTAAGAAAAATGCTTTCTGAGCTAAGTTTAAACTGCCGGGGCACATGGGACACCCACAAACCCAGTCAGCAGAAGTCTCGAACTTGTAAGATTAAAGGAAAAATAAATTAGTGTGTACAGAGAATGAAAAAAAATCCCCAATGCTACAAGTCTATAAACGGAAGTAAAACTAAAACTCCCCTAAAATCCCCCAATCATCAATCCTTATAAATTCAGCACTTATCTTCTCCCTCTATTTCTTCGGGAGCCCCTAGTTAAACGAACACAAAAGTCTTCAAGATTCTTATCTCGTAGAGCGAGAGTTCCCAGACCACGCTAAGGCTGGAAGCCGACCCCCGCCTCACACACACACAAACTGCTTAACTTTTAAAACCAGCGCAGGCACACGTGGGGTGTCCTAGCGCTGCCGGGGGCGGGCTGTTCGGAGCCCCTGGACTTGCAGGTGTGCATCCCGGGCGCGCCGCGGGCAAGGAGGTGCGGGGGGCGCCGCCGGCCGGGCCGGGCCGCGCAGTGGGTGGGGCCGGGCGTGTGCCCGGGGACAGCGAGGCGCTAGTGACAGTGCGGAGGTGGCGACGGGGCTGCGTGGGCTCCGGGATCCGGGGAGGCGTGAGAGCTCCGCCCGGTGCCCATGTGGAGCGGAGCTGGCTGCGGCCCCCGGTCCTTAAGTAAGTGGCTGCAGCCCCCGGTCCTTAAGTGCCCTTTGTCATTAACCAGTTAAATCAGAGCTACTAGACACGAAACCGAGCACAGCCCAAGGTCCCCGGAAAACACATGCTCTGGCCCCGGCCCCCGGCCCCCGGGCCCCCGCGCTCCCCCACCTGCACGGAGCTGCCTTTGCCCTCCGCCTAGACCCCAGCCCCAGACGCGCGAGCCGCCCCGGCCCCGGCCCCGCCGCCCCGCCACAGCGCGTCGGAGCGGGGCGAGCTCGGGCGCGGGCGCGGGGCTCGCCGGGCGCGGGGCGCGGGGCGCGGGTGGCGGCCGCCCCCGGGGGAGGCGGCACCGCGGGGCCCGGCGCGAGCCCGCGCGGCCGCGGCCCGAAAGCGGGGTTTGCGCCCGGAAAGGCGCCTCCGCGGCCCCGGCCGCCCTCCCCGGCCCGGCCCGGCCCGGCCCCGGGCTCCCCGCCCGCGCGCCGTCCGGGCCCCGCTGCGCGCCAGGCAGTGCGCGGCGGCGCGAGAGCCCGGGGAGCGGCGGCCCCGGCGGCCGCGGGCGGCGGAGGCGGCGGGCAGGGCGCGTGCGCACTGCAGGGGCGCCAGATTTGGCGGGAGGGGGAGTGTCCTAGGCTCTTTGTTTGATGGCATCTCTGTTTACAGAGTTTACATTTTAATATCAACCTGTTTCCTCCTCCTCCTTCTCCTCCTCCTCCGCGGCCGCCTCCTCCTCCTTCTCCTCTTTCTCCCGAGAAACTTGGCCCGGGCGGTGCGGACGCCGCTGCGCCCCGGGGACGGACGCAGGCAGGCGGCGGGCGGGCAGCGGGAGGCGGGAGGCAGGCGGCGGGCGGCGGGCGGCAGCCCCGTGCGGTCCCGGCGGCCCCAGCCGAGCCCCGCGCCCGCCGCGCCATGGCCCGGAGACCCCGACACAGGTAACGGGGAGCCGGGACGCGCGGCCACGGGCGGGGGCGGCGGGGCGGGCGGGGCGCGCGGGGCGCGCGGGGCACAGGTGGGGACGCGTCCCCGGGTCGTCCGCGGGCTGTCAGGTCCTGCCCCGCGGGCACCCGCAGCCCGTGCGGGAGGGTCGACGTCCGGCTGCGCCCGGGGCCGTGCTGCGCGCTGCCGGGGGCGCCTCCCCGCGGGGCCCGAGCCGCACGTCCCCGCCGGGCCGAGCGGCGCCCCCAGCCCGGGGAGCCCCCGGGAGCCTGGCGCGGTGCCGCGGGACTTGGGGGCGCGGAGCATGTGGCGGACGTAGGGGAAGTGCCGGTCGCGGCGGCCGCGGGTCGCTCCCTGAGCCTCATTCATCCTTCAGGGGGCGGAGAAGGGCGGCAGCTGACGGGCGGCTGCGGGGGACTTCGGGGAGACGCGGGTCCGGCCCGTCCGCCCTCGCAGCCCGTCTGAAGCCCCGGCTCGGGGGCTCTAGCCCGAGTACCCCGGAGGCTTCCGCCTGTCACGGAGCGCCTCACGCGCCTGCCCGCACCTGCCCGCACCTGCCCGCACCTGCCCGCACCTGCCCGCACCTGCCCGCGCGCCGCACCTGCCCCCGCGCCTGCCCCGCGCCTGCCCCGCGCCTGCGGAGGCTCGCGACGGGCCCGGTCCCGCACGCCGCGGCCGCGCGAGGGGAGGGCGGACAGGAGGGCAGTGCGCGCCCGGCCGCCAGCTCCCCCGGCCCCGGCACTGCGCCGACCCGCCGCGCCCGACCCCCGCTCGGCCGCCGCCGCCGCCGCCCCTCGACGGAAAAGGACGCGGCCCCGGGCCCCTCGGCGGCCGCAGAGGTGCGGGCGCGGGCGCACACGTGGACGCGTCTGAGGTGGCGGCGCCTGCCCACGCCCCGCGCCCGCCCCGCGCCCGCCCCGCGCCCGCCGCCTGAGGTCGCCGCCTGAGGTCGCCGGCGGAGGGCGGGGACGCGCCGCCCCTGGCTCGGGCCTGGGACGAGCCCGCGGGGGCCGAGCACACCCGGCCCCTTCCCCTCGGGCTGTTTGCTTCTCTCGTCGTGTCTGAGTGTGAACCGGCTGTCGCCTGTCGCCTGTCGCCGCGCAAGCGCTGGGACGCTGCGAGGAGCGTGGGTGCGGGCCCCGCGGGGTCCCCCGGGCCGGGCCGGACCAGGCGGGCAGCGGCGCCCGGGCAGGGCTGCGCCCCGGGGCCGAGGCGAAGGCGACCTGCGGGGCTCCGGGGCTCCCTCCCACGGCCGGGCCGGGCCACGCGGGGCGGCGGCGCTGCCCCTGAAGTGGGTGGTTTCACCTTCGCCTGTGCGACTTAGCTGCAGAGGCCACTTTTTTTTTTTTTTTTTTTTTTTGAGAGCAGCCACTGGGAGGGAGGAGGAGAAGGAAGCTGGGAAGGGTGCAGGGAGGAGGGCGGCGGAGGACCCGCGCCCCGCGACCTCTGCGGGCTGGGCGGGGCGGGGCCGCGCAGTTCCCTGCAGCGCGCAGGTAGCGGAGAAGGGAGGCGGCCGGGAGGGCGGGAGCCTTGAACCTGCCGCAGGGGGAAGAGAAACCCGGCTGCGGGTTCAAAGCCGTTTCTTGCCAGGCGAGCGTCAGTTCGGCAGGATTATTAACCAGGTCAGCGAAATGAGTCTGAACCCCCTTTTCTAGAATCCCAGTAGCGGCCACAAGGCACTTCCTCCCGCCCCCCTCCCTGTCCCAGCCCCCACCGCCTCTCTTCTTTTTCGTTTCTTTGCACGGTGTGTTTCCTTGACAGAACGTGATACTCATAGTTGTACTCTTGTAACCGCACCAGGTCTAGCAGGTGGGGAGTCGAGTGCATCAAGCCTGAAATCAACCTTTGAAAGTCCTCTGACTGTTGAGTCCGAGAGCCTGTCAGAGCAGATGAGGGAAAAGTTATTTCAGGTCCTTAGTAAAAATCAGTCGCGCTTTGGCTACCGGGACGGCTTAGAGCAGGGGCATCGCGTGCAAAGGCCACAAGCTAGTCCTGGCGCCGCACCTGCTCGTGGCCCCAGGAGCAGCCTGTGAGCAGCCCTGAGCTCACCGTCCTCCCCTGATGCTTTCTTCGGGACCCGCGGAAGTCCCACACCACGTTTTCCCCCAAGCCTCTGGTTCTGCACATCTCTGCTTCTGTGCTGAATTTTGAAGGAGCGCACAAGACATGAAACCATCGTTTATTTGCGCTGGAAAGTACCTTACTAATAGCATCCAAGCCCTTAGGTATAGGTGAGGAACTGAGGTCCGGAGAGACGGGAAGTGATTTGTCCAGTTCAAGCAGGGAACTGGAGGCAGGATCAGGACTGGCACCTCTGCCTCCAGAGCCCTAGTCCTGCTCGATGCCTATCCTTTCTCACCTGAAGTTGGCTGCCCCCTATGGGCGGCCGTATTTGTTGCTTGTTCCTGAGAGGTGAGCTGCTGTTTCCAGGAGAAAGATGCCCAGTTACTAGTTTGGAAAATAGAGTTCTCACTTCTGAAAGTGTGATCTCCAGACCTAACCAAACCTAAAACGTTAAAGTAAATTGAATCTGTTACTCTTTTTCCAGATTACTCTGGTTTGCTTGGTATTCCTGATATTTAATACGGGTGTCACTTCATTTGGGGGCTTTCCAAGGAGTTCCCTATGAGCCTTTTGAAATATGCTGACCATGGGGTGCCTGGGGGCTCAGGGGTTGAGCGTCTGCCTTTGGCTCAGGGCGTGATCCTGTGGTCCTGGGATGGAGTCCCACATCTGGCTCCCTCCATAGAGCCCACTTCTCCCTCTGCCTGTGTCTGTGTCTCTCATGAATAAATAAATAAAATCTTAAAAAAAAAAAAAAAAGAAAGAAAAAAGAAAGATGCTGACCTACAGCCTTGGGATTGATTATATTTTATTAAATCTCTGATGCTTGTGTTTTTTATTAAAGGGAAACTGCTGTGTTTATTAATAAGAAGTTGTTTAGAGCCTCTTGTTGACATTGGGGAACAGGATCAGATTCTTGTTTAAAAGAACAGACACTAAATAAAAAATTATTGTAGATTATAAATACAGCTTAGGGATCTCTTTTGTGGTGGCATTTGGAGTTTGGATCACATCGTACTTGTCACCATCCATCGTGGGCCTTCAAATTGTTGCCCAAAATAATAATTCTAAATTTTAAGAACCTCAAATTCAGTATTTTTGGAAAGCTTGCTTGACTTGTAAGGGATGAGAAATATAAGTTAGTTTGGGAAGACAAAATCTGATATAAATATACATTTCCTTCTTAAAAATAATAATTTGCATTATAATGTTGCTTTATATCATTATTTTTATTGTTCTCAGTTTGGTAGACTTCTCAATATTACAGTGAAAAATTTTAGTGAGATTTCTAAGAGGGTGTAGTTTAAGGTATATTTAAATTTATATCTTATATTAAAATATAATTTAAGACAGCATATTATGTTTTATAAGTAAAGTTATAACTAGAAGTAAATTGTAAATTTTACTGGCTGTAACATTACTGTCATCTATTTAGTATGTGATTAAGAAACACTAAATGTAGAGTTACTTGAAGAGTCATCAAAATTCATAGTGTTTGTCTACTAGGTAAAAGAAAAAGCTCTCTTCAAAACACTAATGCATTCTTTTTAAACTCATCTGGGGGAATCCCTCAGTTTTGAATTAGGAACATTTTCAGAGATGTCAAATACCATTCAGTCATAAATAGAAAAACAAAAAACAAAAAATAAGTAAGAGTGTGGCTACCAAGTGGCCTCATTATTCACTAAGTTACTTAGGAAACTGAGTATTGTCACCTCTGCCGCAAGTTGGGTCAACTGACCTGGAGTTTCGAGCTGTTGGATATTAATGTTGTGTACAAAGCAGTCTGATCACTCAGTCTTCTCCTTCCTCAGGTTTTTTTAAAAAATCCTTTTGTCTTACATTCTCTTAGTCTTCTAATCTTTAAGGAATGACTCTATTTGTATTGTCAGTTGTATTACTTCTTGAAGAAATTTTTTCTTTCTCAATAAAACACCAGCCTCATTGGAGTAACATAATTGAGTTGCTTATTGTATTGGAGAAATATTATTCAAATGACATGACTTCTTCCAAAGATTTTGAGTGTGTACTTATAAAAGGACATAGGCTCTTGTTTCTTTTATTGTCCTTAACATTAAGTTTTCAGCTTAAACCTTCATTGGTGGGAAGGTTGCCAAGTGTGTAACTTGTCACTGGCCTAACAATCTCAGCAGGTTTAAACATGCAGAGCAATAAGAAAGTGCCAGGTCCTTGGCGGTATCTGTGGATACCACTAACAGCAGAACCAGTTTACAATACTAGAGCAACAGAAGGCAGAAAACAATCTTGTGCAAGTATTCAAACTTTTATCTTTATGATCTTTGCAAAGATTGAGTTTTCATGTAAATTTTGTAATCTAGTAGTTTAAGTCTTCTGCTTTCAGTCCACGTCTGCCCATCTTTTATTTCTGCAGCATATACAGTAGTGACGAGGATGATGAAGACATTGAGATGTGTGATCATGACTATGATGGGCTGCTGCCTAAGTCTGGAAAGCGTCACTTGGGGAAAACTAGGTGGACCAGGGAAGAGGTAACTAATTGTGTCATCAAAACATGGAACAAACCTAGAGTGTATCAATTTATGAAAAAAATGTTTCAGCTGAACTACGGGTGCCCAAACTCATTAGCAGGCTCTTTGAAATCTTATCCTAGCCTGCTATGCAACGTGCTGACCTCTCACCACTCCCCTGAGTGTGCACTATCCCATTCACTTCCAAACTCTTCCTAGTTCTTTGAATGTCCCCTTCTTCTCAATTTAGATTTCATCTGTGTTTCTCTCTGCCTATTCTGTTCTTGTCCTTCTGCTGCACTCCTTCTTACTACTTCTTCGACACCTGTGAAGGTATTGCCTCTTCTGTGAGGCTATCCCTGGCTTTCAGGCAGATTGGATGCCTCCTCCAGGCACTGGATACACATTCTTATTTATTACTGCTGTAACAGGCATGCCTCCCGCCAGCAGACTGACTACAGATCTACTGGCGGCAGAGCTAACTGTTCATTTTTACGTTCCCTGAGCCCAGAATCACTTGTTACAAAGGGAGATATTAGTAAGTATTCTCTGTACAGATGAATTAATTGCTACTTCCCAAAACAAAAGTATGAAACGAAATATAGAACTCATCTTGTCATAACGTATTGATTTAACATTCGTGATATATAATATTTCACAGAGCCATATTCATGTTCTAACAGCGTTCAGTGATAGAGATGTGTCTTCTTCCCACCTTTCTTTTCCTGCTAGCCTATCAAAAGCTTGATCTTTGTAGAAATGGAAAAATACTTAAGGAACAAAATTATTTATTAATGCATGGAGGGAAATGCTTTTTCTTTAAAGTTTTCAAAAATTTTCGCAAATTATTTTAGAGGATTTTAGGTTAGAATAAATAGTATTGACTCTTCCTCAGTTTCATTCTATCTTACTTCACTTAAACCAGAGCCCCTATCCCCCTGTGGATAGGCAAGTGGGATTGCCAGTGAGGTCCATAAGTTGTGATCTTCGATGATCCTGAGAGATACAGAAGTTCTGTTGTTAACACTGGTTTCCTAATTTCTGTGTCTGTGTCCTACAAGGACCCACATTGTCTGTGAAAGTTACCTTTGCAAAAACATAGTGGTTCTTTTTCACTTGAAGGTACATGTTTAGAAAGACACCTGTCAACTGAAAGATTTCTGCCTGATGTTTCGTGTCTTCTGTGTTTTAGTAAGTTTGGCCTCATTTAAATTGTGAATATATTGATGCAAAAATGAACTTATTTTCTTACGTTATCCATGCCTTCAAGTTCAATCAAAAAAGTGATCTTCCATTTTTTACATGGAAGAGGTTGAACTAACTAAATGTTAAAATAGAGGTTGAGCTGTTTCTTACTCAAGATCCCATTTATTGCCATAAATGTCTATTAACTCTAACATTGGAGTACATCATTTTTTTTCCCATCAAGCAAAACTTTTAATAGTTATTATATATTAAACATTCAGGATCCCTGGGTGGCGCAGCGGTTTAGCGCCTGCCTTTGGCCCAGGGCGCGATCCTGAGGGCTTCTCCCTCTGCCTGTCTCTGCCTCTCTCTCTCTCTGTGTGTGTGTGTGTATGTGTGTGTGACTATCATGAATAAATAAATAAAATCTTTTTAAAAAAATAAATAAAATAAACATTCAGTAAGCCAGGCATTATGCTAAATGTTTTGCATAGCTACTTCAGGTAATCCCCAAATAACTACATTGACATCAGCAGTCCCACCACACAGATGACAACATTAAGGCCCAGAAAAGCAACATGATATACCTGAGCCTATCTAACTAGTTAATAGCTGAGTCAAGTTTCAAACTCTGGTCTGTCAGGTTCTATATAAATCTATGTTCTAAACCAGTAGATTACATTAATATCTGTTGTATTTAAATATTTTTGAGGGTTTTTTCCTGGATTGGATTATTGGATTTGTTCCCTTTTACTCTAACTTGAATAAAATTATACAGTAAATGACTGATATCCTAGGACTAACTTTAAATGTCTTAGGATGAAAAACTAAAGAAGCTGGTGGAACAGAATGGAACAGATGACTGGAAAGTTATTGCCAATTATCTTCCGGTAAGTTCATAATATTTTCTTTCTATAAAATGAAATCTCCCCAACAATTTAAGTAAGATATTCTGGGAGAGGATATTAAGATATTGCACATCTTGCTCATATATAAGAAGTAGGGGGAGAAATGCCTCATCCATAACTTCTAGTTTATATTGTAATGCATATAATTAGGGGTTCTAAACAGATTGTTAAAAGATTTTTACAACGTATAAGATTTTTTTTCCTCTTGTTTTATCTTTTTATTAGGATAATATAAATTAGCATTTTGATGACTTGTTATATGGTAGGATGACTAAAATCATGCTATATCCAAGGTAACTTCTTTTAAATTTCCTGTTTATTAGTTCAAAGCCATACTTGTGTACCCTGGCTGAAAATTTTGGTTCATCCTTTTTTATTTACCCCATTTCCCATACCTTACATCCAAGCAGTGACTAAGGAATCTGGAATTCCTTTGTCAGTCAGCCCCTTCTTTCCATCCTCCTTGATGTTTCACAGATTCAGCCTCCATCCTTTTTCTCTGGACAATTACAGTGGCTTCCTAACTGGCTTCCCTACTTGTAGCTTTCCACTCTTCCATCCCCCCAAACATTGTTGGTACACGGAGCGTCCTAAAATGCAGCTGCACCTTAACTTTTCAAAAACAACAGCAATGACATAAGAGTCTCACAAATTAAGTGTACTGCCTTGAGCTGGCAAACAAAGGTGCTTTCACATGGCCCCAACATACAACTCCGGTTCTCTTTCCTACTTCCTCTCTGTCAGCACGTTTGGTTGAATTCATTTCTGCTTTCCCTCCTTTGGGCTTTTGTCTCTGGTGATGTCACCTCCTAGAATATTCCATTCAGCCTTCCAAGGGGGCTATCAAGAGCTTTTCCAGACTCCTCCTAAGGAAACATAATTTCTCCTCCTAAGGAGATGCTTCTATTCTCAGCCCAATATCGTTTTGCTTTGGTTTCTTCTTGCTTATGAATCAAATTCTGCCTTCTGTTAGTTAATTATATATTTGTCTTTTTTTTTCTTATAATATTACACTCTTTTATAAGTTAGGGCCTATCTTTATTCATCTTTATTCCTAAATTGAAGTATATCTCTTGGTTTGAATGGGAAGCAAACTTCAATCATTTAGAGTAGATTTCCAGGAAACTCTGACCGTCATGTGGAATCACTAACAAGTATCAGTCTCTGTCCATAGAGGTACTGCCGCATGCGGAGGATAAGGTTAAACTGATAGCCATGTGTACAATATGAAGGTCCTTCAGTTCATAAGGCAGGACTATTTCACTAAGAAGACAGAGCTTCTAATTTTAGATGCAGTTTTGATATATTCTTTGTATGTTCATTAGCTGTAAGTAATGAGTGATGGGTAGGCTCTCCAAACATGCCCTAAAATGTTCCTGAATGTGTTTATTGTGCTTATCATATCTTATCTATATGACAGCACATATTTTATTATTTGTCTAGAATCGAACAGATGTGCAATGCCAGCACCGATGGCAGAAGGTACTAAACCCTGAACTCATCAAGGGTCCTTGGACCAAAGAAGAAGATCAGAGAGTAAGTTCTTTTCTCTATGGTGTGTGAATCACAAATAAGAATATTTCCCCAGACATCTTTATTGAATGTTTCCCAACTTGAGGAAACAGGTAAAGTGTCAGGAAGCAGAGGACTCTATTTCCATATTTCCAGTGAATGAAAGCAGATTCTTAGACATTTTCTAAAGATCTTGTAACACTGAAGAATGATTACGCTGAGTCATTACATAACATTAAAACATAGGTTATTTTTGTGTGTTTATCTGAAGGTGATAGAACTTGTACAGAAATACGGTCCGAAACGTTGGTCTGTTATTGCCAAGCACTTAAAGGGGAGAATTGGAAAACAATGTAGGGAGAGGTGGCATAACCACTTGAATCCAGAAGTTAAGAAAACCTCCTGGACAGAAGAGGAAGACAGAATTATTTACCAGGCACACAAGAGACTGGGGAACAGATGGGCAGAAATCGCAAAGCTACTGCCTGGACGGTAATAATATGTCAAAAAATATATTGATTGGGAAGAATGAGGGAGTGGGTATTGAACATTTTGTTTTAAATGTATGGTAAGTGAGTGAATTACATTGCAGTGATCGTGTTTCATTAGATACACCAGATCCGTAGATTTTGAAACTGGAGGAGCTCTTAGTGTGTATCTGGTTGAGGACTTCCAGAATCCACCCAACAGTGAGCTCTGAGCCAAGTCATTGAACTTTCCCCAGCTTCAATCACTCTGTTTAAAAAATGAGTAATAGCTTACTTCACAGAGCCAATGTTAGTATCAAATAAAATGAATGTCGAAATAGTTGGTAAACTATAAAACTCTAAACACATAGAAGGAAACTGAGGATAGACATTTTGTCTCTAGTCTGAGCATGAGCAGCTGGTTCAGTGACCAGAAGTAGCTTAGCTATCATTTTCCTGTTACCACTGTTCATTTCATTATACCACTTGGCTTAGTTTTTCTTCCTTTGAAGAAGTGGAGTATTTCTAGAACTATCATACTGCTTCCAGTTTTTAAATAATGTCAGTGTTATGCTTTCTTTTAATGAACAAGGCACAAAAATGGCCTCATAATGAGGGATACTAGAAAAGCTCATTTTTGTCCCACTTACCCCACTTGAACAGTTTATAAACATGCTTTCTTTAATTTGAAAGATACTTTTCATTATAAATCTTATGTAACTAATGTAAAATAGAAAATATTTAATAACTTTTATTCTTGAGCTTCAAAATTGGAGAAAGGGTCCTTTAAAGAAGGCCATGGCTCTGATGGCTTATGTCATGTTCTTGTGTGGTGTTCCCGAGCATTTCCTCCCTATGGATGTATCAGCCTAGAGAATCTAAGAAGTTGACAAATGGAGGCCTTTTCTCCCATTTGGCCTGAGAGGATATGCTGTTGATTCTTGTAAAAATTTAAGGGGCGATTGAACTTCCTCTTTCTTTAGCATACATTCCCCCACCCCCAACAGAATAGTCAAAGGGAGGCTTAAAATGTTTTTTTTTTTTTTTTTTTTTTGAATTGAGAAACTGTTTTCCTGAGAATTTAAAGACTAGTAAAAAATGTTTTGCAGTTTGAAAATATATCGGGACTTAGCATCTTTCCCCTCTGGATCCCATTTTCTATTCTCACCTCCAGTTCTAGAACAATTTGAGGTGAATGTCTAAAGATGAGAGTTTCTTTTTTTCTTTAATCCTTTTTTTTTTTACTCCAAATTTCTGGCCATTGCTATTTGAGATAAAGAGAAGACAGTGAGGCAGTGGCGACATCATTATCATTCACCAAACTTTACTGTGCGCCTGTTGTGTGTAGGCCCTGCTAAGCCACACTCAAAGGAGTAATTTCTAGAACAGCTGGATCTCCAAGTTGTATGAGAGTCTTGAACAGTCAGAATAAACATGAAAAGTGGCTGTACTGAAAATACTCTTTTATCAAGGAAACAAAGTGATTAAGGAATTTAAAGATTTCTAAAAATCCACATATGTCCCATATGGGGTAATGAGAAAAATCTATGGATTTTCAATTAGGTAACAAGGGAAGCACGATTTTCAGAGGTTCACGACTAAAACAATGAAAACAACCACAACCACAAAAAAAAAAAAAAAAAGAAAGAAAAAGTCTCTGTTCGAAACAGTTTTCTGTCAATTAACTCTAATCTGAATTGAAATTTTTGTTTGTAAAATTCTTATGTGATATATTTCTGTGCAGAACTGATAATGCTATCAAGAACCACTGGAATTCTACAATGCGTCGAAAGGTCGAGCAGGAAGGTTATCTGCAAGAGTCTTCTAAAGCCAGCCCACCAGCAGTGGCCACAAGTTTTCAGAAGAACAGTCATTTGATGGGTTTTGCTCATGCTCCCCCTTCAGCTCATCTCCCTCCAGCTGGCCAGCCCTCAGTTAACAATGACTATTCCTACTACCACATTTCTGAAGCACAAAATGTAAGCCATTTCTAAGAATTTAGTTTACTGAGAGAGATGGTGATTTTAAGTCCAGGTAGCAATAATACATCACACGTTCATACTTTTGAGAGAACTTCCATAAATATGATCACCTTCAATCCCCACCTGCATACAGCCTTCCAGGTAGAGGGGGTATTGTTATCCACTCGTGCATACGCAGAAGCCAGGATGTGAAGTGATCTGCCAAGAGTCGCAGAGCTCACAGCGCAGACTGGAGTCTAGGTTGTTGGATTCTAACTTCAATGCCTCAGATCAGATTAGCTTTTGAATGTCAAGTTACTTAAGCTCTTACAGAAGAAGAAAGGGGGAATGGAGATGCATTTGTGGCTGTTGTCTTCCTCTTCCAAAATGAAAAGTGAATGTAGTATTACATTTACAGAGGAGATCGTTTGTCATTGAAATTCAACAGGTGTGATTCTATAAGTTTGATTCTGGTAGTGATCTAGCAGAAATGTGTTAATTTATTCCTTCTGGGAATGTTTCCCTTCTTACTCTGAGTCAGGAGCAGGCTTGTGACACCATTTTCTGGTGTCTCCTTTCATCCTGCTTTGGATCAGTGTGATTTCTTCCTAATTGCCAGATATTTCTATTCAGGGAAAGAAATTTCCATCATGGTTGGAAAAAGAAAAATAAGGAGAATAAAGACAAAATCAATAAACTTTAATCTTACTACTAACAATAACAGATGGTGAAACTTAGCCAAGAATATGGAGTTCATACACAAATTATATTCAAAATGTATTCCTAGTTTTTAGTCTTCTCTGTTCTATTCATTTGACTATAGCCTTTCCAGAAAAGTCTCAGATGAATGAAGTATCATAGGCACTACTGTACTCTTTACTAAAACTCTTAATTATTCCAAGAAAAATATTGCTATTACCACCAGCTAGAGCCATCCAGTTTTTCCCATTATGACTTCTTTCATACATTCACAAATATTTTTTAGGTTGTATTTTTTATTGTGTTTTTCTCTAATTAAGGAATACTTCTCATCAAGATCAATGAGCACTCTCAATCTCTTTAATGTTGCTTGAGCTATTTATTTTGCCATAAGGCCTAGCTAAAATTTCAAATTCAAGGGGTGTTTTGTTTTGTTTTTCCTCTGTACGTGTGTGAATTTTATCAGTAGAGTTTTGTGTTTTTTTTTTCCCTCAGTCAGAGCAAAACCTCAGGAAGCCACGTCCCCTAAAGCCTATGTGACCATGAATGACTCGGCCTTTGTTTGTCTGCCTTTTTTGATCTAGGTCTCCAGTCATGTCCCGTATCCTGTAGCGTTACATGTAAATATAGTCAATGTCCCTCAGCCAGCTGCTGCAGCCATTCAGGTAAGATCATTTGAAGACCATTTTGTAAAGAAATTCATTGACTGTTCAAAGCAAACTTTTTAAAGACATGCTTCATTTCTTTCACCAAAACAGTTATTTTCACTTGACCAACTGAAGTTAAAAAAAAAAAAAAAAGGAATAGTGGAGGGGTGGGTGAAGTTCTAGCCAGCAAGCTACCACTCTTCACTTCTAGAGTAAACTTGCTCAGGAGTTCTCTGATTCTCTCTGATTGATAAATTGAACCAGCACATCAGTCAGCAGCCACTCGAGCCTCGGATTTCATATCACTCCCTTAGGTCTGGACTAACACTCCCAAAGCGTTGTACGGGGGCCAGATTCAGTTGGCGTTGGTTTCACACTGAGGCTTATTGGTCTGAATGGTCCCTCAGGACTACGGGCCATGGCAGCTTCCATTCAAGCCCTTGTCTTTTTTTTTTCTCCCTGCATTTTTCATTTCAGAGACACTATAATGATGAAGATCCTGAGAAAGAAAAGCGAATAAAGGAATTAGAATTGCTCCTCATGTCAACTGAGAATGAGCTGAAAGGACAGCAGGCGTCACCGGTAAAAACAGACTGTGTGCTTGAATGGGGGGCCAGCAGCTTCACCCCAGGGCCCTCTGTCTATTTTACCTTCTCTTCTAACTATTACACTAATCAAAACTATAGATCCATTAACAGTGTTTGAACACAAGTTGCCTCTACTAAAATGGAGTCGGTATCACAGTGAATGCTGACCAATTGAAAGCAGCCCTTTTGTGCAGCAGCAGAAACTCAGAATCTGCTAGTGGCCACCATCAATTTTCTTGTTTTCTCGGGACTGTTATCAACTCAAAGACTAACTAACAGATATAAATGAAGGAAAAATCAGCATTTTTGACAAAGCTCTGTATCTGTATGGTACCTATCCATTTGATGCTTCTCTTTTTCTTTTTTTTCTTAACCTAGATTTTCATACTTCATAGTTTCACGTATGATTTGATGCATGTTCAACCTACACATGTGAATAAGATATATAAAAAAGTAAATAACATGGCCGCTCTCTTTTGTTTGCATTATGAAAGTTGTGCAGACCATTACTGAATTTTGACATCTTTTTTTGGTGGTTGGGCTGCAGACAGAGAAAATGGAATGTACTTTGTAACCTATGGAGTTAAGCAATAAAAAGGATAAAAGAGATGTGATACCCAGTAGGGATCCTTAGGAGTGAATTTCTTTGGGGTTAAATAATAAGATGATTAGGTGCTTATGTTTGCTCGACCACTTTTTAACTTTAGTTAATGTTTTGCAATTTCTCCTGTTGCGCGGTCATGCTGAAAGGAGACTTCTGTTAATGTGCTCTTCTGCTTTCCTAACCACGTTGATTTGGCAGCCCTTCAGTGCATCAGTGCAATCTGTAACATTAAGAAGGCTTAGAAGCAACAAGAATATATGCAGATTAAGCAACTCTGACTTGAGTCCTTTGGCCTTTTCACAGATTAGAAGAACAGGGTAATTCTTAGTCTGCAGCAACCACGTATGGCCTTTTTTGTAGTTACATGAAAGTAGATCTTTTGGATGGTCCATATGAGGCTTATACTTTGTGACATAGTCCCTCTGTTTGCAGTTTTAGCAAAATGATGACAGCGAGGGTATTCACATAGGCGACAGACAGTACCACTCTTAAAAAGGGTCTTGCATCGATAAAAGGAAACATCTTGACAACTGTTTCATGGGTGCAAGTTTTGGATGATGCAACTGCTTTTATCTTTCCTCCAACAGCATCTGATACCTTGTGCAACTTCATTGCTAAGTTCCTTCTCCCTTTCTTCTCCCTGCTCTTTCTTTATTCCCCCTGCCCCCGCCTCAGAGCCAGAACCACACGTGCAGCTATCCCGGGTGGCACAGCACCACCATCGCTGACCACACCAGACCTCATGGGGACAGTGCACCTGTTTCCTGTTTGGAAGAACACCACTCCACTCCATCTCTGCCTGTGGATCCTGGCTCCCTACCTGAAGAAAGTGCCTCGCCAGCGAGGTGCATGATCGTCCACCAAGGCACCATTCTGGATAATGTTAAGAACCTCTTAGAATTTGCAGAAACACTTCAATTTATAGATTCTGTAAGTAGAATTGTTAAGGCAAGTTAATGTTTTTGAAGGTGAATGAGGAAACCCATTTCTCAAATGATTGCCATTTTTCTATAGCAAATATCATTTTATTTGCATATATTACTATAAAAGTGTGATTTTAGCCTTTGCATATATATGTTTTGTCAAAGATCTGACTTTATAGGCTACTCAGATAAAAGATAGCCTTTCATGCATTTCCTTCAAAATGCATATTTTTTTAAAATAAAGTTAATGACCTACAAGTAGATCCTGGGTTGTGGAATGATGTTTGAGTTATTTTTTAACTTATTTTACTTTGTTACTTCTTTACATTTCTCTAGAATTGTGCTTTGCTTTTGGATAGCACATTAAGAATTGTATTTACTCATAATTTAACACAGTCTTTCAGTGTATTTGAAGCAGTCATGAGTTCATTGGTGGTACATGGCTCTTGCCAAAGAACATTGATTATGGATTGCCAGTCCCGATTGGTTCACTGAGATAAACCATCAGTGAAACAAACGTTGAGTTCAGCACCTAGGACATAGATACTCAGTTCATTTCCTTTGTTGCTAAAAAGTATTTATTGTATATCCATCTAGTGGGAAGAACCTTGCCAAAATGTGCCATCTCAAAAAGCTTTTCTTTTGGCTTTGGATTGCTTGCAAAGGAGAGAGTACCAGGATGTCCCTGTGGCACATATGTAGGGCCAATCTGGAGGCGGCATGATAGAGCTGCCAGGCAGCGTAGCAGAACAGTTGTTAATCCTGAAGCTATTTCTCAAGAGGGCCAGGTGTTTTCTCTGCCTTTCTCAGTGCTGTGTTTCAGGTGATGGCACACATCATGCACACACTGTCTCAAAGTTCTGTGCCTCCCACATTGTTTCAGGATTCTTCATCATGGTGTGATCTCAGCAGTTTTGAATTCTGTGAAGAAGCAGATTTTTCACCTAGCCAACATCACGCAGGCAAAGCCCTTCAGCTTCTGCAAAGAGAGGGCAGTGTGAATAGAGCTGCGGGAGAGCCTAGCACAAGGGTGAACAAACTCAAGTTGAGGGAGGGTTCGCTTGACCTGCTCAAGCCCTTACCTCCTTCGAGGCACAGCACATTTCCACTGGTCATCCTACGAAAAAAGCGGGGCCAGGCAAGCCCCTTGGCCACTGGAGACTCTAGCTCCTTCGTATTTGCTGACGTCAGCAGCTCAACTCCCAAGCGCTCCCCTGTCAAAAGCCTACCTTTCTCCCCTTCGCAGGTAGAGCATGATTTCTGCACAGCTATTACTAATTTTCAACAGACACTAAAGCCTTAATAATCTAGAAACTAATCCTTTGGAACAAATGACTAATTAGTGCTGCCCTCGCTGATTTCATTCCGTCGTTGAATCTAGCTGTTGCTAAGTCATACTGCCTCCCCAAGTTTGAGCTGTCTGTAGGCTGACTGATGATTTTGTCATAATTCTCTTTTTTTCTTTTTGGTGATTTGAAATGCTGTTAGTTGCATGGGATGTGCTTTTATTTCCTCCAATGCTGGAGTTTAACATTTCTCTCCCTTCCTTTTCTCCCATTCTTTCCTGATCCTTAAAAACTTTAGCAAACTTTTTGCCTATTTGTTCACTTATTATTATTATTTTGTGATTCACTGACCCAGGGAAGGAGGGGACCAAACTATGTTTGGAGAGCATTTGGGTTGCAACCAGAAACTTTAGAGGGTCCAATCCATCCTTAAGTGGAAAAGTTTTGGAAAAGCATAAGGAACAGATGCTTAAGAAAAACCACTTATTTTTACATTTTAATTTCTTAACATTGGCTTTTTTGAGTTGTGCCATACTATTTTATCAACACGGTCTTTGCCATGAATATTCTCATCTCATGAATTTTTTTAAGGCATGGAAATTATAATTTTTATCAGAGATTCATATTCCTTAATTATTAAACTAATGGAAGTTAGTAGGTAACTTGACACTTTAAAACATTCTCCAGTTATGTCTGTTGAGTTTAAGAACAGCTTTAAGTATGAATGAATGAAGCACCCACCCAAAAAAGTTATCTTGTTTTTTTATTTGTATCTTCCAAATTGTGTTCTGGAGAATATTAGGTCTACAAGACCTTAGTAGATGTTCAAAAAAAAAAAATCTAAATATATAAAAATATAAGTTTGGGAAACACTAAGTCAGAGTTAAAATTGGTTTCTTTACTGCAGGACCTCTCAGAGTTTTTAATACACTTATACACATTATGAATTTCCAGGAGGAGATTATGATATGTATGTTTCCCAAACTTATTTGACCTTGGAACTTTTTAAGGAACACCTGTTATTTCCCCAGAACAATGACATTCTGAGAAACACAGTTTATTATTCAAGAATGTTCTAATAATACAAACCTTCTATCACAATCATTCATAGATCATTAGAGAAAAAATTTCATAAAAATACAATAATTACTTTCCCAAAAATATCACTTTGATGCTTATAATCTTAATAAAGATTACATCCCGTTCTCTTTAATGGCATTTATTGAGAATATTTTCGTAGGATTTTGTGAGTTTTTCAGCAGTGACCCTGGATTTTATTTCTTGGAAATTACACTCCAAATTGCACTCCAACCGAAATAAGATAATACCCTGTCCAATACTATGTGCTTGTTAGCATCTTTATTATTTTACAAGAAGGGTCAGTAAAACATACTTACTTGTATGTATCATGGTGTGATTTTTAAGTTGGGCTGAATAACGAATCACTGTTTAAGTATTTTTTTTCTTTCTTCCCGTATTTAGTTCTTAAACACTTCTGGTAACCATGAAAACTTAGACTTGGAAATGGCTTCTTTGACTTCTACTCCTCTCAATGGTCACAAATTGACTGTTACAACACCATTTCATAGAGACCAGACTGTGAAAACTCAAAAGGAAAATACTATGTAAGTCCTTACTTCAAGAATAAAATTATTTATCCTTATTTACTGATATTTAATTAATGGAATATAGCCTCCAAATGTCTGACCCATTGGTATATAATCATGTATAGTCTCACATTGCCTGTACCTGTCCTGAGCATGTCACAACTACCTAGATGTGGCAAGTCAGTAGATATACTAAATAACTTTTTGTAAAATCTCCTATTTTGAAGGACTATGTAGGACTACAGGCGGAGATAGTCCTCACATAACTTTTCTAGTCAGTTTTTCCATTTGCTTGATAAGGCCTTTTCTTCACTGAAGACAAGATTTTCAACCCCCTCTCCTCTCTGATAATAAAATTTAGAGTAACAATGGTATGGCTCTTTACTTAGTTCATATTTTTTAATCTTGTTTCTTTTATGAAATTTATGTATAAATTTATGAAATTTATATATTTATGACTTATTTTAAAATCCCAAAGAATATTATAGGATCAGAAGCCAAGGAGTGATTAAACAATGTTTATATTCAAAAAAGTCTTACCCAATTCAAAGAAATGGCAGAAAACATCAATATGAATTAGAGAAAACCTTTTAAAAATTATATCTTACTATTTCCAGTTACAATAAGTCCATTTCAAAAGGTTAACATGTGTTTTCTATTGTGGGCTTGTTTTAATGAATAGATCAAATTGATTTATAAATGACAACAGATCTTTACAGTGTTTATGATTATTATAAAGACCTACAAGTACTATATGTGTCTTCAGAATGATCAAAGAACGATGAAAAAATATTTTAATGCTCTTAGGAGTATAATATTTTGAAGTACTTGGGAATATGAAATGTGTATATTATCTTTTTCTTAATAACACATATAGGATTAATTCACATATCAATAACAGAGCTTATTCACTAAAAAAATATTACATACTGAATATTTCAGTACTTTTTTCTTTTTAAAGTTTTAGAACTCCAGCTATCAAAAGGTCAATCCTAGAAAGCTCTCCAAGAACTCCTACACCCTTCAAACATGCCCTTGCAGCTCAAGAAATTAAATATGGTCCTCTGAAGATGCTAGTAAGTTTGGGCTAAGTTCTTGAGGTTAGCTGGTTTATTAGCACAGAAAGAAATTGTTCTCTGATGTGAACATACCCACTCTTCCTTTCAGCCTCAGACACCATCTCATCTAGTAGAAGATCTACAGGATGTGATCAAGCAGGAATCAGATGAACCAGGAATTGTTGCTGAGTTTCAAGAAAATGGACCACCTTTACTGAAAAAGATCAAACAAGAGGTAAACACATGAGGTCCTTTGGAAGGAGTAAGATGCGAATTGTGCTGCCTCTGTTCCTTGTGGGCAGCTTTATATGTCTGGCATCAGTACTATGTAACAACACCACTTTTTATACAAGATTTCCCTACAAGATGCAGCTAAGAGGTACTGCCAAACTGTATAGGAGGCATGTGACCTTACATTTGGGAAGCCAGGCCACTTCTACCTACTTCATGTTTGAACAGAAAATATATTAGAAAGGATAAAGGAAAAAGAGCATGGCTGTTTACTGTACTTTTTGTTTTTGTTTGTTTTTAAGTAGGCTCCACGCCCACCGTGGAGTCCAATACAAGGCTTGAACTCACAACCCTGAGATCAAGACATCAGATGAGATGATCAAAAGACAGATGCTCAACCATTTGAGCCATGCAGGCGCCCCTTTACTGTACTTTTTTTATCACTAATACACAAATGGATAGATTTTTAATTTTCAGATTTCATGGAGAATTAAAATTTAAATTAAAATAATAGTATCTAACTTATAAAAGAAAAAGACTGACTTGCAAGGATCAAAATTCTAGCTTGAGTGGCAAGAAGCATTTCCAAAAAGTAGATAGAGGGATCCCTGGGTGGCGCAGCGGTTTAGCGCCTGCATTTGGCCCAGGGCGCGATCCTGGAGATCCGGGATCGAATCCCACGTCGGGCTCCTAGTGCATGGAGCCTGCTTCTCCCTCTGCCTGTGTCTCTGCCTCTCTCTCTGTGTGACTATCATAAATAAATAAAAATTTAAGAAAAAAAAAAAAAGTAGATAGAGTGCCTCTGGAATTTTTTTTCATATAAGGATAAATGTTTAACAGACCAGAAATTTACTCATTTTCTCCAGCTTTATTGAGATATTATTGACAAAATTGTAAGGTATTTGAAGTGTACAGCATGATGATTTGATATACATATATATTGTGGAGGGATTCTCCCTAAGTTTAATGGACGCATCCAATACTTCATATGTTGGCCTTTTTAAAATTTTTTGTGAAAACATTTAAGTTCTGCTCTCTTAGCAAATTTCTTTTTTTTTTTTTTTTTTTTCTCTTAGCAAATTTCAATTATACAATACAGTGTTACCAACTATAGTTACCATGTTATACATTAAATCCTTAGATATTACTCATAGAAATTTACTCTCGAGTGTTGGTGTTCCATGGGAAGTTCTAATTCTAGAAACAACAAAACACTTCCTGTTTGCTTTTAGGTGGAATCTCCAACGGATAAAGCAGGAAACTTCTTCTGCTCCAACCACTGGGAAGGGGAGAGTCTGAACACTCAGCTGTTCACACAGGCATCACCTGTGGCAGATGTGCCAGTAAGTACACGCCCATGTTATGAGGTCTTAGTGCCTCACAGAATTTTCTGCATGGTATGTGAGGCTAAAGGGGTTTTAGCACTATTTAATGCATCGTATTTCTAAATATTCTCTGTTACATGACTATTTCCTTATGATTATTAATGTTGAATATAGAAATTTTATGTATTAGAAATAGATTATTTTCCATGCAGATTTTTTTTGTTATTTATTTTCTTATGATTTGAGAGTCCTTACCACTTAAAAAATCTGCTGCATGAAAATATGTACTTCCATGAAAGGAGAATGTTAATTTTACATTTTCTTTTAATTTTCCTGTCTTCCAAAAGTAGTTATTTCTTCCTTGCTATATTGTCTCCTGTTTGGTTTTATGCAGCATCTAGCATAATGCCAGTCCCTGTCTATGGTAGATGCCCTTTATCATTCCTGTTACGCATTACTTTGGTTGCCACCATTTTTTAAAATAAACCTTATTTTTTAGAGCAGTTTTGGGTTCACAGAAAAGTTAAGCAGAAGATACAGAGATTTTCCACATACTCCTGCCCCCACATATGTGTAGCCCTCCCATTGTCCACATTCCTCACTCGAGTGGGACATTTGTTAAAATGGATGAGCTAACAGTGCTGACACTTCATCACCCAAAGTCCATAGTTTATATTAGGGTATGCTGTTGAGGCTGTACATTTTATGGGCTTGGACAAATTTATGACATAAGTCCACCATTGTAGTATCACACAGAGTAGTTTCACTGTCCTAAAAATTCTCTGTGGTCCACCTTGTCATCCCTCCACCGCCATCTCTACCCCTGCCAACCCCTGGCAGCCATTGATCTTTTTACTCTCTCTATAGTTTTGCTTTTTCCCAGATTTCATATAATTAAAATCATACAGTGTGTAGCGTTTTCAGACTGGCTTCTTTCACTTAGTAATATGTACTTATGTTTCTGTGATGTCTTGTCATGGCTTGATAGCTCCTTTCTCTTTAGCACTTAGTGACCACCGTTTTTTAAAGTTTGCAATTGGTGAATGGTTGTCCTTTATGGAGAATCAGAGCTAATAACAATTGTTAATTTTTATTCAATATGTACTAAGTGGTAAGTACTATTTTAAGAGCTTTAGATGCATTACCTCATTGAATCCTCACAACAGCTGTGCAAGGTTGGTAACATTATCATTGCCATTATACCAACTGGGAAACAGGCATAGTGAGGCATACTCAGTTAATATTATATATATATAATAAGTAGTGACTCTGGGTTAGAACTCAGAAAGTCTAGTTCTAAATTCCATGCTTTTAACCATTATACTATGCTCCCATGGATTTGTAGCTCTAGAATATTTTGATACCAATATACAAAATAAATAGTTCTCCAACTAGAGTTAAGTAAGTCTTTTATTTTCATTTTTTTTAAAGATTTATTTATCTACTTTAGAGAGAGCATGAATGGAGAGAGGGGTAGAGGGAAAGGGAGAGAGAGAATCCCAAGCAGACTCCCCACTGAGCTTCAGAGCCCAAATCAGGGCTTGATCTCATGACCTGAGCTGAAATCAAGAGTAAGATGCTTAACTGACTGAGCCACCCAGGCACCCAATCTCTTGTTCTTAAAAGCATGGATTTATTAATCCCTTTAACAGATGTTTTTTTGAGTGCCCATCTCCTACCTAGAACTGTGTCAGACCCCAAAGCTTTTTGTTTTAGTGATGTTTGCCACAATGGGACTAGGGTTGGTGCATAGGTAAGGTCTTTCGTAAGCTCAGCAAGAAGAGTTTCTGGCAGATCCCTGCGTTGTTCCTGCTCATGTGTATCACTTCATAATAATCTCCTGTCTATGGTATCAAAATTGTGTCAGCTCTCATATTCTCCAGGCTCATTTAAATTTCAAATTGTTCTTACCCTTTAGAATATTCTTACAAGTTCCGTTTTAATGACGCCAGTATCAGAAGATGAAGACAATGTTCTCAAAGCATTTACGGTACCTAAAAACAGGTCCCTGGCGAGTCCCTTACAGGTAATTACTATTCCAACATTGGTGTCTTAAAAGCCATTTGCAAAACACTGTCATCTGGAGGGTTTTTTTTTTTTTTTTAAGACTTGAGTTATAGAGGAGTTATAGAGGAGTTTAGCAACTCTTGATGTCTGAAAATCTGCTAACTTTCCTTATTGCTGCTCACATGAGACGCACCAGAAGTTTTCATTAGAGCAGGTTTTCAAAGCATGATGAAGTGAAACATTTCCTGCTGTGACTGGGGGCAAGATCATGGATTACACATGGCAGTATCTCCCTCTTTTGCTCTTAAATATTTTATAAAAAGTTTATTGGTATAGTTCTTTTTTTGTTTTAAAATTTTTGTTTTTTACACTTAATTAGTAAGCCATCAAAACTGAGGTGCTCTTTGGATTTTAGATGATGTTTCAAATGAGCTAGTTGGAAAATGATTACAATATATTTAACTATCAGAATAAGAAATTCAGCTGCCAGTGCGGTGTGGCTAAGCCATAGTTGACCATCTGCAACTGGGTTTTATATCAAGAGAAATTTCCCTTATAACTCTGAGTAGGTGTATGTTGATGAAATACAGCAAATTTCAGATTAATCCTGAGCCAAATGTAAGTAAGAATGCAAATTTACTCCCCTAAATTATTTAAAGCAGTTCCCTATGTTAAATAGCCCAATATCCAGCCATCTGTAGAGCCCTCCCCTCCATCCCTCTGAGGCACACTGAGGGAGACTTCATAAACTCCAGATCATATAGAGAAACTGGACTCAGAACAGCAAGTTGCTATTTGTACTGAGAGTTAAAGGCCCTGTGACAGGATGGCGTGCTTTGAGAACTTGTCTTTTTTCTTTCTCTCTCTCTCTTAAGGGCTTCCCCATCATTATGGTAGGCTTTCTCCCCCCAAATTGTGAGAATCTTAAAACTTCCCTTTTTTAAGTATTTGTGATACCTAGTATTATTTTTTAGATAATACAAATACAGCTAGAAGGGCTGTAGGCACATATTGTTTTGCTTTGTTTTGTTTTAATTTTATTTATTTATTCATGAGAGACACAGAGAGAGAGAGGCAGAGACACAGCCAAAGGGAGAAGCAGGCTCCATGCAGGGAGCTCGATGTGGGACTTGATCCTGGGTCTCCAGGATCACGCCCTAGGTCAAAAGCAGCGCTAAACCACTGAGCCACCCAGGCTGCCCTGTAGGCACATTTTGTTTCTTGATCCAATTCCTTTCCTGTGGCCTCTATCGGATCCAACTGCTTTGGTGTGAGATTGACGGTTGCCTGGAGTGTAGAACATGGAAGAGGAAAAAGCTAGTGTTTGGGGGGTATTTTGGAGTGTTCTTGAGTCCGTCAGGCCTGGGTAGGTGGCCTGTGCATCACCAAGAATTGGGACAGGAGAATAAACTCCCATCGAGGCAGAAGGGGGACACAGGATGCAGGTTAGACAGATGTCAAGGCAAAGATCAGCCTTTTCAAAGTTTTATCTAGCTCTGATCTTGGGTCCAGAAGGGCAATGCTTTCTTTGTTTTTCTTTCCCTCTTCCTTCCTAAATACTTGGCCCCGGGTTTCTAGAGCATAGAACTTGACTATCGCTGATAGTACAGTAAACTAGAGTAGACCTGACATATATTTTATAACCTAGTCTGGAATTCAACCTATATTTACAGTAGTATAGAAAAAAGGCATTCTGAATTTCAAAGAGCAAACATATAAAAGTATATTTGAGGACAGTTTTCATGGTGTAAGTAGTTGTCATCACATAAGTTGAAAACCCCTAATTACTTTGCTAAAATTGAATCCTAAAAGCTTTTGGCATAACCAAATAGTGTTTGGCCAAAACCATTAGAGCTGAACATGGTACTGATATAAAATGTACGTTACATGAAATTGGCAAGTTGTCAGTGCATTTTTTAAAAAATGATGGAACTTTATTGTCAACATACTTAAACATTATTTAATGGAAATATTAGTTATCTTTGAAACTCAGAATTAAGTAGTAGCCCTCTTTTTTATTAATCTATATTTTCTACTATATAAAGGAGTCATATATGGCACTCTACAGATTCTACTGTCTGCATATTGGGATTAAAGCCATAACATCATGTGGTGAAGGCAGGATTTGTCAATTCCACTAAATGAAATAACTAAGATCCAAAAATTTATTTTAGAGTCAGTGTTTCTATCTGCACTAAGTGGTTAACTGACTTATACTGCTTAAATATGTCTTAATAACCTTCTATAATAGGTAACTAATTCATTTTAAGAAATACTCATTAAATTAATTAAAAGTACACACCAAGTATTTCCACTGTTTCATGTCATGGAACTCTGATACTTCTGATACTGTAGACATATGTGATTTCTAAAATCTTTTAAACTTCTGTGGTAAATACTGGAAAATGCATCAAATTAATCTAAATATTTTTAATCTAAGTATTTAAACATTCTGTTTATATTTCATATAATCCTGATTCAACAATATTTACACAGGTTTTTATGCAGTTTGGTAATTTTGTTTAGAACATAATACTTTATCGTGTATTTCCACTGATAATTCAATTTCACTGACTTAGGCAGATCGTTCATGAATAGTATTACTGAATAAATGCATTTCTTACATAATCCGGCTTTTCAATTTAAGAGTATTTTATATAACCTCTAACTTTTATACTTTGTACTTATATGAAATCAAATATTGAATGGGATTTTAGCCAAACAATCTAGATATTTTTATCATGGTGCTTTTAATTAAAACAACTAAATATGGTTCCTAAAATATTTCAAAATTTTGACACTTTTTTAAGATTTTATTTATTCATGAGAGACACAGAGAGAGAGAGAGAGAGAGGCACAGACACAGGCAGAGGGAGAAAGCAGGCTCCATGCAGGGAGCGCGCCATGGGACTCGATCCCGGGTCTCCAGGATCACACCCTAGGCCAAAGGCGGTGCTAAACCGCCGAGCCACCTGGGCTGCCCACAAGAACAGTTTATTGAAGACTATGGTAATTCTGTGTTCTCTCGTTTCAATTTTAATCAACCTGACTTAATTATGGCAATGACACTTCAGACAGAGCCCCAATTACTATTTTTGAGGACCTTTATGGTTCTAGCTTCTGATGTACATAGAAAAGCACATGCATATATGTAAATATGTGTAAATTACATTTGATATTCTAAAACTAGAAATGCAAGAAGCTATGAGTTTAAGATTTTATTATGACAAGTTTGAAACAGACATAGAAGTATAGAAAATATTCCATGATTTAGATTTAACAGTTATTAACATTTTGCCATATATACTTCATCTGTTTTTTATGAAGTGTGTTAAAATTCCAGACACAATTATATTTATTCATCTATGTACTTTCAGATGTATCTCTAAAAATAAAGGTGCTTTTATATATGACCTAATACTGTCATGACACATTGTTATTTACAATAATTCCTTAATATTCTAATTCTCAGGCTGCATTTAAGTTTCCGCATCAATCCTAAAAAGAATCTTTTTATTTGTTTTGATCAGAAATGAAACACAATACATTTTGTTGTTAAGTCTCTTAAATCTCTAATGCATGTTGCACACAATGCATTTTGTTGTTCAGTCTCTTAAATCTCTTTGAACCGTAGACCAGTGTTGTCCAATAGAACTACAGTTATGGAAAAGCCCAGTATGCTGCTGTCTAATGTGATGACCACTGGTCATATGTGGCTAGAGCACTTGAAATGTGGCTGTGCCACTGAGGAACAAAATTTTCAAATTCATTTGAATTTGCATTGCTTTAACTTAATGTCACATTTCCCTCCTCTCATCCTGGAATTAACCACTTCCCCAAAGATCTCTGACCCTTTCAGTGGGAAACAGTATGTAGAGACCAAAACCAGGGTGCTAAGTATGTCCATGTGTTATGTGGGGTGTCATTGAGAAGCAGTGAGTTTTAACAACTCAGAACTCTGAATTACAGTCCGTAAACTATAACACTTACATAGAGGCCATATGAGCCATTATGCATAAATAATGCTCTATTTGTTTTTAAAATTATTTATGCTCAGTCTTCTTCCAAAAGGAATTTGTGACAGCTGCACAATCTTAAAATTGTTGGATTTCTTTTTTCTTTTTAAAGGTGCCCTAATTATAAGTTGTAACATTAAACAGAGACTCCTATAATAAAAATGTTCTGAGACATTTTTGATATTTGTGTCTTTCATGTAGCTCAGAATATGTGTCTTTCATGTAGCTCAGATTTTCACTTTGGACAATTTTGTACCATTTTGTCCCATGTTGTGTGGGGGTAGTGGATGGAGTCTAGAAAAATATAAAATTATCAAATTTAGGGAAATAAAATTTAGCTTAGAAAGCTTGCAGTTTGGGACAGGAAAGAGATTCATGGTGGAACACTATTCAAAAATTACCCTAATAGAGGCTGAGGCAGACACACACACACCCATATAGACGCAAAGCTCCCTCCTCAGCAAGGAGGAAAGAGCTGCCTGTTTCCCTCAATGTGTATTCCACTTTGAAATAAACATATTATGCTAATACACATTTCTGGAGGTAGACATTTTCATTGGCAGATCCGAAACTGTCCATAAGCTATAAGCCTTCTGAACTTCTGTATTTTTCTCTTAAATTATAATTTCCTTTTATTCCTATTTAAAACCCAAATGTAAAAGATGTGTTCATATGCTTTTTTACTCACTCACTTTCCTCTTTTTTTTCTAACCACAGAATGACAGCCTTAAATTTTAATTTCCTGACTTGGCTTGTCATGGCCTTACTTTTGTAAAACAGTGAATTTAATTTAAGTGAATTTCCCGGGCCCTTTTGAAACATATTTGCACAAGATTGGAGAATCTTAAAATATTATTGCAAGCAGATGAGACTCACTTTTTCAGTTCTATGTGTTTTTGATTGCTTCTATCTTTCTATAAATTGTTAATGAATTTAAAAAAAAAATAGGATAAACGCTTTTTGTATGATCGGCATCTGAAAAGCACAATAAACCAGCATGCAGACAATAGGAACCTGGGTTCTAGTCTAGACTCCACCATTTTCTGATTGTGTGATCTCAATCCATTAACCTCTTCAGACCAAACTGCTCTCATCCATGAATTGAGGAGTATAATATGTCTTCCCCTCATCATACAGGTTTGATAGGAAGATGAAACAGACATAATATTGCTCTCAAAATGGCAGCACAGGTGCCCATGTCCATTGGTGGTATCTAGTATGAGGCAAAGGCTGTGCATAGTCTCTGTCAGAAAGACAGGCAAGGAGGCCTCACCTACAGCCAGGGCATTTTGCCCTGTGGTGTACTATTTCCTCTAGCACGCTCTCATTCCCTGTTCCACTCTTGCAGAACTGTGTCAGTGGGTCACCCAAAGAGATAGCTGACTCAACTGATTCCTGAAATAAAGGTAGTCAGATCTACCTTTGGCGTGATGGAGATGAAACAACTGATTGACTAGTTTTCTCTATTTTTCTACTGCTTGTGTTGGCATGTCAACAGACCTGGAAAACAATCTGTCTACATGTGCCTTAGGTCTTTCGGGGCATTTCCTAATGTCATGTGCTGTTTTTGACATGCTCCCTGGGATACCTCTGTACTCATTTGCTTCTCCCTTGGGTCACTTTTTTCCACTTGCCCCAGCAAGAATTCACATGGCCGTTGGTCATATTTCAGCGACCTGCTTTTATATATATGTTCTAAATTAAGCAAGTTTGCTGTGCACAGCTTTTGGGTTGACACAGGAAAAGACCAAATGGGAATGAAGAAAGGATATCAAGCTCAAATTTAGAGGGCTCTGCCCCAGACATTACATGATGTGGATTTTTTGTTTGGTTTGCCTTGACAAACACTAAGAGACTGACTCTTCCTTGTGTCAGCAAAGATAGAATTGCTTGAGAGCAGTTTGGCACTTGTCTTAATCTTAATAGTCTGAAATAATACGTGACTAAGAAAAGAACTATTCTTCCAAAAATTGTGACACCCTAGGTTACAGAATATCAACTCTTTGTAAAATCTATAAACATGTAAGGTGGAGAGTGACTTCTGGAAACATCTAGGACAAACTCCAAGCTGAGGAGAAGTCTATCCACATAATCAATAGTTAACTTAAGCTTGGGTGCGCAGTGGAGGCCCTGGTGGGTGAGGCAACTTCCAACCACTGTCCAGACCTATAATTCCCTAACTTTGAAGGCTCTTTCTATGTGAACTTAAAAACTCTGAAGTTGGGGTCACTTCACTGTTTTGTGCAGACAGAAAGAGACATTCATGAGTGAGAGAAGTTGGCTATTGACCTTAAACTAAGTGACATTTTATCTCAGGTCTATCCCTGACTTTCAAGATTTAACAGTTTTCAAGATTTTTACTTTCTCTCTTGTAAAATTGATACATCTTTAAAAGAGATGGCCTTTTGGGAAGGAATTCTGACTTTTAGAATTTTAGTCCAGAGCAAGTATTTTCTTCACATGGGTTAAATAGAAAAATCATTCTTACTCGTTAGGACACCATTCATTTATATTTATTATTTAAAAACAGAACAAAAGAAAAATACAGTACTATCTCATGAGCTGTTTTGGTTTTACAAAATCATTCTTTTTGTGACTGATACAAATTTTTTATTAGGTCTACAACTTGGGAAGCACATACTTTGCCACGGTTTTTGACATCAGCTATTGTGTGAAGTTGCAGTATGATAATAGTGATAATAGCAGTTGTTCAGCGTGATGAAAAAACGATATTCTAAACGAAAATGTGAAAATAATCTAATTCTGACAGAAAACCACCTGTGGACATGGTCTTGTCTCATTTTAGTTCTTCTGTTTTCCACAAAGGATCCAAGTATTTATTTAAAATGCCTTAGCAGGATATCCCAGTTAAAGCTTTGACAGTCTGTTTACAGTTCACTTCTGCCTGGGGGCAGTTACAGGCATATTACAGGATAAACAAGGTGACTCTCAGGCAAGAGAAGGAGGATGTGCAGTAGGATTATTAATGTTGAAATGAATTAGGGTCAAGTGACAGGTCTGCATTAGCACAAGAATTCTTGTGCAGAAATACATAATTCTTATCAGTTCTTGAGTGTAAATGAAACTAAAATTTAAGAAGGAATAAGAAGGCACAAAGATCCATATGACAGTATTGAAAAATATTTGCCTAGCACAGGGACATTTAATCCCCCTTTGTCAAAACTATTCTGTCTGCTTGAAAAGTTGCCCAAAGGCTCCAGGGCTTCAAGGTAAAGAGAGAGAAGGAACTAGCAAAAAAGGAGGCCGCTGTCATTTCAGCTGTTGGACCTGAGCACCTCTTCTCTTATCTGAGTACTTGACCTTCTGCTCTTCCCTAACTAACCCTGTAGGTCTGTGTCTGCTCTGATTAGGTTTTTCATTTATTGTTGCAAGAAGTACTCACACCGTGCACCGTGCACCATTCATGCTCACCTGCTGCCCTTTTTGTTCTATACACAGTGGTTTTTACTGGCATTTGTCTGCACTTGGGGGATTCAGGTATTCCAAATGTCTTGCCCTTCCTAGGCTCTGAGCTTCGGGGCTTATAGGCCTTTGAGATGCTCTGTTTCCTAGAAAATTGAGATGCATCTGTTTCCTAGATGTTTCAATCTGTTTCCTAGAGAATTCTGTTTTGACTTAGGAAAAGCTGATTGTTTGAAGAGTTTACTAAAAATACTAATTAAAAATATATGGTACCTTTTTTATATTGATCTTGTTTTCAATATCTGCCCTGGAGAAAAAGCCAGGCATGAATCTAGTAGTGAGCCATGTGGGAGATCCAGTGAGAACACAGCCAAATTTCAAATTAAGAATATGTGAAACTGGGATCCCTGGGTGGCACAGCGGTTTGGCGCCTGCCTTTGGCCCAGGGTGCGATCCTGGAGACCCAAGGATCGAGTCCCACGTCGGGCTCCCGGTGCATGGAGCCTGCTTCTCCCTCTGCCTGTGTCTCTGCCTCTCTCTCTCTCTTTCTCTCTCTGTGTGACCATCATAAATAGATAAAAATTAAAAAAAAAATATGTGAAACTGATAATACTCAGTATTCTCTCCTGAACAGACTTTGGGAATCCTGAATTAACTTAAGTACTGTATGGCCAAAGGGGCAGAATTTGACATTTACCAAGAGATGTGGTAAAAGCAGGCAGGAGATTGTTTCTACATAGTATTTTAAGCAATTTGCACTTTTAGAAAATTAAGTCAATATTAATTGAAGTACAGCTAAGTAGGGAAGGTCTTAACCAGAGAAGAATAGAAACATTTGTCCCTGCTTCACGCTTTTATCTCCAGCCTCGCTCCCTCATTCCCCTTTCCCCTACGTTTGTATGGATTTTCTCAAAATAGGTAACTTTGGGTTTTCTATGTATCTTTTATGTGATTTGGGATTTACCTAGAAGATATTAGTGTATGAAGGGACTTCCTTCTGCTACCTCTTAAGTCACTTGTTTTTAAGATCTGTGCACTTTGACCCGCGTGCACCGTGGGTTCTGAGCCCTGGCACGGTACTTTGTAGGCGGGTGCGGCACAGATATCCCGCAGCTGCCTCTTCACTCTCGAGTAGTTATAGGTCGCACTGCTACAGTGACAACAGGTGCCAGCTCCGTAATTGAAATGGCAACATCAACTTTTATTTTTTTAATTGGGTTTCACGCATCAATTTGGTGTTTCGGTGCCGCACTGAAAACTTCAGCCACAACATGCAAGCAACCAACCTAACTGAGACACAGGATCTGTATGGACAGATACACCAGAGAGTCTGCTTGCTGCAACCCGGAGAAACATCGTTTATTCAGAATGATTTCCAAGAATACTGTAGCTACCCTGGTGATTTTGTTTAGGAAATGATTCAGTGTGGCCCGGTGCCAGAAGTCGGCCCCAAACAAGTGCCTGTCATCTTTGTGATAGGCGGCTCCAGGAAAGTATGGTGACAGTGCATCTTGCTGTGTAGTATTTCGTGTCCCGTGTTGGGCCTCTGAGCCTTCAGAGCAAACGTGCGCACTTGGACAGAGGCCTCTGCGTTAGCGGCGGCACCGGCGCCCGGCGGAGACCGCCCTGTGTCCTGGGAGAGCGCCCAGTTGGGAGCCGGAGCCGCCCGGCCAGCAGGCGGGGGCCCCATCACCATGCGGCCGCCACGTTCATTCAGAACGTTCCTCTCTGCTAACAGCCTGATGACTTTGGCTTCTCCCTGCATCCGGCCCCTGGCCCCTCGGTGGGGAGCCACCGAGCTCGCTGGGAAGGACACCAAGGAAGGTAGCGTCCTGCACTCCCCAGGGCCTGCGCGCGGCCCGGCCCCTCACTCCTCAGCTGGTGCCCCGGGGCGTTGCCGCACCCCCCTCGGGCCACAGCTGGCCGGCCCGGGAAGCGGGGCCCCTGACGCGGGGCCTCAGGCATGCTGAGGGAGAATTCGGGGACACCGGAGACGGGCAGCGCTGAGAGCATGGCTGGCGCAGGCTGCCCGCGAGCGTCCCCCCAGCTCTCTTCTGTCCCGCGGTCCCTCCTGCACGCGGTGTGCACATTGCGGCCTGCGTTCTCTTGTGCTCTTTCTCCACCCCGGGTACACTGCCCCCTTCTCGCCTGCCCACTTAAATCCACCTTTCCTTCCCTCTCCCTGGCAATGCCTCGGTGTGCCGGTGTGCCACCCCCCCACTCCACGCCCTGCACCTGGGTAGGCCCCACTCACCTCCCACACTGTCTGTTGTCACCCCACCTGCTTCATGTGTCTTCACTTTGTCCCCTACAGGACATTGGAGGCTCTAGAAAGCAGAGGCCCTTCCTGGCTTCTTTTGTCCCATGGAAAAATCTCTCTTGGGTTTACCCAACTATTACAAGGAATAGTTGTGGTTTTACTAAACCGCTGGTTTGGTTTTGAGCTTACAGACACCAAATCTTCCATCTGTTTGTGTTTCTGTGTCCCCCTTTATACCCGTTGCTAGAGAGTTCCTGGATAGGCTTGTGGCTTACACTTAGCTGGCACGCTGTACTTCGTGACAGACTTTTTACATACAAATATCACCCCTTGAGCATGTTATTTATTTTTTCCATATTTGCCATGACCCTGACTCGTCCACTGTTTCATCCCTGTTACCTCATGTTTATTTTGTGAGCATCATAAATCCTTTGCAAATGAAGTAGAGCAAAACAGTACATATTTCCGCTGGAAGCAAGGCAGGGCCTCGGATGGTGCAGAAGACAGACGTGGGTTGAAAGCCACTCCACTCCTCACCCTCAGAGTGGCTGTGAGCAGCTTATGGCCACTCTCCAAACGTCCCCCTCAGGGTGTGCTGTGTCGGTGAGGTGGTGACTGTGATGTGTCAAACACCGGGCCCAGACAGCAATGCCACCTGGTAGGTATTAGCTCATCCATATCTTCCAGCATGGCGATCCCAGTCAACAGGATTTCTACATTAATCGATGCTTCATTGAGAATACAAAATATGTACCATACCATGTTTGGTAGGTGTGAGTCAATTCCAGCACCCGTGAGAGCTTCTCCCCTCAGAGGACCAAAGCGCTCACCAGTTTGCAGAGTGAATAAATGGCCTGGGACACCTTAGGTATTGGCAGGATCGTGCCCATTCCTGTCTCCAATTTTGTAAAAATCACCCTAATGTGCAAAAGGTACTCAAGGGTGAAGATGCAGCTGTAGCTTGTGATCTTATTTGAAGTGGGTTTTCCTCTCTCGGCAATAGATGATTTCTGGTTGTTGATATGACTTCAGAACGCTGGAGTCCGGGGTGTCAGAGAATTCAGACGTCATCTGACACAAGCTCCCTGGCATCTACCCCCGCCATCCGAACATCCGAATTCCCTCTGCTGGCTTTGCTGGGATTGGGAATCCTTTGGGGGCTGAAGTAGGGGTCTCCTGTTCTAACCTCAGTGTTGGCCTCTTGTTCCCATTAGCCTTGTGGGGGTGCCTGGGAAGCTGCATCCTGTGGAAAGATGGAAGATCAGATGACGGCCTCTGGTCAGGCTCGGAAATATGTGAATGCCTTCTCAACCCGGACTCTGGTCATGTGAGACGTTTCTCAACAAGCATTATGGTTTTCAGAACACTTCAGATTGACTTGGGATATATCATTCCTCTACATGAAACTTTTCATGAATGGGAGAAGAGCCTATTTTTGTTGTGGTACAACAGTTGAGAGCAGCACCAAGTGCATTTAGGTGGATGAAATCTCGGATTTCACCCAACTAAAAGGATTTTTTTAAAAATAAATAAATAAAAACAGTCTTACCTAAATTATTAGGTAATGAATTGTAGTCAGTTGTTAATATCCTAATGCAGATTTTTTTAAACATAAAATGAATTATCTGTATTTTAGAGGATCCAACGGACCAGTATTTTTTTCCTGTGATGAGGTTTTTGAAATTTTACACACAAAAAGGTACTCCAATATTTCACTTTTCTCAACCACTAAACACAATGCATTACTGTAAATGTTGGCTTAATACCTTGGGATCATTAATCAAGATTGTAAATGCTCATTTATGGTTAATAACATTGGAGGTACATTTATTGTACTAAGCCATTTTATGAGTTTTTTTGTTAGCTTGCTTTAAAAATTATTACTGTATGAAATAGTTTTATAAAAATTATATTTTTATTCAGTAATTTAATTTTGTAAATGCCAAATGAAAAATGTGTTTTGCTGCTATGGTTTTAGCCTGTAGACATGCTGCTAGTATCAGAGGGGCAGTAGAGCTTTGGATGGAAAGAAAAGAAACTTGGTGTTAGGTAATTGACTATGCACTAGTATTTCAAACTTTTTTATTTTTTATATATATATATGTACTTTTTTTCCCCTTTTGTAATACATTGGAAAAGTTGTTTGGGAGATTTTGCATTTGTTGTTGTTACTGGTTTTTTGTTGTTGTTATTGTTGGTTTATAAGAGCATGCATTGCACTTCTTTTTTGGGAGATCTGTGTTGTTGATGTCCTTTGTTTTGTTTTGAGTTCACTCTCACTGTTCTTTAATTCAGAGGTTAGGTGTTTGATCAGCGTCCCCCGGTTTCTGGGTGTATGGTCTTAGAACTGCCATACAGCCTGTGTTTGCAGCTGGAGTCAAGAGACTAGGGTCGATAGCCAGTGGCTGCCTTACGAACATTTGGTGCAAGATGGTCGGCACTGAACTTTGATATGACAGTGTACTTACTGCCTTGTAGAGAAATAAAGCTGTGTCCTTATTTTACTTACTTTCGGCTTCTCTCTTGTGATTGTGGATGATAGTTATACTTCTAAGAAAATGGAGTGAATTCAGAACCCTTTTCTTGTGATAGTAATTTGTGCCCCACTTGAGTTTCATGTGAAGGAGCCAAGGATCCTTACTTTAGAGAAAGAAGAACCAGCAAACCAGGGTCAATAATTTACGAGGTAACCACGAGCAGAGTGACAACTGGGAGGAATCCTGCAAACGTATTAGGGTTCCAGCAGCACTGGAACTGGGATAATGTGTACTGCTACTACAGGTGTGGGGCGGAGTAGGAGGACCACAGGGCTAGTGCACACACATGGGTACAGGCCTGAGGTACACGGTCATATGGAGATGGAGAGCCGTGGGTAGGAGGGGCCTTGACCTTTGGGGACCCCACAGGGAGACAGCCAAGGGTAATGCCTGACTTGACTTCTATCCCTCCCATCTCTGGCAAGGGTCCTCATTCGCAGAACCAACCAGAAGCTAGAGGGCAAAGGAACACCCAGATGTAAGGCCAGTCAGCCTGTGAGGGCAGAGCCAGAGGACATTTATCTGTTGAGGCAAGAGTAGGGCATCCCAGTAGAGTCACCCATGAGGTTTACCTTCCTGTTTTACAGATGGCCTCCACTGCTCTGCCATCTCTCTGCTCACCGATCTTTGCCCTGGGTTACAATCGCCCTTTCACGTAGATTCCTTACAATTTTCTCTAGTCACTGGGGTCCACTCAGCCTTTGTATTCTCACATGCATGATGCACCCGGTGGTTCTAGAGCCAAGGATTTTTTACCCCAACTCTAGGCTCTAAGACTGTCTAGGAAAAAAAGAATGAATTAAAAAACTGTTTAATATTCTTTGATTATCTTTTTGAGAGGTAGTAATACATCATCCCTAAGACAGTTTTTATTTTTTTTAAAGATTTTATTTATTTATTCATGAGAGACACACAGAGAGAGGCAGAGACACAGGCAGAGGGAGAAGCAGGCTCCCTGCAGGGAGCCTGTTGTGAGACTTGATCGCGGACCCCAGGATCACTCCCTGAGCCAAAGGCAGACGCTCAACCACTAAGCCATCCAGGTGACCCAAGACAGTGTTTTTGTATTCATGAACTCTCCAATGTACGTGCTAGGTGCTGACTCTGCCCCTTACCAGCAGTTTGAATTCTGACAGGTCACTGACCTTTCTGAGACCTTTTTTCCATCTGTGCAATGAGTTCATTCCTATAATGAAATCTTGTGAAGTAACACACTATCCCAGTGTTTGCTATTACATATGCTTTCCATAATTAAGTAATGCATGCCATGTCGTGTGCCAGATGTTCAACTAATGATGTGCATTGCTGATTACAGAGTTAAACGTAGAGGTCAGATTATAGCTCATAAAATAAATTAATGGCAAGAGTGAATCCAGCATTATACAGAACTGAAATAAATATTTACTTCTCCAACAAGCATGCGACCTAATAACTGGAAGCTAAATGAAAAATAGTGCAGATTTAGGTTATATGTACAAATACACTCATTTGACACCCATTTCCTAAGCATCTCTAAGACATTTATTTGTCCTGGTCTTTTGTTTTTAGGCATTCTCCTCTCCATAGCAGAGATTAAGGTAGTAAAATGAATGGAAAGAGCATTTCTTACTACTCAAAGGAAAGGTTGTCCTTTTGCATTCCTCTTTGTAAGGCTTTTGTCCACATGTGCACATCTGGAGAATAGAAGAGATACCAAGATGACTCTGATTTGTCTCCCAGTTGATAATGGGATTAAAAATTCAAGAGGAGAAAGAAGTGCAGGGAGAAATTTCTTGGTTTCTTTTGAAATTATAAAATGTTATAACTGGAAGGGACTGCAGAGATCACAAGGGGCTTCTCCTGTTTAGTCACTCCTAGAGCCCAACCAACTGGTCTGAATTGAATTCAGACTCTGCCCTTTCCCAGCTCTATGACTTAATGTAAGTTGTACTGAATCTCTCCAAGCTTCATATTACTTATAGTATGTTTTCACCTATATTGGACGTAAAGGTACATCTCAAGGTTGTAGGATATTTTGAAGATTACGTGACAGAGTAAACGCATTCTGGCATCTTTGTAAAATGTTGCAGTGCCTACTGATTAGCACTGACTTATGATCAGTCAGAGAAAAAAATCATGTCTATTACCTAGCAATGGAGACGTGAATACCACTGAAACCCATGTCCCTGGTTGTGTTGAATCTTTTCCTTGTATTCAAACTAACTTTAAATCTAAATTATGTCTTCTCAAAATATTTCTAATCACTCAGATGTCATTATTTCATGGGTTTTCCCTTTTCATACAAATGTTTGTGGGAAATACAGGGCATATTTTCCCTCAAGCTCGTTAGTTTCTAATCTGAAAAATAAAAACAGTAGATAAAATAAGATATGCAGGCCTCTTATACCACACTTAAAATATTTTCAAGCTTATTACTTGTTTTTCTTCTCTAACTCCACTATTATAATTTTTCCCCCTTATTTGCTGTTTTTAGAGAGCAGAGTGGAAAGGAAGTCAGCTAAAATGCAAACCTCTTTTTAGGGGCCCCTGGCAGGCTCAGTCAGTAGAGCATGAGATTCTTTATCTCAGGGCTGAGTTCAAGCTTTATGTTGGGTGTAAGGATTACTTAAAAATAAAATCTTTAAAAAAAAATAAAAGATAAAATGCAAACCTCTTTTTAAAAACAAAATTGCCCTTGGGGTGCCTGGGTGGCTCAGTCGGTTAAGCATCTGCTTTCAGCTCAGGCCATGATCCTGGAGTCCCAGGATCGAGCCCTACATCAGGCTCCCTGTTCAATGGGGAGTCAGCTTCTCCCTTTCCCTCTGCCCCTCACCTTGCTTGTATTCTCTCTCTCTCTCTCTCTCTCTCTCTCTCTCAATAGGAAATTAAAGTTGCCTTGTATATAATTATATATAGTAACTTTGAGAACTGCAGCAAGATGAGGCTGAACTATAAATCTTAAAGAAGCTTAGTATTTTAGTAATAAATAAGCAATAATTATTTTTCATTAACGTTCAATGGAAAAATTCTTGATGTAAGTGAGAAAATTGGAAAGACTGCTATCTGCCTTATGGACCATATTTATCAATTAGCACCTACTATGTGCTAAGGGCTGTGTTTGAGGTTGGGGTTAGAGTTCTCAGAACATCAGAGCTGAAAATCCCTGCCAAATGGGAGCTTACATTCTGGAGGGAGATACAGATGAAGTCAGTGGACAATGACAGTAGAGTCAGTCATATCTGGGGTCAGAGAGACAAGAGAGCACTAGATCTAGACTTGGAGGAGCAGTGCAGCCTTCCTGCAAAATTGGCCTGTAGCAGGACTGACAAATAAAGCCAAACTAGAGCAGGGCTGGAGTTGGAGGGGCCATCGGGATGAGGGAAATATCTGAAATTTCCTGGAGAAAAATACCCAAATATAATGACTTGTCTTACTTTAAATTCATGATGACAAACTGCAAGAGGGCACTCAGGCAATTCCACTTGATGATATTCTCTAGTATATTCTTGATGTCCTGGCTTAGGACATCAGAGAGAAGATAAAAGCATCCACCTCCCCACCCCAACCCTGTTCCTAGAAAAACCCATGTGCCAAGGTCCTTGCACTTTTTTTTTTTTTTTAATTTTTATTCATCTATGATAGTCACAGAGAGAGAGAGAGGCAGAGACACAGGCAGAGGGAGAAGCAGGCTCCACGCAGGGAGCCCGACGTGGGATTCGATCCCGGGTCTCCAGGATCGCGCCCTGGGCCAAAGGCAGGCGCCAAACCGCTGCGCCACCCAGGGATCCCCGGCCTTGCACTCTTAACGTGGATAAGCACTCCCAGTTGCAATCAGAGGCCAGCCCTTCTGTTTGGCCTCTGCAAGCTTATATCCTTGTACCCTCCAGGGCCTCATTCTGCAGATAGGATCTTTCTCCTGTATCATAATGTCTTCCTCTCTCCTGAATCATTCTTATCACATTAATATGGTCTACATCTCCCAGCAGTAATATCACCATCATACAGCCCCATTTATCTGCTCTTCTCAGCAAAACTACTTATGGGATCTTCTATGGTCTTGGCCACCACTTCCTCATGTTGCCTTCTCCAGCAGTCCACGTTGTGTGAACTTTCATTGCCCCTGCTCCACCAAGCTCACCCGTGTCAATGTCTCTGATGGCCTCCATGTTGCAAACTCTGCTCTTGCTCATAGGCCTCATTTTACTTCAGCTATTGGCAGCCATCTACAGAATTGACACTCCCACTTTCTTAAACTCCTTTCTCCTCTTAGCTCTAGGGCACCACCCTCTCAGTTTCCCTTCTTCCTTACTGGTTTCCTCTAGTTAAAGACCAAAAATTCAAACAAGCAAATTTAAAGATCTAACTGACTTTCTTCAAACAAACAGAAGGGAGCTCCAAGGAATTGTGCCAAATAGAAAACTTTTATAGGCATATATGGGCCGGGGTGGGGAGTGGGTGATGGGAGTGGTGGCAGGACAAGGAAGTTATTAGTGAAAATCGTTTCAGGCAAGGTTATCTTACCTTAGGAGGAGAGGCAGGAGGTCTCTTCATGCAGATGACCTTGCTGGTGCTAATCAAGAAATTCCAGACTGAGTGGTTTAAAATTCCACTCCTGGGAGAGGCTGAAACTGCAGTGAGGTTTACTAAGTCTTAGTGGTACTTAGCATAAGTGACTCCATGTTGGACCTGTTGTTTCTTTTTAACACAGTTTGATACTCTTCTCCTCTTGGCCTCCAAGAGGCCCTTTCTTCCTTCCTCTCCATCATTCTTCCCAAGGGACTTTATTACTGCTGTGGCTTTAATTATCATCTGTATCTTTAGCCCTGACCCCCTTCCAGAACTCCAGACTCCTGTACCCTATTCCATGTTAACATCTTCCCCACATAAACTTCTTAAATTTAATATGAATGAAATGAAGCTCATAATCACTCAAAGCTTCTATTTTTCTCATTTTGTCCTCATTCTCATTTGCATCAGTTAGCCCTCATTTCTTCATTTCCCAAGCCAAAAATGGTCATCTTTGATTTTTCCCTTTACCTTGTCAGCATTCCTTACGGCCTATTGCTCAGAGCGATCTGAGGACTCCACCTTGAGAATATACCACCTTAAACGTATCACATTTCTGCACTGTCAGTAATTAAGATTTTATTGATTTATTCATGAGAGATACACAGAGAGAGATGCAGAGACATAGGCAAAGGGAGAAGCAGGCTCCCTACAGGGAGCCCAATGCAGGACTCAGTCCCAGGACCCCAGGATCACGCCCTGGGCCAAAGGCAGATGTTCAACCACTGAGCCACCCAGGCGTCCCATTAATGATATTAATGATATTAATGATATTAATATCATTAATGATATTATGATATTAATGATATTATTAGTAATGATACAATATGTATTAAGTGCTCATGATATGCTAGGGAAGAAGGGAGAGGAAGGGAAGGGTCCTGGCAGAGGGAAAAAGAATGGTGATGTCTGAGAGATCAGAGTGAGGGGAAAACGAAAGGGAAACCTAGGGACCCAGGAAAAATACAGGGCCAGCGAGTGAAGTCTGTTACCACCCTCAAAGAGTTTGAACTGGGGGGATCCCTGAGTGGCTCAGGGGTTTAGTGCCTGTCTTTGGCCCAGGGCATGAACCTGGAGTCCTGGGATCGAGTCCCACATCGGGCTCCCTCATGGAGCCTGCTTCTCCCTCTGCCTATGTCTCTGCCCCTCTCTCTCTCTCTCTCTCTGTGTGGGTGTGCCTCATGAATGAATAAAATAAATAAAATCAAAAAAAGAGTTTGAACTGTGTCCTTACAGACATAGGAAGCCAGTGAATGTTGAATTTCTCTGCTATAGGCAGGGAAATAAAATGATTAATTTATACCTGACTTACATAAATAATTCTGTTCAAATCCCTCTTTATAAAGATACCATAAAATGAAACCTCAGGTTAACAGACCCAAACAATTGCAGGAACTAAATTTTATACTCAGTTCATTGGGGTTTACACCGTACATTTCCTGCTGTGTCTTAATTTCGAAGGAATGTGCTGTAATCCCAGAAAATCTTATTGAAAAATACCTTTTGCTATGAAGTTCATCAAGGCTATTTTCACATTTTATAGTATATAAATAATTAGTATAGGAAAATTTGTTTGCATAAAAGACCTTTTGCCTTTAAGAGGGGTATATTTTCGGGATCCCTGGGTGGCGCAGTGGTTTGGCGTCTGCCTTTGGCCCAGGGCACGATCCTGGAGACCCAGGATCGAATCCCACGTCGGGCTCCCGGGGCATGGAGCCTGCTTCTGTCTCTGCCTCTCTCTCTCTCTCTCTCTGTGACTATCATAAGTAAATTTAAAAAAAAAAAGAGTGGTATATTTTCAACCAATAACCAGTAATTTATCCATAACTTTCCCTGTCATTTTCAAAAGCCAAATCTTCCACTGAATTTTTAAAATATGGTATAATTCTTGCTCATTAAGGAATCCTGACAATATTTGTTCTTGAAGGTGTCTTCAGCTTACTTTTATATTTATTTTCTTTTACTCTTTAATCTAGAACACATTCATATAGTCCAGTGATTTTCAAACTTTTTTGGGCATCAGAAACATACTGGGAACTTGTTTAAAATGGAGATTCTTGACCTCACTCTCAGGGATTCTGATTCATATGTCAGGTGTTGAAGTAGGAATGTTTCACAAGCTTCCAGGTGATTCTAATGCAGGTGATCTCAGGGGACCACTCTAGAAACCCTGCCTTAGGAAAAACCTTTTATTCCCCCAAACCTTGTGCTTTCCTTATTATAATCCTCATAGATTTCAATTCCTGTGGAGCCCGTAATTCTTCATGAAAATGTCCACTGATCTACAGAATATTAGAAAAATATTAAGCCCATCACTATAAATAGAATTTCTTAAATCCAGAAAATCATTATATTACAGATATTGGTAATTAAAGCTAAACTTAGCTATCAGATCTATCTTTTGTTTGATTTTTACAATATGTGGAAAGGGTAATTTTACAGTATGTCCGAATCTCTTCAATAATATGGCTCTATTACACACAACTTACCAAAAGGGAATTTATAGCTAAAAAAGTTTAGCTCATAAACAAAATACAAACACCATTTCCATCCAGAAGTCCCTTGTTCTAAACCAGTCTCTGATCAACTTGCTGAAAGCTTATTCAAGTCACTTTACACCTCTGTACTTTGGGATTTCTATTTAGATGGAGGAAGTATTTAATCCTGTATATAGTTACAAAGCACATGGAGGTTGTCAGATCAAAGACAAATAAAATTCAAAGAAAGTTGTGAGTATCCCAAAGACACTGGAATACGAAAGATAGAATAGTGAGGTTTTCCTGCTGGAAAGCATTCTCTGAAATAAATTTGCAAGTTAACAAATTATCTTTAGCCTGTGTTTGGGGACAGATGTTAAGAAACATGTATCCTGGTTAAACGTAGTGAGTGAAAGTCATAAATAAATGCCACTTCGTTGGGAAATTCCACCAAATGACAGTGAAGGGCAAAGTAAGGAGCACAAATACACAAGTCAAAGAGAATAGAAAACAAGTAAGAGATTTTTGGCCAAAAGTCTAAATTATTCATTTATTCTACAAACATTTATTGAGCACTTTCAAAGCAATGCAGAATCAAAAATTCTATAAATTTTATATAGATCAAATTTATGGAATATAAATTATATATATTATAATTAATTATAATTGATATATAATATAATATATTATAATTAACTATTATACATATATATAATTTTCAGATTACTGACAGAACAACACTGTCTTGGATACCCCCAAAAACTACTAAGAAAATGGTCTGTTTCAGATTTGCTGTTTTATAAGCCAAATTTTTTAAAGACTAAATGTCCTTTTTCATGTTTTAGCATATCTGACATCAGGTGTGTCTTTAACATAGCCTGATTTATCTTGTTTTGAAAATTGTTATTAACTCCATAGAGTCTTTTAAGGAAAAGCTTAGAACTTACAAGCAGAGATTTCTGAAAAGACTCCCAAACTTTTTTAAAAAGATTTTATTTATTTATTTATTTATTTATTTATTTAAGAGAGAGAGTGAGCAAGAGAGAAAGAATACAAGTGGAGGGAGGAGCAGAGAGAGTGAGTGAAGCTGACTCCCCACTGAGCAGAGAGCCAGATGCAGGGGTGAATCCTGGGACTCCAGGATCAGGACCTGAGCCTAAATCAGATGCTTAACTGACTGAGCCACCCAGACCCCATGACTCCCTAACATTTTAGGGGTACCTGGGTGCCCCAGTCAGGGGAGCATATGAATCTGGATCTCATGGGTGGTGACTTTAAGTCCCATGTTGGGCATAGAACTTATTAAAAAAAAAAAAAAGACTCCCCTTTAGTTACAAATTTTTAGTAATAAAATCCACAAGTGTTCAGCCCCCACAAATTTTGTCTACTTTTCACAAGCACATCAGAGCCACATGCTTACCTGTGGCTCATGGGTTGGAGCATGTCTAAACCACTCCAGGGCGGGATTCCCCTTTTATCTTCAGTGTCTAACCCAATGCCCAACATGTAGAAGGTGCTTACTACATATTTGGAAAATCCATGAAAGAATGTGAGTTAGCATCCCTGCATGGTCTCATGACCTACCTATGAAAATAGTCAAATAATTCATCTTGCAGGGTCTGTGTTTGCTCAGCAATAAAATGAGTATGGATGAGTTCAGCTATAGACTCCTTCCCATTCTACCCATCTCCAAGTAGGTGAAGTTGTTAAGATGCTGCATGTGAGATACTACAGTCATTGTAGAGGATTTATTGGATGGGTGTATTGTTCATGAAAGTAGTGCATTTGATAACTGCTGGCTAACCTATGCCTCCCTCTGCATTCCTATGCTGAAGTCCTAACCTCCAGCATTTCACAATGTGACTGTTTGTACAATAAAGACTTTTGAATGGGGGTAATTAAGGTAAAATGAGGTCATATACTGATGTCCTTATAAGAAGAGGAGATTAGGACACAGATACACACAGAATGCCCATGTGAAGACACAGGAAGAAGATAGCCACCTACGGAACAAGGAGAGAGGTCCTAGAAGAAAACAACCCTGCCCGACACCTGGATCTCAAACTTCTGGATTCTAGAATTATGAAAAAATAAATTGCTGTTGGTTAAGACGCCACTCTATGGCACTTTGATATGATAGCCTTAGCAAAATATACAATAACATTTGCTAATCACCAATTGTATAAGAAGAGGAAAGGAGTTTCTATACTTTGGGGGTCCTCCCATCTCTGTTCGCAAGCCTGGAATTGCTGCTTAAATGGGAGTCCTTTATTCCAAGGAACTCAACAATAATCTGTTGTGTCACCTAAATGCTACTGATATATGGAAGCTCTCCGTGTGTTTTATAGCTAATTTGTATAACTTTACTAGAATCAATTAACCAGCTGTTTCCATCATGCAAAAATATTAAATCTACTCTCTAACACTTGTGTGAAAAATGCTTGTCATAGAATGGAAGTTGGCAAATTATGACCCCTGGCCAAATCTGGCCCACTGCCAGATTTAGTAAATACAATTTCATTGGGACACAGCCACGCCCTTTTATTAACATGTTGTCTGTGGCTGGTTTCCCACTACAGTAGCGGAGATGAGTAGTTGCGATAGAGAACACATGGCCTGTAAAGTCTAGAATATTTATTATCAGGCCCTTTATAGGAAAAGTTTGTGACCCTAGCCCTTGAGGAAAAACAATTGAAAATCACAGTAGCAGGGCACCTGGATGGCTCAGTCAGTTAAACATCCGACTCTTGATTTCAGCTTAGGGTGTGGTGAGATTGAGCCCTGCATCAGGCTCCATGCTCAGCTGGGAGTCCACTTGAGATTCTCCCTCTCTCCATCCCTGTCCCTCTCCCCTGACTCCATCACTACATGCACATGCTCACTCACTCGCTCTCCCTCAAATAATAAATAAATAAATCTTAAAAACAAAAGGAAAAATCACAGCAGCAGTTCTATTATTAGTGTTGGAGATAATGGATTCTGCTTCAGTTAGACTGACCTGATTTCTCCTGGGCCCTTTTGTTGGCTACATGCCATGACTGCTTTTGTTTGGGAGTTGAGAACATCTAACAGGTTAAACCACTACCAACATTTGACAGATTTTGACTACAAATATGGCAACTTCATGTGACTCAACCGAGTACTTCAGGCTCCTTCACTTTGCTCAGTTTCAATTCCCCATTCCCTTTGTAGACTTCCAACTATTTTAGTGATTCTCAACCTTGGCTACATATCAGAATCACCTGGAAAGCTTTTAAAACGTTAATGCCTAGGTCACACACAGAACCAGTTGAAGCAGACTCTCTAGGGGAAGAGCCCAGCATTTGGTATTTTGGATGTACCCCAGGTGATTCTAATGAGCAGTCAGGCTTGAACACTCCTGAGCTATGAAGAGCTTTTGGCAATACCTAGTTGCTGGGTATTAGGAACACCTTCTACCTAGATAGAAGAATGTGGGCAATTATAAGGAATGATGGGGATAACCACTCCTCCATATAAGTCTGCATCAATCACCTGAAGGGCTTTGTGAAATCATAGACTATGGATCCCACCCCCAATTTCTGATTCTGTAGGCCTAGGGTAGGGCTGAGGAATTTGCATTTCTAACAAGGTCCCAGGTCATGTTACCAACACTCGCTTAGGGTACACACTGTGAGAACCACTGTTCGATTAGTATCTTCCCTGGGCACAGTGCCTAGCTCAGAGTAAGGTGTTCATGAATGTTTGTTGAACAGAAATTAGAGAATTGTGGCTGAAGGAAAAGCTAGTGACTTCTCTATGCTAGGTGCTAGGGATATGGCAGTGAACAAGACAAGCAGCCTCTGTCCTCATGGAATTTATGCTTTAGGGAAAAGCACAAAACTTCAGGGGTGACAAAAAATACAAAAATACTAATTCAAAAAGATACATGCACCCCTATTTATTGCAGCATTATTTACAATAGCCAAATTATGGAAGCAACTCAAGTGTCCATCAACAGATGAATGGATAAAAATCTTTATCCATTCATCTGTTGATGGACATATATATAGGAATATTACTCTCCCATGAAAAGAATGAAATCTTGCCATTTGCAGCAACATCTGGAGAGTATAATACTAAGCAAAATAAGTCAGAGAAAGACAAATATATGATTTCATTCATGTGGAACTTAAGAAGCAAAACAAATGAACAAAAAAAAAGACAAACATAAAAGGAGGCTCTTTAAAAAAAAAAAGATTTATTTATTTATTTGAGAGAGAGAGACCTAGAGAGAGCACAAGTGGGAAGTGAAGAGAAGAGGGAGAAGAAAAAGACTCCCTGCTGAGCAGGGAGCCCAATGCAGGGCTTGATCCCAGGACCCTGAGATCATGACACTTAACTGACTGAGCCACCCAGGCACCCCAGGAGACTCTTAACTATAGAAAATCTGATGATTTATTTAGGGGAGAGGGGAGTGAGGAGATGGGTGAAATAAGTGGAAAAAAAAAAAACCCTCAAAAAAAAAAAAAAAAGATCTTCAAGGGTGAATATAAATATCACAAAAGAAAAACGTGGAATGCTACTGCAGCACATAGAACTCCCCTGGCCTAATGGTTCCTGGCCCTCTGAGAAACTTCTTTTAAATTCCATGTTGCTAAGGTTTATCATCACTAGGTCAACTGGAATCTAAGAACAGAACACTCATTTGGGAAAATACATGGGTGGGAGGGGTGGGCGGTGAGGAGGAGGGAGGGAGAGAATGGGAATGAAAGCAAGCTGGCGGATAGATTTTTAAAAAGTGCAAAACGTATGTTTGGCCAGAAGTCAGAACTGTTCCTACTTTGGTCTTATTACCACCTCTATTAGTCAGCTCGAGCTGCCATAACGAAATACCACAGACTGGGTGGCTTAACAGAAATTTGTTTTCTCACAATCTGGAGACTAGAGGTCTGAGATCAGGGTGCTACCATGGTCAGGATCTGATGAAAGTTCCCTTCCTAGCTTGTAAATGGCCACCTTCTCACTGTATCCTTACATGGCCTTTCTGTAGTGTGTGCGTGTGAAGAGAGCAAGAGACTCATCTTCCCCTTCCTCTTCTCTCATAAGGCCACCAGTCCTATCAGATTGGGACCCCATCCTTATGACCCCACTTAACCTTAATTACCTTATAAAAAACCTGTCTCCAATTGAGTCACATTGAGGGTTAGGGCTTCATATAGGAAATTTGAGGGAACATACTTCAGTTGATAGCAACCATATAAACACAGGCTTATTTCATCAAATAAATATTATATTGCCTTTAATATATCTAAGCTCCTAAAACAGTAGGAGGAAAGACATGGAGGGATGATTGAAGACGATGTAGCTCATTCCTCTGTTCCTCTCACATACATATAGCTTTTGAAATGCCAGGATGTCTTAGAATGAGAGAGGTCTCCATTTTCATTTATCTAAGCTGCTCAAGATTGCAAAGACCAAGGACACATTTAAACCCAGGCCTTATGGAGAACAAGACGGTTGTCCAGGATATCAAGGCAGCTGTGGATGGCCCAGTTGCTCCAGATGGTCTTCCACTCCCATGGCTCAGTTGCAGTTCTCTTCCAGCCACTCTGGTTCTAAAGCACTTCCCATGACATGTGCTCCCTCAAGCCCCTATCCACCTTCCTTGCAACAATTATAGCCTTTTTTATCTCCAGAACCAGTTAGGTTGACATGACGGTTTTCATCCTGGGCTTCACTTTTTAATCGTTTTCTACAGACTCTGTCATCAGAGACCCTCATTTCTCAAGCCAAAATCCAGATAATCTTTTCCGTAAGGAAATCCATGAATAATTTACTACTTTGGGTCACCTGACTGGCCCAGTTGGTGGAGCATAGGACTCTTGATCCCGGGCTTGTGAGTTCGTGCCCCATGTTGGGGGTGGAGTTTCCTTAAAAAAAATTATAATGTACTACACCAATAATAGAGTTAGGTGGGGTAAAATATTTCCTTACTCTTTACTCAGCAGGGCAGTTGCCTAAATTCCTCCAAAATTCCTTCTTTCTGATCCTCTAAACACACCCCTCTGAGTGCTCTCTGGGTGGGTGGTAACAGTGTGCAAACATCTGCTAATTCCCAAACTGAGTGGTTGTGGTTTTAGCAATGAGAGGAAGAGTCACTGGGGTTTTACTTACTGGAGAAACTCCCAGCAGCCAGTCAAGCAGCCATAGAATTTCCCCCACCCAATTTACACACACACACACACACACACACACACACAAAACAAACAAACAAAAACTAGTAGCTTGCATTGGAATTTGTGGGGTTCCCAATGCCATAAGTTTTGAATTCATTTGTAAGACTGAAATTTTCCTTTGGTTAGACACTTGTATCAAGTGAGTGGCATGGCATGAAATAGTATGTTCCAGGGACAGAATATCAGTTATTGGGCTATGTGGGCATTATGGTTTTAAAGCAATAGAATATTTCTGGGGCCTCTTTTCCTAGCTCCCAAAGCACATATTGACTGCTCTCCCTCCTGATATCCAGCTGTATCACTCTTCAAGAGTTGCCTTGTCTCTTCTTTCCATCACTGTACATGTTTTTTAGTGTTTTGTGCTCGTGGGGCTTTACCCTTCATCTTGGACATCTGGGCCCTTTGGCAGAGCCACAACGTGGTCTGGTCTCCTGTCCTACATTCCACAATTCCATGATTCCTTTCCATGTCTTTCATTTTTGTTTGTATCACTATTGAGAGGGTAGTCAAGAAAGAAAGAAAGAAAGAAAGAAAAGAAAAAGAAGCAAGCCCAAAATATGACTCAGAGCTGCAGTAAAGGAACATTCTCTGGGCCAGCAGGCAGAAGTTGCATTCTCGCCAACCCTTCCTATCAGCAGGCAAGCAATGCCTCCATTCAGACTATGTGAGTCATTTTGAAACTGATTGCAGTTGGCGCTTTTATTGGCATCCTTCCTTTGAAGTTGACTTTCAGATCATCAGTGGTTTGTCTGCAGACCCTGGTGCCAAGGTGAAGTGACAAACTTTGCTCACAAAGCAATGTTCTTAACAATGTTTTATTCTGGGCTACAAAACTGTTTGGTTAAAAGAGAATATAGAGGGATTGATTGGTACATGGATAGGAATAGGTAGATGGGTATGATAGAGCAAGTGTTACAAAATATTAATTATAGAATTCAAGCAGTGAGCATATGGGTATTACTTTAAAATTCTTTCAACTTTTCTGGATGTTTAAATATTCACAAGGAAAATGTATGAGGGAAAGAAGTTCAACTTCAGCAGTGAGGTTAGTAGTAGACGCTTGAAAAGCTGAACATGCAACTAAGACTGTGGAGGCATTTTTTTTTAATTAAATGACTTATTGATAGTTATTATTTCCCTACTCAGTATTTTCCAAGTTAAAGACATGGATGTCATATTTAAAAAGAAGGGATTAACATTTTGAACACCTTACATGTAACATACTAGCAAATTCTGAACCACTAATTTATTAACACATGGATAAAAGCATAGCTTTTGGTGTCAGATGAGAATGGTAACATACCATGCCTTCCAATGAGCCAAGTTATTTAATCGCTCGGAGCCTTAGTTTTCTCAAGTATAAAATGGGCTGGGGGGTGGTGGTGCTGGTGAGGATTCACACATCTTAAAGTTATAAGGTTCAAAGACCATTTGCTCTTTAAATAATTAATTAGTCTGTAGAGGATAAAGCTACGTATAAAAGAAATCAACCATAAGAATTAAAAAGAATATGTTATTCTAATGTTTCAGACTAGCCCCTCAAAATTTGGCCAATGCTCTGTGAATAGCACCACTGCTGCATTTTGAAAGGTCGGAAGTCCAGAGGTGCGTGGGTGGCTCAGTTGGTTGGCTGGTGGACTCTCGATTTCGGTTCAAGTCATGATCCTGGGTCCTAGGATTGGGCCCTGTGGTGGGCTCCGTGCTCAGCAGGGAGTCTGCTTGAGGATTCTCTCTCTCCCTCTGAATCCTCCCCCTTCTCTTTCTCTCTCTCTCTCAAATAAAGAAAGAAATCTTAAAAAAAAAAAAAAAGGTTGGAGGTTCAGGAGATTCTCAAACTCACCATTTTTCTTCTGATGCACCTGAAACCCATCATACATTTAATGTTTTTTTTTTCACTCTTAGAGGGAAAAAAGATGGAAATAAAATGTTGTGACCTTTATTTTTTTTTAATTTTTATTTATTTATGATAGTTACACAGAGAGAGAGAGAGAGGCAGAGACATAGGTAGAGGGAGAAGCAGGCTTCATGCACCGGGAGCCCGACGTGGGATTCGATCCCAGGTCTCCAAGATCGCGCCCTGGGCCAAAGGCAGGCACCAAACCACTGCGCCACCCAGGGATCCCAATGTTGTGACCTTTAACTGTAAAAGTAAATTACACAAAATCTGTATTACCACAGAAAGATGACTTGCACATTATTGAAACTAATTAAATATGTCATGCTTGCAAAATTCCTGTGAGAAATCCTTGTCCCAGGTCACTGTTTGATGTTGCTACTAAGGATCAGAGAGGGACTTGCCCTTCTACCCTGCCTCAGAAGAGAAGTGGAACTAAGATAGTATAGCAAAGCAACACAAAACTTAGTGCCTTAAAATAACAGCCATTAATTATTTGTGAACCTATGCTTCTGCTCTTCTCAGCTGGGTCTCCTCAAGCACCTAGAATCCAGCTCTGCTTCTGGAATTAGCCCCATGGGGTACTGGGCTTGTTCACATGGTGGTTCAGCAGAGTTCCAAAAGAGCTGGCAGGTGGGCACAGTCTCTGGGGACCCAGGCTCAGAATGGGCATGATATCACCTCTTTCGAATTCTATTGGTCAAAGCAAGTTACATGCTCAGCCTAGAGTCAAGCAGAAGGAAAAAAGACCCCATCTCTTGATGGGAAGAACTACAAAGTCACATCACAAAGGGAGCAGAATAATTATAGCCATGTTTGCAAATAGTTTATCAAAATAATCACCACCTGGATCACTTTTACCCTGGAAGATGCTACTAAAAGTGTCAGCACATCTTCCCTTTTGAGGCAGATGTGTGAATGTGGATCAAATCCTCTGTTTCTGGATTGCCCATGAAAAGATAAGAGACCAATAACAAAAGATATCTTGTGAGCTGTGAAAAACAAATGCAATGATATCTGAATATTTCACAATTTTATTTTGGTTTTTTTTTTGTTTTTTTAATTTTTATTTATTTATGATAGTCACAGAGAGAGAGAGAGAGAGGCAGAGACATAGGCAGAGGGAGAAGCAGGCTCCATGCACTGGGAGCCTGATGTGGGATTCGATCCCGGGTCTCCAGGATCGTGCCCTGGGCCAAAGGCAAGCGCCAAACCACTGCGCCACCCAGGGATCCCTACAATTTTATTTTGGATGGAGAATAAAATAGCAATAGATAATCTCTTAGTCTCTGAGTCTTTTGATGTCATGACATTGATGTCTTGGTGTCATGGTTTATTTTTAAATAATCAAAATTAAATCTAGCTCAGAAAAACAGTTACTCCTACATTAGGAAAGTATCTTCTACAGTTTTGAAGCCGCACAGTCACAGGCATGTATAGAGGGCTCTCCAACAGGATCTTGATAAATGGCTTTTCTCCAGATGGAATTATGAAAGGCCTCAGATATCTGGTCTCCACAGGCTCACTTCATTAGCCATATTCCCATCAGATCCTCTAGATTCCTTAGCTGAAAATTAGATTTCTCCCCTCTGACCTTACAGAACATTTTATTTGTATCTCCCTTTGACACCTATACATTTCTTCATGTTATTTTATGTACATACATAGCTCATCTTCCTCACAAGATTTTTTGGTCACATCTTGTTTTCGTATCCATCTTTGTATCTCCCTTAGTATGTTAAAAGTACCTCTTAGATAGTAGGGCTGCTCTTTAGTTCCACTGGACATTCATGGTTGGTATCCATCTTGATTGCTTAGTAACCAACATGTGCCATTGGTAAGCACACACACAAGAATCAGTGGACATTGAATTCATTGTTATAGCAGATTATATACTCTAAAATATCCTCCTATTATTATTTTTAAAGATTTTATTTATTTATTCATGAGAGACACAGAGAGAGAGGCAGAGACCTAGGCAGAGGGAGAAGCAGGCTCCCTGCAGGGATCCCAATGCGGGACACGATCCCAGGACCCCGAGGATCACAACCTGAGCCGAAGGCACTCTCAACCACTAAGCTACCCAGGCACCCCAAATATCCTCCTATTAGAACATAACTAGATTTTGTATATATTTTAAGGCACATTTTTAAAAGAATCTTTTAGAATTTAACCAAAAGCTTGAGTTACCTAGGAGAAAATAATTCATATCAGCTCTGGAATGTGGAGGCTGCCACGTTAATCCAAGACCCTCAACGCAGTCTAAAGTGCTTCTAAGCCGGTAGTCATGGTAGGCAGAACTCTAAAGATGCTCCCACCCCCAAGATTCCTGTGCCCTAGCTATTCAATCAATTGCTAATCTAGGGGCTGCTATGAAAGAATTTTAAAGACCTAACTAAAGTCCCAAATCAGTCAGTCTTAATAAATATGTGACTGAGGGTTTGACTCAGGTTGGTAACCCCTTTATTTAAAAGTAGATGGAGGGCAGCCCAGGTGGCTCAGCAGTTTAGTGCTGCCTTCAGCCCAGGGCCTGATCCTGGAGACCCAGATGGAGTCCCACGTCGGGCTTCCTGCAGGGAGCCTGCTTCTCCCTCTGCCTGTATCTCTGCTTCCCCCACCCCCCCTCTCTCTCTCTCATGAATAAATAAGTAAAATCTTTAAAAAAAAATAAAAGTAGATGGAGTGCTTGGTGGGGGGCAAGGCTCAGTCAGTTAAGCATCCAACTCTTGATCTCAGCTCAGGTCTTGATCTCAGGGTTGTGAGTTCAAGCCCTGTGTTGGGCTCCACGCTGGATGGGGAGCCTACCTAAGGTAAGCGAGTAAGTAGTAAACAAATAAATAAATAAATAAATAGGCAGAGAAATTTCTCCAGAAAGTAGCCAAAGAGGAAGTAAGACAGATTCCAAGCGTGAGGGGGATTCAGACCCATTGTTGGCTTTGAAAACGTAGGGGGCCTCACAGAAGAGAGAAGCCTCTAGAAGCTGAGAATTGTCCCCATCTAACAGCCAGCAAGGAAATGAGGACCTCAGTCCTAACCGATGATGAGGATCTGAATTCTGCCCATAGCCCAGGTGAGCTGGGAAGCAGGTTCTTCTCCAGACCCTCTGGATCAGAGCTCAGTCCAGCCAACACCTTGACTTGTGCCTGCCAGGCCCTCAGCAGAGAACACAGGCCCTCCTGGAGCTGCTGGCCACACAACTGTGAGTGAATAAATGGGTGTTGTTTGAAGTTGCTATGATTGTGGTAATGTGTCCTGCAGCTGCATGAGCCTATGCAGTTGGAAGGTGTGAGGTCTGAAAAAAGCAGAGGGGGATATGAGTGGTCTATTCTTGAGAACTGGCTCGAAGGAAAACTGTCATCAGGCAAAATCAAGTTTCAGTTAGGCACAGAGATGGAGGCAGCATTCGAGTTTAACGCGACTGTCAAAATGAGAAGATGATATGATTAAGAGAAAGATGCTGACAAATACCATTATTAAATGTAGGGCTTGCTCTCTTTCTTTTCTTCTCTTTTCTTTCCTTCTTTCTTTCTCCCCTCTCTTGCTTTTTTTCTTCCTCCTTTCTCTTATTTCATAAAATCAAGGGATATGTAAATACGTTTACATTTTATAAGAACAGCTTTTCAGAAAGCAGAAGATAACCTGGGTAAAACTTCCCAGGCCCCCAAAAATTCCCCAAAGGGACAAAGACTACAACTGTGGAAGCTACTGGCATCTTGGTCTGAGGATCCCGCCAGGCAGAGCCAGCTCCTCTGCCTCCTCGTGGCACCCTCCCCGGCCCGGCACCGTGGAAAAACTGCCTTCCTGCCTGCTTACCTGGGCAAAGAACTGAGGCAGAAGAGTCCCAGATGGGCAGCCAGGTGGCTCAGCGGTTTAGCGCCACCTTCAGCCCAGGGCTGAAGATCCTGGAGACCCGGGATCAAGTCCCATGTTGGGCTCCCTGCATGGAGCCTGCTTCTCCCTCTGCCTGTGTCTTTGCCCCCCTCTCTCTTTCTGTGTCTCTCATGAATAAATAAATAAAATCTTTAAAAAAAAAAAAAAAGAGGAAGAGTCCCAGGAAGTTCTTGAGTGTTCGCTGTGAGATGAAGGGATGGGGAGGCCATGCATGTGCCATAAGCACCTGCCAGCAGGCCCCGCTTCATGCTGGCCTCGGGTCCACACACACAGCTGTACCTTGATGGCCAGAGGAAGGTAGGAGAGGACTCAGAGAAAAGTGGTGCATGTAAGCACAGGTCCAGGACTAAAACAGTAAAGGTGGGTCCTGTCCATGGCACTGCCACTATGGGCCTGGTGGCATTAGGCCCCTTCATCTTTCCTATGTACTGGTCTGTGTGTAGGGAGGGGCACAGGGCAGCAAGAAGACAGGTGCTCTCTTAGCTGACCTGAGGGAAATGTGTTTTGTTTTGTTCTGTTTCCATCTGGACACACTGTTAGTCGGGAGAGAACTGACTAAACGTACATAAAATCAGGGCGATGAGTTGTGGAACTTAAGACAGCATTCTATTGATCTGGCAACAGTATAAACACTTTTCCCCAATCAGGAAGTACCGCAGTCACGTAGGTATTTCTCAGTGTAAGATGATAGTTCAATAATACCATCTCTCCCTGTCCTGTCCACTGATTTCATGAACTTTCTGTTCATGGGGACATTTGCACAGCTTTGAATATGTACTTGGCTTGGCGCGCTTTTTTTTTTTTAACTTCCTTATTTATCGGCTTGATCATTTGTAATTTCTATATTGGCAACTGTTTATCTGGTGGAAAAAATCCAAGGCAAAGGTCGTAGTTACTATTTTTCTCCAAAATTACCCAGAGGTTACCCAGCAAGGCAAATACTCTTGCCAGGAGGAGTAAGAGAGCGTTTAATCCTCATAAAATCAGAGGTGTGCATGTGCTGCGAGTGAACCATAGCTGAGGCTGAACCATAAAGAATCCATAAATGTGAACCCCTGAGATTATGTAACCAGGTTTGGGTAATGGGCTATTTTCCATGGAGAGGGTCTTCAGCATTTGAGAGCACTCCGATCTCAGCAATATTACTTGGGAATTTGGGGCATGCAAATGACAAGAACTGAACACATTTTTTCTTTCTTTCTTCTTTCTTTCTTTTCTTTCTTTCTTTTCTTTCTTTCTTTCTTTCTTTCTTTCTTTCTTTCTTTCTTTCTTCTTTCTTTCTTTCTTCTTCCTTCCTTCCTTCCTTCCTTCCTTTCTTTCTTTTTTTTTTTCTTTCTTTCTTTTTTTAAAAAGATTTTATTTATTTATTCAAGACACAGAGAGAGAGGCAGAGACACAGGCAGAAGGAGAAGCAGGCTCCATGCAGGGAGCCCGACGTGGGACTCGATCTCTGGACCCAGGATGATGCCCTGAGACGAAGGCAGATGCTCAACAGCTGAGCCACCCAGGTGCCCCACCTTTTTTTTTTTTAAAAAAAACCTTCCCTTTTCCAGCCACATTTCCACACACATTCTGAACTCTAGCCAGGTGTCCCTGAACACATTTTCTATCTCAGCTATACCTTGCGGGGGGCCTGAGATGCCCTCTGGATGGTTGGAGGCAGGAAGACCCACTACAGGTTGTCTCTCCGGCCTCCTGTTGGTCAGCTGCATCCTCTCCAGACCACAGCAGCTGTAGACTCTTCTTGCCAAGCTTCTAGGTCCCAGCTCCAGGTGCGAACATCTCAGGGAGAGACGCTCACTGGCCCAGCGGGAGTCCGTGCCTGAGTGGGTCCGGTTTTCTAGGAGCAGCGTCTGTGCAGAGACTGTGCTCCAGTCATTTATAACGCAAGTGCTCTCAGGAGAACAGGAACAGGGGCAAGACAGAAAAAAAAAAAAAGAAACCAAATGGAAGTGTGATTTTAGGAGAAGTTCTAGTTTCAGCCTGATCCTGCCAGAAGCTCTGAGGTGCAAATGGTGCTCAGAGTTCGTCTGGACACAGGATAAGCTTGCGGCACTCTCAAACTCCCGCACCAGCTAGCCCCTATGTCACCCCAAGAGGCGTAAATTCCAGATGCTTCTGACTCCCTGCACTTGCTTGCAGGTGATACGTGAAAGCAAAGCATCTCCACTGGCTGCAGACAGGCCTCAGAAGAGAGTCACAAATGTGAGCTCTTAAATGCAAAATGCATCAAAGCCAGGGCACAGACACACAGATAAAAGTACCTGAAGGGATTGGTACAAAGAACCAGAAGTGTCTATTACACGAGGCTCTCCCGGGAGCAAGCGCTGTTATCAGAGCCTTGAGATTCTATGTACCTTTAGCTGGTTCAGGGACTCTCCCTCCTGACTAGTCACCATGGCCGAAATATGGGATTACACATGTTAGCATTTAGACTTCATAATTAGAATTAGGGAAAGCAGAAGCTCTCTCAAAGGAATAGGATAGATGGATAAATAGAATTGTCTTCGATAGCTACTCCCCAATATTAAACAACAGTGAAGCATTTTCAACCAGAATTCTGTAGATAACTTCCAAGCTTCAAGGAATCTTGGTACTGAGATCTAAACTGGAATATAGTATCATAAAGGATGCAACATCCTCTTCTTTATGATCTTTTTTCCTTCAATGATATTTACTCATGGAGATGCCATTTATAAAGAAGTCTCTAATAAAAAGAAAATTTCAGAAAACATTTATAAATAAAATGTATTTGAACTCATAGCAATGTTTGAGTAAAGATATGTTTATGGGGAACTGATCTGGCATCTTAGTATCTGTTATCTTAACCTAAATTTCAGGAAATAGATTCTACCTAAAATTTGTTGCTGAAAGTATTTTATTTCCTGGAAAACGATGCTTATAGCTAAGAGGGTATCATAGGTCTTTCTGATTTAAAAAAATTTTTTTAGGTGGAAGATAGTTAAAGGTAAATATTATAACTTACAGTTGATTCCAAAAAAGTACACATTTCCAAAACAAAATATCACAGGATATCACAAAGTAAATGTTTCTTTAGCTTATTCAGAAATCTGTAGTGAGGTAATTGTGATGAAGGATCCCCTGATAATTTGGGTTAAGAGTCCTGCAGAACACATCAAACACTATGGAAATCTGACAGATGCTTGGATTTCACTGAGACCGTTTTCCCAGGGTTACAAAATGTCTTTCTAGTTTACAAAATGCATGGCCAGATACACTGCGAACAGAAAGGAAAATGCGATCCATTTGTGGAAAAATATCAAGAGGAAGAACCAAGGATTTGGTTATTCCTCACTGATCAAATAATGTCTGTTTTCTGATTTATTCTTGCTCTCCTGGGTTCTAGATTTCTTAATACCCTTTCTACCTTTTAAGACTTTCTCCCCTTGGACCTAATTCTTGACATTTTACTCAGATATAGACCTGGACTCCTTTCCTTGGCTATAATTTATGTTGGCCTCTCAGTTCATATCTGTTTCAGGCTGTTTTGAGCAATAAGTCATGGAATCCTGTTTAGCTCCAGATAAATTTTGCTAAAATATCTCAGTTATCATATGCTATCTTATCCCAAGTAATAGAAGAAATAATTTTTCAGGTTTAAAGAAACTACCATCAAATCCCAAAATGATGTTTTTAAATCTGATAATACCATTTTAAATTTTATTTCAAAGAAGAAATAGGTAAAAAAAAAAATATCAAAGAGCATTCTAGAAAAGAAAAAGACTAGGAAAGGGAGCCAGCAACAACAATACATATGTAGCACTGAGTTGGGATAGCTTCATAATAATAAGAATTTAATATATCACAAAGAAGGCCTCAAAAAATGACCAAGAAGGAAAGGGACAGAGGTCAGTTGTTAGTGATAGGAGCAGAAAATCCATTTATATCCATTTAGTATCACACACTAAATAATACAATTAAAAAAAACCAAATATAGAAAAAGAGTTGAATATCTAATATCTAAATTCAGGATTATTTTATTAACCTTAGAAGTAAAATATTGGCTCACAAAACTAGAAGTCAATAGATTTAGTTAAAGAGACTTTGAAAACATTTACATCTCCAAAAATACCTTCTTTAACTAAAATAGGTATACAAAGGCTGTGAAAAGACATATACAGCAAATATGATAAATACAGCAAATTCTTTTGTTTTTTAATTAGGCTCCATGCCCAGCATGGGACTTGGCTCATGACCCTGAGATCGAGTAGTGTGCTCTCCTGACTGAGCCAACCAGGTGCCAAATACAGCAAATTCTTTATTATTTAAAGAATTGATAAAAAAAATTCAGTGGACAAATGAAAGATTTGAAAAGGAGGAAACATAGTTAACAAAAGATTTAAAATTAGTAACCTTGCTAAAAAATACATACATAAAAATAGCATCAAGGATTTTTTTTGGCAATTCAAACATACTTCACACTGTTAGAAAAGACCTGTGGGATTGGATATACTTGTCTTTCCTGCTAACAGTGGGAATGGCTACAAACATTTTGGAAAGCAATTTAGTACCACATATAAAGAGTAATAAAAGTCATTGTTTGCCTCGACACACTAATCCCAGGTCTGAAAACTCGGTGTAAAAAAAAGCCAAAATAGACAAGAAGCAATAGTATTTATGATAGGAACAAAGGAAGAAAGGGAAGTGGGTAGGAAGTTAAGAAGTTGGAAGGAAGAAAGAAAAGAAAAAAATAAGGCATTAATTAAATTATGGCATAATGCAGCCATTTGAAATAACATGTAGCCTACAAAAAGCAAGGAAAATGCTTACCATATGATGTTCAGGAAAAGAAAGCAGGATGTGTCATTTTGCACATATTAAATTAACTATCAGGCCAAAATGAGCATGCATATCATTAGGATTAGAAGGGAAATTTCCAATGTGAAAATAGTTGGGATTTATTCTCCGTCTTCCACATGTTCTTCCTGTTACTTTGTATCCTTACCACCAGTAATAAAGAACAGCTAATCGTCAGGAGAAAGGTTGTCAGTCATGAACACTTCCAGGCTGGCAGGTAGCCCCATTCTTCATTGTTCACAGACGGGAGACAGCAGCTTTGAATTGACCCTAGAAGTTTCTGGAAGAGAAATAACAAAGAAAAAAGTAGGAAAAAACTGAAAGAGACTGCTTTATTTGCTTCTTTTTTTAAGCCAGGTGATACGTAAGAGCATCCACTTTGTGTATACACACAAGAAAAGATTATTCAGGTAAATGATTGTTCATATTTTCATGCAAGCTTCAAAAAAAAAGCACTGATAAAATCTTCTGAATTGGGATTGAGTATTGAGTTACTTATTGGCACTTTGTTGCATTAATCACCACCAAATAATAAACTATTTATTAGTCATTCCATTGAGCATGCTGCTATACCAGCCTTTATTTGATAGCAATGTACACCACCCTAGCCACAAAGATACTTTTTCTAAGAAAATGGGAACATCTGGCCTTTGGACTGGTTTTCTCCCCCTTCCCAGCCCTCTCCCACTTGTCTGATTGCTTTGGTTCCTGAGTTTGGTCAGAGGACAGGGAAGCAAAGGAACGGATGCCCCTGCTGTTGGTTTGCCCTACTGCTATAAGGGCACAGCCTTTCCTTTTTTGTGATTAATAACAACATGATAGAACCTGTCTATTGTTCACTTGTCATTTCTAAGCTTTCCATGGCTGTCAGCCTGGCAGACAAAAAAACCCCTCAAACAACCCAAGAAACCACTGCTCTGGCTTGGGATCAATGGGCAGCAGTGTCTGTGAGCTGACAACATCAGGCGGAAGAGATGTCAGATTTACAGCCATACCCGCTTTGCGTCCTCAGCTGTGAAAAGCTACAAGTGCCTGTTTCCTTTCAATACTTAAGCCCCAAACTACAACATAAGAAAAAGATCTCTATTTCCTGCCTCCTACTCCTCCAGTTGCAAAACTGTCTTTTTGGCAGGTTATTAAAAATCTTTAAAGTTGAGATGCGGTGGTGTGTGTGTGGCGGGGGGGGGGGGGGGGGGGGATTCTTTTCCTAAGCGCTCACATCTATGGTTTTAGAATATCTTGCAAGGTGAGGTTTGACTTAGCTTTCTGGAGACAACATTTGATGGCCATGACCGCCCAGAATGCAGTGCCACCGGCCCTGGAAAGGAGCCCTGGAGAAAGCAGTGGCTGATAGTTAGCCAAGTGTTACAACACTAAGAATCCTATATAAATAAGGAGGGGCCCTAAACATGCTGTGAGGGCCGATCTGGCTTAATCCTACGGGGTCACTGGCTATTCTGTATTGTGATGTGATTTGGTGCTGGTGCGGGGCAAAGAATGCATTCTCTTACAGAAACTGATATGAGCGATAAACTGGAACAGGGCAAGGATCCTGTCAGCTGAGTTCTGTGGCCAGGATTGTTTACAAGTCATATACATCATCCGTCGACAAGATAAAAAATTGTGTTTTATATACAGAACATCGGATGGGACTCCTTGCCTGCTTCACTGAGGCAGTATTTTGTGTAATAGTAGGTTTTCTCGTTATTTTAGTTATTTTCCTTATCCCACACGTAAACATGTCACAACATGCCGGGTACTGCTAGGAGGGAGTGCAGGATGTGCCCACGACAGAGCATCTTGGTAGCTTTACTGGTGGCTTTTCCAGCAAGAGCTGAGAAGTCTTCATCTTCAGTTAGAATCCCAACAGTTGATATTCCGGCTTCATGGACTGTAAACCTGTGTCTGTGGAGTCACTGAGGCCAAGCTCTCCAGGAGGGAGAATCAGAGAAGAGGCCATGAAAGGCAGGGGCCCCTAGGATCCGCTCCACCTTTGGGCCTCATTCTGATGGATTCATTTCCTTTCTCGTTTTTCTTCCTTGATCTAGCTGGGCCTCAGTTTCCTCTTCTGTAAAATGGAGATAACTCCTAGCTCATGTGATTATTTAAAGAATGAAGATGGTCAAATGAATGAAGTACTTGCCACAGCATATTGCCAATGGAAAGGACTAAACAGATCACAGCTAAAAACAATGACGAATTCAAACTATCATAATTTGGATGTGATTAAACATTTTAGTTAGAGAACTTAGTTTATATTTCCTACCTGTGATTTAGGTATGTATGTACTTTTTGGCAAATCTTGAATATAGTTTTAATAGGTTCAAATACATGAATTTGTTCCTATTTCTTATACCTAAACCTAGGATACGTTAGGTTTCTATGGAAGATTATGCAAAACTGTTTTATGACCAGAGCCCTGATCTTTTTTCCTTTTTTTTTAAATGGAACTGGGTGGCTCAGTGGTTGAGTGTCTGCCTTTGGTTCAGTGTGTGATCCCAGGGTCCTGGAATCAAGTCCTGCATCAGGCCCCCTGCATGGAGCCTGCTTCTCCTTCTGCCTGTGTCTTTGCCTCTCTTTCTGTGTCTCTCATGAATAAATTTAAAAAAAAATCTTAAACAAACAAACAAAGGAACTGCAGGATACCAAAAACCTTAAAAATACACAGAACCCTATTCACTTACCCCCACATAGCTTTCTTCTTCCCACTGCCTGCCACAGTAGTTATACAGTTTTTGTGTGACAGAAGGGACAAGCAAATGTCCTCCCTCCTAATTTCCCTCATGCCTGGTCTTGCCCTGAATTATGAGTTCTCGTCCACTAAATTTGACCCTTCTCCTTCTGCTAACCCAAATTCAGTCTCATACACTTAATGACAGTTTTACATATTTTACAGAGCCTCCAGGATTTAAAATATCTCATTCTTTGAAGATCACCTTTGAGGACTTTATGGTCAAGTTAAGTTTATTTATTTATTTATTTTTTTAATTTTTATTTATTTATGATAGTCACAGAGAGAGAGAGAGAGAGAGGCAGAGACACAGGCAGAGGGAGAAGCAGGCTCCATGCACTGGGAGCCCGATGTGGGATTCGATCCCGGGTCTCCAGGATCGCACCCTGGGCCAAAGGCAGGCGCCAAACCGCTGCGCCACCCAGGGATCCCAAGTTAAGTTTATTTATTAAAGATTTTATTTATTTATTTGAGAGAGAGAGAGTACAACCAGGGAAAGCGGCAGAGGGAGAGAGAAAGGAAGAAGTAGGCTTCTCACTGATCAGGGAGCCTGATGTGAGGCGGGATCCCAGGACCCTGAGATCATGACCCGAGCCAAAGGCAGACACCCAACTGACTGAGCTACTCAGGTGCTCATCAACTTAGGTTTAAAGTAAATACGTTTTGGGAGCACCTGGGTGGCTCAGTCAGTTAAGCCTCTGACTCTTGATCCCAGCTCAGTTCTTGATCTCATGGTCATAAGTTCAAGCCTTGTGTTGGGCTCCACATTGGGCATGGAGCCTACTTAAAAAAAAGTAAAGTAAATACATTTTGTAATTAGTGGATCCACATTTTAAAACTCCTTTAGATGTCCAGAAAATCATTATTTGGTTCACTGTTATTCTATTTTACTTGACATTCATTCTCTTATCAATAATTACTACTCAGCAGGGAGCACAACGAACAGAATGTTGAGAAATGAAATATTACTCATTAATATATGATAATTAAACCAACATTCTTATTTCATTGAACTAGTTCTAGAAAGTAAACAGAGGTTAGTTTCAGCTTGGTGGAATCCACTTATAGGCAGCGTTCTATTTTGGTGATGGTGGGAAATCACCAAAAAATGTGGAATAAATGACCCCTGCACTCTGAGTGACTCATGTAAATTTAAAAAGGTGAGGACTGGGATCCCTGGGTGGCGCAGCGGTTTGGCGCCTGCCTTTGGCCCAGGGCGCGATCCTGGAGACCGGGATCGAGTCCCACGTCGGGCTCCCGGTGCATGGAGCCTGCTTCTCCCTCCGCCTGTGTCTCTGCCTCTCTCTCTCTCTCTGTGACTATCATAAATAAATAAAAAATTAAAAAAAAAAAAAGGTGAGGACTTTCAAGAGATCTTTTTGTCCAGGTTCCCTATTTCTAGGTATGTCTACAGTTGTGTTAATAAATAAGCAATATAGCTCAGCTTTCTCTTGTCTGTAGATTGGGGAAGCTAGTGTTCTGGAGTGAATGAAGAGTAGCCGTGTGTGTGTGTGTGTGTTGTATAACACCTGACCATGTGTCCACATAACTCCCATCATCTGTAGCAAAGGACCTTATCCTACCTTATCTTACCTTTCTCACCTCTGGCATTAGAATTGCCTGTGTGCAGACCTGCCTTACCTGCCTTGACTCGGGGGTAAACAACACCTTGGGGAATTAAAGGTATGTTTTTCAATATTTGGCTCATGTGAAGAAATGTGTCAGTTGATGGAAAGGATCTGGTCTTCTGGTGAGCTCCTGAGTGGGCCTAGAAGGCCTATGGGGGCAGGGCCAGTGGCAGGTTCTCTCTGGCCATCAGGCCTAAAATTGTGGGGGGGATACCCAGCAAACAAGTGAGGCCTCCCATAATGAAATGTGACAGTGTTCCCACTGGTGGGAGGCCACCGGGGAGAGAGCCAAGAGAGTGCTGGTAGTTAGGGAAGGATTTGCATAATTACATTCACCTGAGGGACTCCATTTACCCAACAATGGGTCTCATTGTGGTAAAGCCAGCTGCTGGCCACACTGTTAGAACAATAAGAGCTGTGGCCTTGTTCTCCCAAAACAAATGCTTGGACTCTGAAAAATGACAATTAGCATTTTGAATGCTATATAGTTATTATGAGTACTAATGTTAGCATGATATGTAACACTCAAATAATGAGGCATGTATTTATATGTAACACACGTATTACCTTGTATGGGAGCAGAGGATTATAAACTATTAAGGATACCACGTTTATATGCACTGCCTGTACTGTATACAGCTTCATATTATGTATGAAGTGTTAAAGTGATCATGACCAGAGTGGGATGAGCCTTTACATATGAGTCGCCTGATGTTTGGAAAAGAATGATGTATTAATGGGTTTTCCCAGGTAAGGCACTTACTGTTTAAAGTTCCGGTACAGTGTCTTTTGTTCTTGAACGCCACAACCTTACAGTGGATTTGAGAGATGCTAATCAGAACATAGGGAGGAGGCACTTGGTACAAGAGGCTGCAGCACTGGCATGTGACCGTGCTCCGTGGCTGGGGGCATATTTACCTAAGACTCCAAATAGACAGACTGGAGATACCGGACAGCGCAAATACTGTGTCCTGCGCATTTCCTGGTATTGCCCACATTTACATTAAAAAGGGCCATGCAGGGGGTGGAGGCTGCGTGGGTCAGGAGACAATTGTATTATGCTCAGTAATTGTTACATTTTGTCCCTCAAATGAAAAGCACAAGACACACTTCTAAGGGGAGAGAATCCCCTAAAGCAGTTTGCCTATTCTCAGCTGTAATTAAGTACACATCTTAAATGTCATTTTGTAAGCATAGCAATATCCAATTTTTTTTTTCAGCTTTTTACTGTTAAGTAGGGAAATATTGGAGTACTTGCCTGGGGAAGAAGCCAGGCTCCTCTTTTGAAACTCAAGTTACGCCTAGCCTAATGCAAAAAGGGGGTGTTTATTTTAGCAATTTCCTGATGTTCTGATAAGATATAAAAGGTAGAAGCTAGCAGGATTCCAAAGCTGGGACTCAGATATTAGGCCCATGTGGCCTTGGCTCTGTCCTTGTCTCCCAGAGGTGGCACGCTGATGAAAGACGAACATGCTAGGTTTTACTTTCCTTCAGCAGAAAACAGTGGGAATTATAAATGAAAGACACTTAGATGCCAAGGAGAATGCTCACCAGGAGGAATGAAGTGGTAAGACAAAATGGCAGGACAAATGACAGGTGCCCTGAGAGTGTGCACCGCAGGAAGCCTGGGGAGGGCCCAGGGTCAGGCGGCCATGCGTTCTCCTGACTGAGCCTCCCACTCCAACCTCTGCCCTGTCAGCCCACCATCATCCAGCTCCAAGGTGAGCTTTCTAAGGCAAAATACGCCTCCTTGAAACTCTACTGGTCTCCAAAGCTGATGGCCATCGCCCCTGAGTCTAGTAACCCATCAGAGCCATCTGGGCATGACCCTACCACTAACCTTCGGAATCAGAATTTTTTGGAGCCAGTAGACACAGAAAGGAAATCGGTATTTATATTTCACTTTTCAAGTCCTCCAGCTTTTTGGATTCAGAGAAATAACTACAACCACAGGAAAGAACTCAAGCTTCCATGATGTATTATTTCTACAGGAATTTAATTTCCCTCCTAGATGGCTCTGAGGTATCCTGAGTTGAAGGGAAGAAGGTTTCAAGATTTTCCTTGTTTAGTCTTTTTCTCATTACCCCAACTCTAGAGCTCCTGCCCTTGACATTTTCCTTGATCTGTTTGGTCTCTGCCTATCCTTTCTTTGTTCCAATGGACCCTTTCCCTCCTTCCCCCAGGGCACCACCACCACCACCAGCTTGCACTTCATTAGGGATTAATAAACCTAAATTGGAGGAAGACTAAAGAGTGTGCAAAATAGGAAAGCAGATAATGTTCACTATCACACACTATGGCTCCTAAAATGACATGACCTTTCTCACCATTCGAGAAGTAACTGGATGCTTATTACTAGGTATGTCATATCCTTATTCCCTGACCTTATCCATGCCCTGACCTTACCTATGTCCTGCCCCAGAGGGCCTTCTTCCCATCTTCTCTCACCTTCTCTACCCCAGTTTCAAGTTCCTTCCTGCTATCAACAGGATGTTTGTGTTCCCTTCAAATGTCTATGTTGAGGCTCTAACCCCTAATGTGACAAATATATATATGGGAGTTGGGTCTTGAGAGTTGATTAGATTTAGATGAGGTCAGGAACGTGGAGCCACATGATGGGATTAATGTCCTTCCAAGTGTCAAGTGAGGATACAGAAAGAAGGTGGCCATCTCCACACAGGAAGCAGGCCCTCACCAGAACCAAAAGAATTGGCGTCTTATTTTCAGTCTTGCTGGCCTCAAGAACTGTGAGGAATAAATGGTTGTTGTTTAAGCCACCCACTCTCTGCTAATTTGTTACAGCAGCCCAAACTGATAAGACAATTTCCCTCCTCTCCAACCTTCCAAAACATCTGTTATTGGGGGGTCTTCCTCTGGGAACAATCCAGAAGGTGGCCGAATTAGAGGCATCTTCCTCTGTAACCCCTTCATTGCAGAGTGGTTTAGCCCTTTGCATCAGTCTCCCCCTCTAACTAAGCTCCTGGGTCTTGTATTTCAAAAATTATAGTGAATGTCCTTAAAAGAAAAAAATGGTATTCTCCAAGGATAAATTCTGTGATTTTCCTTCCCTTGTCAGATTTTTTTATATTGCAAAGATCCCCATTGTTGGGGCCCTAAAAAGCTTTATGAGTGGTTCTGATGGAGCCCATCCCCTGACTGTGTCTGGCAACCACAGGCTTCCCCTCAGTGGAAGATCCTTCAGGGAACCCTGTCCATCTTGGAGATTTCCGTTTACCCTGGAAAAGTCGCTGAAGCTTTCCATACCTCCATCCGAAGTATCTTTTATTTTTGTCACACTGCTATACTTTGTACCTATTGGCACGGAAGCATTCATCTTGTATTAATGGGATTTGGAGGTTGTCCCTTCAGATTTCAAGAATTGGTTCAAGAATATCTTAAGGGCAAGTCTTGCTCTTTACAGTGTCTCTGACATCCACATGCTTGTCATTGAGTGGAATGTTGCGTGTTTACTGAATGAAGTAAGATGTGGAATGACAAATATTGGTTAGATTAGGCAATTAAGAGGTCATTGGTGACCATGGTCACTCTGGAAGAAATATTCACTAGGGACAGGCTACCTTTGGGGCTTCTCCTATAAATGTGCAGAATGGGACTTGCACACAAGTGCTTGACCGGGGGTGGCACCATGGAATCCTACTCACAGTCTACTGTCCTAGCCATGCCTTCTGGCATGTGTGCCTCAACCCAGTGGAAAGATACCATCTACTTCTGATCTACCCAGAGGGTCACATTTTGCAGTTTTCCAGCTGGAGGAGGCCCTTTGTGAATTCACTCAGAGGCACTGAGTGTGGTAGTAGAGTCCCTGCTGCTGCATAGCTCCCATCTCCTGACACTGGACTCTGTGGTTGGAACCCTACTGAGTCATTTCATTCCTTTTTCTCTGTGAAGGGGGAAAACCAATCACAGAGTTAAATGAAGTACTTTAGGAGGGTCATCATTGTCATGTATTTGGAAAATGTTCAAAAAGCCCAAGATGTTTCCATAGGCATCTCAAACTTAGCATGTGCAAAACTGAAGTGGTCACCTCTCCTTGGCAGATCTGCCTCCCTTGTGTTTCCTTCAAGGGGTGTCTTTGATTGCCCAAGCTAAAAGTCCTCTTGGACTGACACACCTTCAGTCTACCCACAGGTCCTACTGGGGTCACCTCAAAAAGGATAATTCCTATCCTCTGCCCTCCATTCTCTGGCCACTGCCTTGCCTCAGGCCATCACCCTCTTTTGACTAGATTATGTCAATTGCTTCTTGTCATCTACTGTTCTCTGATCTTTCCTCACAAATTCATCCGCAGGTGCTCTCCAAACATCTTTCATAAAACAGGATCCATTCTCTTGCTTAAAACCCTTACACATTCCCCCTTTACTCCTAGCCTACTAGTTGAACCCAGATTAGCTTGATATACAAGTCCATTCACTTTGGTGCCAGCCAACCATTCTGCCCCTTTCCAGCTGCACCACACTGTGCATTAATTAGCCTGTTCCCCTGTGGGTGCCATACTCCTTCAAGCTTCCCTGGCTTTGCCCATGCTGTTCCCTAAGCCTGGGCCTTCCCCCCTTATCTGTTGCTTTTATCTCCAGAATATTTTGAATCTCCCTCCAAGTTGTCTGTTCCATCTCTGTATGACTATACACTCCTCTATTGTAGCACTTCATGTTCACATGCAATGTTTAATCTCCCAGATGGGAACTTGACTTTCCCACCAAAGATGATATGTTGTTCATTTTCCTCTCTCCAGCATTTATCAAAGGGTCTGGCATTTATTTTGTGCAAAGTAAATGTTTGTTGAATTGAAAGTCTATTTCCCAAGACATCAATAGTTCTACAATGGAATATCATGCAACTACTAAGAAGAATGAGTTAGATCCACACGTATCAGAGTGATATGCCTCTACTTTTTGTGGAAGTTAGAAAAAATAGCTCCTTATATTTGTTTTCATCTATCTGAATGTAGCAAACTGGATGGAGGAAATCCTAAATTCAATCTTTAGTTAACCAAGCGAGCAGGACTGGAGGAAGGAGGGAAGAGTGATTTTCTTTATAACTCTCTTGTTGGACTTGTCAAAAAGAGCTTACAGTGCCTTTGTAAAATCAATTAAGAAAAATGAAGTAAATGGTTGGTGATTGAACAAATAGGCTTCGGGAGAGAAGTTTTCAGAGAAGAGGGAATATTATTACTGAGGTGCAAACCCTAAGAAAATCTGAACAAGAAAATCAGAATGCCCAGAACATATAATTAGGGTATTATTATTCACTCTATAAAGGAATTTATTCTCTCCTCTGAAAGAATCTTTAAAAAGGCAACTCCTTGGGATCCCTGGGTTGCTTGGCGGTTTGGCGCCTGCCTTGGGCCCAGGGCATGATCCTGGAGACCTGGGATTGAGTCCCGCATCAGGTTCTCTGCACGGAGTCTGCTTCTCCTGCCTCAGCCTGTGTCTCTGCCTCTCTCTCATTGTGTCTCTTGTGAATAAATAAATAAAATCTTTAAAAAATAAAATATAAATAAATAAATAGGCAACTCTGTTCAAGCTCTTACACATTTAACAGATGATTAACCACGCACTGGATGGGGGCGGGCGGGGGGGGGCAAGAAAAAGTTTCAGGAGTCAGTGACAGTTGAAGAGCTATCAGAAATGAAGATAAGCTCCATTGGTATTATAATGTAATTATCAGGGAAATGATTACATTGAAAAAATTCAAAGTTCACACAGTTTTTCTGAGGAAAGGGCACCCAGTATTTTAGGGGGAAGGGGAAGGTGCCTACCCTCTGGGGACAGGGAAGATGTGCAAGGCCATAGACATGAGAACAATGTACCCATCTGGCAGCTACTGCAGCCAAGTGCTAGATCTTACTGAGAAAGCAAATCCTTTTCAGGTGTCTGCAATTAGTCAGAGAGGAGGGGTGGGTGTAGTGAGCAGATAAGAAATCTTTTTTTGCTGTTGTTATTTTGTTTAAGAAAAAAAAAATAAAAGCTAGGTAAGGTAGACCTGGCAGTCACCAGGAAAATAGAAGAAACACTGAGAGGCTCACATGAAAATGATGTGGTTCTACTTGATCCTTTAGTTATTAAAGCAGAGAAGGATGAGAGCTACTAACTTATTTTTAGCATTTGGTAAAAGAAAAAAAAGTCAATCGGGCTTGCAGTATTGACTTACCACCTACTTGTCACTAAGGGGACAATTTAAAAAAGAAATTTTCTACCAAAAGAAAGGAAATCAAGCCATAGGCCTCTTGGGCTCCCACCCACCATTTTTATGTGATAAAACCAAGTGAAAAACAATAACTACAGCCTTGAGAGGGAGTGGGGGAAGGCACAGTGTAGCAATATTTTGGACTCCTCTGGATTATGTAAAACAGGGGTGACAGATTTTTTCTGTAAAGGGCCAGATAGCAAATATTTCACTTGGCTTTCTGGCAAGTGATAAAATCTAGAATGTTATGTAGGCACTCTAATAACAAAAGTGAAAGAGTATTTTTCCACTTTTTAAATTAGCCAAATCCAAAACTTTAAGAACACTGAAATTTGAATTTTGTGCCATTTTCATGTGCCATGAAATATTCTTTTATAAAATTTCTCAACCATCTGAAAATATAAAAAGTATTCTCAGCTCATGGGTCATATAAAAACAAGTGGTGGATTGGATTTGGCTCATGGACTTTAGTTTGCAGACTCTAGACATGGATGGAACATCTTCAGGTCCTTAATCAGTCAAGGTCCTACAAGCTCAGGTTGAGGTTAGGCAACTCTTCAAAATTCTTCTCAACACAGAAGCGCTGCAAGTGACAACCACAAGTGTCAGAGGACAGCCTGGGTGGCCGGGCATCTCTGTAGTGACTGCTCAAAGCACAGTTAACTCAGGTGACAGCTGGGTTGTCCTCGCCCTTTCAGATCTGGTGCAGTTGACCCCTCCCTCCCTCCCCAGCCTTAGGAAAGTCAACTCCCAAGCTTTGGTTACTTCCCCAGGAGCTTGCATGTTTGTGTCCAGGAGCAATTGATTCTGCTTGCATTCAGCCAGTTTATGGATTTTCCTGCCCATATTTTCATGACTGCTTCAACCAGAATGGGGAATTCAGTTGTTTTAATATTCTGGAACAAACTCACAGACTTTTAGTTGAAGATTCAGGGAGATCATGTCAATTTACATGGCAGCAATAATAACATCTGCTCAGTGTTATGTCATCATCAGAGCCAGCATTTCCAGACAACTGGCTTGTTTTGTCAGATGGTTTTCATATATTATCTTATTTAATCCTTCAATAATCATAGGAAATAGACTTAAAAAAACAATTATTACCTTCACTTTATTAAAAAGGAAAGGAAGGTAAAAGAAATTGAGGGATTTACCAGTCACAGAGCTAGTTAGTGGTAGAGTTGAATTCTGAGTATGGTCAGAGACTCAGAGCCTGTACTCATAAATGCTACACAATCTCCATCTGCGGGGCTTTAGTTGAACACCAGACTTTTTGTTCTTGGAAGTTCTTTCTCCACCTCCCTTCCCCATTTTCACAGGCCAGACCACCTTATGGAGTGTTCTGGCTTCTAGCCATTTTCCTGGTCCTTCTTCTTCTCACCTGCGTCTTTCTTGCCTCTTTTCCCAGGAGGCTCCCATGAACTCCTAGCACCTTAATACAATTATCTGCAATAATTTAGCTCTTACCAACTCATATTCCCAAACTAAGCACTAGAGGAAGTTTTCCTTGAGAAGTAATGGCACTTTATAGGAAGAAAATGTTGATTGGCCAACTGAATGTAGAACAATAGGACCAAATCTATACAGAGAGGGGAGAAGAAATGAAGTGTTCTAGAAAATTGGAAAAATAAAGAATTTTGCTTTCTTTCTTGGGGAGATGTAGCAAATAGACAAGAAAGGATGAAATCTGGAATTGCTGAGCAGCATGGCAGAGAAGATATAGGACTTTTTAAAAAGTTTGCTTTGCATGTAAGTGTTCAGTAAGACCTTCTATGCATAAAAAAACTTTGTGAGAGGTTACGGAATGCACAAAATCAAGAAATGAAGAATTCAGTGGAGACTGTAGATAAGAGATGAATGTAAGCTCCTTGAGAATCTAAAGAAATTCTATAGACTTTCCATATTGGATTTTTGACACCAGACTTCCCATAAGATGTGCTGATGTTACTTAAATCTTTAGCAACAGGGTGAATCTACATGGCAAAGTGTGACCCTCAGGGAAGAGGACAATTCTGAATGGGGAGTAGAAAATGCAGAAAAAGAAATGTGTAAAGGGGGTGAGTTGAAGGTCAAATGAAAACCATATTAGAGGGGTGGGAGAGATTAAAAAGGGGATCTGAATAAGGGCAGGATGGTGGGGCTGCGAGGGATGAAATGGATCCAAGAGAGGTGATGGCATTGGTTGGGGTTCAGGCACAGGAAACAGCAGCCTTTCTAGGCGTTTCAACCAGAAAGGAACATGATGTAGGGAACTGGGTTCTTTCTAACATTTCTGGAAAGGTAGAAGAAGCAGACTCCAGGTCAACCTCTAGGAATGAGTAACATTGCAAAATGGCCTGCCTGGGAATTTTATCCCCATCTCAATAAGAAAAGAGAGGAGTGAGAAGGCCACATGCAGCACTCTGTTTCAGCAAGAGCCAACCCTAGCTGTAATAGGAGCTGCTGTCACAAGCAGTGGTTCTAGAGCCATGCTACATCCTCTCCATCTGCACAGCAAAACATACAGGCCTCAGCCCAGTCTCAATTGCAGCGAGTGCCTGGGTGTTGGAGCATAATTGTGCTTGCCAACAGAAGCTAGCATAGCAAGATATCTTCCATGTCATTTCTGCTTTCCAGATTTCATATGAGTGCATCCTATTGGTGAAACAAATTAAGGTTAAGAAGCTTGTGACATGCCAAGCCATGTTGGAGCCAAAGGCAAAAGGAAACATAATAATATTATAATACATAATGTAATAGTGCATCGCATTTTAATTTTTAGAAACATCACATTAGCATTATTTGTCTGGAATAAGTTTTTTGATGTCACCTGAAATTTTGTGAGTGAGGTGCCTTTCTTGGATCCCTCTAGTTTCAGCCCTGTTAAGAACGCTAGCTGCAAGGGAGTCTTAGAAATAGTTTTTAGCTTTTCATTCACTATAATACTGAAGGCACACTGGGGGAGATTGGTTGGAGGCACAGAGTCATCTGTGACAGTTCATTTTATGTGTCAGCTTGGCTGGGCTATTGTGCCAATGTTTGGTCAAACACCATTCTAGATGTTGCTGTGGAGATATTTTTTAGACGTGATTAACATTTAAATCTTTGACTGAAACAGATTACCCTCCATCACGTGGGTGGCCTCATCCAATCAGTAGAAGGCTTTAAGAGAAAAGACTAAGGTCCCCAGTGAAGGTGGTCAAAAGATATACACTTCCAGATAGAAGATATATAAGTCCTGGGAATGTAATCCACAAGACAGTGATTATAGTTAACACTGCTGTATATCTTTGTACATTGCCATGAGAGTAAATCCCAAAAGTTCTCAACACAAGGAAAAAAATAACTTTTCTCTTCTTCTTCTTCTTCTTCTTCTTCTTCTTCTTCTTCTTCTTCTTCTTCTTCTTCTTTTTGGTATTTATATAAGGTGATAGATGTTAACTAAACTCATTGTGGCATCATTTCACAACATACATAAATCAAGAGATTATGCTCCATGCTTTAAACTTATACAGTGCTGAATGCCAATTATATGGCAATAAAACTGGGAGTGGGGTGAGTGGAGGTGACCTCTCTAGGGTTTTCAACTAGAAGGGGACATAATGTAGGGTATTGGGTTCTCTCAAAAATTTGGGGGAGGGCAAGTGAAGCAGGCTCACATATATACACATACATCCTATTGACCTTGTTCTATTTCTCTGGAGAACCCTGGCTAGTATACATGGAGGAGGTGGGGATGGAGATAGAAAGGTCATTTTCTAGGTCCTCACAACTGAGTAGAAAAAACAATACTGCTTATAGTTTCGAAGTACAGGGAAGAAAATAGAAAAGGAGGTGACTAGGCTGATTCCCAGGCTCCCACTGCAGGTGTCCGGCTGGTGACTCTGAGCTCAATAAGGAAGACAAACACAGTGCCAGACGTGCCCCTGAGGAAACTGAGCATGTGTTCATCATCCTTACAAGACACAGTTAACATCCTCCAAGTGCAGCCAGGTTCTAGTGCATTAAATCCACCCCATGCATGTCACGGATTGCCTGGAATAAGCGATATGATGGATCCCTCATTTATTCAATGATTCTTTTTTTGTTTGTTTGTTTTTTTTTAAGATTTTATTTATTTGGGCAGCCCTGGTGGCTCAGCGGTTTAGCGCCGCCTTCAGCCCAGGGTGTGATCCCAGGATCGAGTGCCACGTCGGGCTCCCTGCATGGAGCCTGCTTCTCCCTCTGCCTGTGTCTCTGCCTTTCTCTCTCTCTCTCTCTCTAATAAATAAATAAAATCTTAAAAAATATTTTATTTATTCATGAGAGACACACACAGAGAGAGGTAGAGACACAGGCAAAGGCAGAAGCTGGCTCCATGCAGGAAGCCTGATACAGGACTTGATCCTGGGACCCCAGGATCACGCCCTGGGCCGAAGGCAGACGCTCAACCACTGAGCCACCCAGGCATCCCTCATTCAGATTCTTATCCATTAAATAAACTGTTAAGTGCCTACCAATGTCAAGTCCTATTCTAGGCTCTGGAGGTCCAATGGTGAATGAATGATGTGTTCACTTCTTTTATGATGCTTTCATTCTAATTTAGGAAGATATAATAAGCAAACATACAAACAAACAAAGGAAATAATTGCAGATAGTCATATAATGCAGTGAGGAGCATGAAGTAGGGCAATGTGATAGCGACAGGGAGTGGGGCTACACTGGACATGGTTATTCAATTCATATATACCTGGAACGCATGGCATTGTGGGAATGAACTGGACGGCCTTCGGGTGAGGGGCAGGGTGAGCTCCTGGGTGAACAAGCTGGGATGAAAGTAAAGAACTCTGGGCTTATGTGAATTATTAAAGGGAATCCAAGCACAATATGGGTGTCTGTAATGCGTTCCTTGGTTCCCCCACACCGAAGGGCAATAGATAGGAACTGAATGAGCCTCTTTGAGGTCAGGCAGATGGTGGGCTGGACAGCAAGGTCCAGGCCGGGGCTGAGTCTGAGAGTAGCATGGGGATCCCTGTGAGGCCAGAGGCTCTCTGTGGTGCAGGCAACGCCTGAGGCTGTTAAACCCCCAGATTGAAACTGTGCTTGGCCCATGGTGGGTTCTCTCTAAATGTCAGTTGACTAATTGAGAAATCCTTTGACTGGAGATGGAAGGAGTAGCTACAACAGAACCAGGGAGCCTCTGCCTTCTGTGTGATTTCTTCACACTTGGGGAAGCAAATGCTACAGCCTCCCAGGTAGGAAGGGGAAGCTGGCCAAATGGCTCCAATTTTGTCTCCTTGATTTCATCACTTGTTGTCCCCTGGGGGACTAGGATGTGCTTTTACTACTTCTGCTGTAGTATGGCTCAAATCCTTTCCTTAGGTTTGTCCCTTTAGCAGCTGAGACAGCCTAGAATTCTAGAATACTTCATTTGATGCTAAGAGAGTAGAAAAGTCTAGAATGCCAAGGGAGCTCAAGAAGGATAAGCTATCGGGTTTATACTGTTTGGTTTCTTGATCTTTCTAGACCTGCTGTGCTTCTTGTACCACATACCATGTAGAGAGATGGTTCAGACCGAACCCCAAAAGATGAGTACAGTTTCACAGATGACATGAACCAGCTCTAGGCCCATCACCACAGAAAGGGAACAAATGTTACTTCCTTTCTACAAGGAAGCTGGTATTTGCCATTAAGATTGCATTGCCAGGTCTCGCAAATAAAAATACAGGAGCAAAAAACAAACAAACAAAAAATACAGGACACCCAGTTAAATTTGAATCCCAGATACATATCGAAGAATTTTTCAGTGTAGTACATCCCAAATACTGCATGTTCCAGAAGTTGCATGGATATATTTATAACTAAAAAATTGCTTATCTAACATTCAGACTTGGGACTGGGAAGCTCCAATTTTACCTGGCAACTGTACTTAAGACCAAAAAAGAGATTTTACCTTGTCATCTGCATCAGGCCCTTTCACCCAGTCCTCATTCTGGGTTCTAGTCTTGGGTCTCCACACCTCCCTAAGTGGTGTGGTGAAGCTTTTATAGGAGTCTAGGTTTTAAGTCATGACTTCTTCCTTTATCTGAGACCCTACCCATTTCCATTTCTATACAACAGGGGCTCTTGTCTGTTTGGGCGGAATCACAATATCCAAACATAGAGTGAGCGTGTTATCCGCACGACAGGAATTCCGCCTTCTGTCACAGTTTTATCCAGGCAGCATACAACAACCTTATTCTCGCCCTTGGGAGTACTGAACTCCGTCCCCCCGGTGCCCATGCTCAAAGATCCCTCGAACAGGAGAGCTTCTTGGACAGTTGGTAGATGTTCAGACTAGATCATTTCCATTTCTCTTACATATCACAGGATTAAATAGTCAGCCAACCATATGACATGCCTAGGGGCTATTTTCAGCTCTCTTTTAACCTGTTGAACTCCGGATAGCAACTTCTGTATTTTTATCTTATGTTATGCTTCCTTTGAGGCAGTAAGTATGGGCCAGTGACGTTAAAAAGAAATAACTAACAACTTTCAAGAAAACAATCTAAAATAAGTAACTGTGTAGTGATTATAAAAATATACAGATTTCCTCTGCTTCTACTGGTAATGCTTAAGCCCACATATTTGTGATATGTCTGCGCGTGACGTGTATTTGGCCACACAGTTCTTTTGCATTGAACCTTTTAGGTCAGATGTGTTAGACTTCCTCCGTCCCCCACTGCATGATCAGATCAGGACTTCTTGCTTTCTCATGTTGAAGCAGAGCGATAATACTGTTTAACTCTTAATTTAGAAATAAAGGATAGTGGCCACGCGTGCCATAACAAAGTCCATCCAAATATTAGCTGGAATTCTTGGTCCTGGTTCTTTTACTGACTCTGGCTGCCTAGGCAAGGTTTAAAAGTCACCTCTCTTTTTCCTTTGCTTGTATGGGCATGAGATTGTGAGTTCTTCAATAGAGTGCAAGCTCGGTGAGGGTGAGGCCCTCGTCTTGGTCACCACTGTAATGGTCGGCTCAGGTGGCCATCTTCTTCTCAGAAAGGCACCGGTCAGACTGGATGAGCAGCCACCTCAATGGCCTCATTTTAACTGGCTTGCCTCCATGAAGGCCCCATCTCCAACTGTAGTCACATTCCCATGTAGTAGGGGTTAGGAATTCAATGTATGAATTTTTTAAAAGATTTTATTTATTTATTCATAAGAGACACACAGAGAGAGGCAGAGACACAGGCAGAGGGAGAAGCAGGCTCCCTGCCGGGGGCCTGATGTGGGACTTGATCCCAGGACCCCAGGACCATGCCCTGAGCCGAAGACAGATGCTCAACCACTGAGCCACCCAGGTGTCCCTCAATGTATGAATGTTGGGGAGACACGATTCAGTCCATAAGAACTTCCCCTGTACATCCAATAGCTAGTTCTGTGCCTGGCACCTGGTCGGCAGTAAATATTGATCAACACAGCAACTTTGACGGTGTCGTCAGTGAGGCATGCCATTTGCCATTCGGAGTTTCTTGTAGTGGCTAATCCAGAGTGGCTGCCTTGAAGCTTCTTTTCTACCTACACATTTTATCGGCCATTGATCCTGTCTTGGCCTGTAACCTGACCAGATATTAGACTTGGGCCACCCCACTTCCAGGAGATGAGGCCCTGTGTCTGTCGGGGCATCCCTCCTGCTCCCAGGCACAGAGCCTGTCGCTTCCACGTGGTCTCCACCGGCTCCTGATGGTGGCCCCGAGGAAAGGCAGTGCGCTGAGGAGGTTCCCGCTGCCGCCCCTGGCCCTCCTTCCAGCAGATGCTTCACTCCACCCCGTGGAGGCGGACATCTCCCTGCTCCCGTTACTTCCTTCAAATTGGGGAGCAAACCTATGACTCACGAAGGAGCTCCTGCTACTTTTCTGGGGAGAATGGGCATCTGGACAACATACCCATTGTGGGCACTGAGCTTTGCTCTACTAGTCTTTCAGGGCAAGGAAGAAAAAAAGCCCCAAAACTTTGATCCCTGGGGAGGTGAAGCGGAAGTTGATCTTCACCATTAAATTTTTTTATAGACAGCAAAGTCCATGCTTCCACCTGCATCCAGAGCGCAGAGGCAGCTGCTGGCAGAACAAAGCACCAGAGAAAAATAGCTGCCCGGAGTCTCCTCAATTGCCGTGTACAGGTGCAGCTTGTTTTTCATCTGGTGGCAGTCACCAGTGATTGACAATGTTTTACCCAGAGGAGTTAACCCTTTCGTCCCCTACACGAGCCAGAGGCACGCTCCAAGGCCCCTGCGCGCACCGGGGGTGTCCCGAAGTGGACGGCGCCGCCTTCGCAGCTGTCCCGGGCCTGGGCCTGGGCCTGGGTCGGGGTCGGCCCGGGGTCCTGCGAGGGACAACTGCCCCCAGCTTTTCTCCTTCACCTCCAGGCGGGCTGCTGGAGGCCGAGCCGCAGAGGAGCCGCCGTCGGGCCGCCCGGGGAGCCCCGCGGAGGAGCTGGGGCCTGCGGCCGTCTGGGGCGCTCACCGGGCTGCCTTGAGGGGGCCCGGGCCTGCAGGGCTCAACGCACGCATGACCCAACCCCAGGGGTGGCACCGGCAGCTCCCAGAACCTCCACCAGATTGGAAGGTTTGGAACGAGGCCAAGGGCAAGGGAGGCTGAGCCGTGAGCCTTCCTAGTGAGCAGGGACCTTGCCCCATGGCAAGGTGCCCTGAGCCCCAGGGGGACCCCTCAGCAGTCCAGAGCCAAGGGAAAGAGAATGCCAATGAAGGGGTGGGTTTGCGGGTCAGATGGCTTCGTGTTCTGAGAGGTGTATTATAAATCACCTGTCTCAACACCAGAAACCTCCCAGATGAACATCCTTAATCCTTTAAATGCCTAGAGCACACCATGATATGGGCACAAAGCATGACTTCCTCGCCCCTCATGGTCACAGAGCAATGTTTGACCTCCGAGTGGAAAAAATGATGTGCAGACAACTCTGACCCTTCGGGAGTCTAAGTAAATTTCCAGTCATCACACATGCCCCAGAAGCTTCCTACTCTGGGTCTTTGGCTTCAACATGGGCTTTGAAACGAAGCCATGCTAGGTTGAGGGCATCTGTCCAGATGTTCAGGTCTCCACCCTCAAACCAGTTAATCTGGAAGTAAAATAATCAAAGGGACTCTGGCCTAGAAGCCAGTCCCTCTCATTCACATACCAAACTCCTGTATGAGTCTTGGTCTACTGTGTGGCCAAAAGCAATTGCATTTTAAAATTTGAATTTTCAGTAATTGTTTTGATCTTGAAGATGGACCGCAGCTGCTAGTGATCGCGTATGAAATAAAATACCAAGATTGTGCAGAAATTATAGCCTCAGCACCATGGTGATAATCTAATGAGGCAAAAGCTTGGATGTCTGTCAACTTAACAGAACAATGGGTGCTGTCAAGCAGAGATACTGTAGGAAGTAATGCCTCAGAAATCACACAGTTTGGACTTTCCGGCGGCAAAACTCTTCTCCACAGGGGTTTCTAAGCAGGCATATGGAATGTGCTTTTGCTTCAGTCCAATTCATAAAATCTTCTGTGGGAGTAGCGAGGACAAATCCTAAATTTTACGTCAATGTTTACTCCTTTTATTTGGACTTCCGTCACCACGACAGTGGAAGCAGAGAACACCCCAGCCCAGAGCAATCCGTGGGCAGCTGAGCGCTGGTGGTTTTCTTGGCCTTTTGGTCAATCCACAAGGAAGGTCCTTTTTTTAGTCATCACGCTCATGCTAACAGATTTTCGCACAAGGGGTTATATAGAATGCTCTAGACTTTGGGTATTCTTGGCCTTGGGGAGAAAAAAAATTTAAGTTTGTAAAGGTAATTACCATTATTTACAGTTCTGAGGGCAAAGCCCCACCCCGGGCTCCGGGCCAGGGGATCTCAGGCTGGAGTGTAGAGGGGTGAGCCAACTCCAAGACAAAAGCACAATTATGCTCACATAAAAACCAACACTGGTGGTAGTGGGATGAAGGAAACACCCACGCAAGGGGGGAGGGGTGTGTAGGGAGGGGTTTTCTTTGAAGTTTTGCATAGTCCCCTCCCCCCCATCATCCTGGGAATGAAGACTGGAGTTTTTATCCTGGGTCTCTTATTAAGCTGTGCCATAAGGAAACGGACTTCCTTCTTAATTGATTTGCCAATTTTAAAAACTGAACCTTAAAGAAAAGAATTTTAGAAGAATTAAGAAAACGGGAAGTGTTGTGTAAGGTGTTATGGAGCTTTCTTCATGTCTTGGCAGAAAGGAACTCAAGTAAAACACCAAAAGAAGACCTCTCTGTTTTAAGCCCACTTCATCTTTTAGGTAGCTCAGTTAACCCTTCCTCCTCTTTGAGTCACATCCATTTCCACTTAGGAAAGTTTGAAAGCAGTGGGGCTAGAGACGGTGTTGCCACGGTGTATCTGGTTCTCCCAGTCAGAAAACAATTAGCGAATACGTAACTACCCGCACACATTACCTTCTTGTTAACTATGCTATTGGGATCTTTTCTTCCTGCCAGGATGAAGCCAGGTGATTATTCGTGCTGATGTTATGAATCAGCGGCAGGAGAGCCCGTAATGGAAGTGTTGACATGCCTTGACATACGTGGGTGCTCCAAGGTAACCCTGAGCAGTGACAGGGACAGTCCGAACCCCCACCTGGCCCACAAGGACTGAGTACATTGGTTCTTAGAGGGTTGGCTCCATACCTAGACTGTCCCTAGCACGGGAGTTCAGGAGAAAAACCATAGGCAATTGGATTTTCCCTGTCAGTCCAGGAGGAGAATGCTCTTTGGGAAACAGTGGTAGACACGTGAAGTCCTCTGGCTGTGACCTCAGTGAAGCCAAGGCTGGGCACACTTTGGGAAACCAGCCCCCCCCCCCCCCCCCCCCCCACTGCTGCCCTCCCAATAGAACTCGAATGATCTGTTCTGCACACTGCCCCGCAGCAAAGAGGAAAGGGGAATTACAGGTGGGCTGGACTTGAAACACTGCTAAGGCCCCACCTGAATTTCAGGTGCCCCAGGGAGTCCTTTCAACCACCTGGAGTTGAGGCTGTTTCAAGGTACAGATGCAATATGTGTTTGTCTTGCTTTTGTTTGCACCTGAATACAAGTACCAGCTGGAAGCCAGAAGGTGTGGAGTATTGCAAACAATTTTGACTGTAAATAAAGAGAATGTAAGAGTTTCAAAGGCAGTGCTGAGAGCTGAGTCCTGCAGTGGGGGAAAAGGAGAGAAGCAACAAATTTACTAGAGGAAATAGAAAAATACACAGGCATTTGTGCTGGTGTGATACCGCTGCGTATTTTCCATGATATGGTAACATCCCTACATACATACAATTCACCCTCAAATTATTGATGTACAGAAAATAAGCCTTTGGACCTGTGATTTGCCTACTATGTGCCAGGCATTGAGGTAAGCCCTCAGAATCAATCAATCATCAACGCGACATGCAGACAGCAAATTCATGCGTACAGAGAGACGGCCCCATGGAAGAGCTGTGCCCTGGGCCTTGAGGACGCAGTGGGCCAGCCCTGTCTCCCCAGGGTCGTGAAGGGAGACCAGAGAGAGGATGCACCAAGGAGGAATATCATTTGTTTCTTTCACCCTCAAAGCAACCCCAAAGGACACAATTCCGATAAGGGTGTGAAATGTATCGGGGGTGGTCTTTTATGAGTCATGCCCTTGGACTAGGATAATGTCTGTGTCGCATATGAAACTTGGAAGTACATTTTACTTAAATGCTAAAGGTTGATGTGAATATTTCCAAGGCAACACACATGGAGATTCCTTTTTGAGCAACCTATTTTATTGAAGATTGTTTTGCAAAGGGCATTAGATATTTGGAAAGTATTAAATGTTTAACTTTCTTATCTAATCCTGATACCCTAGTTTACAAGCTGTGTGATCTGAGATACAGAGCATTACCTTTTGGAGCTTGAGGGTTTTTGTTTTGTTTTAAATGGGAGTATTAATAACGATATCTACCTTTTAAGTTTATTTTGAAAATTCAATGAGTTAATGCATACAAGGATTGTTGTACCTTGCCTCTGAGCAGCAAATGGTATTATTAATATTAGCCTATCATCATGAATAATTATAATAAAAAATACTTTTCTTTTTCCAGATAAATTATGACTGCACATAGAACAAAGTGAATGGGAGTAATGACAATTATTTTGTGAATTTAATGGATACAGCTTACTAAAATGGTTCCAAATTTTTTGAGTGAAATAACCCAGTAGTGCTGAAGAGTAATTTATTTAATAGGATCAATGTGAAAATCACATTTTCCTGGCTGTGTAGACAGACTGTCACAGTGAGGTTACCCACAATGGCCCACATTCTCAAGAAGCTGACCAGACTCTTGTTTACACTCAGGAGTACTTACACTAATCCTAAGGAGAATGAAAAGATCAAAAGTTGAAAGCACATCAAGAGTAAAAGTTAAAGGTGTTCAGCAACATCCTGAACACCAGTCACATAGAAATCCAAGTGCACAGTGTCATGACCACAAGCAGACCTGCCTTAGCTGGACCCATGCCAAAAGATGTGCCCCCACCCCACATTCCAGGCAGCCGGGTCTGTGTGTGACTCCTGCCCCCCTGCCCTAGGTCTCCTGGCAGCTCCTGAGATTTTTTAGGTAAACATGGCTGGGCTGGGTATCAGGCTTGCGTTGTTTGAAGCACTTAGGGATTTTTACATGATAAAACTATGGGTGATGAAAATGACTGGATTCACTTAGAGGCATGAAAACAGCTAACAGGAAGCTGTGAGTACTTAAGGGAAGTTGCTCAGACTTAGCAACATCGTGTGGACTTTGATGAACTGAGGAGTCATTTCTCTCAGAAAACTACTGAAATTTTAAGAAAAGAGTGGCCGAGTTATCAGATTTACAGGCCACAAGGTTCAGATATATACAAATTTTAGGAGCTTTCCGAAGGGTTTTTACCCTCAGATGAATGGGAATGCAAAATATTATGCAAATCAGATTTAATCTTCTGGATGATTTGCCTCAATAAAAAATGTTAAAGACATAAAAGGAAGGCTCTATCCACATTTTAAGATTGTGTTTTGATGTAAATAAAGTGTTGCTGGGAATGCCCCTGGGAGCTTGAGTCGAAGTCCTTGCCTGGATGGGTCCTCCATCTTGGAGTCCCTGGCTTAGATAGTGATCAGTCATGGGTTTAATGTTTTTTATTTATTTATTTATTTTAAATTTTATTTATGATAGTCACACAGAGGAGAGAGAGAGAGGCAGAGACACAGGCAGAGGGAGAAGCAGGCTCCATGCACCGGGAGCCCGACGTGGGATTCGATCCCGGGTCTCCAGGATCGTGCCCTGGGCCAAAGGCAGGCGCCAAACCGCTGTGCCACCCAGGGATCCCGGTTTTAATGTTTAAGGTTGAATTCAGTGAATGCCACCGGCTAATGTCAGGCAGGGAAGAAGACAACAATGAGCCAGAAAAAAAGAAAAGAGGGAGTGTGAGAAAGGAAAGACAATGAAAAGAGACAAAAGATGGCTACGACCATGAAGGTGCTATAGAAAGACAAATGACATTTTCTTAGATTCCTTCAATAAATTCCCTACCCCTGCTCACTATTTAGAATTTTTAAAAAGATTATATTCCTTGGGAACATCCTGTGATGTTGAGCATAAGCACAGATTTATAAGTATTATCCAGTCATGCAGAAATAGGAGATAATACATTGATCAATAGATTATATAATAGTGAATGTTAAATAACTAGTAAGATAATATAATTAAATACATTGGTCAATAGACCAATGTACATTGACATTGTACATTGACATTGTACATTGACATTGGTCAATAGACTATCAGTTTTAATGTCAGGTGCTAAGTGTTTTGATAGACATTATTTTTAGGACACTATGAGAACACAGTGAGGTGGTCACTAACCCACTGTTAGTAATGAGAAAAGGAATCTTGGGGCATGTGACATTTGAGATGAAACCTGAAAGGCAATATTTGGCAAAGGCATGGTGTAGAAGAGAGTGTTTTCAAGTCGAGAGTACAACCCAAGGGCTTGAAGTAGCAATGATGCTTGGAGGGAAGGACTGCAGTCCTGCTGTAATGTGAAAAGGATCTCCACATGAATTACAAAATGGAGAAGGAGCAGAGGACAGATCATGGAAGTCTGTGCTGTGCTCAGCTGCTTGGACTTTTAGATAACAGCTTTTTTTTTTTTAATGCTTATTATTAGAGAGAGAGAGTGCATGCACGCACAAGGGCGAGGGGCAGAGGGAGAGGGAGAGAATCTCTAGCAGACTCCCTGTCGCAGGGCTCTATCTCACAACCCTGAGATTGTGACCTGAGCTGAATGAGACCAAGGGTTGGTTGCTTAACCAACTGAGCTACCCAGACTCCTCAACCAACTTTCTTACTTTTGCTGTCACTTCTAAGGTGACTGAATTTCATTTGAGAGTTTCCTATGATCAGAGCGTGGGACTTGATTTATAGTCATTATTCTAAGCAAACAGGAAAAGTTGAATGGATTTAGTGACAGTGGATGGGGATGCCAGTGGAGTTTCTAGCAGGGCATGATATGCCAGGTTTGCATTTTATGAAATATTCTGTGTACCTCCAAGTTGCTCCGTTGATTTAACGAAGTTTTAGGTCAAATGGGGAATTACTGCCCCTTAAAGTGTAACTTATATAAACCATAATCATTTGTCTTAAATATACAATGATTGAAATGATTTTGTTTTACTTGGTTCATGAAAAGATTTTAGAAAAGAGACTCTGGCATTTTCTGTATATCTTCTGCCTCTTTAAGACAATTAAAAAAATTTTTTTTAAGATTTTATTTATTCATGAGAGACACACAGAGAGAGGCAGAGAGACACAGGTGGAGGGAGAAGCAGGCTCCCCACAGGAAGCCCAATGAGGGACTCGATCCCAGGACCCTGGGATCACTACCTGAGCTGAAGGCAGGTGCTCAACCACTGAGCTACCTAGGCGTCTCTAAAAAAATATTTTACATGTTCTTTGGGCTAATTTAATTTTTTAAGTTCTTGCATTTAAAATTTATAAAATACAGGAGGCAGCAAAAACACAAACACCTGATAACTGACCACAGAAGGAGATCATCCATCGATTCCAAAAGCTACATCTAAATTAGTCTTGCTAGTTTATAGTTGCCTCTTGTATAGAAATACATTTACTGACTTTTCACATAATTTATTTCCGTATTTTTCAGATGTCAGTGAGTTTTCCTGGTTGGAAAGAACACAAAACTTGGAGGAGGAGAGCTGAATCCCGATCAACAGTTGTTGGGCAAATCATTTAACCTCTTTCTGACTGGTTTGAAAAACAAAAGAATCATGCCTTTTCCATGTAAGGAAGGTACAAATTTGGTAATGTTTGTGGAGGTCCTCTGTAAACCACTGTGGGGTGACAATGGCAATAAACATGTGATATTTTCAAGGTGAGAAGAGTTGAGGCTCCTGGTTCAAATGTCCATCCAGCTCTTGTTGAGTAAGTGAAGGTGTGCATATTGTGCACACACACACACACACACTTTGAAGAAACATTAAAAGTGTTAAAATTACTGATGATCCTGAATTAAATAAAATTAGTCTATGTATCCGATTGTGAAGAGTAAAAAAACACACACACAAACCCCTCTCTTCTCATGCATGCATAAAAATGTCACTTCTCCTGACTCCCTCACCTTCTTCCCACCCTCACTCATTTAAATTCATCACTTGTAATAACCTAGTTTTAAAGGGGATTTCTCTGAATGTAGAACGTATTCTACATGGGATGTTTACTTGTGTGAGGCTTAGAAGATTTAGGGCATTTTCAAAATTAGGATTTAGCAACACAGATTAAAAAACATTTTTTTTAGGTAGGCTCCACAGTCCATGTGGGGCTTGAACTCATGACCCTGAAATCAAGAGTTGTGTGCTCTACTGACTGAGCCAGCCAGGCACCCTAGTGATACTTTTAAGTGAAGTAAGAATGTTACCAAGTAAACAGCAGTAGGACTAGGGGAGATCAGCAGAAGGCACAATCCTGCCTTTGGTTTCTATGATCCTGGACAAGTTACCTAATGGGTGTGTAAAAGAAGGATCTTTGTTTTATTTTTTGGACACATACATACTCTCCATCCCATTTCCAAAGCTTTCCATAGAAAAGCTCTGGAGGGAGCTTTTCAGGCAGTGGGGGTGGAAGGGTCCACATGCTTCTTACATTTGCTCTTGTTCACTTTCTCTCAGGTCATTCAGTTTGGGGAATGCCTGTTTGTTGTTGTTGTTTTTGAATATTTTTTAATTTATTTATTCATGAGAGACACGGAGAGGCAGAGACACAGGCAGAGGGAGAAGCAGGCTGCATGCAGGGAGCCTGACGTGGGACTCGATCCCAGGACCCCAGGATCACACCCTGGGCCGAAGGTGGTGTTAAACCGCTAAGCCACCCGGGCTGCCCCTGTTTTTTTGTTTTGTTTTGTTTTGTTTTTTTAAACTTAGGCCGAAGCAACAGGCTTCTCAGGTCCTCTGAGATAGGATCCATTTTCTAAAGTAAGGACCAAGAGAAAGACAATCACTAGAGAAAATATAAAGAACATAAATGTTTACAGTTAGCCTTGGGTGACTGGGCTGGAACCTCTATCCTTGCCTGACTTCTTACCTGTTTCTGTTGAGCAACACTCTTACTCTCTACTACCTGGGACCTATTCCCTCTCACTGAGACTTCCAGATTCAAGGAAGACTCCCCCTCGGGTCCACTTGTTTGTGGTCTGAGACCTCTGACCTTCCAAAGGGCATGGGCAAAGCTGCGGACACTGACAGAACGTAGATTTCATTTTCAGGGGCGGTATCTCTCTACTCCTCTAGCAAGGAGCCTTGTTTACTAAGATCCACCCTAAGCATCAACCACGGTAACACTGTATCAGATGACACATCAAGAGGGGATCATTCTTTTACATTGATACAAACTGACAAATAACTCATTAAGAGTTTATTATTTTTTCAAATAAACTCTACACTCAACATGGGCCTCAAACTCACAACCCTGAAATCGAGAGTCATATGCTCTACTGACTAACCAGCCCCCAGCCAGTTACCCCAGATCTCAGTTTTAGAAGAAAATCTATTTTGGCCAAAAAAAAAAAAAAAAAAAAAAAAAAAAATCCACCGCATTATTACATTATTTTCTTTCTCTGGACTGGAGGGGGTTGGAGTAGGGATAAATTCTGAATTTAACTGTGCTCTAAGTTTACAAAATGGCAGCACTGGGGCTTCCAGAAGAGGAGGACACCTGGATGTAAGAGGTGGTCTTGTGAATCTTCCTTCCAGGAAGAGGATGTATCTGAGAGACTACCAGGAGGGAAGTGACCTTCAAAAGTCCCAGGAGAGAAACCGATCAGGTCAGCAGCAGGTAGGCATGGGAATGGTGGCCCCGACTGCATGTCTCCTACGCAGGGCCTTCCCTCTTCAGGAAAAGACCACAAAGTGCAGAGGACAGACTAAATACCTTATCTCAGCCCAAGATCTGTTCTGTATTCTAGATGTTCTTTTTTGAAATTCAAAAGTGACAAGTCTGTCCGTGGCTACAAGGCATTCTAAATACAAGTACTATCTTCATGTTTGAAAGAAAAATCTACCTTCACTTTATGTGACTGCAGGGTCTCCAACAACTACGGTGTAACAGACTGTCGCAAGTGTATTGGGTGTTTCAGTTTGCCAGACCTGTCATGATAAATTAATTACAGGATGTTGCAGAAAGGGCAAAGCTCCAGCAGCATCTTGCATGGTTTAATATAGCCTATTTCCCCATTTCAATGTATTTGTGGTTAGATAAATCCTCAGAAATTTACAGCTGCTATGGACTAGTTTATTATGTACTCCGCCTGCACACATGATAAGTATAATAAGAATTTGATGTTCTTAAAGTACATAGATTTTACTGACATTTCTTTACCACCATGGAAATATTTAGTTGCTAAAAGTGGCATCTGCGGACACTTCTGATACTAGTGCCAGTAGAGCAGGCAGGATGGTTAAAAACATTACCATGCTTAACCATCTTCCATTTACTTTAAATTTAAGAACCATAGCTCAGAAAAAATTATGTGCCACATTTATGTAAAATGGCCCTGTGAGCAAATTTAATAGGAACATAAAATTAACTACTGATTGTCAGTTGAAAATACTGAAAAACCAAACTGAAGCTACCAGACTTTTCTCCAGGGAACCTCCCTCTGGTCTTATGATCACTCTTCTCAAGCTTCAGTTAATTTTTATTCTGGCAACAGTTATTTTCCTCACCTTCTTGCTCTTTCTTTCTTCTGGACTTTTTTTTCCTTATCTTCATTAAGCAAATCATTTTTCATTCCAAGCCAATTTTAAATGACTGGCAATACAAGAGCTTACATGAAGGTTGTACAAACCATTCCTACATTTTCTTCTACCATATTCTTCCACAATTCTTGACAAGGATCAAGTGATGAATTAAGAAAACAATGGACCAGAATAAGTAAAATTAGATTCTTCAGGACTAGAAATGACACTGCAGTATATAGATTTTGGCCATTTCGATGTAAATGATGGAAGTGGAACGTGCACTGTGGCTAAATATGTGCTTATCACTCTTCCCTCTCCCTTTTTAGATTGAGAGTAGAAATTAAAATAGTAGATTCTTAGCAATCTTAACCTCTCTTTTTGAGATGACAAAAATAACCCATCCATAATGAGAATGCATTTGAGGTGTTAGAAGAGCAACTTTAGTAAGTAGTGTACTGAGAACATATGCTTGATGTAAATTTGAAGAGGATCATTAGAAAAAAGCATCCTTTGTATTTACAAAACAAATGTTTTTATGTTATCCAGTTCCCGCCTTAACTTAAAGTATTTCCTATTCACTTTAATAATTAGAGCAGAAGGATATGATGAATGAAGTGCCTCATTACCAAGTTTGCTTTCTGGGTCTCTACAGAGAGTAGCTGTCTGCTTCTGCCTAGTTGGTCCATTGTTAACCCTAAATGATGCTGACATCAATTCTCCTGCAGATAATTGGGTCCATCCATAGACTGGGTTTGCCAGTCAAGAGAGCCTTTTGATTGACATGACTCTTGATGTTTTTATTATCTTTTATATGACTGGAATGGCGCCTGTTTCTTGAATAATATGTTACTGTACATGTATTTGCTGCCACAGATTCTATTTCTTAAGAAGATGTAAGAATTAGAGTATGGAGTAAAATATTTACCGAAATAATTATGGGACAAACAAGTTATCAGCTTAAAATTTTTTTTAACTCAGCTATATTTCATATTTTATTTAGGTGTCTGCTGCATTAAAGACATATTGGATCTTTCTGGTCCGAGTGTGGTGTAGGTACATCTAAACTGCTTCTTTATTCTAGCTGTGCTGGAGCCTCCAACAATGAGCATTTACTGGCTTCCTCAATATGGCAACGAGAACCAACACTTGAGACCTCCCAGTGGAGTCTGACAGCCTCCATTTACAACTAGTGCTGATGGACAAATTACCTTCAAAATCTTGGTTTTCCCATTTGTAGGGCAGGGAAGATTCTAACTACCTCATAGGTCTGATGTGATGAGTAAATGAGATCATATACATAAAGTGAAGATTTGGGGAATATTTTCTGTTACTAAGTTCAATGAAGCAGAAATCAACAAATATATAGCTTTGAACAGTTGGACTGTTGAAAAATGGTCTCATAATTTACTTAACATATATGGCCCTCAGAGATTATTTAAATATTTATAAATAAAAGTGTCAGGTCTTGGATTTTATAGGTTCTAGAACTAACTCTCAAAAATATTTGTGAATATTTTTGCTTGTGTGCTCTCTTTCTCAAATAAATAAAATATTAAATAAATGTGAGTTAAATATACAATTAGAGTGACATGGTAAGTTATTTCCCAGATATACTCTTGCTGAACTTCCTAAGGAGAAAATGTCTTCCTTTAATAAAACTTTACTATAACTTAAAAATAAAGGTCAAGGGATCCCTGGGTGGCGCAGCGGTTTAGCGCCTGCCTTCGGCCCAGGGCGCGATCCAGGAGACCCGGGATCGAATCCCACGTCGGGTTCCTGGTGCATGGAGCCTGCTTCTCCATCTGCCTGTGTCTCTGCCTCTCTCTCTCTCTGTGACTATCATAAATAAATAAAAATTAAAAAAAAAAAAAAAGGTCAAGTGTTGCTTTTCTAGACAAGGTTTAAAAGTACCAAGTATTAGCCATTTAAAAACACGGATTTCATTTAAAATGTGCGTTTTAAACATAAATTTGCATCACGGTGTAAAATGTTTCATATCCTAAATCTTTAAAAACTTGATGTTTTCTCTAGCTTTGCAAGTCTTATTCACTGTACAGTTTTGATACTGAAGAAATTCAATATCCAAGATAGAGTAGAATCAACTGGGAAATAAATTTCTAAGAATGGTTTAAAAATATTTAGATCTAAAAAAGATGTCAAACTCTTACTCATTTGGAGGAGACTTCATAAAATGGGATAAAATTCAGTAATTTCAGAATGAAGATACAGAAAACTAACTTGTTACTAAGAAGATGTGCAGTATCAGAATCTTCAAATAGATTCTCATGTCTGATTCCTCTACTTGACTATAATTTGGACTTCTACATGGAAGGCACTTCTATGATGTCCTCTGTCCCATCCCATGTCTGAGAGTATGATCAAGATGTTTTATTAATCTACTCATGAACATAACTGGAGTCTTATTTGTCAACTGGACAAAAGAGGAAAGGACTGGGTCTTGAGTAACACCAACTTTTCTTGGTTTTGCCTCAATTATTATTTTTGTCTTCACTAGTTACAATACAAAAAAACCCCTTTATTTTTCATATGAACACTGAGATCTCAGCAAATGTTTAGCTCCTGTGACATATTTCATTTGTCTTGTTTTAATTTTTTTTAGTTATTTAATTAGTTTTGGAAAAGAGAGTGAGAGCATATGAGTGGAGGGTGGGGCAGAGAGAGGGGAGGAGAGAATCTCCAGTAGATGAGCAACTTATTGAAATCCTTTGTGATTAAAACCTAAATCAGAAAATCAATATGTTTCAAAACTATAAGCTAAAACTGCAGAGATGCATATTTTATTTTATAATTATCAAGTACATTCACAACTCAGACAAAACAAGCTCACACAAGGGTCACTCCAGCTGCCTGGGCCCAGCAGACATGCATCCAGGACAACAGGAGCTCTGTGCCACCACAGAAGATTTTGGGGCTGATGGCTGAGGGCTTCTGCTGACATTGGTGCCACTCACCACCTTTAAAAATGCTCTCCCCCCCATTAAGTTCTACACAGCAGGGGCATGTTTACCAATTTTCATGCCTCTACAACATGTGCAGGGATAAGAGCCAAATATGTTTTTACTAGAAGAATTTCACATCGGGTATACATCTGGGCAAAATTTACACCTCAATGCCCAACTCTGTTTTTCTCACTTCTTATTTTAATCAATTCAATTTCTAATTTGGTAAATAAGTTTTCTGATACTATATTAGTTTTGACCTTTGTGGGGTTAAATATTTTACTGACAGACTTATAATCACATTGTTGAGAAAAGAGTCAAGAAAAAAACAAAGAAATGAACTTTTATATTATAACATAACACTTTAATAAAACAGTCATATTGTAATGACACCGTTAATTAAGGAACTCAAGGAATAAATAATGCAATGTAATAATTTAAGAACAAATGTTAAGACTAAAATAAATATTCAACAATGGAAGTCTACAAATGACTTATATGCTTAAATATGAAATGCTCTTTTTTAAAAGTAAAAGATATTTGAAATACTGCTACCAATCAAGTCAAAGGGCATTTAGTTTACATGTAACAAGTTACATATATGATTCATTCAAAACAAACACATTTGTTCCTTTTTAATGTCTTTCTCACTGGGACCATTTAAAATATACAATATTGTGAAGCTGCTTGTCTCTTAAAGTTAAATTTCAAAAGCATACACTTTATATTCTGAACATAACATCACACAATCACATTACAGATATAATAACATTAAACGACTGCTTAATGGACATCCCAACAAAGTAAACACTTTTCCTTCATGTTGAATAGCAATTATGTTTTTTGTTTTGTTTTTAAGCAATTATTTTTTTTTCTTTATGGGTTTTCCAACAGTGGTCATGTAATTCTGATGTAATTACTAATAAATACAAGTGCCAGTACTTTGATCAACAACAATCACAATGGTTTATAACAATGAAGGCCAAAAGGCCACATTCATTTTTCTACTCATACCTTGCTTCTGATTTTTCTAGATTCTCTCATAAGGACAAGACATAGTGGGTCCTTCCTTTCTTCCTTAGGATCTGAAAATTCTAAGTCTGAAGAGAAACTGGTTTCATTTGCCATTTCATTTCTGTGTATTTGACTGCCTCTTCATTCTCCTTCAACTCTTTACTAGGAAAAAAGGACACAAAATGTGTTCAATGAACTCAAACAAGGTCTTTTGCCCACAACCAAATCTCTGTATGGTCCTGCAGTGGAGCAGGTAATAAACATACTGTGCGACTGACACACACACACACACACACACACACACACACACACACACCTAAGACCAGAGTATGAATCACCTAGCTAACTCCTAGTTTGCTTCTTGAACATACTATTAACATCACCCAGCACCATCAGCAGATGCAGAAGGCTTGCTCTGGCACTGACCAGTGAAAAAGAAATATACTTCTCAAATATAGACACTAATAAGTACCTAAACCCAGGGCAACTTCCAGAAATTAAGAACAGACAATCAAGGTTCATAAAATTCTTCACTTATTGGGGAAAAAAAGGTTAGTAAATGGAAAGAATATAGACCATCCTATTAAATAGCATTCTTTCTTTTTTAAAAAAATATTTTATTTATTTATTCATGGAAACACACACACACACACACAGAGAGAGAGAGAGAGAGAGAGAGAGAGAGAGAAACAGGCAGAGAAAAGCAGGCTCCATGGAAGCCTGATGTGGGACTCGATCCCAGGACTCCAGGATCACGCTCTGAGCCGAAGGCAGATGCTTAACCGCTGAGCCACCCAGGCGTCCCGAAATAGCATTTTTCCATTTGATCAATGGTGATCAACTATTTTTACAAGTTGTTTAAATATTATATTTTTTGGATAAATAAAAAAAATGGTGGGTGTCATTTTTAACGAAGATAGTGATGGTTAATTACGCATCTAAATGCAGCTCTAAAATAAAGAAAATAATATCATTAATAAAATTAAGATCCAATGTGCAGATGAAACAAGCAGCTTCTTAGAGATCACGTGGGAAGTACACAAAAAACTACGTAGTGGTGTTGAACCTGACACTCTTTAATGCAATTATTCACGTGCCACTGGTAAGTTACTAGACTTAAATAAAAATGTCCTTTCTCTGAAGAGAAAGGGCTTAATGCTTGACTGCTCTGAAAAAAGAAACGCGGTCTAAGAATCTGGTTAAGGTGGTGGTCAATTCCACTGAACACTCCTGAGAAAAGTAAAGGGTAGGCTGGCCCTTTCGTCAGGTCCTTCCCTGGTAGCACAGGGGTATAGGCAACATCTGTGCTCTTCGGGGTCAGGCTCCATCTTAAATAGTTACACTATCTTTTTTTGACAAGGGGAAAAAAATCCTTGGTCAGTCTGTGTTTCCTGACTTTAACTTTGTTGAACAGAGCCAGCACAGACAAGCTGCGATTATATGCAGAAGTTCAAAAATGTTTCAAGTGAGGCTCACCAGAACAACTAGAGTGTAAAATGGTACAGATGTGGTGTGCCAACCTACAATCGCATGAGGAGCCGAAAAAGGGTATCCCATTCATTTCTGCCCCTGTGTGTATACATGTAGAGCATACAAACCTTGTCTCAAATTAGGGCCCAATACAAATGGGAAATAAAGAAGCAAAGGCTCATACAGACGCTGGGCACCAATACCTGAGAGATCCTACAAACAATGGCAAGGGGCCTCGAGGAAGGTAAATGGGATCTTAGAGGAGTAACAAGGCAAAACAGAGTGGGAGGAGGCGTTCATAAAAGTGGTAACAAAAACAAAGATGAAAAACAGAAAAGGGAAGGAGAGAACAACAGCTGGAAGTGAGTGAGCTGGATCTTGCACGTGCAGAGGACAGAGGATGACATTTATCAGGTGGAGGTTGCCCTCTAAGAAGTAAACAATGAGGCCGGAGGACCCGCAGGAGAGGGAACCCTCTAGAGAAATGTAACTAGAACATGCAGAAGAAGGCAGTGTAGATAACATCTTTAAGGGAAGTGAATCAGACTAAGAAGAGGAAGGGGCCCGTGACACAGAATGACAAAGATCACCTGGGAGAGGGAGGAAAGGGACAGAATAAAGGGAAAGCAGGACTGACAACCAGTCCACAGCTCTGACAAGAAGGACGCAGGAGTGGTGTGTGAGCACGACAGGTGCTGACAGCATGGGCTAGAGAAGCTAGGGCAGTGGATGGAGATTTGCTGAAAGGGAAGAGATGCCACCCAACCAAAAACTCCAGAGTGAATCCAAATGAGGTCTCTCTTTGAGGTGTCTCCTCCTGATTCAGCCCCTAAGTGAATGCAGGTAGAGAAATACAAAGTGGGAGCCTTTTTTTTTTCAAGGGAAATCATATGAAAAGAGAAAGGAAAATGTGTGTAGTGAGCTTTTAGAAAATGAGTAGGAGACCAGGTTCATGTCTGTGTATGTTATGTGTGAAAAGTAAGACTCATAAAAATACCGGGCCCCACCCTGCCAGAAATTCAGCCCAGTAAATATTCCCTGAAGGCTTACTACTTGGCCAGACAGCAGGGTAAGCACTGGGGAGAGACAAGGAGAGCACAATAGAGCCCCAGCCTGTAGGCACTTGCCATCTACTCACAGCTGAGTACTGTGGAACAGAAACAGCCCTGAACCTGGGGCCAGAAGATCAAGTCCTAGTTCAGGCACTTCCTACCTGTGACTCTGAAACCCTGCTTTCTTCTACTGTACCAAGAATGGGCATATTAGAAAATTACTATAATTATTATTTTTCATTAAATTTTTTTAAAAAAGATATTATTTATTTATTTGATAGAGAGAGAGAGACCGCAAGCACAAGCAGGGGGAGAGGCAGAGGGAGAGGGAGAAGTGGGCTCCCCACCGAGCAGGGAACCTGATGCAAGATCACAGCCTGAGCTGAAGGCAGATGCTTAACCGACTGAGCCACCCAGGTGCCCGAAAATACCTTCATTTTAAAAGAAATGACCAAGTGGTGGATGTCAATATATGTTGAGTAGAAAAATTAGAAAATATACAAAGTAAAATGAAAAAAAAATCATCACACCACCACCATTCAGAGGGAACTACTGACAATTTTTTCAATGTATATGGTTCAATATTTCATGCATGTAGTTGACCCTTGAATAACACAGGTTTGAACTGCACAAGTCCAGTCAGACCCAGATTTTTTTTTTTGATAAATATGTTTGAAAAGTTTTTGGAGATTTATGAATTTATGATAATTTGAAAAAAAAAACTGGAAAACTGGCTTAGAAATATCAAAGAAAAAAAGTAAGAGAAAGATATGTCAGGAATACATAAAATATATGTAGATACTAGTGTCTTTTATCATTTACCACCATAAAGTATACAGCAATATATATGTGTGAGCAGTTTATCTCTCTAGTAAATTGCATACTGCAGTAAAAAGTGATCTCTCACAGTTCTCGGGTTATTTTTCTCTGTGTTCAGTGCAATACTGTAAACCTTGAATAACCCAATGGGACCCAGACAAAGTGTCACCATTGATGCTGGAAGGGCTCCCAAGAAGCAGAGGAAAGTCATGACATTATAAGAAAAACGCAAATTGCTTGATAAGTACCATAGATTGAGGTCTGCAGCTGTGGTTGTCTGCCATTTTTCAAAATAAATGAACGCAGCATAAGGACCATTGTAAAAAAGGAAAAGGAACTGATGAGGCTGTTACTGCAGCTACACCAAGTATGAAAACCTGCATGTTTTGCAAAATGCCTTTTTTAAAAAAAATTTATTTCTCTATGAGAGAGAGAGACAGAGACAGAGAAAGAGAGAGAGAAGGCATGGGCAGGGGAAGGGGCAGAAGGAGAGGGAGAAGCAGACTCCCCATTGAGCAGGGAGCCTTCCTGTTGGGGAGGCTTAATCCCCGGACTCTGAGATCACGACCTGAGTTAAGGCAGATGTTTAGTTGGCTGAGCCACCCGGGTGCCCTTGCAAAATATCTTTTTCTCTTGTATTCAAAAATGCAGTTTTTATGTGTGTGTAGGATAGATGCAAGAAAGATGTGCTTACAGACTCTAATATGATTCAAGAAAATTAAAGTCATTATGTGACAACTTAAAGCAAAAGGAAGTTGAAGGATCTAAAGCTGGAGAATTTAATGCCAGCAAAGGATGGTTTGATAAGTTTACAAAGAGGTCTGGCTTAAAAATGACAAGATAATAGAAGCCGTTCTGCCCACCAAGAGTCAGCCGAGGAGTTCTCAGATGCCACTAATAAAATCACTGAGGTGGAAGGATATCTGTCTGAACAGATTTTTAATGCAGATGAAAATGCCTTATTTTGGAAAGAAAATGTCACAAAGGACATTTATTAGTAAGGAAGAGAAGTGAGCACCAGGATTGAAGGGGGGCAAGAGGGGGATAGGCTAATCCTACTGTTTTGTGCAAATGCAGTCGGGATAATGATTAGGATTGCCCTCATCTATATAGCTGCTCACCCCAAGGTCTTAAAGGGAAAGGGTAAAGACTAACTGCCAATGTTTTACTTGTACGACAAAAAGGCCTGAACACTGAGAACCCTTTTCCTAGGTTGATTCCATTGATGCTTTGTCCCTGAAGTCAGAAAGTACCTTGCCAGTGAAGGACTGCCTTTTAAAGTTCTTTTGATATTGGACAATGCCCCTGGCCATCTAGAACCCCATGGGTTCAACACTGAAGGGACTGAAATGCTCTATCTGCACCCAAACACAATGTCTCTAATTTAGCCTCTGGGTCAGTGGGGCCATAAGGACCCTTAAGCTCATTACACACATTACTCAAGGGAAGACTGTCAACACTATGGAAGAGAACCCCAACATGGAGAACATCATGAAAATCTGGGAGGTTACACTACTGAAGATGCCATCATTGTTAGAGAAGAAACTGTGAGGGCCATCAAAGCCCAAATGATAGATTCCTGCTGGAGAAAACTGTATCCAGATGCTGTGCATGACTTCACAGGATTTATAGCAAAGCCAATTAAGGAAATCATGAAAGAGAGTGTAGATATGGCAAAGAAGTTAGGGGGGTGTGAAGGGGTTTCTAGATATGGATCTTGGAGCAATTCAAGAATTGATAGAGACCACACCAGAGGAATGAACAGAAGACAACTTGATAGAAATGAATGCCTCTGAACCAGTGCCAGGAGATGAGGAAAGATGTAAAAACCAGTCCCAGAAGACAACTGACACTGGACAGTAGACAGTCCAGCAGAAGGATTCCAGCAGAAGTCAAGATGACTTTGACTTCTTTTACAACTGGGATTCTTCTATGATATAGAGGTAATGAAACTACGGCAAATGGTGGAAAAAGCATTATACCATATAGAAACATTTTTAAAAAAGATTTATTTATTTGAGAGAGAGAGAGAGAGAGAGAGGGGAGAGTGGCAGAGAGAGAGGCAGAATCTCAAGCAGACTCCCTGCCAACCCTAATGATCTGAGCCGAAATCAAAAGCTGGCAGCTCAGGTGCCCCCTATATAGAAACATTTTTAGAGAAATGAAAAAGCAAAAAAGTCAGAAATTACAATGTATTTCTGTAAAGTTCTACTGAGTGTGCCTGCCTCTCCTGCCTCTTCTTCTACCTATGGCACCCCTGACACAGCACCAGTGGCTCCTTCTCTGCCTCCTCCAGGTGAAGATGACAAGCACAAAGACCTTTATGATGATCCACTTCTACTTAATGAATAGTAGATAATCATGCCATACAACCAATAAACATCTAGTGTGTGTGTGTGTGTGTGTGTGTGTGTGTATGTATATATACATACATACATACATACATATATATATATCTGTGTGTGAAAATCTAACTGTGTCATCATTTCATCATTGCATAGTATTCACTGTGTAGAACATTACGTGTAACACTTGTACGGAAGCGGACAGACTATCCTTAGGTAGGCAGTGATAGGCAATAAAATTAATAATGTGTTAGTTTTCTTCCTGTTTCATAACTTTGCTTTTGAAGAATTATAGTATAGTATGGCTCTCTCTCCCCCAATCAGAGAAATTGCTTATCAGCCTTTCATCACACATAGGTTGTTTTTTAAAAAATGTAACAATGTTTCTTTCCATCAGTATCATGAAATAGTACTACAACACTGTATGCCACAACAATTCATTCATTATTATATAGGCTAGGTGCCTGGGAAGTGATTACATTGATTACACTAGGCCACCATAAAGCAACCATATTGCTGCTTCTTTGTTATCAGTGCATGAAGAGCTATACCTGTAAATAAATATAAATTTTCACATTATTGGGACGCCTGGGTGGCTCAGTGACTGAGCGTCTGCCTTCGGCTTAGGATGTGATCCCGGGATCCAGGGTCGAGTCCCACATCGGGCTCTCTGCAAGGAGCCTGCTTCTCCCTCTGCTTGTGTCTCTGTCTCTCTCTCTCTCTGTGTCTCTCATGAATAAATAAATCTTTAAAAAAAATCTTCACATTATCTTTTCATTTTTGATGTATTATTAATACATCTACAATATTCTATGACATAGATAATGATGGAGACACAGATGATTCATCTTGTACACAAATGCTATAAACTGACAATATTGATAAATATAGTACGGTACTATAAATTTTCTCTTTTGTATGGTTTTCTTAGTAACATTTTTGTTTTTCCAGCTTACTTTATTATAAGAGAACAGTTTATAACACATATAACATACAAAACAGTTAATCAACTATTTAGAATTATCAGTAAGGCTTCCAGTCAACAGTAGGCTGTTACTATTAAGTGTTTGGGGCAGTCCAAAGTTATATGTGGATTTTCAACTGTATGGACTGGGGGTTGGCACCCCTAACCCCTGTGTTGTTCAAGAGTCAATTGTATATGTTATATACAAACTATTTTATAATTATCTTTCTTTTACTCATAAATTTATCATACATATTTCCATGTCTATGAAAATACTTCTATAATGTAATGAATAATACCACATAGTGTTCTCTTATATAAATGTTTCATAGCTTAATTCTATATTCATGGAAATTCAATTTTTTCCTTCCTATTTTTAAAAACATTATTTATTTAGTTTAGAGAAAGAGTGTGTGCAAGCATGAGTGGGAGGGGGGAGGGAGGGAGGAAGAGAAAAGCAGACCCCCTGTTGAGTGCAGAGCCTGACTTGGGGCTTGATCTCATGACCTTGAGATCATGACCTGAGCTAAAGTCAAAAGGCAGACACTCACTGGCTGAGCCACCCAGGCGCCCCCTATCTTCCTATTTTTTTTAAAAAATTTTTATTTATTTATGATAGTCACAGAGAGAGAGAGAGAGAGAGAGGCAGAGACATAGGCAGAGGGAGAAGCAGGCTCCACGCACCGGGAGCCCGACGTGGGATTCGATCCCGGGTCTCCAGGACCGCGCCCTGGGCCAAAGGCAGGCGCCAAACCGCTGCGCCACCCAGGGATCCCTCTTCCTATTTTTTTTAAAGACTATTTATTCATGAGAGAGAGAGAGACAGACAGACAGAGGGAGAGAGACAGAGACAGAGAGACACAGAGAGAGAGAGGCAGAGACATAGCAGAGGACAAGGCAGGCTCCTTGCAAAGAGCCTGATGAGGGACTCCGGGATGATGCCCTGAGCCAAAGGCAGACACTTAACTGCTGAGCCACCCAGGCATCTGGTATCTTCCTATTTTTAAAACATTGCTTGAAGGAACAGCCTTTTAACTGAGTTGGTGCATGCATACTTGACTATTTTCCTACAGATTTCTAGAGGTAAAACTGTCAGATCAAGAGACGAACAATTTCAAAACTTAAAAAATAGCATCACCAAGCTATCTCCCACAAAGAATGGATCAATCTTATATAATTACCAGCAGTGTAGGAGGAACTTATAAACCCCATAGGTTTTATAAGTTTGAAACTTGTTGCCATTTTGTCAAGGGGGAACATTCTTTATCATTTATTGTTTTAATTTCTATTATCTAATCACTGGAAGGTGGATCACTGGACAATGGACAATGAAATATATGTTCATTGCCATTTACATATATTTAAGAATGGCCTCTTGAATGCCCTTTGTCAATTTTCCTTCTTTGCTGATTTTTAAGTTTTTTCTTTTTTTTTTATGTATGTTAGGGGTATTACTTCTTTATCTGACACATATTTTGTGACATTCTTCCTCATCCTGGGTTATTACTTGTTTTTAGATTTTGCTTATGGTGTGTTTTTTCTCTTTGACATTTCCCATTTCATAGTTTTTATTATTAAAATTTGTTTCAAAATGTTTTCTGAATTTGTTACCAAGGATAAGAAGTCATTCCTTAACCCATGATTATATATCTATAAGCTTTCAGCATAATGAGCATTTTTTTTTATAATTAAAATCTACAAATACTTAAGAAAATTCTGAATCTAGGGGGATCCCTGGGTAGCTCAGCAGTTTAACGCCTGCCTTCAGCTCAGGGCATGATCCTGGAGACCTGGGATCGAGTCCCACGTCGGGCTCCCTGAATGGAGCCTGCTTCTCCCTCTGCCTGTGTCTCTGCCTCTCTCTCTCTTTCATGAATAAGTAAATAAAATCTTAAAAAAAAAAAAAAAAAGAAAATTCTGAATCTAGTTCTCCGAAGATGACAGTTCTGTAAGAGTGGCCATGATACAGCTGGAACACTTCACTTCTAGCAAACTTCACTTGTGCCTGACAGAGAAAACAGAGGCCTTCTTATACTCCTTCTTCTACCAGAAACCATTGTCATTTAAACAAATATGCCTCACTGGCCTATCTCAGTAGAAAAGTGACCCTTCCTTGTTCCACATTCTAATGTGTGTATTTCCTCCAATCCCCAGGGATCATTCCCCTTGTTCTGTAACTTGAGTGGCTCCTCTCACAGGGCTCTTTCCTCCTAGTTTGTACCTACTCTCATCATTACTCTCTATAAAGGTCCCTAAATCCTGTGCTCTCCACTGCTTACTGCTCAGCTTTTCCTTTCCTTTGAAGTACAGCTTCTTGGAGAAGCCATCTATTCTGATCACATCTTTTCTTCTGCAATGGAGACAATTTGATTCATGCTTCCAGGACTCTCATCAGAACACTCCTCTTGTAGGTCACAAATGGTCTCTTGGCTGCAAATCTCAAAAGGGTACTTCGCAGTCTGTACTTCTCCTTTTGGCATTTGTCACTGTTTGTCTGGTTAGATTGATTGATTGATTTATAATTGCAGTAATATTAGCATATAATGTTATATTAATTTCAACTGTACAACACAGCGCTTCGACAGGGCTATACTTTACTCAATGATGGTAAGTGGAGTTATCACCTGTCACCAAAAATGGTGTCACAATATTACTGACTATATCCTCTATGACGTACTTTTCACCTCCATGACTTATTTGGGATTTGTCACGCTTGACCATGCCTTCCCTAAATCTTTCTTTCATGATGTTATGATACAACTTTCTCTTGGTTTTCCTCTTACCTCTATTAGGGTGACTTTTTGGCTGGCTTGCTCATTTTTCTTTGTGTGCATATCCATTATGTGTCCTTGGTCCTCATGGCTCTGCTCTTTGCTCACTTCAGAACTACAGGAGGGAAAGAGGAGAAACAAGAGCCCATGAGAAAACTGCTGTAACAGCTCACATGAGGCTCTGATTTAGGATAAGGACAACAGGAATACAAGGGGAGATCGACAGGAGGGTATGAAAGAACATTTGATGCACTATATGAGTGATTAGACTAGGGGGTGAGCGGCAGGGAGTAGCTTAAAACAATGCAGAGACATGAACCTTCAACTGGTTGGGTTCCTTCTTTACTATGATGAAAGGACAGAATAAAATAAATTTTACTTCTCTCAGAAAAGTATCAGGTAAAAAACAAAGTTTTTATCAAAATAATAATAATTATACATAAAGAAAGTTTTATCAAAGTAGACGGAAAAATGCGTGTGCATAGAAATAACAGGAGATTCCTTAGGGACAAAAAAGAAGGTAAATGAAATTTATCTATTTATATTTAAAGATTTTATTTATTTATTTATGAGAGACACACACACAGGGAGGCAGAGACATAGGCAGAGGGAGAAGCAGGCTCCTCGCAGGGAGCCCAATGTGGGACTTGATCCCGGGACCTTGGGACCATGACCTGAACCAAAGGTAAATGTTCTACCACTGAGCCACCCAGGTACCCCAGGTGAAGGAAATTTCTACATAGAAAGCTGCGACATGATCCACTACTAGGTATCTACCCAAAGAAAACAAAAACACAAATTCAAAGAGATATATACCTCTATGTTTACTGCAGCATTATTTTTACAATAACCAAGATATGCAAGGAACCCAAGTGTCCACTGTTAGATGAATAAAGAAGATGTAGTATGTATGTGTATATATATATACATATGTGTATATATGTATGTATATATGTGTATATATACACACATATATATATATACATACACACACAATGAAATATTAGTCATAAAAAAGAACACGATCTTTCCATTTGTGACAACATGGATAAAGCTACAAGGTACTATGCTAAGTGAAATAAGTCAGATAGAGAAGGACAAATACCACATGATATCACTTACAGGAGGAATATAAAAAACAAATGAAAACAAAAAGGAGAATCAGACCTATAAATACAGAGAACTGATGGTTTCCAGAGCAGAGGGGAGTGGGGGGTTGAGCAAAATTGAGGAAGGAAAGTGGGAGATAGAGGCTTCCAGTTATGGAATGAATAGTCATAGGAATAAAAGGTACAGAGAGAAATAGTTACTGAGGTTGTAATAGTGTTGTATGGCAAAAGACAGTAGCTACACTAGTGGCAAGCATAGACTTATTGAATCACTATGCTGTGTACCTGAAACTAATGAGACATTGCAAGTCAATTATACAAAAAAAAAAAAAAAAAAAAAAAAATCTGACCTGTGGGATGTGGAATGCAGTTTTTTAAACAGTTCAACAGTAGGAGGAAAATATAAAACAAATATTTGTGAATGAGTGCAGAGTAGTGTAAATGATGTTAGGAGAAAGAAAATACAAAAATGATAAAAAAAAGGGAAATTTTTTTTAAAATTTTATTTTATTTATTTATGATAGGCACACAGTGAGAGAGAGAGAGAGAGAGAGGCAGAGACATAGGCAGAGGGAGAAGCAGGCTCCACGCACTGGGAGCCTGACGTGGGATTCGATCCCGAGTCTCCAGGATCGCGCCCTGGGCCAAAGGCAGGCGCCAAACCACTGCGCCACCCAGGGATCCCAAAAAAGGGAAATTTAGAGTGGAATATAGTGTTTCCTTTCTAGAATATCTGGGAATGGTGGAAGAGTTTGACACAGATGCAAGAATTTCAAAATCAAGTTATATGTAGGATTGAATAGAGATTGTTATGAACTCAATTGTGTTTTCTCAAAATGCACAGGTTGAAGCCACCCTAATCCCCAAAGTGGAAGCAGGGCCTTTAAGGAGATTAATTCAAGTTAAATGAGGCCACAAGGGTGAGGTTCTAATCTCTGGAACTGGTAGTCCTTATTATACGAGGAAGAGATATCATGGAGCTCTTTCTCTCCATGGGGAGAGGCCATGTGAGGACACAGAAAGAAGGTGGTCATCTGCAAGCTAGTAAGAGAGGCTTCACCAACAATCAATCCTGCTGGAACCCTGAGTTTGAACTTTCAGCCTCCACAACTGTGAAAAAACAAATGTCTTTGCTTAAGCAACCCAGTCTGTGGTACTGTTATGGCAGCCAGAGAAGATGATGTGGAGATATAAAAGGTAAGTAAAATGAGATCAGATGGCTAAGAAGGACAAGGTCAGAAATTAAAAGATGAAAGAATGAATGGAGTATATATTTCAAAAGGAGGCAAATGATGAGAGAAAGGAAAGGCTGAGTTCTAAAAAAGTAAGCACTGATAATTTTAATCTCACTCCAGGGAACCTGTCCTTGGCATTAAAGTACAAACTCAGGTCTCTCTGGGGACCAGGGGAGTAACACGGTGAGTGAGAGAAGCATGTGAGGGGTAATACAGTAAACTGGCAAACCAGAGAGTGGATGACCATTGCAGGGGAGGCAATCCACTGCCTCAGCTCCACTCTTGGATGCCATGGGACACTGTGAAACTGTGGTCCAAAACTTCAGATTATCTTCAAGAGAAGTTGGAAGTCCACATTTATGTGAAATCTTTTTGTATTTGGGCGACTGAAAATTGCACACACACACACACACACACACACACACACACACACTGAACCCAACCAAGGATACTAGGACTGCATCTTGCTGGTGGGCCCTAGTTCTTGATCTCTGCTCCAGCCACAGAGCATGTGCCAGCCTCAGGGTACCCCAGGTACTTTCACTTTAGTTCACCTAGGCCCTTCTCTTTTTGTTCACCCTGTCTCAATATGGTCTTTAAGACTTAAATGCTGTCTTATATATATTTTTTATTTAAATTTTTATTTTTTTAAGATTTTATTTATTTATTTATGAAAGACACACAGAGAGAAGAAAAGACATAGACAGAGAGAGAAGTAGGCTCTTTGCAGGGAGCCCAATGCAGGACTCGATCCCAGGACCCTGGGATCACGCCCTGAGCTGAAGGCAGACGCTCAACCACTGAGCCACCCAGGCATCCCACTGTTATATATTTGGCTTTCACTGAGCACTGTGGGAAAATCAAACTGTGATCCTCTCCACCTTTGTGGAGATCCTCTCCACCAGTGTCCCATTCTATATAGATTAGAATCTAACAGAAAATTACCTTGAAAACATATACATCTAGACTTTTGGTTGTAGCCAAGATGGAGTAACGGAGACTAGATATACCACTTGCCTAAAACCACCACCACCAAAAGCCCCTCCCAAACACTGAACAAAATATATGAAACAACAGTTTTCAAGCCAATGAATCACTGGCAACAAAGGACACTGATACCCAAGAGATGGAGAATAAATGAGATGAACCTGATGGTCATCCATCTTACTACCTTGAGAGTTTCCAGCCCATAACACAGGGAGATGAAGCCTGCATGGGTCCTGGTGGACTCCCTGACAGCTGAGGGTCTGAGGACATGAAAGTGGCTACAGTTCAGAGTGCCAGGAAGGAGAAAGCTTCACAGCGAGAGAATGTGAAGTTCTGCAAAGGGTTCCCTTCAAGTATTCAGCAAGTACTGATGAACAGATGCATCTAAGGAAATTTCCTGAAGCCAGAACAGTGCTTGTTCCTACCAGCCAGGCTGGAAAACCTCACAACTCAGAACACACTGCATAGAGTACCCAGAGGGATTGTGTCTGTAGTGAGGAATAATTATGGCTCTGGTCCCACCTAACAAGTCTTAAAAGCAAGACCTCAAAGGATCAAACTGTTCTGAGGTAGCTTAATTATATTCTAGAATAGAGCTCAAGGATACCTATAGAAATACAGAAATATCTAGCAACCCAAAGGTAAAAATTTCAATGTACAGCATCCAATAAAAATTTACTAGGGGGGGAGTGGCAAAGAAGTACAACCCACGATGAGGATAAAACAAATTGAAATGAACATAGATGTTAAAATTATTAAAACAATGTTAGAAAAAAACATTATTAAGACTATATTCCACCTGCTCAAAAGGTTAAGTAGACACATGGAAGACATCGAGAAGGGCCACGATGAAAAATAAAATGCCTGAGGTGAGAAATACACTGGAAGGGATTAAAGTCAGAACAGACACTGCAGAAAAAAGATCAGAATCAGATAACTTGAAGACATATCATTAGAAACTATTAATAGAAATTAAATGGAACACAGAGCAAGAGAAAAGATGCTCTGAAAAAAAGAATTAAAAAAAAAAGTATCAGTGAGCCATGGGACACCTTTATGTGGCCTAACAGATGTGTAACTGGAATCCCCAAACAGACGGATGCAGAAACAAAACAAAACAAAACTGAAGAAAAAAGGCCCAAATGTCCCATATTTGAGGAAAATATAAACCTACAGATCCAACCAGCCCCTAGCGCAAGAAACATAAAGAAAATTATGATGCTATGTACAGAAGAACAAGATAAGCATAATAGTCTATTTCTTGTTGGAAAAAACTGCAGGTGAGAAGGCAATGAAGCAACATTTTTAAAGTACCAGAAAAAAAGTGCAAATCTTTCAACACAGAATTTTATGCCAAGTGAAAATAGCTTTCAGAAACAAAAGTGATCTAGTTCTTTTCAGACATCTTTTCAGTGAAGGCATTTATATTTAGCTAGCCAAAACTACAAGAAATGTTGAAGGGAGTCTTCCAGGTGTAAGGAAAATGATAGCAGGTGAAGATATGGATTTACAGAAAGGAATTACAAAATACCAAAGATGGAAACAAAATGGGCAAATATTAATATTTTTTAATTCATTCTCTTCAAAAGATGACAGTTTAAACAAAAATAATAACATCCGGGATCCCTGGGTGGTGCAGCGGTTTGGCACCTGCCTTTGGCCCAGGGCGCGATCCTGGAGACCCGGGATCGAATCCCACGTCGGGCTCCCGGTGCATGGAGCTTGCTTCTCCCTCTGCCTGTGTCTCTGCCTCTCTCTCTATCTCTCTGTGACTATCATAAATAAATAAAAATTAAAAAAAAAATAAAAAAAATAATAACATCCTGAGGTGTTTATTTTTTATTTTTATTTTTTTCTGAGGTGTTTATAACTTAAATGAATGTATGACTATAGAAGCATGAAGGTCAGGTGGGGAGAAGTGGAAATGTACCATCTTAAAGATTCTGAAGATACACTGTGATAAAGATTTGTATTTTAAACCCTAAAAAAAAATCCCTAAAATAGTAAAACACAGCATTACAGATACTAAGCTAACAAGAAAAATAGATAAAACATAATCTAAAAGAAAGCAGAAAAAGATGAAAAAAGAACTGATGAGACAACTAGAAAACAAAAAGCAGTATAATAGACTAAAACTCTTCCATATTAAATAACTGTATTAAATATAGATGTTTGTTTAATTATTCTAATTAAAAGGCAGAAATGGTCATATTGGATAAAAAGAGCACAACTTAGTTATATGCTGCCTGTAAGAAACATGCTTTAATTCTCAACCTCTTTGCATCTTTATATTTAAAGTAGGAAAACACATACACCATTATAATACTATTAAAAGAAAGCTAGAGAGACTTTGTTAATATTAAATGAAGTAGATTTCAGAACAACGAATATGATCAGAAAGAGTCATTTAATAATGAGAGTGTCAATCCTTTAAGAGGACATAACAATCCTAAACATATGGACACCTAATACAGAGCTTCAAAATACATGACACAAAAACTAACAGCTACAAGAATGAAAAAAAAAAAAAACAAGCCCACAATATTAGCTGAGGACTTCAATATTCACCTCTCAATAATAGAACAGGTAAACAGAAAATCAGTAAGGCAGAAGACATAAACAACACTATTAGCCCATGTGATTCAATTAATTTATAAAAGAACACTTCATGAAGAAAAATGCATTATACACATTCTTTTCAAGGGTACTAAATAGTTTTACAAGAGAGACCATATTAAGAACCATAAGACAATTCTCTAAATTTAAAAAGATTTGGCTCACATAGAGTATGTTCTCTGACCACAATGGAGTGAGAAATCAGTAACAAAAGATCTCTGGGAAACTTCATAAATATTGGAAATGAAATAACCCACTTCTAAGTAACCCACAGGTCAGAGAAGAAATCTGAAGGAAAATTAAGTGTTTTGAAAGAAATGAAAATGAAACCTCAACATATCAAACTTTGTGGAATGCCATTCAAGAGTGCTTAGTGGGAAATTTATGGTACTACATAGGAGAGAAGAAAGGTGTGAAATCAATGACCACAGTTTCCACCTTAAAAAACTAGGAAAAGGACAAATTAAATCCAAAATAAGCAGAAATAAAGACGAGAGTGGAAATCAATGAAATAGAAAATAGATAAATAATAAACAGAAATCAGGGCACCTGAGTTGGCTCAGTTGGTTAAATGTCTGCTTTTGGCTTGGGTTGTGGTCTCGTGGTTCTGGGATTGAGTCCCTCATTAGGCTCCCTGCTCAGTGGAGAGTCTGCTTCTCCCTCTCCTTCGGCCCCCTACTCCTGCTCTTTCTCAAATAAATAAATAAAATTAAAAACAAAAACATAAACAGAAATCAATGAAACAAAAAGCTGATTCTCTGAAAAGATCAATAATATCGAAAGACCATAAGCCAGGCTGATTGGAAAAAAAGAAAGAAATTATCAACACCAGGGATTAGAGAAAGGCAACACTATCACAGATTCTATTAATACTGAAAAGATAATGAGGGAATATTATGAACAACTTTATGTCAATCAATTCAACCACGAGTGAAATACATCCTTGAAAGAAACAAACTATCAAAGTCTATACTAAAAAAAAAAAAAAAAAAAAAGATAACCTTCCTTAATAACTCTATTTCTATTAAATAAATTGAGTTTGTCGTTAAAAATCTCCCAAAAAAGAAAATTCCAGGACCAGACAGCTTTATTGGTGAGTTTACCCAATATTCAAAGAAGAAATAAAATGTCTGTGAAAGTGGTAGAGCTAAGGACTTCTGGAGAAAACTGGCAAAAATGGTTAGAATCAATATTTTTCAGAATTCTGGAAATAACCAAAAGCTTGTGGCAACTGCAGAATGTTTATTCAAGAAAAATGGTTGAATCTTGGTAAGATCTTTCAAGCTTTGTGGCATTTTAACCAGTCCCATCCCCCACTGTTGGCTCTGTGAGGACCTTGAAACAGAATAGCCAGCATTTACGGTGAAAGCAGGTAGCCTGGCAGCTACTGGAAGGCACAGAACAGGGATGGAGCTCTTTCAAAGCCTCATTTTCAAAGAATTGTCTTCTTGATCTGTCTGGTGGTTCTTTGTAAGATAACACTTACTTGTAAGGCTATCTGTATTTGACCTATCTCAGGGGTTGCCTTTTCTCTGGGAGGCACTTGTTGAAAACAATTACAGTTAACTTCAAGGCTGCCTCAGTGATGGAGAACAAACAACAGGCTAAAAAGCTGAAAAGAAAAAGTTGGGGAGATGTCTATAGGGTTTTAAAAAGCTTGGATATAGTCCTGAGTCTAGAAGGTCTCACATGTGTAGTAGGGTTGTGTGCATGCACAACAGAGGCCTAAGGATGCCTTACACCTTCATTTCTGGCTGATCTTAATGCTCTGTGCTAACAGGAAGGAAAGCTAAGACAGAGTTGTCAATTGTTTGGCTAAACATGGACAGTGTGCACGACTGCTTGGCTAAATATTGAAGTTGCACACAATACCCCAAGAGAACCCCTTAGGAAGACTGGGAGACTTACCGGTTTCCAGGTGTTTGGGGAAATCTTTGTCCAATTAGCTGATCACTAATCTAACCAAGCAGAGACTTCAGTGGCCATAAGTTATAGTGTTACAGAATTTATTCAGAGAAGTTATTTAACAAACAAAAACAACTACAATAAGTAGCAGCAACAAATCCCAGGGAAAGGAAGAATTTGATTTCCAGAGTTGTCATACAGTATTTAAAATGTCCAGTTTTCAACAAAAGATTACAAGACACACAAAGAAACCAGAGGTATGGCCCATACAAAGGGGAAAAGAGTCATCAACAGAAACTGTGCCTTAAGAAATCCACACATTGGACTTTGTAGACAACGACTTGGAATCTACCATTGTAAGTATGCTCAAAGAACTAAAAAAAAATCATGTCACCAAATCTAGTGTATCAGTGAAGAAATAAAAATTACAAAAGAAAAAATACCAAGGCTACACAGACTTCCAGAAAATGGAAGAGGTGGGAATTCTTCCTAACTCATTCCACGAAGGTGAATTCCTCAGATACCAAACCAGACTAAGACATTACAAGAAAACAGACCCTATGCCTCATGAACAAAATGCAAAAAGTTCTAAATTAAATTTTAGAAAATCATGTTCACCAATTTATAAAAATGGTAACATACCATGATTACGTAGGGTTTCTCCTAAGAATGAAAGGTTAGTTTAAATTTGAAAACCAGTGTAATTTACCATACTAACAAATTAATAAAGAAAAATCATGTGATTATCTTAATAGATACAGAAAGAGCATCTGACAAAAATCCAACATTCATTCCTGATACAAATTCTCAGCAAACTGGGAAATGAAATTAACCACCTGATAAAAGAGATTTATAAAAAAGATCTACAATAATATCATACTTGATGGTGAGAGACTAAATGTTTTCCCACTCATTACCCATAAGATCATGAAGAAGGTAACACTATGTATTCTCATCATTTCTATTTGATACTGTAACACTGTACTGGAGATTTAGCCTATGCTATAAGGCAAAAATATAAGAATAAAAATAAAAATAAAAGGCATTCAATTTGGAAAGGAAGAAATTAAACTTGTTTTCTATTTGCTTGAATGTCTATGTAGAGAATCTAGTAAAATATACTAAAAAGCTACTAAAATTAAAAAGACATTAAGATGGCGTAATACAAGTTCAACATCCAACAGTCAATGGTATTTCTATAAATGAGCAACAAACAATTATAAACTAATACTGGAAAACAGTATCATTTACATATGTAATACTCAGGAATAAATGAGCCAAACGTGTAGAACTTATACCCTAAAAACTGAAAAAAAAAAAAAAGAAAAACAAAACAAAAACAAAAACAAAAAACAAACCAGTGCTGCAAGAAATTGAAGGAGACCTCAATAAATGAAGAAATATATCACGTTAAATGAATCAGATTACTGAACACTGTTAACATGTCAGTTCCCCCCCCTGCCGACTGATCTGTGGATTCAAGGCAATGCCAATTGGAGCTCTAGAAGGCTGTTATGAAGCTTATTCTAAAATTCATGCAGACTTAGAAAGGACCTTGGATAGCTAAACCAACATTAAAAAATGACAAAGTTGGAGGACCAATAATACCTAATTCCAAGACATACTATAAGGCTGTAGTAATCAAGATGGTGTGTTATTGATGTAAAGACAGAAAAGGAGAGCAATGGGTCAGAACAGAGTGTCTGGAAACAAATCCACACATATACTGACAACTGATTTGACAACAAAAGTGCACAAGGGCCATTCATCTGAGGCAGGATTGTTTTTTCAACAAATGGTACTGGAACAACCAGATACACAAATGTAAAACAAAACAAAATAAATCCTCTGATCCAAACCTCACACCATATAAAAAAATTAACACAAAACCGATCACAGACTCAAACATAAAACCTGAAATTATAAAACTTTTACAAGAAGACATAGGAGAAAACTCCTGTGACTTTAGGCCAGGTTGCTTAGATACTATAACTAAAGCATGATTCATAAGAAAAAAAACTGGTAAGTTGGAATTCATCAAAATAAAGCTTGCTCTTTGAAAGCCACTGTTAAGAGAATGAAAAGAAAAAAACAGAACAAAAGGGAAATATCTGCAAATCACGTATCTGATGAAGAACATATTTAACATATATAAAGAACATTGTGACGTCACACACCTGACAGTGGATGGGTCTGATCTCACAAAGGGGAGAAAAGAAAAAGAAAGAAGGAAAAAGGCTGAAAAATGAATAGAGTAAGAACTTAAAAGAAAAATAAAGAGGTTGCAAACAACAGGGTGTTTTAGGGAGAAAAGAAACTACTTTCTTATGGACAGAAAGAGAAACTGAGTGTGTCTGGAATAGAATTACTATAAAGATAGAATCAATACATAGTGGAAGACTGACAGGATACTTAGAATTAACTCTTATGGCTTCACTATATTAACAAGAGATTTTATTCATTCATTCAGTTCACATTTGAGTGTTCCTAAATAAAGGACTTTAATATGACTGACCATCTGAATTAAGTTTTCTTTGATCAAGCTGTTAATGAAATAAAACATATTATGTTTTAAAAAAAACCTGAACAAACTCAAGTTAAAAATACATTAATGACAAAGAAATACCAATACTACTTATTAAGAACTGTAACATATTTACAGAAATTTCATTACAAACTCTAACCTAGGCAGTAGATAATAACATCTTGGGGTATGAGGTACAAAAGGTGAAAGTTTGAGACCTTTAAGAATATGCCTTTGTTAAATTAACCTATTGGAGTTTCTTCATGATGATCTTAAAAAGGAAGTGTAATACTAAAGTGTGTAAAACTTACTTGCACAGAAGTGATTGACATTTCTAAAAAAATAAAGAATAAACAAGACAAATTCAAGTGGAAGTGGTAAGAGGTGGTCCTATATAGCTTATTTATATATTCTGGTCAACCAACTAAGTAAGTAGATGTTGCAAACTGAATGGCAAGATTGCAAAGAAACAAAAAAACTGGTCTGTGTCCATTTACTTGGGTACTATGGACTCATTTGGGTAAATTAAAGAAATAAAGAAATGACTTTTTTGTACATACTGGGCTGTAATATTTCCACCTTGGACTCGCCTACAGTTTTCAGGTCATGAGAAATGTATCTTAATTCATCCTTACTTCTAAGAAATTACTACTATAGGGAAAGCCCAAAGGCTGCAGATGAACTTGAGCATTTAGACATATCTGAACTTCTCATGAAAAATTTATTTTGAGAAGCTCTGTAAGTACTCTATGCTCAAAAAGAAAAGTTGAGCTACTTTAACAGCCTTTAGAAGTTTTGTGAGTTTTTTTTTTTTTAAAACCTTAATAAGTAGAGTATGGTGTGGAATGATCTTGTATCATTTGAAAATAGGTATCCAATGCAGTCAGAGTGACTACAGTCTCTCATTTTGCATTTTAGGTAAAAGCCTGGAATTTTTTTTAGAAAACTAATGTTCAAAAACACCAAGAGCAGTGGTGTCATAACATATTAAAGATGGTTATTTTTTGGTTGTTGAAACAGTTTGTCCTCACTGGTCCAGAGTACTTTATATATATAGTCATTAGCATAAAGTCATTGAGTACATATACTCCTTAGGGGCAATGACTGCATTATCAACTATTCTAAAAAAATTCACTTTTTTAGAGAATGAACTGAGAACTCTCCTAGCAGATGTAATAAGAACAAAAACTGGAAAGACCTTCGATGTATGTTTGTATCCTATGAATGGCACAACAGGAAAGCCTGGAAAGAAAAGTAGATTAGGGAACAGAGGAACTGTGTTCTGGAACTGGGTCTGCCACTTAGTACCCACAGTGACTTGAAACAAGTCTCAGCCCTGAAGATCTTGTTTCGCCATAGGTAAGACAGGGATCAGGATACTGGTCTGCAGGGAAATGGTGGGAATCAGATGTGATAATGTGGGCATGCCCCAAAGTGATATGAGGCTATAGATAGTTACATCATCATCAATGGATTTTCTCTCAGAAAGAAAAATTTTTAAGCTTCCAACAAGATGTTATTTTAACAAGAAGCCTGACCATACTAAATATAATTTAAAAAGTAAATACCCCAGTAGTCTGGGAACCTTTGGTCTTGGTCTGTGCACTGACACAGACATGTCCTGTGAAATTTATGCAAGGCCTTTCCCCTTAGTTTTCTTGACTAGAAAACAGACGGGATATAGAATTTCTAAGGAATCTTGTTAGGTCATGATTCTGTGACTCTTTAAAACACCATTTAAAAATCATGTTTGTCTTTCATCTGTAGAATGAAACATTATCTTGTGAGATAATGCATGAGTTTATTTGATAATTTCTGTAAGTTAGATTGTCAATGCATCAGAAGTTTTGAACTGATCATGATCTCAGGGTTATGAGTTGGGCCCCGAGTCAGACTTCACACTCAGCAGGCAGTCTGCTTGGGATTCTCTTCCCCTCTTCCTCTGCTTCCCCACCCACCTACGTGAGCATATGCAAGAGCCCTTTCTCTCTCAAATAAATGAATAAATCAAATCTTAAAAAAAAAAAAAAATAGGGCAGCCTGGGTGGCTCAGTGGCTTAGCACCACCTTCAGTCCCGGGTGTGGTCCTGGAGACCTGGATCGAGTCCCATGTCAGGCTCCCTGCATAGAATGGAGCCTGCTTCTCCCTCTGCCTGTGTCTGTGCCTCTCTCTCTCTCCTTCTCTCTGTCTCTCATGAATAAATAAATAAAATTTAAAAAAAAGTAAAATGTTACTCAAAAATAAAAGACAAAACAGGTCCACAAAAACAAAAATTTAGTGTGATATTTTAATTTTATTTACTATTATTTCTTGTAACTTATATATATCTTCAATGTCCAACCATTAAAATATTCTCCTTAATCTAGCTTACCTCTTTCAAAATCAGGGATCTAAAATTTAACTTTTGGTTGTAATGTCTTAAAAAGAGAAATGAAGAAATCATCCTTAAAAAAACAAAACAAAACCCAAACCCAACTATTTATCACCACAAATTTTTTAGGAGAAGTTGCTTACTGTGTCGTGGACTCTGAGTCCAGTCTGAAATCCTGGGACTTGTCCTTAATGACTGGCTGCTGTGAAAGAAGAACAACAATTGGTGAGGCAAGACTTGGAGAAGATAATGCAGGCAATAGTCACAACTTGCTGAATGAGGAGAGAACATGTCTGTTCTGAACATGAATGTCTATCAGAAACATGTATTTACTCCTATGGAAAACCAATTGGTTCTTCACATCATCTGAGCACTTATACCCAAAGTCAGTTTTCAGGTATGTGGCAAAAAAAAAAAAAGTCAGGTGTGAATCAGTCTAAATTAATCTAGACATACTATGTGGGAGATCGCTTAAGTTCTAAATTTATCTTTCAACACTGCAGCTTTTCTTCCTCATTTTTTCGGTATACTTTATATTTTCATAGTGATGATATCATGCAACTTTATATTTTCACAGTGATGATATGTAAAATTTTCATCTGAAAACAGTCTTCTACAAAATTTGTTCAGGATATATTTTATTAATGGCACCTTCCTGGGGAAAACAAATTAATAAGCACTTCCAGTGGTGCCAGATTATACTGAGCATCTTGTTAGATGGTTCATCAGGAATTCAAGCATTAACTCCAGATGAAAGTATACGGTGGGAATATGGTGTCTGATATGAGATAGTCTTTAATAAATCAGCCCAATGTTGCTATAAAATTGACAATTTTTTTTTTAAGATAGTTACATGTTATGGAAAGATTCCTTTAAAATTCACATAGAAGGACGCCTGAGTGGCTCAGTAGTTAAGTGTCTGCCTTCAGCCCAGGGCACATCAGGCTCCCTGCATGGAGCCTGCTTCTCCCTATGCCTTTGCCTGTCTCTGCCTCTCTGTGTATCTCTCATGAATAAATAAAATCTTAAAAAAATAAATAAAATTCACATAGAAAATATACATTGTTCCTATGTTAAAGTTTTGAGTTATATACAAATGAAAGGGATATACCATATCTATTTAATTACTTAAATTAAAAAAAATCTCAAAAAAAAAACAAAATGAAAGAAAAGGAGTACAACCTTTTCTTTCAGGGTTAAGTTGTCTGAGCGACTACTGCTTTCCAAGCCTTATCTTTCCCGAAGCTTATTTCGCTTTGTAGATTTCCTCCTTCACAATCAGATTTCTGCAAGATTTGCACTGAATATCTTAAAACAGGTATTACTTATCATCACAAAGATTTCAAGAGGATATTGTTTTCTGGATCATAATTATGTCATATTATTGCTATTTCTATAGTTTTAAATAAAGCACAGGATAAAAACAAGAATAAAAGAACAAGAAGACTTTGTGGTGAAAGGTGGATGTTGTAGCAAGTGACTCAATTTCACAAAACAACAAAAGAATCAGTAACACCTTGATTTTACTCTACAGGTGAAGATGATTGGACTCAGTTAAAATGTGGGGAAAAAATACAAACACACGAAAAATTCAATTTAAGGACTAATTCAGACTACAAACAGTCTATCTGCCCTCAACTCGACAGAGTAAGAAGTAAAGAAAGCCATCAAAATCTAAACTCAGCATCAATTATAACTGAATTTCTTTAGTTTTGCCCTAGACTTATGAAATAAATTCCAAACACAGCAAATTAATTTGATACTAATTTTATTTTTTTATATGGTCTAGTAAGTATTACTTCTATCTCTTTGCCCATGGCAAGGCCAGTATCTTATCATAAATGTATGTATAATGTGTGAAACTTTGTAAAACTCTGGATTAAAAAAAAAAAAACCCTCAACATAACAGCTCTAATAAGAATTGGAACCTACTCCAAAGGTTGAGGGAAAAGAAGACAGATAATAATACATCACTGTTAAGTCAATGTTACTTTTAATTATTTGTGACCCTGACAAATGAGTAACAATGTATTGCCACGTGCAGGTCTTACCAAACCTGCTTTTAATAGACTGTTCACGTAAAATGGGTGCTGTCATGCCCTCAAAAAGTGTCTTAAGTGGGTTTAACACCGTCCCTGCTCTTTCCTACTGTATACTGTGTTACAGTGACTGACACACCCAAGTCCTTTTTCATGGCTTGTGTTCAAATCCTATGAATCCCAAGTTAACAGGGTATCCACATTACAAAGTTTTAATACTTATTTGTTAAAGGACACTTATTTAATTCGGACCAATATTCCACTTCTAAACACCTTTACTCACTCATTCCTTGGTCTCAGCAGCAGCACGTCATATGGGTAGTTACTCATGGAGGCAGAAGGAGGGGGAAGAAGGAGGTGTCTCTGTGAGCTGTTTTGTTTCATTTTTTTCTTTTAACATAAAAGCCCCCAAGGCTAGAACACGATCAGCCCGTAAGCACCACCCCCACCATCAACAAGGCCAAGGAGCACCACTACCCTTCTTTCCCTCCTGTCCACGCACACCTCTCAGTTTTTGTGACTCTGTTTCCTCTTCATGGATACCCTTGATTTGGAGAGGAGGGGATGAAGAGGGGAAGATGAGCAAATCAAAGGAGATGAATGAAAGGATCAGAATCCAGAGGCTCCTGCTTCCCAAACCCTCACAGCTTCTCCATGATGCTTTTACATTTAGATGCAGTGAGACTTAAACATGAAAGGAATGATTAATGGCATGATTTTAAGTGCCTACACTTTCATGGAGATTTACAAAGAAAACAACTCATAAATAGCTCTGTAAAAGAGAAATGAGCCATGCAAACAACTCACCCAAAATTTTCTGTAAACTTGAAGAATGAATGTAAAATTAGGTAAATGTTCAAGCAATGTCTGTTGCAGCTAGCACACTAGTGAGCTTTAAATAAGGCAAATTTAAGATACAGTAGGACTCTATATTTACATGCTGTTTATAATACCTTCTGATAGTTCTCCATTGCCCATATAATTAATATCTGTAATTTACTTATACTCACTTTAAGGAATTTAAAAAAAGAGGAAAACCACCATCCACCAGAGCTGGTGGTTAAGTTCCAGTCTTGGCTCTGTCATTAACTTTCTCTGTTAATGAGCACAGCCACTTAACTTCTCTTGGGATCTGTTTTTCACTTGAAAATGAACAAGACGGGGCTCAGAGTAAAAGATGAACTCTACGGTAGTAGCACTGTTCTTGTATTTTACAGATGAGGAAATGGAGGCCCAGAGTCACCAAGCTTACAGAAGTAGCCTGAAGGGTACAGTTCTGTTTTCTTCAAACTGATTTAACAACAAAACTATTTTTTTTTCAGAACAGTTTTGTTTGAGAGCCTTATATATAAACACTTAAATGTAGAATTACTCTAAGTGAAGCTAGGTTTGGTGGTCTGGCAAACCCTGTCTTCCCAGCCCAACTCCCCAGAGCCCTAAAGAATAGGATTCTACAAAAGAGAGTTTATAGACAACTGGACTAGAGAAGCTCGCCTAGATTTCCTCTGTTGCTAAAACTCTGTTTCCAGGAGCACAATTTTACAACTTTATATATTCATATGTTTGCTGTTGATTCTTTGTTTTATGATTATTTGTAATTGATTATGTAAATTATGATGCATTTCCTTAAGGACAAAATATTTCCCTACATGAAGACACAGTTTTTTTTTTTTAAAGATTTTATTTATTTATTCTTGAGAGATAGAAGGAGAGACAGAGCCAGAGACACAGGCAGAGACATAGCCAGAGACACAGGCAGAGGGAGAAGCAGGCTCCATGCACCGGGAGCCCGACATGGGATTCGATCCCGGGTCTCCAGGATCGCGCCCTGGGCCAAAGGCAGGCGCCAAACCGCTGCGCCACCCAGGGATCCCCAAAGACACAGTTTTGAAACAAAACCTCAGTGCCTGGGTGGCACAGTGGTTGAGCGTCTGCCTTTGACTCGGATTATGATCTCGCGGTCCTGGGATTGAGTCCCACATCGGGCTCCCTGTGGGGAGCCTACTTCTCCCTCTGCCTATGTCTCTGCCTCTTTCTCTGTGTCTTTCATGAATAAATAGATGAAATCTTAAAAAAAAAAAAAAAAAAGAGGGATTGTGAGATTGGATTTAAAAAATATAAAACAGGGATCCCTGGGTGGCGCAGCGGTTTGGCGCCTGCCTTTGGCCCAGGGCGCGATCCTGGAGACCCGGGATCGAATCCCACATCAGGCTCCCGGTGCATGGAGCCTGCTTCTCCCTCCGCCTGTGTCTCTGCCTCTCTCTCTCTCTCTGTGACTATCATAAATAAATAAAAAATTAAAAAAAAAATATAAAACAAAATGCGAAGGTCTTCACCTTGGTTCACGATTTGTAGTTTTCAGTACTAATTAAAACAACAACAACAACAACAACAGATATTTATGAAACGCTACGCTGTGAGGCACTGTGCTACACATCCTGGGGTATAAGCTGAGTAGACTGTAAGAGTTTATGATATAATGGGGAAAGATGTGGATACAACCAACAAAGCAGAGGGGGACAAACATTATGATAAAGGTAAAAAAGGAAATGTGTGGAAATAAAGGAACAGAAGCCCTGAATTGTAACTTGAGGTTTTTGAGAAGGATTCACCAGAGGAGGCAGCCCCGGCGGCTCAGTGGTTTAGTACTGCCTTCAGCTCAGGGCCTGATCCTGGAGATTTGGGATCAAGTCCCATATCGGGCTCCCTGCTTCTCCCTCTGCCTGTATCTCTGCCTCTCTCTCTCTCTCTCTTTCTCTCTGTGTCTCTCATGAATAAATAAATAAAATCATTATTTTTTTTAAATAAAATCTTAAAAAAAAAGTATTCACAGAGGATGGAGCATTTAGCAAGATCTTAAGAGATGAATTGCAATTCTGGTAATTGGAGAGGCACAAAAAACTCTACAGTTCAAGAAAACAGGGTGAGCAAAGGTTTGAAGAATGTCTGCAGGGCAGCCTACTCAGGATGAGAAGATGAAAAGTAGGTCAGAATTCAATTCAATCTTCAAGGTGTGGGATCTAGATAAACATTTACGAGATTTGGACCTTATAGACAATGTTGAGCCAACTATGATTTCTGAGCCAGTAGGTCACATGACTTGATTTCTATTTTGGCAAAGTATCTCATCTCCAGTAGGCTGGGAACAGGTGGATCAAAGGTGGGAGAATGGAAGAGTGATGACTGCTAAAGGCAGGGACCAAGGGGCCATTTCATGCCAATGTGATGATCTCTCTGTGATCTCTCCTCTCTGTTCACTTTTTAAAAAGCTGACATCCCTAATTACCTTCTGCCCTTTGTTCTTTCCATTCTCTATATTCCTCTGTTCCCATGTATTTAAGCAGTGTGTTTAGGTTAATGACTTCCAAATCAATACCATGAAACCAGATCTCAAGTTTTCTTTAAAATGATTTGGCAATCGCCAGTTTTTAGCAAATTCTGTATACACATTTTTTTTTTCCCTGAAAACTCACTTCGTTTCATCAAAACTACCTAGGAAGTCTGAGTTTTCAGCACATCTCTCCTGAGTTCCATAGATGCTCACAAGATATCTGCAATTGGCTGCTGCAAAGACACTGTCAACTTTGTGAGTCTCCAATTGAAGTGATGCTTATATTCTTATGCCCCAAGATGTTCACATCAGAAACCTAGATTCTTCTTTTATTTTCACATGGATTTAGTCACCATTGTGTTTGGCTTGAATTATTGCTTCTCCTGCTCTTACTTCCTTTAGTGCTGCTTTTCCCCAGTTTTTTCAGAGCTTCTGACGTCAGCTTGCTTTTGTTTTTTGTTTTTTTTTTTCTTTTTTTGAGAGAGAGAGAGAACACGAGCTTGGGGGTGGGGGAGGAGAGGGAAAAAGAGAATCCTAAGTAGGTTCCACACCCAGCGCAGAGCCCGATGGGCTTGGTCTCACTACTCAGATCATGACCTGAGCCAAAAGAGTTGGACGCTTACTGACTGAGCCACCCAGGCACCTCTAGAGTGAGCTTTTGAAACCATCAATTTGATCATGCTGTCTTCCATGCTTTAAATCCTCGGTGGCTCCCTACTTCCTACAGGATAAAATCCAGCTTCTTAACATGCCATATAGGAACCTTCTTAATCCTGTCCACTTGTTCAGCTTCAGCACTTTCTATTTTTAAACTTTGCATCTCAAGCCCAAGCCATGATGAAATACTTGTAGTGGCCCCAGTACACCATGCCTTCGTATGGATCTGTTCGGTCTACCAGGAATGCCCTTCCTCCCGTGAAACTCAATTTGGAAATCAATTCTTCTGAAAAGGTTTCTTGACCTCACCAAGCTTAGGTCAGGGACCATTTCTATTTGTTCTTGCATTTCATGCAGAAGTCTATTATCCTCTTGTGCTGCAAAACCCCTGTGTTTGACTATCTGCCAGCTCTTTCAAGAGAAAAATCCCTAAAGGAGGAGGCAGATGATGGGCATATCAGATCAGATATTCCAGAATGATATTTACATAAAAATTTCTAGTAGGCAATTAGAAATACACATTGGGGATTCAGGGAGCCCGAGGTATAGATATAGAATTTGATACATTTGAAATACCAAAGTATTATCTGCAACTATGGGGGTAGAAGAGATAATCTAGAAAAAATATGTTAAAGAAACATATAAAACAACCACAAAAAAGATGGAGCAGTGTGTATGTTGGAAAAGGTTTGTATTACAGTGGCAGGCCGAGCCAGAGAAGGAGAAAGGGGCAGGAAGGGCAGTGTTACAAAAGGAAAGAGAAGCAGCTGGGAGACAGTGGTGGTAATGACCCACAACTTTGGGGGTATTTCTTTACTTGGTCTATTAACAGCTGGGTTTGGTCCTTCCTCCACTCTGCACTTTATCCCTTGTTCCTAACTGTACTGTGACCAGAGTCGACTTTCCAATTTTTCTGGTGAGCATTTCTGGCCACGTTAGGGCTTTTGCACACGTGGTTTCTGGTGTCTTAAATGTGTCCTCTTCATAAAAACTAACCATCTCCCTCTCACCACATGGCCTCATAACATACTGTCCTTTCACTGCTCATATGCTTCCTTTCATGAGTTACTAATTACAATGACTTTCACTCACTAGACTGTAACTTCTATAAGTGGAGGGGCTGTTTCTGTTTAATTTGCTCTTATACCATTCAGACAACACCCCACCACAGTGCCTGGGAAAACAGCAGGCATTCAACACTCAGGTGTGAAATAAATAATGAAGATGTCAAAGGAGTGGAGGAATGAGGATGGGGATCACTGATGGGGTGAGAGCTAGAAGAATGTGGGATGGCAAAATGACCAAAATACAAGTAGGGAGATGCCTGGGTGGCTCAGCAGTTGGGCGTCTGCCTTTGGCTTTCGGCATGATCTGGGAGTCCCGGGGATGGAGTTCCACATTGGGCTTCCTGCATGAAGCCTGCTTTTCCTTCTGCCTATGTCTCTGCCTCTCTGTGTAACTCTCATGAATAAATAAGTAAAATCTTAAAAAAAACAAAACAAAACAAAACAAAATTACAAGTGGAGGGATCAACTATAGAAATGTGCTTCTTTCATTGAGATTTGAAAGCAGCTGGAGAAGGAAGGTGAAACTAACAGAAATACAGAGAAAGTAGAGATGAGAAGTAGAGAAAATTCATGTCTAATGACTTCTCTTTCAAGAAGAAGAGACATTTCAGGGGCGCCTGGGTAGCTCAAGCAGTTGAGTGTCTGCCTCTGGCTCAGGGCGTGATCCTGGGGTCCTGGGATGGAGTCCTACATTTGGGCTCCCCGTGGGGAGCCTGCTTCTCCCTCTGCCTATGTCTCTGCCTTTCTGTGTCTCTCATGGATAAATTAAAAAAAAAAATATATATATATCTTTTTTTTTTTTTTTTTAAAGAAGAGACAAAGTCAACTTGGGAGTAAGAAATTAGGGACTTGACAATATCTTTAAGGGGGTATGGGCACCTGAGTGGCTCAGTCAGTCAAGTGTCTGCCTTCAGCTCAGGTCATGATCCCAGGGTCCTAGGATTGAGGCCCACACTGGGCTCCCTGCTCAGGGGGGAGCCTGCTCCTCTCTCTCCCTCTGCCCCTTTCTCCTCCCATTCGTGCACATGTGCGCTCTCTTTCATTCTCTCAAAATAAATAAGTAAAATCTTTAAAAGGCGTGCTTAGTCACATGCTCCAAATACTATACGTGTCCAGCATCAAACTGGTAAATAATTTCTGCTTCCATGCATTTATTTCCTGGTGGCCCAAGAGAGACCGGATTCAAGGAGAATGAAAAATGACTGCAGATAACAGGAAGGGCAGGAAGCATCAAACACCACTTCCACTTCTCTTTCTTTAATTCCTGCAAACTACGGGATCACCTGGCTCTTCCATCCCTTCTGTGACTGCACTGTTCCCTAGCGATGGGAGATTAAGGAAGGAAGCTGGAGAGACTGTCATATGAAGGCCATCCCAGCCCCCTGTGCACTGCTGAATATCCAGTGCATGCAATGCCAGGCTGTGGGCTTTCATGGGGCTCAGGGTTGATGTGCGAGAGTCGTCGTTACCTCAGCACAGCTGCTCCTATTCGTCTACCTGCTCCTTCTGTTGCTCAATAAACATTCTTTGGCCACCTGCTTTGCACGAGATGCTGGCAATTCAATTCTGAACATGACATAGTCCCTGCCTTCAAGGAAGTTTGAGCCCTTTTATTTCCATCCAGTGAAGAAGAAAGAAATAGGAGAAAAAAGTCAGACACATGAGCTATGCTAGAAGTTGCAGGTTATATTTTTTTTCCTTTTAAACCAACTCCTTTTGCCTGAACTTTTCCTTCTTCATCTTTTTTTTTCCTTCTTCATCTTTATTATAAAGACTTAACAGGTTTTCTGAAACCGCTATGAACTTTTAATAAAGTTTCAAAATGCAACTGATCCTCATTATTTGTGCATTGCCTGTTTGCAAATTCGCCTTCTCACACCACAGCTCTCATTTGTAATCCCAGATCGATACCTGAGGTGTTTTTTTTACAGCGACTGAACACATGCACATGCGCAGAGTGCTGAAAATCTGAACTGCCTGATGCACACAATCCTAGTTGAGGTTGGAACACTAGAAACTTCTAATGCTTTGGCATGTTTCAAATGTTCTAAATAAATACTGTATATAAGTATCCTTTCTGTGGCCTATTTATTGTTCTGGTTTTCACATTTTTGTGTTTTACTGGTGATTCTGTGGTTTAAAATGATCCTTAAGCAATGTGCTGAAGTATTGCCTAGTGTGACTACATGCAAGAAGGCTGATGTGCCTTAGATTAAATATATGTGTCAACTGAGCTTCGTTTAGGCACAAGTTTGAGTACTCTGGATAGGAGTTCAATTTTAATGAATCAACAATATATATTAAATAAAGTGTCCTTATACTTTATACTAGCTGATGAAAATGTGACCAGAGGCTCATAGGAACCTAATCCTGTATTTTTCCTAGGAGCACTGGTTCACTAGTCACTAATTCAATGTTCATGGTGAATTCAGAGAACATAACTACTATGAACAATGAGAATCTACTCTGTGTTTTTCAGCATGGCTTCCATGTATTCACCAAATCACTATTTTACTGTTCTTCAACCGCTACCTTCTCTGTTCTTCTCAGATCCTGACAGATCTATGAAGTTTTTGGGAGTTCTCTCCCAATCAAATCACAAACATTTATTGAGAATATTCTATATGTAATGTACAAAGGTGAGGAAATTTGGAGGGAATAGAGTTACTGGGAAGTTGATTTCCATTGGTTCACATAGCTGTGCACAATGCTTTAGAAGCTGCTGTAGAGTCAGGTCAACTCAGACTTGATATCCAGCAATCAAGGGATCTAAAGTAGATATGTTATTCATCCAATGAGGCTGGAAGAGCATTCTCTAGCAAAATTCCATAACTCTCATGTCTACGTGAGAGGCTTTCAGAAAATAAAGGGCTATCTCCCGAAGATTAGTACATTTAGGGTAGGATCTGGCACCAGGGTAATTCTGAGGCCTAGCAGTTTGAGAAGTATTAATGAGGCACATATCAAATTGGCAATTTATTGGGGTAGGAGAGCAAAAGACTAATTTTTGACTTGGGTGAATGAAGCTTAGTGAGTACAGCTCAGTAGCCAATAAGCATAGACTGTTGCCATCGCCTCCCTCTCTTGTCTTCTTCCCTTTTTCTGGTTTGAATCTCGAATTCTTACCAGACCTACCCATCAAAGTTTCAATTTCCCTCCTGATAAACAATACTAAACAGACACAGTGAGGCTGTATCTCATAATTTAGAGAGGGCAAATGTATGTACAAATAACTTGGCACTGAGGTAGCAGGTGCTAAGTGTAATAAGACACAAACAATATGCCATGAGATTTGGGGGGAAAAGACTTCTCTGACCAAGTGGAGGTTCTGGCCAGTCTGCAGTCTAAATGAATGATTCCTTATTCCTCATCATTTCAACATGTGTACATATGCATGTAAATCCATATTAGTTTAAACAAAATTGTTCAGTGAGGTTGCTTTTTAACTTCGCTCTTTACATCTTTTTAATAGTTTTACATCTACTACGTATACCTGAGCTAAGTGTAAACCACACTTACGTTCTACCAACATTTATAATGTAAAATTTATTAGATATTAGACTGAATATACGTGGTATTTGTGATAATTACAAAAGTTGTAACAGAAAATGTGACCCACATTACAAGATTGTTCATATGGGAAAATTCAATTTGAAATGTAATTTAGACTTACATTTGCCAGTGAATTTAAGGATAGGGCAATATCTGACCTCATGATCTTGGCCTGGGCATGTTTTTCATTTCTTTTTTTTTTTTTTTTAAATTTTTTATTTATTTATGATAGGCACACAGTGAGAGAGAGAGGCAGAGACACAGGCAGAGGGAGAAGCAGGCTCCATGCACCGGGAGCCCGACATGGGATTCGATCCCAGGTCTCCAGGATCGCGCCCTGGGCCAAAGGCAGGCGCCAAACCGCTGCACCACCCAGGGATCCCTGGGCATGTTTTTCTACAGCTATCTTGGGAATAATACTGCTTTCTAGTCAGTGACTCTGCAAGCTGGTATCATGTGAGCAGAGAAGATTTTCTTACAAAGGAGATGTCAACCTCTGGAGGTCTATCAAGCATTCTACATTTTTTCTGTGTAAGACACAGCAGTGTATAACAGAGGCTGCTACTTCAACATATCCACAGTGATGGGGAAGCATAAATAGGAGTAAAAAGAAAGAAGAGGCTCATTAAGCCCAGAAAAGTTCTGCCTATAGAAGAGTGATAAAAGCAAATGTTCCAATGTGTTGTATTGTATGCAGGGTTTGTGTGGATAAAAGATACTTAAATTAAAAAAAAGGGGGATCCCTGGGTTGCTCAGTGGTTTGGCGCCTGCCTTTGGCCCAGGGTGCGATCCTGGGGTCCCGGGATCGAGTCCCCCGTCGGGCTCCCGGCACGGAGCCTGCTTCTTCCTCCTCCTGTGTCTCTGCCTCTCTATGTCTATCATAAATAAATAAATCTTTAAAAAAAATTTAAAAAAGTTCATTCCTTTGTATGTTGACTAAAAGAGAACCGTGTTAAAATCAGAGAGCATTATGGCATTATTGAGACTCCTAAGTGATGACAAGAACATTAGCATACAGTTAATTTCTAAGGCAAAGGAAATAAATGGTACTCAAGAGCTATCTACATGTAAGTGAGAGACATTTTATATATACCCCTGCTGAGTCTCACATGGTTGGGATATATTTTCATGTGAAGCTATTGTTTTTAGGTAGGACAGTCTATAACTCCAACACCACTACTTAACTACTTCCCAGAAATGGAAAGATGAAGGCAAAATTTCAGTAACCTTAAAATAAGAACTGTAATTTGTACATAACAATATTTTACATTATAAAGTTAAAACAGAGCAGCAGTTCTCAACTGAACAGGGGATATCTGACAATGTCTGGAAGACATTACTGATTGTCACAACAAGAGGGGATTAGTGCTTCTGGTATCTAGTGGATATAGGCCAGGGATGCTGCCAAACATCCTACAATACACACACAATACATTCCCTCAAACAAAGAATTATCTAGCCCAAAATGCCAGTGTGCCAACGTTAAGAAACCCTGGAGTGCTTGATGAAACAAGAGGAACAGCAGCGTTAGGGTATTAGAGAACTTCAGAAAAAAAAAAGACATGCTGATAGTAGAGTCAGAAGACAGAGTGACTGATAATAATCAATTCTGCCGCTATCTAAAGGACAATTTACAACTAGGAATGACTGGTGGGAAGTTCTCCCAACAATATCTTACTTTATTTTAGATCTGTGATAGATTATTAAAGGGATGTTGCTGATATTTAGGTTAACCTTTGAAAATATCATCATGAAGAACAAACATATTATTATTCTGTCATACAACTGTAAAAGTTACAGTAAGAGTAATGGGCCAAGTGGAACATAGGTTTGGTCTAGTACAGTATCACTCATTTTACACTTTTTACATACTCAGATACAGTGGAGGCTCCCAAGGGATTCTTTCTAGCCCCCTTATTTTGAAACTGGCTATCTAGGTCCTGGCCCAGGCTAGATAAACTGAGAAGGCAAGTTGTCAGTGTGGTCTCACTGTGCTGAGGGTTAAGAGGGTGCTGGAAACACAGAGGGGAACTGCCCTAAATTGCAAGTAACATAGCTGCTGAGGGGAAGAGACAGAGCAGGGGCTGAGGTATACATGTCAGATACACTAGGAGAAGGAGAGTAAAAGGAGAATGAGTAGTAAAACTGGTCACTGGACCTGTAAGAAGGTCAAGACTGTGTGGTTTCCTTTCAAGGTAAGAGATTCTGGAGGCTTTTAGCGTTTCTTCATGTAGAACATTTAGGAACATTACTGTTGGGAACATAGTCTGTGGGTGTGAGGTGACTCCCACTTGCTTTGCTGTCACATCATCGGGATTTACTTACTTTCTCTGCAGAATATGTTCTCTCGACTAACAGAAAAATTTTAAATGTAAATAATTATTTTTGAAATTAATATTTTTTCTCAAAATATTTGTTATTGAAACAAATTAATGAAGAAAAATACATATCAGTATCATCTGCATTGAGATTCTTCATGGGACACAAATAAGAACCTTTTTAAAATTTACCTTGTAAGTTAAGATTTTGGGTTAGTTCTCTTCAGACAAAGGAAGAAAACTTTAAATATTCCTGAAATCTTTAAAAAAGATTTTATTTGTTTGGGAGAGAGAGTGAGTGAGAGAGAGCATGAGTGGGGAGAGGGGCAGAGGGAGAAGCAGACTCTCTGTTGAGCAGAAAGCCCCAAGTGGAGCTCCATCACAGAACCCCAGGATCATGACCTGAGCTGAAGGCAGATGCTTAACCAACTGAACCACCGAGGTGCCCCAAATACTCCCGAATTTTTAAAACAAATCCAAACGTAAGTTAATTTTTATCTGTTTCATAAAACAAATCAGAGATAAATCAGTGTATTTTCTTTGATAAAAAGAATTACTAAAGTTAAAAAAAGACATAAATCAGTATTATTCTTTAGCAATAGGAAGGAGGCAATAAAGTTATGATTGTGTTTTCAATGATTTAGTGTACATTTACTAACTTTTGATATTTGGAAAATCTGTTTAAACATACCAAAAAATAAGCACTATGTATTATAAACAGGTTGTTGGATTTAACATAATAAAATTATTTCTGTGGTTAAAAATAATTCACCATGCACTCTTGATACAAGAACCAGTAAATGGAATTTTTTTTTTTTTTCTGTATGAGGTGATTTTTGAAAATAGTGATATACAGCACAATTAATCCAGGCTTAATGAATTATCTGTCTCCTTTTGGAATGAAGAAGGTAACTGAAACTTAGATATTCTGTAGATGAAGACAGACACATGTACCTTGATGGCAACTTATTTACTGCCTACTGTTTTATTTAACAGTAGGTTGACAAAATTACCAACATAAAATTTCCTGTGCATTGTATACTTGGAAGAGGAACTACCATTTAACTGATGCTTCTGCATCTTCTGTTTTGCTTTGGACTACACAAGAAAAAAGCTGTTCCTGCATAAAACTGGAGTCTGCACTTTGGTTTGGGGATAGCTCTTTTGAATAAGCCCAGACTACTCTCACTGATTCTCGAAGCTAATACTAGAAATAATTAAAACACTCTTTTCCTCCGGGGAGGAGCTGAGGTATAATGGATATTTTTATAATTATATTGAAATGGCAAAACCAATAAATATTATTCTTTTAATGAGTTTTTCAAGAAAGAAAAACAAAAACATCACAGTAAGTCTCCATACCCTAAAATGATTGAACATTCCTATGCACAATTATTACTATATGTCTGGCATTTATTCAAAAACATACTTAGTAGTGTCAGTGTTCAAACATTTATAGAGTAGAAGGTACTCTTCTGCTTTGGGTTTCATTTTTAGGAAAAAAAACCCAAGCATTTCCAGAAACTTAAAAAAACTGGGCATTTTAGGAATTAAAACAAAAAGGAAATTGGGCATTTCAGTATCTTGAAACTTAAAAAAGAAATCTATTATAAGTGTCTGCTAATATATCTAGGATATATTGGTGGAAGAAAAAAATCGGAATATTAAGTATGATCCTAGTTTCACCGAGAAAAAGAACAAACATGAATAAAGACATGTGTGCTCATATTTGCAGAAAACATTTTTAACAGGACATGGAAGAAACTTATTAGAGTGAATAGAAATATTAACCAGAAGGGTTTTATTTTTAATTTATACTATACTATATTGGTTAAATTTTTAAGCCTATGAGCATATATTACTTTTATAGTAAAAAAACCTTAATATTATTAAAACAATTTTTAAATAGGAGTTTTATTGGAAACTTTCCTCCCCAAATAAACGGATGACATAGGTTAATGCTTAGGCTAGCAAAAATAAAAAGATGAAGAAAAAATAAGGTCCAAAATAAAACACAAATAAACCAAGGCTATCAGTCAGCACTATTTTTTTTTTTTAAACTTTGTAGTTTTTTTTCCCCTCTGTGATGGAACCAATATTTTCCTTCTATTAGATGCAAACTGACAGCATATCATGCTAACAATGTTCTGGAGTGAGCCTGAGGGAAACATTCTCCTCCTGCTCCGAGGTCTAGGTAACCAGGGATATGTCTGGGGACTCCCAGATCAACTCCCCATGACAGACCAGGGAGTCCCACCTCAAGCTCTGTGCCTGCCTCCTGCCTGGGAGAGCCCGATGCTATTATCACCCACTGACACTGCAGTTAACTTGAGGAAAAGCTGGGAGGTACCTGGGGGCTTGCAGCAATGGGACAGGTGTGTTCCACTTGGACAGACTTGAAGGATTCAGCAGCTGTCAAGCTTCTAAAAGGTATAATTTTACTTCTTATTCTATAGTTTGAATAGAAACTATTTGAATATTCAGTATTCAAATATATTTTAATAGAAAGAAGAAAGAAAACCACTGAGGTTTCCTTAAAAAAGTATAGAGAATATAATTCTAAAAACTTCCACATGGAGGTGGGTACCATGAAGAAGACACAAAACAGGAATATAAAAGCCAGTGTGACACAAAATGTAGCTGGCTGTGCAGGTAACAGCTGTCTGTGCTGCTGATGTGTTTGTGGGGAAAAAAAGGGCACTGGCCTGAGAACATGAAGGCAGCCCTCTTAATTGGGGTTGAACAACACTCTTGCAACTTTTCTGGATCTTAACTTCCTTATCTGTAAAATGAAGGAATTGACTAGAATCACTGTAGATGATCTCTAAGGTTCCTTCCAAGTCACCAATTCTGTAATTCTAAGAATTTAGGACCTTCCCCTCCCCAGTTCTAGGTACTTATGAAAGATTACTTTTCATATTCTTCTTTTTAATATATATGATGATAAATATAAAAGTTTACACGAAATTAAACATCTGATAGAATTTGTGGCAGGATCTTGATAAAATCAAACCATATATATTCTGATAAAGGAACTCGACTGAAGAAATAAAACTATGCCAGGTGCTAAGGAAGCCCAATGATACATTTCTCAAGGGCTGGCTATTGGCATCATGACTCAGAGTGTACCCAAGGCATTTTGATTACCTGGGACAACATTGCTGTTTCTTCATTTTACATAAGCAGAAATCATTCTTGATATTTTCCTGCAGAGGAAAGTCAAACATTATCTAACTATACATCTGGTACAACCCTAGGAGGAAAACCAGGTAGAGGATTCTATTTTAACACATAGATTAGACCAAGCAGATCAAATCATGCTTTTCAACAAAAGAAATCTATGAATCTTAAACTCTAAAGGTCACTTGAGTTCCCTCTCAACTATGAGAACTTTACTTCTCCCTTGCCTACATGGAGTCCTAACCTCTGCAACTTCCTTGATTTACCTATTTTAAGTTTTTTTTTTGTTTTGTTTTGTTTTTACCTAATTTAAGTTTAAAAATGTTTTACATTGCATGTCTGCAAGTTCCTTGACATCTATTTAGAATCAGAGTTTGGCAGCAGCGGGATTAGCCTGAGGCAGACCTCAGGGTATTTGAAGAACTGGTCTGCTGGGATATAAATAATAAAGGTATATTTTAAGTATGGACATCAGTCTGTGAGAGGAAAAAGCAAAGCACAAAAACATTAAAAAAAAAAAAACAGCTAAGACTATGATGCAGTGAGTTCTTCTAAGTGGAGGGGGAGGGGCAGAGACAGTGAGAAGTGGGGATCTGAGAAGCAGGTGAGAGGTCTCTATCCACAGGATCATAGGCACATCAGGAAGAGAAAGGGGCAGAAAGGGCAGTACCAACTTCCCATGCAGCCAGTAAGATATTCCAATTTCCTTTATCTCCTCCAGCTGAGGCAGAACTAGTTCAAGGCCACTGCACACAGATGTGGGGGTTGAGTAACCCCAATTTTAAATGTCAGCATGATGTGGAGTCAGGGATACCAGTAAGTTGCTATAAGTAAAGGTTCTGTCTTTCATAGTATCTCGGGCCGTTCATGACACAGGCTATGAATGTTGGCAGCTGTTACAATGACTCTCTGAGTTAATGTTATAAATGCTTTTACTGCATTAAATGTCTTCAGGTTGTACATTTACATTAGTAACTCCCTAAATTCTAAAATCTGGTGCTCAATTCCAAACAATGGATAATGTTACACATGTAGCATTTGCCCAAATTGCTTATCAATCCTTTGAAATGTATCCCCTGTTGTCTCCATACTGCCACAGGCAACCATTGCCATATGTCCTTGCTATGTTTGAAACTGGTGCTTCACCTAGAAACACTTTTTTCCCCTCAGTTCTTTGTAGCACAGGCTGTTCTCATATAACCCAATCACAAACCCCAGGAGTCTGGTAACACTGGTTCCCTCTTAGCTCTCTGTTGCTAATTTTAGGTTATTATACTTTCTTTTTTAGAAGTAATCTCTACACCCAATGTGGGACTTGAACTCACAACCCCAGAATCAAGAGTTGCATGCTCTACCAACTGACTCAGCCAGGTGCCCCAAAGGCTATTAATATACTTTCAAAACATACCTCCTTGGATGTCTTGACACCTGGCTACACTATCTTCTGTTTGTCTTTGCAGCTGTTACCTTCAGATCTTGTGGTCACTAACATAATGGTTCTCAATGTTGGTTGTGCATTAAAATAATCTGGAAAGCTTTTTTTTTTTTTTTTGGAAAGCTTTTGAAATCCACGCATGCTGAGCTCACATTCCAGACCAATTAAATCATTTTGTGGGTATGAGGACAGGGATCAGTATTTATTTTTTTCATTTCTTAGGTGATTTCAATGTGAAGCCAAGGGTGAGACATCTGTTTTAACACAAGAATGAAGGACTTCGGCTCTTGGTTTACCAGTGTCCCCTTCATCCCAACTCTTGCAACCATCCCAGGATTTTATTTTATTTTATTTTTTTAAAATTTTTTTATTTATTTATTTATATAGTCACACAGAGAGAGAGAGAGAGAGAGGCAGAGACACAGGCAGAGGAAGAAGCAGGCTCCATGCACCGGGAGCCCGACGTGGGATTCGATCCCGGGTCTCCAAGATCGCGCCCTGGGCCAAAGGCAGGCGCCAAACCGCTGTGCCACCCAGGGATCCCGATCCCAGGATTTTAAAATCCAAGGGAACAACCTGTGCACCACTCTGGGTCCTAGTTCCTTGGCCAGTTTAATTCTAATGTGTCCTTCAGCTTTTATACACTCTGTGAATTTATCATAAATGCAAGTTGCCTGACATCTGAAATATTAAATAAGCAAAAGAGTCTGGGTTTAAAGGCCACAGTTCCAGCCTGTTAACTCCTTTAGTGTAGAATACTCTGCCTCCAGCTGGGTGTGTGTAGCTTACTGCAACCTTACAGAGAACCTTGCTTTCTAAGTTGGCTAGTCTTCTGATTCCATGTCCTTTCCAAGTTGGCAGATCCTCCATGGAGTGTCTGTCACTCCAGTAACTCTCTTAACAACATTATCAAGTCTCTTATCCTCTTGTGCTTTACCACATTCATAAATGCTCCAAATATGTATCTAACTAAATATGCCCTCTCCACTGCTATGGCCAGGATGCTGAGTACTACTGAAGAAAAAAAATCCAACTACACAGAATTATGCTGCCTACATTTTTATGGTATCCAAACAGCAGCTCTCAGCATTACTCAGGAGCCTCTGTGTATGTTCCAAATGAGCTCCTGCTCTTACTACCCTTACAGGTACCCTAATGGCCATTATTCTTCCTGACTCCTTTAACTCTCACTTTTGAAGTGGACCTCTTTTATGCTTTGGAGAACATAATGATAGCCTTATTTTCCAGACTTCCACTCTATCAACTTATCTACTGATGTAGAGGGGGCACTGCTCTAAATTCAACACTGTTGATGTTTTTTGGCCAGATAATCCTTTGGTGGGGTGTAGGTTGCCCTGTACATTTTACATGTTTAGATATTTTACCTATGAGATGCCAGTAGCATCCCCCCACATGCATATATTTGCAAAAAAATTGTCAGACATTGCCAAATGTCTCCGGGGAGGCAAAATCACCATAGGTTGAGAACCACTGCTCTAAGCCAAGACTAATCTATCAACCGGTCTTTCTGATAAAAACCTCTTGCTTTCTCCAAGGTCCATATGTGCTTTCTTTATCTATCTCCAATCTGAACCTGTCCATTGGTTTTGTTTCCTTAATATATAATTTTACATGTCACTCCAGCATATAAAAAGTCATTCTTGGAAGTGTGTTACCCACTAGGCATTATGGGTCTTTTTTTCCTCCAAGTGAAGCTCCAGGAATGATGTTCATGAGTCCACTTGCTGAAGCCCCGTTCTACTCTTCTTTTTTTTTTTTTTTAGCCTTTGCCTTTATTTTAAAAAATTTATTTATGATAGTCATCACACAGAGAGAGAGAGAGAGAGAGAGAGAGGCAGAGGGAGAAGCAGGCTCCATGCACCAGGAGCCTGACGTGGGACTTGACCCCGGGTCTCTAGGATTGCGCCCTGGGCCAAAGGCAGGCGCTAAACCGCAGCGCCACCCAGGGATCCCTCGTTCTACTCTTCAATCCTTGTCTTACTAGTATCAATCTCTGATACTTCCACACAGGTGCCAGGGTTCTCCTGCTCACTAAATGCTTAAACAGCCTAACTGGCTATCTCTGACAATATGGACTACACCCTCCTTGAGCCTCTCTCCTCCCCTGATTTCTACTTTTTTCTGGTTCTTCCTTCCACTTTGATTGATTATTCTTTCTTAATCTCTCCTCTTCCTCAGATTGTTCCTTAAACACTAGCGTTTTTTTTCTTAAGATTTTATATATTTATTCATTAGAAACAGAGAGAGAGAGAGAGGCAGAGACACAGGCAGAGGGAGAAGCAGGATCCACACAGGGAGCCTGATGTGGGACTCAATCTCGGGACTCCAGGATCATGCCCTGGGCCGAAGGCAGGTGCTAAACCGCTGAGCTACCCAGGGATCCCCAGACACTAGTGTTCATTTGGGATTCTGTCCCTGGCCTTTCTCTCAGAACTCTACAACTTTTTAAAAATTTTTATTATTTTTTTTACATTTGTTTTTATTTAAGTTCGATTTGCCAACATATAGTATAACACCCAGTGCTCATCCCATCAAGTGCCCTCCTCAGTACCCATCACCCAGTTACTCCATCATCCGCACACCTCCCTTTCTGCAACTCTTTGTTTCCCAGGGTACATCCCCCCCCCACCTCCGCTATCACCTTCTTTATAAGCTTCAACTCTTCCGCTATAATATAATGAATATACTAACTCCTCCTCATGTAATTTGAAGGCCTACCTTCTCTCAAATTCCAGTCCTGCATGTCTGACTCCCTAGGGAATATTTGTACCTGGGAGCACTATAGACACCACTAACAAATCAAGATACCTAACACTGAACACATCACAGCCTACTCCCTACCACTACCTGTCTCTAGATCCCCAAATCTTCCTTATTCTTTTATTATTTCTGTGGGACCTCCATCCATTCAGTTGTATTGATAAGCCAGGGCTTTAGCACAATCCTAAATTCCAACTTCCCTAATCACATCTAATCAATCAGAAAATCCTGTCAGTTATACCTTATACCTTCCCTTTTACTTTTAACATGCAAATCTGTACCTGTCACTCCCTGGACTACCTGCTCTAGTGGATGCCCTTTGTCTGAAGGATTTACAACCTAAGCACTTCAGCAGAGCACACCAGGCTCTCCGTGGCTTGGCTCTTGCATTTTTCCTCTCCTTCTCTCCATTAGACCCCAAACCCCCCAAACAGGACTGTACCATATCACAAGTTATTCCCTCTGTTAAAATGTTTTTTCTAAGATCATCTACCTAGCATATACTTTTTCATCCTATAAGCCTCAGCTTAAACATGAACCTCTCTGGAAGCTCTTTCTGGACTTCTCAGGGGCACATTTATAGGGTGTCTTCCTGCGTGCTCCCAATGCATTGTGCACACATCTTCGTTTGAGTTCCTGCCACAGTCCATGGGAATTGACATAGTCTGTGGGTGTCTCACCCACCAGCCTTCAAGCTCCTGATGGGCAAGTGTTTTGCCTACTCAATCTTGTTTCAATGAGGACTAACAGAATGCCCAGGATGGAAAGAAGCACTCAATAAATACAGGCTAAATGACTGAACAACATAAGAGGTTCAACTGTCAAAAACTCTACAGGGGAGAAAAAACTGTATCATGACATGGTATTTGTACAAAAAAAAATGTCAGTCCAAGAGGTCAAGAAGTGAAGTTATTCATCAAGAGCTAATGTTAAATAAAATAAGTTTAATAAGTAATTTATATGATGGTACAGTGCTTATTAAGTTCTTCTACCAAAGTACTACTATCATCAAAAGAATACTGACCCATATCCCTGGGGGATCTGATGGCACAGGCTAAAAAACATGACATTTCTCTGGCTAATATGTCCATATTCATTTTAACTTGAAAACACTTTGAATTACTAACAAGTAAGAGGAATGCTCCAGGAAAAGAGAACATGTTTATTCTGTGGGCTCCAACGACCTTTAGTATTAATGCATGACAGTGTCAGCATCATAGTTATAGCAATAAATGTACAGTGGAAATAGCATCTCACTTAAAGTCACAAGTCCATCACCTGGGCTGTGACTTGGGGTCTACTTTAATCTCTCTGAGCCTCCCTGGTTTCCTTATCTGGAAAATGGCTATAATAATATTATAATAAAAATTATAAAAATAATATTTGCCTTATATATTTCATAATGTTGGTGCCAATATAAAAAGAAATAATGCAAGCAATGAAGTATATAAGCATGAAGAATGAAGTAATATTTTATCTAGAGAGAGTGAAAATTAAAGTTCATATGCAATCCATATTCTTGAAAACACCTACCTTTTGAAGAGCTGAAGGTTTTTCCGTTTTGGTTTTTCCCTTTGGGGTTAAAGGAGGGGATCGCTCCTTTATCTCTGGAGGCAATTCTTGATATAACGCTGGAATTGAACAAGGAATTCATGTAATCAAACTGAGGAGCACTGATCCATAGGGTAAATAAATAATGATGGAGGGGGGCAGATATGAAACTAAGGATCTTGATATGCACTTCTCTGGTGTAACAATAAGCTACCTGGCACTTAGTGTTAAAACGATTTATAGTTACACGCATTAGTTATCAAAAGAACATAATTTATGATTGGAAATTTTTCATTAGTAGGATTTCAGAATCCTGGTCAGAGACAGATATGTTCACAAGTAAGTGTAATATACATGATGGGACACCTGGGTGGCTCAGCAGTTGAGTGTGTTTGCCTTTGGCTTAGGCTGTGATCCCAGAGTCTGGGATCGAGTCCCACATCGGCTCCCCATAGGGAGCCTGCTTCTCCCTCTGCCTGTGTCTCTGCCTCTCCTCTGTGTCTCTCATGAATAAATAAAATCTTAAAAAAAAGTGTAACAAACATGAGAATGTGACATTATTCAAAAGAGAGATAATAAGGACAGATTCTGATACAGATAGCAAATGCTCAATCCAGCAAGTGGCAGGTGTGTCAGTCTTTGAAGAACAGGTAGGATTTTGCCAGGCAGAGGCGTGGTCAACGAGTAATTTGGGAAGATGGTACAAAATAAATGAGCATGGGGCTAGGGCTATACATAACCTTGAATCTGTTTACAGGGTCGAATTTGAGATTATAATTTGTATAATCTCTTTACACACAATGTGGACTCTAAAATGTGGAAATATTCAAGGACTGAAAAAGAAAATGTGTTTCTGTTTCAGTTAAATAACCACTCTGTGCAACTCTGAACTTAGAGAAATTGGTAAACTACGCCTGATTGAAATTCTACAATTGTTAGGTATATTAATTGGCTTTGTGTATGCGTTGATTATATTGCTGGGTTTATCTCTTATTGGAAAGGATGTTAGATGTCATTAAGTGAAGCTGTTCATTTTTTTCTTCCTGGTGGCTTAAGATACAAAAGGAATAAATTCTTTATAATGATGGAAAACTTCTATTGTGTCATTGTTCACTTAGAGGACATGCCTTTCAACTGAATGGTTGGTAGAGCTTCTGTTCCCATCTATACACTCCCTTTGAGCATTTGTTTTGCATATCTGGCTTTGGATAAAGATAAAGGACAATTTCTCCCACTATTTTTAAAGGGGAATATGCTGCTGATGGTCTTTTTTCCCCTCCTAATGTTAAAACTGAGGTGAGGTTTTGTTAAATTCAGGTTATAAAGGAGGATAAAAGGGAAAAGAAGATAACCCCTGATGAAGTGAGAATTCAATCATTATATTCTCAGGTTTTCTGAGAATTGTTTGTTCTGGCCTTTAAAAGTCTTTCTCAAGAAGCAGTGACTGATGCCAAAATAAAGTATCAATTCTTCTGGGATACAAGAAGGAATTCTGGCAGTTGGAAGATGGTCACTACTTGAAACACAGAATTTCTGCATGAGGCCACCAAGCATCATTGTGGTATACTTTAGATGTTGCACTTTGGTTATCCTGGAACAAAAGCCAAATTTAATGGATTTTTAACCCTCTGTGGATCAAATATCTTTAGCCTCTTAAGGTTCATAAGCATAAGAGGTTACTTCTGCAAACTAACTAGATTCTAAAGTTAAAACTCTAATACCATTCTGCCTGGGAATAAATACATCATCTTTTTATACTGTCTAGTAAAAAAAAAAAAAAAAGAGTTTAAATGTTTCCACTTGTGTCTGGAAGAAACAATGGATTGTAACATCTAATTAAAATTACAGACATACTCCAGAGCCACTATGACTGCGCAGCCAGCTTTCTTGATTTGGAACTGGAAGCTACTCCTGCTGAACTAGACCTACAGAGGAAGTGGGAAAACCATCAATGGGAAGGGGCGGGAAGAAATTGGGATATTTGAGGCAATCTGGAAGTTACAAGTACTTAGCTTATGAAAAATGAATGGGAATTAATTTGTCCTAAAATTTCTTTCTTCTACACTGCCTTAATTTTTTTCCATTATGTATTCTCTTTTGAACATTAAAAATAGTTTGAGAGCTATCAATTATTTACTACTCAGAGACGAAGATTTATAACAGTGGCATGGAGGAAATGAAGAGTTTTGTTATGAGGGAGAGAAGTGGGTAATTTTTGACACACTAAGCACTTTTGAGGGGAGGAGTTTGCTGAAAGCAGCAGATAAGCTGAGGGAAAGAGCTGTAGAGACAGGAGCCCTGGAGAGTGTGAGACAGGGGAGGGGGGCAGCACCGGGTGCAGATGGGGTAGAGAGTAAAGAGAGAACTCATTTCATCTGTGCCTAGCCCAGCACCCAAGACTCATGGAAGAAATTGTTCTTCCTGTTTTCCTTCATCTTTTTTGCTCTCAAAATTCAGAACTTAGGTTAGGAATCAATAGGACTTTTGCTTAACCAGTTTGGGTTAAATGGGGCTCCACAGACAAGCCTGAAAGTCACCTGTTGTTTATAATAATTTCTTCTTTGAAGAAACAAAAGACTTCACAATAATGATTCAAAATGGAGTGTCCTCAAGGCAGCCTATACTACATTTTAAACCAGAACTACACAATTTTAGTCTTTCTGGAAGAAAGCTCAGAGATGACAGAGTTCAACTTCCTCATTTTATGGGAGGAAACTGAGGCATATCAGTATTAATGGCGAATTTTCCGGATTCCTGAGCACTGGGCTTTCATACCACACTACCAGGGCAGCTGTTGATAGGAAGCATTCTTCTAAAGAGGCACTGCTATACGTGTCCCCTTTCTTGAGTCTTTAAGTTCTTTTATCTCCACGCTTTCCTTGCCCTCTCCAGGCCTGGTAGTACATCTATACAGCTCTCACTAACTCCTATTTAGAATTTCTTCTCCAGCTCATTCCCTAGGCCTTTCACAAACGGGAGTTAATTTGCCTGAGAATGAAGCAATCTATTGCAGGTTTGTTTTGGCAGGTTCCAGCTGGAACTGAGGTATACAAAGTAAAAGAATGGGACTTGGGGAACTAGAGGTTCTGAGGTGCCTGTCAACTGAGGAGTCACTGTGGCAAGAGAAGAACTGACATAACTGTGTGTGAAATAGATGGTGGGCAAAAAGGGGCTGAAGAAGAATGTTGGTAGCTAGACAGGAAGGTCCCCCAGGATAAGTCTGTGAAAGCAAGTAAGTATTCCAATCTCAGAATGGAGCAGCTTTCTGGTGCATTGCATCAGTGCCCCCTTTTATTTATTTATTTTTGCATCATGACAACGAAAAGCAATACCCAATAGTAAACATAAAGGAAAAGTTACAAAGAGAGTAAATTAAAGGGTAGTAAATGATAAAATCTTGGACTATCAGTTATACCATATTAGTAAACCAGGAAGGGAGCATAAAACTTACTTTCACTAGCCACATGATTAGCTGGAAAATAACCTTCCTGTCCCTTTCCTATGCTGCCATACCACCAGTCTTCATTATCTTTGAAAAACACTCGGATAATGTCTCCGCGATGGATGGTTAGTTCATCTGATCGATTCGCTGTGTAGTCATAAAGAGCCACTACCTACGAGAGAGATAAGACCACCACAGCTTTATCACAACTGTACCACAGAGAAAACCCCCAACATTCACTTCCTCTTGCAGAAGAGCAGCTGAAACCAAAGCAGTACTTTGGTAAGTCTGAGGCTGTCTCAAGGTTTGCTAATGGGATCAGGGGTGGTGGGAACACAGCAGGAGAAGCAAGATAAAAGACTGTGGGATTGAGAAATGGTTAAGAGCATTCAATACACTAAGATTAGCTTCAAAATAGCAGATGTTAATTTTTTTTTTTTTACAAGTGAATTACTTGTGAAGCAAATAAAAAAAAGGCTCACACACCATTCACTTTCTTAGAATTGTTTTATACTACCTTCAGATCCTATTCTCTACGCTAAGCAGATGTATCTGAAAAAAAAAAAAAAACCCAACTCTTCAGAATGTCAACGATTTTATAATAAAGAAAAGCAATGAAACAACCTGATTACATAACTTCATTGTGATCACTTGATGTCTCTTTTAAAGATATATTTCCCCACCAACATATGCTTTTTGGTATTTTATATCAAAAATCTAAATCTTCTGACTACTTTTAAGATATACTCTTATTAATAAGGGTATTTTCATAGATACAAATTTAAGAGGAAAGGCCTTTCTACAAGAGTTTTCTGCTCTGTATTGTGTAGTAGTCATTGTTTTTGATTTTTTTTTTAAAAACTAAAATCAAAATGAATGAGTGCACAGAAATTTAACAAATCCCTTATAGCAGTTACAAGGAGGAGACAGACCTTAATCCCTTTCACATGTCACGCATTAAATAATGTAGGACATAATACGTACACTAAAGAATAAACTACTTCTTTCCTACTTAAATGGGATTTGAAAATTAACAGGGAGTGCCTGAGTGGCTCAATGGGTTAAGTGTCCTACTCTTGATCTTGGCTCAGGTCCTGACCTCAGGGTTTTGAGTTCAAGCACCACACTGGGTGTAGAGCCTACTTAATTAAAAAACAAAAAAACAAACAAAAAACAGATTATACCACTATGTATATAATGGAAAATTATCATAATCCTTGGCATTTAGGTTGAGAACTGATTCATTCACTGAAGTATTTACTGAAATCCTAATGTGCTACCATTGGTACTAGGCTAAGGGCTAAATATACCACAGTAAATAGGGTCCTTTCTAGAAGGGTTCCCTCATTTAGGCTCTGCAGGAGAATAAAGGATAATCAGGAATGGCCAGGTGAAGAGATGGAAAATGTGTCTTGGGAAGGCTATACTGCATGTGTGAGAGTCCAGCAAAGAGAAACCCAAAATAGTTCAATATGTTGGGAGCCTGAATTAGAGATAAGAGCCTTGCTAGCTGAGTGGGGTAAGGTGAGGCTGCAGGTGTCAGGAGAGGCCAGGTCATGCATGCTGTGGAAGCTCATACTCATACTATGGGCAATGGGAGGAGATAAGGGTTTTAAAAAGTAGGAGATTCTATAACAGTTCACAAAACTCTGGATGGTGCCTCTTAGGTAATTTACAATATTTATTAACACATTAACCCAGAGATGTGAATGGATAAATCTGGAGGTACCTGCTGTCGCTATCTGGTATAAGGGCAGTAATAATAATTTAAGTCAAATGGTACAAATGCCATTCCTACTGTATTGCTTAGCACACTCTGTAATTCACAACATGTTATGCAGGCTGTTGTTTCAAGTTTACGAATCCCTTATAACTTTTAGTGTACTGATGCCAAATCACATGTAAAGGTGGGAACTTTTAACTCTTCCCTTTCTTCTTTCTTTTTCCTCTGAGCTGGTGCTATTACAGAAGAAAGCTAATGATAATGTTCTGAGTGCCTGCCATTTTCTAGGTACAATGCTAGCTGCTTACCTAAGTTCCTACACAAACCTGTAGGACAATCCTGTAAGGGTACAAATTCTTTTTTTTTTTTTTTTAGGGTACAAATTCTTATTTCAATTTCATAAATGAGGAATTTTATGCACAGAGAAATTTAGTAACTTGCCTAAAGTTAACCATGAATTACACTTTTTTTTTTTTTTATAGGACATCTTAGTCTAGAATCAAACATGGGGAAGCAGCAGCAGAGAGGAAGGGATGGACAGAGATCCTCATGAGAGATTGGACAGAGTTTTGGGTGATACTACTGCGGCTGTGCTGAGAGAACTACCAATCCTGGGCTACCTGCAGACCTTCCTTCCAAGACATCTGAAACCCAGTCCCAGAAAACTGTAGGGATCTCTTCCTGCTGTTCTAAAGAGGCACTGCTATACTCATAGCAGGGATCAAAGAGGGATCTCTTCCTGCTGTTCTAAAGAGGCACTGCTCAACTCATCCTGGCTCTCGTACACTAAACAGCACAACTTTGATGAATCTTATGGAAGTACGAAGCCTGCGCATGCTCATTTCTCTGGAGTTAGAGGTGGCTGCTGAGAAGAAGAGCAGGAGAGATTTGGCTTAGGCAAGAGTATCCTTTAGGAAGTCCCACATCAAGCCTGTGTTCTTGGGTGGATTACTGATAATCCGGAATTCATCAAACTGGAGACAGAAAACCTTTCCTGAATTTTCTACCAAGGTTAGGTGATAAGAATCCCTTCAGAGGTACTGGGGTCCAAAAGACCCTATATTTCAATTTTCCTATTAAAGTATCCACAAATTATATTCTATACGCAATCAAATATACATACCAGTTTTACATTCCCTTCTAGTCCTTGTAAATATGTTCTACATCTCTGTTATGGACTGAATTGTATACTCCCTAAAATTCATATGTTGAAGCCCTAGCAGGTCTGGAGACATTTGGAGACAGGGCCTTTACATAGGTAATTAAAGTTAAATAAGGTCATATGGGTGGGGTCCTAGTCCAATAGGGCTGTTGTCCTTATAAAGAGGAGGAAAAAATAGCAGGAGCACCCATGCACAGAGAATAAGGACAGAGGAGGACACAATGAGAAAGCAGCCATCTACAAATCAAAGAGAGAGATATTAGAAGAAACCGATACAGCTGGTGACTTGATTTTGGACTTCTAGTTTCTAGAACCATAAGCAAATAAATTTTTGTTTAAGCTCTCAGTTGAGATGGTACTTTGTTACAGCAGTCCTGACAGACTAACACAGTTCTACAATTCATAGTGTCAGATGAATGGTGGTCACTACTCACTACTGCTGGTCATGGCACGCACATGGGTAATACATTTTAGGTCCATTTCAGGTCCTTACCAGATTATAGTACTATGTCCAATACTATCATAATATTATCTCCTGATGTAGAAACAACGGCCCTGTCACCAAAATCCGTAGGAGGGTTGTGCTTCAGGAGGCTACATCCCTCAAAGCAAAGGAACGGTTTTCAGAGAATGTCATCATCATACCACGACTGACATTTAAGTGCGAAGTTGCTACACAGTAAGGAATCAGTAGGCTTCACTTGCCAAGTCTACATTTTGGCAGTGAAACTACGACCACTCCTTCATCATACTGAAGGTACATGACAAAAGCTACAAGGCTTATGATAATCTGCTTATATTCCACTGTGTGTTTTTAACCACTATGTCATCTTATCATTTGAGGACCTCTTACTCTCTTCTGAACATCTTAATATACACAATAAACTTCTCTGTTTACTTTGATTTGCAGTGGATTCTGCAATAAATTGTCTTCCCCATCTCCAATTACATATTGTTATTATCTCATTGTTTTGGGGGTAAAGGAAAGCTCCATAAAAATGTTGGGGGAGTGCCTGGGTGACAGAGCTGGTTAAACGCCTGGCTCTTGGTTTTGGCTCAGGTCGTGATCTCAGGGTTCTTAGATCCAGCCTCATGTCAGGCTCTAGGCTCAGTGTGGAGTCTGCTTCACATTCTCTCCCCCTGTGCCCCTCCTGCTTATACTCTAAATAAATTAAAAAATCTTAAAAAGAATGTTGGGAAACACAATCCCATCAAGAGGTTTGTTTTAAATTGATAATGTGTCTATTTTTTCTCTTTATTCTGGTTAAGTCTTGTCATTTATCTTGACCATTCATTCTTTTGATGAGTATCTTTTATAATGTACCATTCCTTGCACATAGTGCTCTGGTGCCTAGGTATGTATGACAGCACATCCTTGGCAGTATCTTTGAGCTGACAGAGGAGTTATGAAATCTTTCTGCAAAAGAAGTCTAAAAACATTAATTTATGTGTCCATGCTGGTAGTGACAGATTTAGGAAATGAGATTTTTTTTTTTTTTTTTTTTACAAAATCCACTTGGGTCAAATTTTGTCCACAATTCACATACTTGAAACGGAGTTCCTTCTTCTCAAAGCTTGCCCAATTATTTGGGTGCAGTCATGTTGGAAGTGTCACTGGCAAGCTTTTATTTATTTATTTTTTCCTGACACCCATTTTTCAGTCTTTAGAGCAGTGCTTGCAAGAGACAATTTCTTGCTTTAATACAGCAGAGTCTGTCAGGCTGTTACAAGACTTTTAGGTGAACTCCTCTTATTTTCTGAGAGATTTTCCATTACTATTGTTGTCTCTGAAGAATTCTCCATGGTTCTTGAAACCAGTGTACTGAAGGAACATTAACCAGTACTGTTCAGCAGATGCTTCTTGCAACTTCAACTATGGTGTATGTAAGTTAAGAATCAATATTCATAATGGTCCCAAGTCATTCAAAAGGCTAAGTTACATTGAATAAACGCATAGACTTGAGTATTTTCTCCTCTAGTGCTGCTTCAGCTGGGTCTATGGAAAGCTTTGTGCCAGGCTGCAGCAAATGTGCATCTGGATCTCACAACCTTCCCTCCGCTTTCTTCCCTCCTTCACTTGGTTTCAGACTTCTGGCCTCTAAGAATAGTGAGAGAATGAACTTCTGTAGTTTTAAGCCACACCATGTTATAATGGCCCTAGAAAATGAATACATGTGAATTTTACTTTGGTGAATGCTGGATTTTCTTATTTTTCCTGAAAGAGTGTTGGACCTTTTTCTGACATGTAGTTACCTGGGATTAGTATGACCCTTTCCAGGATTGATTTTAAGTTTTGGTAGAGCAGATTCAGGAGGCTTTGAGTCTAGGGCTCCGTAGTCCCCACTACCGGGGTGTGATCCTCCTGATAATTCTACCTGATGCCTCACATATTAGAAAATTTTTCCATTCTGGCTGTCAAGAATGTGAATTGTTCCTATTCTGCTGTGTAGCCTACTAATTTCTTATGGTTTTTTTCCTTATGGGGTTTAATCCCAAGTGTACATCAGTACTCAGCCAAAGATATATTAAGGGTACTTCTTATGGTTACCGGCAGGATTATGCCCAATTAACATATGGTGAAACAAAAAGTAACATCTCAGTAATTATTTTTTTGCCAGACGCCTTGTTGCTGTTAAAAGCACATTAAAATGTGTACGGTTTACGACCTTATTATACATTTGGCATTCTTTATGAAAGCACATTAAGCTTTAATATAGAAATATTTGGGTTACACTTAACTTGTGCTTAAGTGATAATAAGACATTGTTTTTATTTTTTAATTTTATGTATTTTCTCCTCACGTATGGACCTCTTCTGTAGGCTTAGAGTGACCTCTGGCTATGTGGCTGGTTTTGTGATTTTGCCACTGTGGTATACTGGAACAGAGAGCACCTTAAATGCAAGAACAATTAACTGGAGCAAAGGGAGAAGAGAACTTCTTTTCGCAGATTCCTTAAGGATCCTGTAGAAACAAGCATAGTCCAAGCCAGGCAGTTCCATTTGCAGCACTGTTTTTTATGGAGCTATAACACGATGGGACTATAGCTTTTTAAACTCTGAAACAGCCTGAGAGACTGTACCTTCCAGCTGAAACAAAGCATTTATAACAGATTGTGTTACAGATGCTTTTTTCTGCTTCTTGGACATTTAGGAAACATTCCTAGTGAATATGTAAAATTCTGAGAACCGGTTATTATTTTTTTTTTCCCTTCTTTTGAGCTGTAAACTTCCGCATTATCTACAAGAGGTCTGGGTATAGCTGTAGCATTTCAAATGCCTTCTGAGAGAAATGGACCATTTCCTTGGCTATTGAAGATATTTCTCACATAAACAAAAATTTGTATATCTTGAAACCCCCTTTTTCCTAAACTCTGTGTTTTTTTGGAGTTAAAATGGCTATGACAGCCTCATCACACACTGAAGACAATCCCTTCTGGGTTAAAGCTGAATTTTTCACATGTGAGCTCCTATCTCTTTTGCTAGTTTCTGACCTTTTTCTACACATATGGGTTCTTCTTTCCTATTATTAAGTCTTGCTACAGCTTTGGGGTCACTTTGAAGGTCAGTCGGTGTTCCTAAGGCACATTTAGTGTGTACTCTCTAAGTTCTGGTGCCCACTCCTTTACATCTTGAAATAGGGCCAGGGAGGAGCATTTAAGGAAGACCACAGTCACTGGAAAAGATAAAGTCCTCAGATGATCACAGCTTTCCTGTCTGGTCATACTTTATGCTGTTGAACCTCAGGAGGTACTGCTTGCTCTCTACACTGATGCGGACTGCACTGAAGATGGGGAGGCACCAGTCCTCCAGCAAAGTGTCAGTGGCACGGCTCATGAGTAAGCATGTCTTGTCCACCACCCTGTCGCCAACCACCATGCACCTGAGCATCAGTGCCACACTGTAGCCAGCTAGCCTCTGGGTGGGCCTCCCTTTCCTGCCCTAGCTATGCCTGCCCTCTGCCCCAGTAATTATTTAACAGGTAAAATAAAGTTTAAGAAAGTCTCATTCCTCGATAATGTCAATTACAGAATATTTAGTCTTTGTCATTAAAATAGAAAGGAACAGATTAAAACAATGTTAGTAGAAAACCAAATTTAGCAATAAATTCTGAATTTCACAGAAGCAGATTACTGAATATCCAAAGACTACTTTACTGAGAGTGACATTGGGCCTATATTTTATTTCATGCAAGGAATAAAGAAATATACAGCCCTATTTTTAACATCATGTGGTAGGAATGTATATGGTTTTTTATGATTATTTTTGTAAGTACTATGTAAGATATGCTAAAGATATTTATAAAAAAGAAACCAAGATTCTGTTATTTTTACTGATCTTATCTGTAATAATAAATTTAAAAAAGAGATAAAAAAGTAAATAACTGGGCCAAGTTTATTGTCTCTGTACCAAACTATCTGTTTCTATCCTGCCACATAGTGCTAGTATATGTAAACTTTATACAATTCATTAAATATTTGAAAATATTTAATTCCAACTACTTCTGGTAAAGTAACTAGGGTAATGGAAAGAATACCAAACTGGAATCAAAATGTTGAGCATTCCAGTCCTGTTTGGGCCTCCAAGGCTGAAGTATATCAAAAAATACTCAGATTGGATATCTGTAAACTAAGGGGTTTGAACCAGATGCTATGTGGTATACCCTCCAGCTTTAAAATTCTATTGTACCAGGTACTCAAATAACTATTCCAAAAGAACAGCATTCATAGATTTTAAAGTAAATTTAAAATATTAATTTGATGGGTAATAGTGTAGTTGTATTATTTGTGCTCATCCATAAATTGGAAAAGTTTGTCTGACTGCTTCCAACACTACACAGGAAATCCTCCTTTTAATAAATGAAGAACAACAACAGTAAAGCATTTCTTCCGAATTACCATTTGGAAACACTACTCCTCTAACAAATGTAAGTGACCTGACCTTTGGACTTTACAAATCAAGCTACTCATTTTATACGATGCTTAGCATTCACTTAAAACTTTTCTTACTGGAAATTGTAATGCATACATTTTGTTACAGTGAATCATTAGTATTTCATTTAAAAAGGCTTCAAAATGTATCTAATCAAGATACGTTTTTTAAAAAATCAAGAGAATAATGTAAATTTTTATAGACTATAGATTTTTTTGTTGCTGTTAGTGAAGAAAAATGACAGTGTAGTTTTTCTTTCTTGATAGGGATAGCGAAGGGAAAATTCTGAATCACTGGTTGAGATTAGAATCTCAAATTGTGGTCTCTAGACCAGGAGCAGCAACATTACCTGGAAATTTGTTAGAAATACAAATTCTTGGATCTCATTCCAGAGCCAACTAAAATCATATATTCTGGGGATGGGCCCAGCAATCTGTGATTCTTAAACATACCTAAAGTTTAGTTAATACTTTATTTCAATGATCTACTTTATAAAACACACCCACTTATTTTTTGCACTTATCAACTGAACGGGTAGGTAAGAAACAACATAACAACATAACAACAGCCCAATCTTATAACAAAGTGTTACTGGCAAAACTTAAAAAGTAAACCTGTTCCTACTTTCCTATTACTTATCTTGCTTAATTTTCCTCTTGTTTAACTGAAATGTAGACTGGCTCCAGATCTGAGTAACTTAACATCTGTTTTGACATTTTATCAAAAAGCACATGCTCAAAGTGCAACTAGGAGTCAGGGCAAACATTTCTTAGGTTTTCCTCCAATCTCTTGAGGATTAATGAAATTTTTAAAATAGAAAAACAAGCAAAACTGAAAAATTAAATCTGTTCACTCAGCAATAAATATGAGGTACCTACCGTGCCTGAGCTACTCTTAAAGGTTGGGCAGATAGCAGTGAACCATATAGACAAAAATCTCTGGTCTAAGAGAGCTTCTGTTTATGGATGTTTCATTGTTTTTGGTATGGCAGCCCTTATTAAAAAAAAGGATATTTAAAATATTTGTACAAGTTACTCTTCTGTTTATCTACTTTTAAGTTGCTAATACACAGTACCAGCATGTATGCTCATATTAAATTCTAAAATGATAATTTATTATGAATTACTTCTGAAAAATATGATGAATTTCTTGAAATTCTCTTAATAGGGACACCTGGATGGCTCAATGGCTAAGTGTCTGCCTTCAGCTCAGGGTGTGATCTCAGTGTCCTGGGATCAAGTCCTGCATTGAGCTCCCACAGGGAGCCTGCTTCTCCCTCTGCCTATGTCTCTGCCTCTTTCTCTGTGTCTTTCATGAATATATAAATAAAATCTTTAAAAAATTTTCTCTTAATAGACCATGAGCTATGAGCAAATTTAAAATTATTAGTAAGACAAATATATTGCAGACAATATATTTATTTATTTATTTAATTTTTTATTTATTATTTATGATAGTCACACACACACAGAGAGAGAGGCAGAGACACAGGCAGAGGGAGAAGCAGGCTCCATGCACCGGGAGCCCGACGTGGGATTCGATCCCGGGTCTCCAGGATCGCGCCCTGAGCCAAAGGCAGGTGCCAAACCGCTGTGCCACCCAGGGATCCCTAGACAATATATATATATATATATATATATATATATATATATATATATATTTATTTATTTATTTATTTTTTTAAGACAATATGTTTAAACAAAGTAAATTTAAGTATTTGTAAATAACATATTATTCACAATTTATAGACACAGTTTTAGTAGTTATAAATTTTGTACTCCATAGTTTAAGGCAGTGATTTATAGAGATTATATATAAAAATATATCCCTTAAGATAAATGAATGTTCTTCCTTTTACTGTACTGCATTTATTATCTGCTTTTATCTACCTGTAGATGCTACTTTCCTGACCAGGTCTTTCCATAAGCCATAAGGGTTGTGAGAGGTAGTAAAAAATTTAAAAAAATACTTAAACATGAAAATTTATAAATATTAAATGAAAAAAATGTGTTAACTTGTTAATAATATAAAGACATAAGTATGTAAATGTTAAAAAACTTAAAAATAGACATAGGCAAGTTAGTTAGGAGTCTTCAAATAGACCCGTATTGCTTCAAAACTACTTTGAAAAAGCCCTCTCTAAACTTGAATAGGCACTTATACAAATCCAAAAATGTCTAAGTGAGCTGCAATTTCTTTTGTTTTCTTTTAGAGTTAAGTATGGGTGTATGTCTCTATGCTTAAATATGCATTATAACGATGAGACATATTAAAATTAACATAAGGTCTGGACACAAGTCTTTTGAGAATGAAATTTAAACCTCTTTTTTAAAAGATTTTATTTATTTATTCATGAGAGAGAGAGAGAGAAAGAGAGAGGCAGAGACACAGGAAGAGGGAGAAGCAGGCTCCATGCAGGGAGCCCGATATGGGACTCGATCCTGGGTCTCCAGGATCACGCCCTGGGCTGAAAGTGGCGCTAAACTGCTGAGCCACCCAGGCTGCCCCTTAAATCTCTTTTTGATGCTTAATGGCACCTTCAGGATTTCCTGGGCACCAACTCTATGTGCAAAGAGTTGCAGTCCTTAGAAAATATAAAGTTTTCGAGAACTACTTAAGAGCACTCCTAAAAACATTTGTTAAATTAACAGAATTCATTAAGATTATATACAATTTCTAAAAAGATGAATTAATTAATACTCATATAGTAAATACCTCCAGTGTGTGCTATATATATGGCAGTGTACACAGTATGGGAAATACAAAGAAATGCAGCCTACAGTTCTTGACCTGAAAATGCTTAGAATAAAATTAAGAAAAATATACTATTTCAAACATTATGCATTAAAAACCCCTATTTTTATAGTTTAGCAGAAATAAATATTTAAAATAATCTGCTCTGTTTTATGAAATATTTTATATAAAAATACCTCATTTAGATGACTTCATTTTACTCAACCAAGGTTTTAAATTTATTAGTTCTAAAACAAGTATATAAACCTCAGTTTGGGTCTTTTCTCAGCATCAATGTTCATCTATTGTTATTTAATAATCTGCTATGCCATAGGTATGTGTGTATTCATCTAGATATATCTAGAAATATATGTATATATCATTTATTTGATGCTTACTATATGCCAGGGATGTGCTAAGCGCATAGTATATATATGCATATTCTTTTTGTTTATTTGATAGAGACAGTGTGCTCATGTTCATGAGTGGGGGGAGTGGGAGAGAAAATCTCAATCAGACTCCCTGCTGAGCATGGACCACCCCCTCCCAAAGTGGGGCTTGACTCATGACCCTGAGATCATGACCTGAGTTGAAACCAAAAGTCAGACACCCACTGACTGAACCTCCCAGGTGCCCCATAAGCATATTCTATGTATATGTGTGTGTGTGTATTTGTGCACATATTCATTCATAACTACTCTCCTATTTAGTACTTATTATGCTTTTAATTTCTTTAATTATAAACTAAAGGAATTATTATTTGTCTAAATCACACAGCTTGGCAGATTCTAGATAGTGGGTCTGCTTTTCTTTAAGCCTATGCTTTTAGTCTGTAAATTTACATATTTAATTTTGAAGTTAGATGCCTTCAAGGAACTAAGTAAATATGAAGCTGCTTGGTTCATTGTCTGTGACTTTCCTTAAGATTATGCTGAAAGGAGGATATTAATTAAAAACTTGGTATTTCTATTGAAGAAGGCACCTGAGATCATCAAAGCATTTTTTTCATATTAGCTTCTTAGTCACAATTTGTTGAGGACACCAAACTGGGAAGTTATATGGGAAACTGAAATTGGGCCAAGATGACAAATTATATATGTATATTAACATGTGGGCCCATCTGATTACTGTAGTTTATATTTAAGGGTACTGAAATGACTAGAGGCAGAGGTAATGAGGAAAGACTTTACAAAAGAATCTTGAGTATTAGTTTATAAATGTAAAGAGAAAAGCTTTTAAGGTTGCTGTTAGCCAGATATCAATACCTCACTGCTCATCTTAAACACTGATGCTTGTCTATGTCCAATTCTTTTTTTTTTTTTAAGGATTTTATTTATTTATTCATGAAAGACAGAGACAGAGAGAGAGACAGATAGAGAGACAGAGATACAGACAGAGGGAGAAACAGACTCCATGCAGGGAGCACGATGCGGGACTCAATCCCGGGTCTCCAGGATCAGGCCCTGGGCTGAAGGCAGCTGCTAAACCGCTAAGCCACCCGGGCTGCCCTCTATTTCCAATTCTAATGTCAACCCAAATATTTATTTAGTTGGTGACTTTCCTGAGTAATTCTATTAAGTTTGTATTTTTTGTGTTGTTTGACCACTGAAGTGTCTATTTGATTAGCTTAGTGGTCAGCTAATGGTTGAACAGAAATTTCCTTAAATGCCTGGAACCAAGTTCTTGCAGCCTTTTCTAAGGGGCTCTGTGTGTGTTGGGATTTGTTTTCATTGCTTCAATAGGCAGTTTACTAAATAAATATTAACAGTAACAATAACAAAAATGATAAGCCATGGGGAATGGGTATAGAGAATATAATTTCCAGGTGTGCCACATTATACCATTCCAAATGTCTAGTTATTAACAAAAAAATTATGATACACATAAAGAAGCAATAAAGTATAACCCTATACAGGAATCAAATGAATCAACAGAAATTGCCCCTGAGAAAGCCCAGACATTAGATTTACTATATCTATACCTATATCTATATCTATGAAGAAGAAGTATAGGAATTATATCACAGCAAATAGAAAACTTCAATAAAAAACAGAAATTATAAATAAAACAGAAATTCTGGAGTTGAAAGGTACAGTAATAACTAGAGGGGCTCAAGAGACTTGAAGTAGTAGAGGAAAGAATCAGTGAACTTTTAAGATAAGTAAATTGGGATTACCTAGTCTGAGGAACATATAGAAAAAAGAATGTCAGAGCCTCAGAAATGCATGGGATACCACCAACTGTGCTATTATGTGCATAATGAGAGTCCTAGAAGGAGAGAAAAGACAGAAAGGGGACAAAAAACATTAGAATACATAATAGCCCTAAACTCCCCAAATTTGATGAAAAATATGTACATCCAAGAAGCTAAACAAACTCCAACAAGAAAAACTCAAAAAAGATCCACATCTGGAAATATCACAAACTACTGAAAGACAAAGACCAAGAATCCTGAAAGCAGCACGAGAAAAATAACACATCACATAGAAAGGATTCTCAAGAAGACTAACAACAGACTTCTCATCAGAAACCCTGCAGGTCAAAAATTAGTAGGAACAGGCTTTCAACATTTCATGCTGAAGGAAGACTCAACCTACCATTCAATATGCAACAAAACTATCCTTTAAGAAGGAAGGAGAAATTAACATATTCCCAGATAAATTATAAGAGATATCAAAACTACCAGATCTTCCCTTCAAGAAAAACTAACGGGAGTCCCTCAGGTTGAAACAAAAAGGACATTTTGACAGTAACTAAAATGTACATGAAGAAATAAAGAGCAGTAGGAAAGGTAACTACATAGATAAATATAAATAGATTATATATATAATATATATATTACTTTTTTTTTTTGGTAAGTCCTCCATCTAATTTAAAAGACAATTTGCAGGGGCACCTGGGTGGCTCAGTTGAGTGTCTGCCTTCAGTTCAGGTCATGATCCCAGGGTTCTGGGATCCAGCCCCACATCCAGTGGGGAGCTTGCTTCTCCCTCCCCTCACCCCCTGCTCTCTCTTGCTATCTCTTTCTAAAAAAAAAAAAAAAAAACCCACAAGAAATAATTATAAAAATGTGTCGATAAGCTTACAATGTACAATGATATAATCTAAACAATAATAGCATAAAGGAGACAAAAAGAAAAAGAGCTGTGTTACAGCAAAATTTTTATATACTACTGAAATTAAGGTGATATTAATCCAAACTAGATTGTTTTAAGTTAAAATGTTAATTCTCAGGATAACCACTAAGAAAACAACTCAAAGAAAGTATATAAAAAGGTAATTAAAATGGCATAGTGAAAAATATTTAACTAAAAAAAGTGAGCAATAATAATAAAGGGAATCAAGAAAAAAAGATTTTTCAGATATAAAAAACTCTACAAAATTGGGAGGTCTCTGGGTGGCTTAGTTGATTAAGCATCTGCCTTGGGCTCAGGTTGTGATCCCAGGGTACTAGGATCAAGCCCTGCTAGGCTCCTTGCTCAGTGGGGAGTCTGCTTCTCCCTCTCCCTCTGCCCTCCCAACTCCCCACCCTCAACTCATGTGTGCTCTTTCTCTTAAATAAATAAAATCTTAAAAACAAAAAAGAAAACAAAACTGGGGTGCCTGGGTGGCTCATTCCGTTAAGTGTCCGACTCTTAATTGTGGCTCAGGTCATGGTCTCAGGGTTGTGAGATATGTGAGATCAAGCTCTGCATTGGACTATGCTCTGGGCATGTGGAGCTGGCTTAAGATTCTCTTTTTCCCTCTCCCTCTGCTCCTCTCCTTCCTCCCACCCTCTTATCCCTCAAAAACAAATGATCAAACAGCAACAAAAAAACAAAGAAAGCAAAACCACATCGTAGACTTTATTCTACCCCATTAGTAATTACTTTAAATATAGATAGATTAAATACTCCAAATAAAATACAGATTATCAGCATGGGAAAAAAAATGATCTAACTGTATGCTGTTTATAAAAGATATATGTGGGAAGCCCAGGTGGCTCAGTGGTTTAGCGCCGCCTTCAGCCCAGGATGATTCTGGAGACCTGGGATCGAGTCCCACATCAGGCTCCCTGCATGAAGCCTGTTTCTTCCTCTGCCTGTGTCTCTGCTTCTCTCTCTCTCTCTCTCTCTCTCTGTCTCTGTCTCTCATGAATAAATAAAATCTTAAAAAAAAGGACACATTTTAATTTAAAGACAAAAAAATTAAATAAGATGAAAAAACTATACCACACAAACAGAAATCCAAAGAGAGCTGGGGTGTCTATTCTAGTATCAGGCAAAAATAGAATATAAGACAAAAACTGTCAGTAGAGACAATGACAAAAAGTCAATCAGAAGACATAAGTATGTATAAACATATATGTATCTAATACAGACTCTAAGTACATATAACTCTAAGTATATAAGGCAAAACTGGTAGAAGTAAAATGTTAAACAGACAGTTCCACAACAATGGTTGGAGACTACACTATCTCTCAACAGTGAGAAGAACTAGGCTCAACATCAATCTGGAAACAGAACACTTGATCAATACTATAAACCAACTAAATCGAACAGACATCTGTAGAACGCTGCACCCAACAAAAGCAGAATACATATCCTTCCTACGTGCACACAGAGCATTCTCTAGGATAGACTGTATTCTAGGCCTTAAGATAAGCCTTTAAAAATTTAAACCCCTGAAATCATAGAAAGTATGTTCTCTAACCACAATGAAATGAAAAAAGGAATCAGTTACAAGATGACCTTTGGATCAGTTACAAGATGACCACATAAATATGTGGAAATCAAACAACACACTACTAAATAACCAATGGGTCAAAAAGAAATCAATCAGGGAAATTAGGAAAAGATACACACAAAGAAATAAACATAACCTGCCAAAATGTATGAATGCAGCAAAATGCAGCAAAAAGTAGTGATCTGAGGAAATTCTGTAGCTGTAAATGCTTTTTTTTTTTAATTTTTTTTAAAATTTTTATTTATTTATGATAGTCACACACAGAGAGAGAGAGAGAGGCAGAGACACAGGCAGAGGGAGAAGCAGGCTCCATGCACCGGGAGCCCGATGTGGAATTCAATCCCGGGTCTCCAGGATCGCACCCTGGGCCAAAGGCAGGCGCCAAACCGCTGCGCCACCCAGGGATCCCTGTAAATGCTTTTATTGAGCAGAAAGATATCAAATCAATAATCCAATCTTATACTTTATTATTTTTTTTAAAGATTTATTTGTTTGAGAGAGAGAGAGAGAGAGAAAGAGAGAGAGAGGCAGAGACACAGGAGGAGGGAGAAGCAGGCCCCATGCAGGGAGCCCGATGCGGGACTCAATCCCGGGACTCTGGGATCACGCCCTGGGCCAAAGGCAGGTGCCAAACCCCTGAGCCACCCAGGGATCCCCAATCTTATACTTTAAAACTAAAAAATAAAACTAAATGCAGAGTGAGCAGAAGGAAGAAAATGATAAACACTAGCATGGAAGTAAATGAAATAGCAAATAGAAAAAGAATAAAGAAAATTAATAAAACTAAAAATTGGTTCTTTGAAAGATCAATAAAACTAATAAAACTTTAACTAGACTGACTATAGGGTGGGGGGGTAACATTCAAATTAATAAAATCAAGTATGAAAGAAGAGATATCAGAACTGGACTTAGAGAAATAAAAAGGATTACTAATGGAGTGCTATTATCAACTGTATATGAAAAAATTAAGTAGCCCAGATAAAACAAATACATTGCTAGAAAGACACAAAACTCACTGAAGAAAAAGAAAATCTGAATAAACCTGTAAGGATAGAGATTGAATTAGCAATTAAAAAACTTCCCACAAAGAAAAGCCCACATACAGTATGCATCATTGATGAACTGTACCAAATGTTTAAAGATGAAATAAGATCAATATTTCACAGTCTTCCAAAAAATAAGAGAGAAATGAACACTTTCCAACTCATTCTATGGAGTCAATATTACTGACTGTGATCCCAAAACTAGAGAAGAAACTACAACTAAAATCTCTTATGAATACTGATGTAAAAACATTAATAAAATACAAGTAACCAGAATTTACAACATATAAAAAAGATTATACACCATAACCAAGTGAAAAATCCTAGGAATGAGAGGTTGGTTTACATGAAAACCAGTCAATGTAAAATACTATATATATTTTTCTGGGGTGGGTGGGAGGGGGAGAGCAGAGGGGGAGAGAGAGACTCTTAAGTAGGCTCCATGCCCAGTGAGAGGCTGATCTCACAACCTGATCATGACCTGAGCTGAAATCAAGAGTCAGACACTTAACTGACTGAGGCACCCAGGTGCCCTTAAAAGACCAGATTAATAGCATTAAGGACAAATTATCTCAAAAGATACTGCAAAAGCATTTTAACAAAGTCTAACATCCTTTCTTGATAAAATATTCAACAAAGAAAGAACACAAAGCAACTTCCTCAGCCTGATACAAGCTACGTACAGAAAATACACTAACAACATACTTAATGGTCAAAGACTGAAAGTTTTCTCCTAAAGATGAGGAACAAGACAATTTCCACTGAACTGGAGATTCTAGCTAGGATAATTAAGTTAGGAATAAAAAGGCATTCAGGTGGAAAGGAAGAAGTAAAACTATTTCTATTAGTAGATAACATGATATTGTATATAGATAATCTCAAGGAACCTACCAAAAAAACCCCAAACATCTTTTAGAATAAAAAAATCAACAATGTTGCAGAATACAACATCAATATAAAAAGTCAAGTATATTGCTATACCTGATAAATGAACAATCTGAATATAAAACCAATTCATTAGCAATAGCATTGAAAAAAATTAAGTACTTCAAATAAAAGTATGAGTTATATACTGAAAATCACAAAATATCATTGAAAAAAATTAGTATCTAAATAAATTGAAAGATCCACATTACTAGATTGAAAGATTTAAATTCTTTAATTTTGATCTACAGATTCAACAAAATCCCTATCAAAAGTTTTACAGAAACTGAGAAGATGACTGTAAAATTCATACAGAAACACAGAAACCTAGAGTTGCCAAAACAATCTAGAAGAATGAAGCTGGGGGACATGACCTGATTTAAAAACTTACTATAAAGGTAGAGTAATTGAAACAGTAGATTACTGGTATAAACACAGGTATATGGAATTATATGCAATATAATTAAGAGCCCAGATATAAAGCTTTACATTCATGGTCAACTGATATTTGACAAGGGTGCCAAGACCATTAAATGGGGGAGGAATAGTCTTTTCAATGAATAGTGCTGCTAAAACTAGATAGCCACATGCAAAAAAATAAACTTGTATTCCTAATTCACACCACATACAAAAATTAACTCAAAATGGATTCTAGAACTAAAGGTAGAATTAAATGTATAAAACTCTCATAAGGAAACTGGAATCAATCTTTGTGACCTTGGATCAGACAATGGTTTCTTAGATATGAGATCAAAACACTGAGTGACAAAACAGTAGTAAACTGGATTTTATAAAATTAAAAAAAAAATGTTGTGCTTCAAAGGACATGATCAAGAAAGATAAAAGACAACCTACAGAATGGGAGAAATATCCACAAATTATCTTTTTGATAAAACACTTGTATTAAGAGTATATAAAAATGCTTACAAGTCAATAGAAGGACAAAATTAGATATACGTAATACAAATATTTTTATATGTTTATATTTATATATAATTTATGTAGTTATGCAATTGATGTATGTATAATATTTATACATCATAAGCCTGGTGCATGGTAAGTTCTCAGTGTTAGGAATAACTAAAATTATTTAATTCCTAAAGTTCTTTGAGTTATTATAGAGGGATTTTGTAATAAAATATTTATATAGGATGCTTACAGTTATAAATGTGGTCCTATTTTCCAAATTAAATATAGATTTGCTAATGTCAATTCTATTTCTAAAAACAACAATTCATTTCTACCTTTGGTACAATAAGCTCTCAATCCAACATGTACTTATACACATATATATATATAACATACACTCATTTAAAAATATATCTAATTTATAATATAGTAAAATATAATTAATATTTGCCCAATTAGGAAATGGGCAAAGGAATTGACTAGATTTCCAAAGAAGATACACAAATAGCAATTCAAAAGATACTCTATCCTTAGTCACTAAGGAAACACAAATCAAGATAGCACTTTCCGTCCATCAGGACGGCTATAATAAAAAGGACAATAACAAGTGTTAGTGAGGATATGAAGAAATTTAAACCCTCATACATGGCTGGTAGGATTGATTGTAAGATGGTTTAGCCACCTTGGAGAATATCTGGGCAGTTCCTCAAAATGTTAAACATAGAGTTACCATATGACACAGCAATTCCACCACTAAATATACGCCTGAGAACTGAAAACATGTCCACACAAAGACCTATACTTGGATGTTTACATAGTATTACTCATAACAGCTAAAAAACAGAAGCAACCCAAATGCTCAACAACAGATTGATAGATAAAATGTGGTAAATCCATGTAACAGAGTCATTTGGCCATATAAAAGAATGAAATTCTAATGCATGCTACAAATCATTATGCTAAGTGAAAGAAGCCAGGTACTAAAGGTAACATATGATATGATCGCATTTATATCCAATGTCAAGAACAGGCAAATCCATAGAGACAGAAAGTAGATTGGTATTTGCCAGGGGCTACCTACAGAGAGAAGGCGATGGCAGGGGTTTATTGATGAGTACGGGATTTCTTTTTAGGGTACCAAATACATTTTAAAATCAGACAATGAATATACTAGAACCCACTGAATTTTAGACTTTAACAGGGTCTATTTTACAGCTATGTGAATTAAATCCAAATAAAGCTGTGATTAAAAAAAGAGCATCCCAGAAATTATGGTTATGGAAAGTAAAGTTGGTTATGATAAATAAGACAACAGATACAAGCAGAAATACAGAGGAGACCATAGTTCTCCACAAAAGAGCAGAGAGCCCAGATCTTGTCTATGGAAACGGACAAGAGAGGTTCAACTGTGGAAATATATGGAAGAGAAAGAAATACATGTGGGACATGAAAGAAAGGGAGAAGCTGAATTTGTATAACACTAAGGTTTTGCTGGTAAGGACTAAGCAGCTGGTAGCACCAGCAACAGAAAATTACAGTCGAAAGGTCTGATGAAGGTCCTGGGAAAACGGGAATTTTATTGAGCTGTACTCATTTTCAGGTTCCCTGGGTGAACAATTGTTAACAGCTTAAGTACTTCCTATAAAGATTTTTCTAGTAGAATGGAGGAAGGAGGTCAACTATGAATTTGACCATAGAACAAGAGTAAGATCAGAAACATCAATTGAGGAGTCAATCATACTTAAGTATCAGCTGAAACTTGTGTGTGTACAATGAGCTTTATAATAAGTCTCAAAGAAGAAGGGATGAAGCCCAATCACCTCATTCTTGGGTAATAGTTACAATTATCTTCTCATTCCTTCACTCCAGTTCTTCAAACAGCTGTCTGTGGCATGTGGGTTGCAGAGTTTGAAGTGCAGCAGGTGTTTGTAATTTCCTTTCTCAAGGTCACAGGTGACTCTGCCAGTGCACTTGATAAACCACAGCTTCTGGGCCCCTTTCTTTCCATCAAACCCCAAGATCCCCCTCTCACATCCAGATTACTCTCTGCTACTTATATGACTATAACTTACCCACAGCTATTAAAATTGATTTCCACGAAATCTACTAAGACTCTATCCACTAACCTCAAATCATATCTGATTAAAACTTCTTGGGGGGTAGATGGATATTTTCCAAAATATCTTTTTGAAATTGGATTTCTTTCCTTTTCTTTTTTTTAATTTTATTTATTCATGACACACACACACACACACACACACACACACACACACAGAGGCAGACACAGGCAGAGGGAGAAGCAGGCTCCATGCAGGGAGCCTGATGTGGCCCTCGATCCCGGGACTCAAGATCACGCCCTGGGCAGAAGGCAGGCACTAAACCGCTGAGCCACCCAAGGATCCCCTTAAATTGGCTTTCTTAGGTAACTTCCATGTTAGACTCAGAGGGAAAAGTCCTATTTGGCTATGCCCTTTCCTCAAATCCAGGCTTTCGTGACCCATTTTAGCTGTTATTTTGGTCAGCCTTTCCAGTAGTGCTCAGCTGCCCTTCATGACTATCCCTGCCCAATCCTGTTACAAGTTATAGGGATGACACAAAGATCAGATAAAATAATATATAGTATATAGCAGGGCATAAACTTTTTAAAGTGCCTACTGGTGTTAACATTATCTGAACTGCCCCCAATTTCCACAGAATCTGCCTTGTGCCACTGAGTGACATTAGGATGTAATGGTTTATTCATATTAATGGCCTCTACTTTGAAGGAGTTAATATTTTTGGTTCAACTACTATAATTCATTAACATATTCAATTTAAATGTTTCTAGAAAACACTTTAAGGTCTTTAGTGTCTCAGTTTCCTTACTGGCAAATGATGATATTTTTATTTTCTAGAACTGCTATGACATTCAAATAAGATAAGTAACATAAAACAATTTACACAGTGCTAGGCAAACAGTAAGTGCCCAATAAATGTTAGGCATAATTATTATCATTCAACTCCTAAAGTTCTTCATAGAAGAATGGTGTTATTTGACTGTATTTTCTAAACCAAATATAGATCTACTAATTCCAACTCCATTTCCCAAAATAAAAATTTATTTCCAGGTTTGGCAAATAAGCTCTGAATCCAGAAAGTGCCCTCCAGAAAGAGAATCCAGAAAGAGAATACCAGGCAGAGATATGGTGACATGAAAACTTTATGAAGTTTCATTAAAGACATAGAACAAGAAGTTTCATTTCCTCTAGGGATTTATCTCACTTAATCTTTATGCATCAAGCCAATCTGTGACCCAATTATGAGGTTATACCAGGAGGTATCTGCCTTACTGAATGCTGTGCTGCTATTTCTGCCAAAGACTGATTTCTGGGGACCCTGAGATAACGGCAGGATAAAAAGCAGGATAAATTCCAGAAGAGGAATATGTATATTTTTATCAAGACAAAAAAAAAAAAGGATCTATGGAATGTGTGTATTTTATCAAGACAGAAGAAGGATCTATGGAACATTAATAGTGGCAGATGGCAAATGTCCATGTAGGCAGGGAAAACAGAGCACTAGTTTGATGACTTTTGATTAAATTTCTCCCCAAATGGAAAATAATATTGTTAGGTGATGAGTGTTAAATTGTTTCTTTTCTAAATGACTGCTTCCTTCATTTTATGGCATGATCAACTCAAATTCTGGTTTCTGCTACGGACTATATTAATGCTTTCCTTAAGAATCAAAGTTTATACTGATTGGAAGGAAAATTTCAAGTAATCACCTAATCTTATTTTAAAAGACATGCAAGTAAATGCTTTGTTAAAGCATATAATGCAACATAACACTGAAATCACTTTCAAATAATAGTATCTCCCGAACAAAATGACTTCCAAATAAAAACTTAAATTGCCCACATGCAAAGAAATTGTTGCTATTTTGATTTTGTTCACTGTTCAATATTTTTCTAATGTTTTAAATAAATACAATAAGTGGCATCATAAAATCTATAAATGTTAAAGAGTTTGGGAAACAGCTATTATTATACATGAAAAAAAATTCAGAATTCAAAACAATTTTGGCAGGCTAGTCAAAAATATATTGATGAAATTCAACAAGGATAAATGGACAACTCTATACTTAGGGTTAGACAATATTAAGTGAATACCTGAAAGATTACTGTGTGCTGGACACTGTACTCAGTACTTTAAACAACAGAACAACACTAAATGAGGTAGGTACTATTGTTAACTCCATTCTAGGGATAAGGGTACTGAGGTACAGATCAGTAAATAATGGGAAATATGTTTTGACAAAATATCTTTAAAACTTCAAGGAAGTTTTGGTAGGTCACAATTCAATATTGAACGCAATATCCAGATTACAGAAACCAATAATAATCACTACATTTTTTCACTGCAATTAGAATATTAAGTCCAATTCTGGATACCACTTTTCCCAGTGTGAACAAACTGGAATGGAGTCAACATAGATTAAGATAAGTAGAAGAAAATGGATATACTAAAAAAGAGAAGATCAAGAGAAATAGATGCCCTTAAGCATCTTAAGAGTAAGTCTTTAATAGATGTATATCATGAATGTTCACAACAAAACATTAATAAATTAAATAATAATTTGATAAAATTCTTGGAGATTCAGGATCATTATGAGAATCAGCAATATCACAATAGCCAGTAATAATACGTGCAATGCCTTGTAGAATACTCAGATTGTAGTGCTGAACAAGATCATACATAATCCCTTTTAACAAACTGGTGGTTGCCAGAGGGGTGGTGGGTAGGGAGATGAGCAAAATAGGTGAAGGGGAAGTAGGAGGTATAGGCTTCCAGTTATGAAATGAATAAATTATGGGGAAAAAAGGTACAACACAGAGAATATAGTCAATGGTATTGTAATAACGTTTATAGTAACAGATGGTAGTGGACTCTTATGAGCACAGCATACCTATGTTGAATCACAATGTTGTGTACCTGTAACTAATGCAACATTGTGTTTCATTTACATTTCAAGTAAAATGTAAAAAATGCCAAATTGGAGAGAGAGGTACTAAAACAAAAAACCAAACCAAAAGAAAAACAAAAAACAAAACACCAAACTCCTTGTTTCGATGGATTATTATGTATTTTACTAGAGGAGATAAAGTCCTTTATTTTTTACATGCTGTTCTGCTCTAAGGCATCACATTCTGCAAAACTGTGAATTAAATGTAACAGTGTTTATGGAAAAAACCTGGTTGTTGCGGACTACTTAAAATCTTTGGAGCTTTATCATGAGGGTACTGACAGAAACATTAGGGATCCTAATCAGAGTACAGATAAGGTGTTAAATCTTTGCTGGCCTTTGTACCCAGCATTTCTGTCAACTCTGAGATTTTGCAGCCTTACACCTCTGGTTCAGTGACATTTCCTTTGAAATGCAGGCTCTTAAAAGGATTTAATTTAATAGAGACCAGTTTATCAAAATTAAAAATCCAATCCAGGTTTTTAGACTTTATTCACCAAACAAGACAATTTTTTGAAATTTGGGGAAATGTCTTAGCAGCTTCTTCATCTGTACTAGCGGTCATGAAGCTACAAAATCAGCCACTGAAGAAGGTACTTCAGCTTTTAAGAAACTGCTCCATTTTTCCATTTGATTGTGAGAAATATGCTGGCCTTATTGCTGTAACACTTAAAACATGCAGAAAAAAGTTCCTCTGCTTTCATACTGACATCATTCATCTATTTATTAATGTACAGAGGCTAACTGGTGTCACAGAAACACACAGACTGCACTTAAGAAAGTAAGTACTCCAAAGAAACCGGGTTACGGGGCTGAGCAAATGTTTTGGGCAGGGCACATCACCACACCTCCTTTATGGCATTAAACAGAGCCCCTGCCTTTCTAGCGGAAGCTAGACACCCTTCCAGCACTTGCTCTTTTTGCTGCGTGCAGGGGAGAAAGGACGAAAACAATTCCTCCAGAGGAAGGTCTTACCAGAACCCTGTGTTCATACTTCTAGATATCTCATTGGCTTAACTGAGAAAGTATCGCACCTAGTGTCTACCATAAAATGATTTTAATTTCTTTGGTTTTCAAATGCTTTAGATGTACTGTTTTTAACATTTTTAGGCTCTTCTGAATGGTCTTTAAGTCATGGTTTTGATTAGCCGATTCCTCAAGTTCTACTGGTCTCTATAACTGAATGGCTTTTCCTGTGTTAGGAGAAATAGTGAAAGAGCTTGAAGTGGACAAAAAAGATTACAGGGTGTTCTTTCAATGGAACACTAGGCAGCCTGGTCAGTGCTTTTTCCTCACTGTACTGCACATTGCTCTCTAGCCTGCCTGTTGGCTAACTTTCACAGATAACTGAACGCCAGATTCTATTGCTTGGCATCCTTTCACGATGTGCTGGACTTGTGAAAGTGGAGAGTTTAGTCCAATAGGAAAGGGACTTAGTTTCTGATCTACTGAAGACAACAAACTTGCATCCACCACTTAAGCAATAGAAAATTTCTAACAGCAATGATGGTGATGGGCATTTGCTATGTAACTTGGTGGGCACAAATGCCACGTGTATAATACGAGGAAGTGAATTCTAACTGAATCCCAAGAAGGAGATGAACGAGAGAAATGATGAGTCAGCACTTCAGGGATGACTGAGATTTGCTTAGTTTTTCTGCTTTTCGAACAGTATGGGGAGCTGACAAAGATTCATTGAACTTTAGACCCAAAAATGGACTTCTTCAACCTTCCTTATTTTACCAGCTAGGTAAGTAAGTCCCTTGGCAAGAGGCCTTGCCACAACTGCCCTACCCTATTCCTTTGCCAAATGCTAAAATCCAGTCTGCATCTTTCTCATGCCCCATTTATATTGCTGGACCTTTTCTTCTATCTGAGAAATATTTATTTCGAATGTAATACAATAGCATAAATACTCAAATTTAGTTTCTCACTTTTGAAGAACATGGAAAAACATTTACTTTCTACCCTATATAGGTTCATTTTATGGCAGCCCTTTTGGCGAAATGCTACTTTCTTTTTGTGACATAAGTCAGCAACGTACACACAAGGCTGAGTTAATTTGTATTCTATTTTCCATTCTCCTCTTGTGACAGGCTTTCTGAATTCTTTTGGTTTATCATACCTCCTTGTGTGATCGCCTAGCTTCCTTTCTGGGGCTCAGTTACCATTTTCCCAAAAGTTTCTAGTTACCAATGATAGAACAAAACCCTCTTCATTTCCATACTCCCCAGGCTTCTAAGATGCTACACTATTCCTGATCTCTTATGACATTCTTCTCTATCTGTCTTCTGGGAAGGTTCTTCTTCCAATCTGTTGAATACGGATATCCCTCAGGTCCAATCTGGCTCTTTGCTCTTATTTATTCCCACAGTTTTAGCATATTTTCATTTACTCATCTAAGCAGTATATAATGACAGTCTAAAAGCAATTGTGAGGGATGCCAGGGTGGCTCAGTGGTTGAGCATCTGCATTCGGTTCAGGATGTGATCCTGGGATCCAGGATCAAGTCCCACATCGGGCTCCCTGCATGGAGCCTGCTTCTCCCTCTGCCTATGTCTCTGCCTCTCTCTCTCTCTGTTTCTCTCATGAATAAATAAATCTTAAAAAAAAAAAAGTAAATAAAAGCAATTGTGAGACAGACTTTTTCCCCCCCTACTTTCATGGAACTTACATCCTATTGAGGAAGACAGCTGATTAACAAGAGAACAACTAAATAATAAGTTATAAATGGGGATAAATATTAAGAAGGAAAAAAGTGAAGTACAATAATAAAGATCAAGAGAGGAGGATCTACCTCAGATGGAGTGGTAAAGGAAAATCCTTGGAAAAGTTGACATTTCCTAGGATCTAAAGAAAAAGCTTGTTAGGCAAAAAGCCTGTGTATATTCCTGGCAGAGAGACCAAATGTTCAAATGCCTATGGGTGAGTGGGGAAAGAGGTTGGCTGTGTTTGAGAAACTCAGAGCAAAGTATCATAAGGTGATCCTGAAGAGGTAGGCAGAGACCAGAGTAGGCAAGGCCCTACAGGCCTTGGGGTTTACTCTAAACATAGAAGTTATTGAAGAGTGTTAAGCAGGAGGATAAGCCATTATTACTTACATTAAAAAAAAGATCACTCTGGCTGTTATGACTTGTAGAACTAATGAATAAGGTAATCACACATTGAGGGTTGCCCAACATAGTCCCAGTTTAGGCCTGTCATCTTGGTGTAACTGGAGTTCTACATCAACTCCTTGTGAGTCACAATATGTGATAAATACATACTAAAACAAATTTTAAAATATGAACACAGAAAAACAAAGAATGTTGGTCAAAACACAGGCAGGCCATTGTGGCAACCGTCATCAGATTCCCTTGTTCCTGATGTCCCTGACCCAGCAGGGACCCTGGGGTCCTCCCCTTTGATTCGTGACTTAGTTTTACTTCTCAGACTTGGGATATGTTCTTGTCCTTTATATTTGGCCATCTCTTGTAATGAAACAATATTCAACATTCAAAAATATATTGCGTGGGGTGTACTGCATCTTTACTCATTTATTCCTTACAACAATCCTTATGGTAGGTTTTATTATCTCCACTTATTATTATTATTATTATTATTCCTTACAACAATCCTTATGGTAGGTTTTATTATCTCCACTTATTATTACTATTATTATTATTATTATTATCTCCACAACCAAAGCACAAAGAACAAAAGAGGCTTGCCTAAAGTCATGTGTAGCAAAAGTAACCGAACCAGGACATGGACCCAGGTAATGTGCTTTTGGACTCAAGTGTTCTTCGTCCCCTCTTCTAATACTGTTTCACAATGTGAGAGGCCCAGATATGTTTCGGGAATAGCAAGTAGCTCAAAGTATTGAGAAAATGTTGGAAGTAAGTAAGAAAGGTAATTGAAAGACATCGAATGCCATGCTAGGTAACTTAGTTTTCAACTGGTAGGAGGATGAGGTACATTACAGGATCTTTTCTTTTTTTTTAAGATTTATTTATTTATTTTATGATAGACAGAGAGAGAGAGAGAGAGAGAGGCAGAGACACAGGAGGAGGGAGAAGCAGGCTCCATGCTGGGAGCCCGACGTGGGACTCGATCCCGGGACTCCAGGATCAGGCCCCGGGCCAAAGGCAGGTGTCAAACCGCTGAGCCACCCAGGGATCCCCACTACAGGATCTTATATATGTGACATTTGCACTTTGGATACGTAGCTCTGTAGAGAATGGATTTGGGAGGTGAGTAGGAGGAGACTGGTTTCTGATTCAGCTTGTTGGATGTGCCTCCTTCCTGCATGGGGCTTCTAGATATCTGTTGTAAAGAATCTGTGTTCCCTGCCTATGATGATACATAGGACTTCCCACAATCTATGCCTGAGCCTTCTGACTCCTGCATCTCCCTTCTAGATTTCACAGCTGTGGAGTGTGGCTCTAATCAAGCACAGCAAAGTCAGATCTTCAAACTCATACTCTCTTCTGAAATCCAAGTCTATATTCTCAGTTCTCTGAACATTTCTACTTGTCCATGGCTTATGATTACCTGAAATTTATCATGTTTAAAACTGAAAACATTGTTCTCTAAAAATCATCAAGTCAAAAGAGAATTAGGGGAAAAAAGTCTAAGAAACTTTTTTCTTGGTGGAGTATGTCAGAAAAACCTACCTAAAGCTTCATAATTTACAGTGTTTGGAGAAACCACCAATGTGTATGTCCTGAAGAAAAAAAATGTTATATTATGGGCAACTCACAAGTGATCTGAAAGGAAAATCTATTTTGCATTTGTGTTTGAATTTCAACAGGACTGCTCTGAATTGCTACTTTATTAATAAGTAAAAACAGATTCTTTTATGACAAGTTATAAAAGCTTATACTTTATCGGTTCCCTCTCCACCCTGCAATTACCTACAGGAAGAGATTGGTCATAGGTTCTATTTTATGAGTTTTATAGGGGCACATTCACCCCAGCTTGCATAGTATGAATTCCTGGAAAATTCTACAGACTGAAAAAATAAGGCACTTTCTTTGGATCAAACATATTTCACCTCCATAACAAAACTGCCCCATAACAAACTGCCCCAAATATCATGTTAAAATGTGAAAGATACATTTTACATAAATAATGTATAAGGCATACTAGACTAGCCTGTAGTAACAGAATATGCCCTAATGTTGCAAACTTACACAGTGGGCTGCACAGTGATATGAAACTAACAACAAAGACAACTTAAAATGTTGTAGAATAAGTATAGATTGTCATATAGTCCAAAAGAGTCTTAGATTAAATTTTAATTTGAATGATTCAAATCAATATTTTTATGAACTAAGTTTAGTGTAATGGGAAAGCTACATCATGAACATCTCATATATTTTCAAAATCATAAAATATTGTAAAACATATTTAAGTTTACTACTGATAAAAGTTACATGACAAAAATTTATCAACCAGACCCTTGGAAAATCTAGGAGTGTAACTGCAGAATGAATTAATTAAAAGTTTGTTAAATTCAACTTATAACAATGAAGAAAAATGAACCAATATTTAAACTCCAGTCTAGGATATTTTAATTCCTAATAACTAATGAAATATTTAGATGAGTGGCAAAAGTATCCCATACCTGAGAATAATTAATCTTAATGAGGACAGGATGGATTTTGCTTCAACCTGCTGTGACAGATGTGTAGGCTTCTGTGAAAATGCAAACTGTAATTTTATAAACTGCCAGAAAATCTATTTGTTAAAAAAAATTGTTCTCATTAATGGGGGTTGTGGGATCACTGAATAAAAGAAGAAGAAAGGAGTAATACTAGTTAGTGTTACAGGTTTGGAATGCAGGAGCTTTACAAAAATCAGCAATTGATTACAGTAGGCTGTGCTAATGTTGTTTGAATTTTAACACATCAGTTTTCACTAGAAGAGATTTGAAAACAATTCTCAAATCACTAAAAATTCTGCATATATTCAGCATAGCTTACTGTGTTTTAATTTTACCTGGAAATGTAAAAAGCTATGGGAACTACTATGCATCTAGCAGGTTATGAGCAGGTTTGTAATAACCTAAATAAGAACAAACATTTAGAGACTTCCTTATGCTAGTTGCAATTTTTCTTTGATTTGCAAATGAGTTCTTCATTTAAAGGAAATATGAGACTCAAGCCTGTGCTGACTTAACTATTAACTAACTTTTACACCTGCCTTTCAGGGTCAGACAATGGCCTCTGATTAATCTGAGTCTGATATTATCCTTCACTTAACAGCAACTAGTTCTTAAAGTGGCATGATCTAATTATTTTCATATAACCTAGTATTATGATTGTCAAATGTCTTATTTATTTTTCCTATAATAGTAAACAAAGTATTTGAGTGAATACCATTCAGTACAAAAATTCAGTGTGCTAAATACCATTCAGGACAAAAAGAAAGCCACACATTTAACCACCAAATCTGAACTAGAACATCAGGTATAAAGAAAATAAAAGAAAATCTACAACACAGAAGTAGGCAAAATAGGCTACCTATGCAAAAGAATGGTTAGGCTGCCAAGTCTCTCTCGAAACACTAAGTACCAGAAGGCAAAAGAGGATCAATTTCCGTAATATTCTGAAGGGAAAAGTTTATATCCAAATAATCAAAAACCCTGGAAAACTGTCTTTATTAAAAGATATTTTGAAGTATGTGGACTCAGATAATACACTTCTCACTTTATACTTCTTGTAAAAATAACTTGAAAATGTACTCTTAGATATGAACAAAATTCAACTCAAAATGCCAAAAAAAAAAAAAAAAAAAGTAGGGCTTATAGCCAGTTAAGAAGGTTTGATTCTTTTTGATGGAGGAGGTCATGCCATGTGGGGATATTCTGTTTACTTCTATTGAAGGCATCTCAAAAACACATTAGGTATTATTTATATCAGAAAGAAAAAAATACCAAAAAAATTAAACCTCGTGTAATAAATGAAAAAGAGAAGGAAACAAGTTAGAAAGAGAGTGGGAGAGAACACAGAACAAAGAGGTGGTTTTGTTCTTAGGCTAACCTGTACTTACTTAAAGAACACTGTATCACATTATAGTGTTACTGGATCTGTCTACCCTCCATGACCATGTATTTACTGAAAACTTCATTCCAACTTGGAATCTCAAGAAACACAGCTTTCTTCCTGTTACAGACAGAGGCTTGAGAAAGTAATTTTCTTCCCGTGCTGAACAGCTGTACTTGGCATCTAGCATTCTCCTAGACCCAAGCCATTCGTGGCGATACTCGATAGTCAGTACTTGGAGCAAGAGGGAAGTGGGGACTGGAGACTGGTGGTTAGGAGCCAGGTTAGGAAGTCACTGAGAGACCCGGCCCCACTCCCTTCTCTCTTACCTCCCCTTTAGAGAAAGACATTTGAACTTATAAATATCCTACTTTGTTAAATTTTTAGAACTTTTCATTTTATTTCTAAATACTTTCTTCTTTTAACCCCTTTAAGGGAAAAAAAAGGCACACACGTACAGTGGATGTAGATTAGGTAACATTATATTTCTGTGAAAAATCAGACTTTTCCTGTCCTGGGGACCAGAAGACATTGGGTATTGAATAGGCCTGTAATTCTAATTAGAGGTCATGGAGAAAGGGCCAAAGTTAATGTCAGCAAGCTGGGGGACTATATGGGAGTGAGGGGCAGTAGAGGATCTTTAGTTTTAGTAAAGGGACAGAAGGAGCTCAGTAAAATGTGTCAAAAATGGAGGCTGGCTTAAGTGAGAACCTGGAGAACTAATAAGTGTGGTGTGCCTGTATAAACCAAGCATATCAAAACACATGGACTTTACAGATTGGAAACATTATCACTAAATTAGGAGCTATTATTTAACAATCCAACTGGAAAAACATGAACAAAAGATCAACAATACCTAAACTCTAATGTACTAGATTTTGTTCCTGGTTCTTTGGAGGCATTCTGAGATCATGAGGGCACTACTGCAAACATTAATGTCATTATTTCTCATGACTGCAAGAGAAGTCAGTTCTATTATTTCCTTATTTAATTAACATGGAAACCTACAATCTGCCTGTGGGGTAAAACAAAAACTCTGGTGGCTCCTGGGTAGCTCAGTCAGTTAAGCCTCTGACTCTTTATCTCAGCTCACGTCTTGACCTCAGGATCATGAGTTCAAGCCTCACATTGGGGCTTAAAAAAATACAACTCTGCCAGGTTGTGCTTTTCTGAGTTCTAAAATGTACAAGAAACCAACAAAACCAGAAATGTAAACACAGGTGCTGTAGGAAAGTCTATAGAAATAAAATGAATCTTAAAAGTATTTAAATAACCCAGCAAGTATCTTTTTTCAAATACACTAAGGGGTTCCAGTTCAAGAGTGAAAGAGGAAGATCCTCGACCTACCTCCCTACACAGACACATAGAGTCTGCAACTACATATGGAACAATATCCTCCTAAAAAACCTAAAAGTTGGCATGCTGAATGATGACTGCACCTCAGGCAAACAAGAAAACCACATGGAAGCATGTAGGAGAGCATGAGGTACAACTTTGCCAACCCCACTCTAACAAAGCGACCCGCAGCTGTGAGAAGTAAAACATGGAGTTTCTCCCCAAGAAGCAAAGGGTTCAAACCACACATCAGGCACCTCAACTTTCAAGACCTACACCTAAGAGAAAAGAAATTATTTTCCTTAATTGCTAGGCCTTATTTTTTTAAATATCAAAGAATACAATTTACATGTTATGACTACTTTTTTTAGCATACTTACTAAAGTATAACTGCAACACACACTATAGCCAAGTACTTTTTATGATTATAATGGTGTTTCATTCCTCAAACACTACTCTCTCCCAGAGTTCCACATATTAAATCATCAAACATGCTGACTCAGTCATGTGAATTATTCCAAAGAGAAAATGGAGCCAATGTGCCAGTGAGGAAAATATAATCAGTAAGGTTCAAATATCGTTTAATATTTGTTTAATATTATCTTCATTTTCCTAAAAAAATATTACCAACTCTAACAAGAAATGATGAATTGTATGGAATATCTGAAAGATTTAATGTACAGAAAGGATAAGAGAAACAAGATTATGCTTGGTGAGGAGTAAGATATATGCTAGTCTATTATCATCTTATGAGTCAAGTGGGAACTGGAAACTGATACATATTTCATTCAAATGTAATTGTTTTCTTTCTACATTATCTTGTATAATTATTTTTAACATAGTATAAATAGGTACTAAAATGGTTAAATGCCTCTTGCTATCTGGCAGTATAGAAGAGGGATAAAAAATTTCACTTCTAAAATAATAAAGAAAAAATAATAATAAAGCATAGTAATCCATAAGAGAAATGAAACATAATGGCCTTCTTTCACAAAATATTCACTCTAAATAAGGATGCTAGTGCACAAAATAACACTCATTTTAAAAAGAGTGTAAATCAACTTGCATAAAGGTTTATATTAACTTATTCAAAGTATGAAGTATTTTAAATTAAAAGTCATTCTTATTTATAACATTAATATAAACAAATACCTGTAAAAATGATATTATCTTTTTTTCCTATATTTTGGCAAAAATTAGTATGTTTTCCTCATTAAATAAGAAAACATGAGGTTAATTTTCTGGAAGGGATATAACTTAAAAAAGGCAAAAGGGTGATTACAACTTTTCTACAATGGAATTCTGTGTCACTATAACCAGCATCATTTTGTAGCTTATCCGTTTTAACAATGCAGAAATAGACTGCCTTACCGTTGGTGCTGAATCTACATGATGGTTACAAGGCTTTCTTTCCATGCTGATAATCCCTATGAAAAGAAAAGATGGTGTGAATATTTGCTTATTATAGTTATCCATTTTACTTTGAAAACATTTAAGTCAGTAAGAGGTGACCCCTATAGCTTACAAGAAAAAAGCCTCACTTGAATGGCAGGATCCTTTAAAGTCTTATCATAAATTCTTTGGTCAGAAACAGTTGGAGAGTTTAGCTAACTAAGAGACCAAACTCAGAATGAGCTGAGCAAATTTTCTCATTCAAGTGGTGTTTAGCAATAGTGCAAGATGCATCCATATCCTGCTCTTGGCTTAAAAATTATACCATTATCTCCACTCTGCTGTGTTTCTTCCATTAAAGTTTTATTTCTGACTTGGGGTCGTCAAATTTTCATAAAGAAATATCACAAAGGAATCACTTTCTTATTTTCTCAAAAAGAATAAATAAATCTACCTGAATTTCTCTTTGATCATTTGACTTCCTATCATGCCATATTCTATTTATTCAATCATCATGGAGCGTCTGGAAAAAAAAAAAAAAGTTCCCCCGATTCTCTCCTTTAAAATAATACTGACTGCTAAACTTCAGAAAAATCCTTTTATCATGTGTGGATTTATCTTTTTGTTCCCAATGTCCTCTAACACATTTCTTTGTAAGAAACAGCTTTTAAGAATATAACACACTGCATCTCATCTATAAGAACACTGGTTCAAAGTTTAGCTCAGGTTAAAAATGAACACAGGTGTGGATCTCATTTACTTTATAATCTCTGTCCATCAGCAAACCAATATGTGAGTTAGGACATTAGAACAGTTTGTTCAAATAATGGTACAGGCCGACACATGCAGGTCTGGTTAGAAGTGAGAACTTTAATGTACCGTTAGCAGCAATTAGCACAATTTCTAGTTGAAACAAACATTAGCTCTCTCATTTACAGGCATTTAAAACTCATTTTTCTTCAGGTATCATAAGGGATTAAGTGAGAGTATCACAAAACAATCACTTTTTATCACTGTGCAAGAGTATATTAAAAATGAACCAAGTACCATAAAACATGATTTAAAAAAACATAGTTTTTGTTTCATTTAAAAAACTCTCTCAACATCTATTATCAGCAAATGAAGCATAAATACTACCTATTCAATCAAGTAATATTTACTGAATGGCTATTTGGCATAAGTGATAAAAGATAAATTAGAAAGGATAAATTGTAATTTCTGACCTCAAGACTTGAGTAAAACAGAGATGTCCTTTTTTTTTTTTTTTTTTTTTTTCAGAGATGTCCTTTTAAAAAAAAAAAAACTACAGGACAAATTAAAAGTCTTAAGAATAAATACAATCTTTACAGTGATTTTCATGGAAAGACACATTTTTATTCATAGATTAACACTGGCCTTGAATAAAAAAATTTTAAAAACCCCGAGGAAACATTAAAAAATGTTGAGATAATACTGATCCTTACTGTGAGAGCTTTAGTAATACTGAGGTCTATGGAACAAACGGTGAAATCCCCACTTCCCCAGCGCCCACACTCCCACAACTCTCTCTGGCTGTATCCACTGAGAATAGTCTGGCATACACTGGCTTTTAAATGAGAGTGGTCACACCATGAGCCTCAGGCATTTGCAACATTTTACATGTGTGTTTTCACTATTGTAATCCGACTGCTATAAAATTGAGATACGCTGATTCTGATTTTAAAATTCATATCCAACTAGAAAATAACTTCAACATGTTGAAAATGAAAAACTAAACCCCTCCCCTCAATGGCAATATCCTCAGCTTATATAATTACAAAGAAAAAAAACTACATAACTTACATTTCAATTTCAGGATAAGAAGGTGGTAATAACTAAATTTTTTTTTTTAATAACTAAAATTTTTAAAGATGGATTACCGAAAGATACAATTTTAGTTTTAAATTTAGATTGCCTATTGAGATAATATCATTTGGAAATATAATCATACATGTTTATTCAAGCTTTTGGTAAAGAATATACAGAACAGAATAAGCTTAAGAAAAAACATCCCTTAACAACATTTTAAAGTAAATTTTACCTAAAAAAATCTTTGTATGTTATTTCACTTTTATTAAGGTATGATGATAAGTGAAATCTCATAGTAAATAAGGTATGATGATAAGTGAAATCTCATAGTAAATAAACCACTCTGCTAGTTATTTTTGTGTGTCAGCTTGGCTAGGCCACAGAACCCAGATATCTGGTCAAACATTTCAGATGTTTCTGGGAAAGTCTTTTTTGGATGAGATAAACCCTTAAATCAGTAGTCTCTGAGTAAAGTAGATTGCTCTTCATAATGTGAGAGGGCTTCATACTCGGTTGGAGGCCTTAAGAAAAAGACTGACTTCCCTGGAAAGAGAAGGAATTTTGCCAACAGACTGTTTTCGGACGTGAACTGTAACTCTTCCTGGGTCTCCAGCCTAACTTTGCAGGTTTTGTTTCGGCCAGCCTCCAGAATCATGTAAACCAATTCCTCAAATGAAATCTATATACACATCCTATTAGTTCTGTTTCTCTGGAGAATGCTAATACACTTAGCTTCTGGCAAACAGTAAATAAAATGTAAGTATTGTTTATATTTATTCTAAATTAATTTTTTGTTCACTAAATATATTAACTGTGCAGTTATAGTTAAAAGGTCCAATTTATTATGGATATTTTAAAATCAGAATACTTCAGAATGAACTTAAGAATATTATATCTGCAAGTAAATCAATCTACCAAATAAAAATCCATCTGTCAATAAACATTTACCATTACACTGTCCAGTCTGACAGTCTCTGCTTTTTAATGTTTATTTATATTTAATGTGATTACTGATATGGCTGTGTTGAAGTCTGCAATCTTGCTGTTTCATTGCATCTATTTCTGTTTCTTCCTTTTTTTCATATTTTTTTTGAAATAAATACTTTTACTATTCCGTTTTACATACCCGATGGCTATATTTTTAGCTATATTTTATATTTTTTTATGGTTAGAGATTGTATTATACATCTCTAATTTGTACACCCTGAATTAAGGTTTTCTACTTCATCAACAATATAAGCATCTCAAAACAGTATTATTCCATTTACCCTTCTAATCTTTATGCTACTGTGGTATTTTATCTCTATATGTTATAAATCCCACAACATAATGTCATGATACTTGTTTTAAACAGTTATTTTAAGAATGAAAAAAATAGCTTTTTATATTTATACATATATATATATATTTTATTTATACATATATTGATAGTGTTTTCATCCTTCCTGCAGATCCAGGTTTTCATCTGAGATCATTTCCCTTTTGATTCATAAACCTTTTATAGACTGTGGGTGACTTTTTTTTTTTTTTAAGTCTTCTGCAGGTATTCATATATGAAGGATATATATATCTTTTATTGGAGTTCGATTTGTCAACATATAGTATAACACCCAATGCTCATCCCGTCAAGTGCCTCCCTCAGTGCCCATCACCCAGTCACCCCATCCCCCCGCCCACCTCCCCTTCCACTACCCCTTGTTCGTTTCCCAGAGTTAAGAGTCTCTCATAGTCTGTCATCCTCACTGATATTTCCCACTCATTTTCTCTCCTTTCCCCTTTTGCTATTTTTTATATTCCCCACAGGAATGAAACCATATAATGTTAGTCATGAATCATATTTTTGCTAGGTATTGAAATCTAGGTTGATGGCCACGGTCCTTCAGTACTTCATTGATTTTATTGCATTATTCTTATAAGGATGAAGGCATCAATTCTTACTGTTTCTCTCTGAATGTGACACATTTTTCCTCTGGCTGCTTTTATGATTTTTTCTTTAGGTTTCATTTTCTTCAGTTTAATTAAAATGCACCCAAGTGAGGTTTTATTTATATATATCCTTCTTGTGGTAAGTCAAGCTTTTTATATCTCCTACATTAATGTCTTTTATTAGAGTTGGAAAATTCTTGGCCCATTATTTCTTCACCCTATCTTCTCTATTTTCCTTCTGGAATTCCAATTACATTTTTTTTTTAAGACTTTATTTATTCCTGAAAGACACAGAGAAAGGGGCAGAGACATAGGTAGAGGGAGAAGCAGGCTCCATGCAGGGAGCCTGATGTGGGACTTGATCCCAAGTCTCCAGGATCACACCCCAGGCTGCAGGCAGTGCTAAACCGCTGCGCCACCAGGGCTGCCCTGGCTATTCTTTCTCATGATTATGGGACACCTATTCCTGCTCATTCACATGCTTTATATGCTTTATATTTCTGATGGTAGGTTAGATCTGCTAGATGTATAACTGGTAGAGAACGAAAGAGAAAACAGGCTTCCCCAGAAAGGGCTCACTCCTTCTTCTTAAAAGCTACAGTAATGGATGGATCTTTGTGTTCAAATCTGGAGTAGGCGTGGGTTGGGGTTGGGCTGTTGCTTTAATTTCAGGATATCTATCTATTAAATATCCAAAAAATAAGATCAGTTTCTCTCTCTAGAACTTCAGAATTTAAGCATCTAGAGAAGAAGGGAACTCTCTTCTCTGCCTTTCCCATTTCCTATGACACTGCTTATTGGGGAAGTGCTGGGTGGAGAGGACTGATGCATATTTGGGGTCTTTTGGATTCCAATCCATATGTCAGCTCACCTGTCTTTAGAAATTCAGCTGATTTCTGTTTTAGCAAAGTCATTCTGCCTATGAAAGGCTTGCTACTCTGCTCTCCTGTGTCTCTGTCTTAATATTCCCAGGTATTAAAGTGGCTGCTAGTCTCCACTTCCTCATGGAGCAGGTCCTCTTTGGAATTTAATTCACGTACATTTCTATGTGTTTACATCTCTCTGATGCCTTTTTTTTTTTTTAATAAGAGGTCTATTTGATGTTGCACTAGGAGTGATGATCATCATCGGTTGTACATCCTAACTGAAGGCAAAACTCCATTTCTGTTTAGTTATATTGTTGCTTTTAATCTTTTATTGTGTTTTTGGTCAATTTCAGCACATACCATTTTTTTCTTGAATTTCTACCAACATTTCAATGCTGCTATTGGTTACTTTCCTAATTCTGACAGTAATAAATATATTATTAATTACTATAAACAATCTAAACCTCTCTCTAACCAAGATACTATATTTACTAATACCTCCTTGCTCCACGCAAGATTGAGTGTGTAGAAGGCTTTTACTTCTCTATTTTTTACATAAATTATAGTTAAATTTAAATGGATAAAAGTGCATAGGAATCTGTAGAAGAGTTAAGTATGAATTTATAAAACAAAAAATCTGTAAGAAAAACTTAATGTTTCCTTTATACCTAAAAGAAAAATTTAACATTTTCCCCTGTATTCTGAAATTTCCATTTTAACTTAGGTGTCATTTGATTAGAGTACTCTCTAAATCCTTGTATGTTCAAATGTGCCTTCCATCGTTGGCAGATGTATGATACTTTGTCTGAATAATGGATTTTGGGATAAGAAATCCTTTATGTTGGTTGTCTGGACACGTTTTTCCACTATTAACCAGCTTCCAGAGTTTTAGATGAGAAGTCCAATACTCATTCAACTCTTTCCAGGTAAAGAAACTGTTCCTCATATGTACAGACTTGTGAGATTTTCAATGTATCTGGGAAATCAGGAATTTCACCAGAGTATACCTAACTGTGTCTTAGCTAGAATTAATCTTTCCTGAGACTTGATAAACCCTTTAATCTACAGAGTCTTATCTGCTTGGGGAAATTTTATTCTACTGTTCCTTTAAATTTTGCGGTTCATCTTACTTTATCATTGTAACTTTTATCTTTATGATAACCATTCCATTTAATCTTCTGGGTGAGCATTTTCTTTTCCACTTTGTCTAATGATTTTAAAATCTGAAACCAAGCAGTTTAGTTTAGTTTTTTTCTAGAAGCCTACAAGGACTAAGACAAGAGGAATGGCAAACCCTGGAGCATATACCAGAACACAAATTTTTTTTTCTGGAATCTCAGTGTCAGTGTGTTAAGAATGGGAGGGGAGTGTGAGTCTCTATTCTCCTTGCTGCTGAGCAAGGACCTGTACAGGGAAACCAAGTCTCTTCTAAAGGGGTAGGCAAAAAATGGTTTTTTTCAGAGTTCACTGAGGGCTCTCAGCCTGCAGAAACTATTAAGTGCTCTGGATAACTGGATTTATCTGTCATTTTAATGTCTGTAGTGTATCAAGGGCCTGGCAGAGCTAATGCACCAACAATGGACCTGTAAAGGGCCTACATGGAAAGGGACCTACCTAGCTAGAGGAATCCAGTCCCAGTCCCAGTCACTGGGAGATGACTGTAACTTGCAACTGATAAGATTTGAGAAGAACAACTTACCCTTGTGTCTTGGCGGCGGGGGGCGTGGGGGGGGGGTGTTGCTTTCTTGCTATAGCTCAGACCTCTATCAGTATAGCTGGAACCACAAACCATGAGCATGCAAAGAAAACCAGTAACTCTCATAAGGGGTTTCAATAACCTGAGTATGACCAGATAACCTTTTAGAACTGGTAGTGCCACTGATAAAAGAAGAATAAGAGCATCAACGATTAAGAGTTTTAAGAGAGTTAGTTAACAAACTACAAAGATAACTCCATTTTAAGGGAAGAAAATAGTAGCGGCAAAGTAACTCAGAAGATGGGTAACATCCCCAAATTCACACAACCAATGAGCAGCAGTACCACATCTGAAACCTATGCATGCATCTAAGTCATAAACACTCTACACCCATTTGTGTGTTTGGCTCCTGTGGTAAGGCCCTGATTTTATTCATCTTTGCACCTACAGTGCCTAATTCAAATGCCAGAAACTCACAAGGCCCTCAACTCTTGAACTAAGTAATTGAAATCTATGCCATATTCACTGAGTCCATGTGCTATAATGGACTATGTGCTATAACTTGTGTGCATTATCAGAATGTTTGAATTAATCTTCTGTTTTCAGAAATGTTAATTTACTACTTTCTCTGGTAATGTGTCTAAACTTACTGTAAAACTGAATATGTAACTTGAAAATTTTCCTAATTTCCCAGATATTACACATTCTACAGGAGATAATGGAAAAATTTTATGCTTTTTTTGGGAGATAGTTAAGTATTTTACTTTGTAGAAAACTAGAACATGACATTTTACCCTGTTGTACTTGACTGACCTAAACAGGAAAATTATTTATTTTTTTAGTTTCCCTAAACTCTACCAACCTTCAACTCAAGACCATGATCAAAGGAAAAAAAGGACAAAGATGATTAGACTTATTGCAAAAGCAAAAAAGGCAGGAATACATGCGAAATTCTAAAGCCAAAACATATATCCAGCAATGTTATATATCATCAAGTGTTTATGGGCTGCCCAGTAAGCACAAGCCACTGTGCTAAAGACAAGAGAACCACGATTCTCCTTTTCATGACACCTTTTTAAGAGTCATTTGCTTCAAGCAACACTATAACTATGCATCCTATTTGAGTTCTGGAGATCACCATGAATCTCTCTATGTAAAGCAGAGAGAATTATGCTTTGATAACTTTTAGCTAGGAAAAAAATGAAATTAAAATTTATTATATTCTAGTAGAATACATTTTTAGAAGGTAAGGTCCTTTCTCTCCTGCCAAATTTAATATAAAGTTGTCTGTGCTGAGCTTCCAAGCTTTCTTAGTGACTAGAAGAGAAGCAAAACTGATTTCCAGATAATATAATTTTATACCTAGAAAATCCAAAAGAATCACTGCTAAAAGTAACATAATAACAGAACTAATACATCAGAAAGTTAACACAATATAAAGTTTAACATACAAACATCGATATCCTTTACATATGATTTATGAAGATTTATGAAAAATACCCCAATAGAAAATACTTTAATACAAGAAACAATATGAATGTTAAAATACTTTTGAAAGACATAAAAGTAGTCTTGAACAAATAAAAAGACATCCCTTATTCTGCAACAAGACAATGTAATATTATATAAAGGCCAATTCCTTCCAAGATAATATATGAATTTGTGTGATTCCAATAAAAAAAGTTTTTTTCTTGGCACAAGTTAATTCTAAAATTCATGCAGAAATATATGCAAAAATATCTAGAAAAATCCTGGGGAATAAGAAGAGCAATGAGTGGAAATAAATGCTATTAAGTATCAATTTATACCACAGAAAGCCTCTGCAATTAAAACAGTGTACTAATGACACATGAATAGACATGTAGTCCAATAGAATATATTAAAATGTTCAGAAAAACATCCAACTGCATATGGAAATTACATGTGAAGAGGAAGAGATACTTTTTAATACGTGATGTTGGGAAGCGATGGATGTTTTGAAAAAGAAACTGATCTTGGGGTGCTTGGATGGTTCAGTGGGTTAAGCATCTGCCTTTGGCTCAGGTCATGATCTCAGGGTCCTGGGATTGAGCCCCTGTTGGGAATCCCTCCTCAGCGGGGAGTCTACTTCTCCCTCTGTCCTTCTCCCCTCCCCTTCCACCCCCACTCCTGTTCTCTCTCTCTCAAATAAATAAAACCTCAAAAAAAAAAAAAAAAAAAAAAGAAAAGGAACTGGCTCCATATATCATACCATAAACCAGGAAAATAAATTCTTAATGGGCCAGATTTAAATGCTAAACATGAAACTATACCAATCTTAAAACAGAGGAATCTGTTTACAAACCCAGGTATGAGGAAACCTTTTCTAAAAATTTTGCACTGTCAAGTCCAAAAGCCAAATATTGAACTTGGAGAAAATATTTGCAACCTATATTACTGACAGATGACAAGTTTCCCTATTATATAAACATGTAAGTATACAATAAGGGTGATTTAAAATTTAATTGGGATATCATAGTATGAATTCACTGATTTTTAAAAAACTTGATTTCCTAAATATGTCCAGTTCTAAAGGTCTCAGAAGCAATGACATTCCAATAGCAATGAATGTACTTAGCCCCAAATTTTAGTTTCTAAATTCCATTTTCCACTAAATAGTACCAGGGCTTTTTGGGGAGATGACAGACCCCAGCTTTAGGGCAGGAAAGTGCATGATACACTGAGAATACTGCAAGTACGAAGTACTATCTAAACTAACTGGTTCATTTCAAAGGATACAGGAATAGACACAAAAGGGCTCTCTTTTGTCAGAATGGTGGACATCTTTGGCAACACACACAAAAAAATGATAATAAAGAAATATAATAACAAGTTGAATGAAAAAAAAAAAAAAACAACCCACAATACTCAAAGAGACAGGCAAGAAAAAACAGAAGGGCTCTTCTTGACCAAACACCAGCCAATAAATGTAGAAGCAACGATTATGTTAGAAACCCACCATGCTGAACCCTCTAACAGTGAACAGTTAATTCAGGCCAGGATCATTCATGGCTGCTGAAACCACTGAGTAAGGTTTTTGGGGTACAACAGGCTATTCACATGGTCTCAAAGTATCAACTCACAGAATATCCAGCAAACAAAGGGAAACAAGGGAAAAGTTTTATCTTTACAATATGATCTAGTGTTCACTATGTTAATTAAGGATTAAATTTAGCAACGTAAGTAGTGGGGTAACTTGATATTATATGCCACCTGATGTGATGCAAAATAGTACGTATTGCTTACAGTGTTCTTGCCAAAAAAGGTTTAATCTGAATCTAACCAGGGAAATAGATAAAAACAAAACACTGGATATTCTATAGGACAACTGGCTCAGCCAGACTCTAAAAAAGTCAGTGTCATGAAAAATAACAAAGAAGTCTAGCAGAGATTAAATGAGACTAAAATGACAAAGCAATCAATGTAGTACAAAGTGTTAATCTGGACTGGATGCTAGACAAAATAAGCATGCAAACAAAAAACTGCTTAAGATATTTTTTTAAATTTTTATTTATTTATGATAGTCACACAAAGAGAGAGACTGAGAAAGAGGCAGAGACATAGGCAGAGGGAGAAGCAGGCTCCGTGCACTGGGAGCCCGACGTGGGATTCGATCCCGGGTCTCCAGGATCAAGCCCTGGGCCAAAGGCAGGAGCTAAACCGCTGCGCCACCCAGGGATTCCTGCTTAAGATATTTTATATGCAATTAGGACAATCTGAATTTGTTTATTAGATATTATAGAATCCTTCTTAATTTTCCTAGATGTGATAATAGTACTATGATTATATAGAGAATATAATTATTTTTAGCAGATACATGAATAAAGTTTTTGAGAGGAAGAAGCAAATGGTGTACATTTAGGAGTTTTTTTTTTCAACTTTTTTTGTGGTTTTAAAAAATCTCAAAATATATTTGGGGGACTATAGACTCTTATTAGACATTTAATGACTGTATAGCAGGCAAGCAAATATTCAATGGTTTTGAATATTGCTAAATCTTCCACGTAAGCAGAGTAAATAGGGTTTAGGCTCTCAATGAAAAAATTTAGCAGTATTATTTAAAAACAGTCAATGAAAACCAAACACTTCTCCCAATTCTAGATTTATTGGGTATCTTCTTAAAAATAAGAGAAAGCCCCCAAATTAATGCACAAATGAACAGCTACTATAATATGTATTTATATTTTATATATTGAGAATTTCACTCAATTAATCCATGCTTATTGAGAAATAATTATTTTCAGGGTAAATTCCTTTCGCAACTCAGAGGTATGAGTCACAATTTTCTATTATTAGTTTTTGTCTCTTTACAATGAAAAAAATGCATTTCAAAGGACAATTTACTAGTATATATCCTGACTTTGGAGCCACTCTGTATTTTGGAAGACTGGCTTTGGTAATTATTAGCTATGTGACCTTGGGCAAGTTATTTATATACTCTGTGCCTCCATTGCCTCATTCAGTAAAGGGGAAACATGTATCTCATAGGCTGATGGGAGAATTAATTAGTTAACTAATATAGGAAAAAAATACTTTAAGTCGTACCTAGCATACAATATGTTTGAGATATATATAAATATACATGTAGTATATTTGACTTTGATGTTTAAAATAGCCTATATTTGTAGATTTTTCAACAGCCTTTACATACATGTAGAACTAAAGTTTTAAAGGAATAAAATACAGTAAGCATTATAATTATTTATATGACAGGTTAGATATTCTAACAATGAGCTTTGTTTTAGAGAACTTAATGGCTTACTGCATACAACTTGAGGTGATAATAATGAACTTCATCATACCTTAAAAAGATTTTTATTAAAAACAACATACACACATACATGTATGTATGTTCAGGTGTATGTGTATGTGTATATATATATATAAACATGCCCCCTCCTCTTTATCCTACTACTTAGCTCAGACCCTTTTCCCTTGTTGGGATTACTGGAATAGCTTCCTAACCAAACCCCCTGACTTGCTCCATGGGCTTTCTGATGACCTCTCACACTGTCAGTAAGGCTATTCTAAGGAAAAATTGTTATCTTGTCACTCTACAGCACAATCTTCAGGATCAAAATGCTCAAGTGCTGCACTCAAACTGCTTATAAAAAATGGCACACAAAGCCCTTCAGGACATAGCTAGTGCTTAGCTCACTAACCATCCTCCTTTGTGGTTACTTACTCTTGCCATTCTTCCAGCTTTACATTCTTTACTCCAGTCAGAGTGCACCTAAGCCCTCTCCCTTTCTGACACCTCCTTCTAAGCTGAGTTATTTCTTAGACATCCTTTAAAGCTCAGGTCAAACATTATGTTCTCTAGGAACCAGCTTATGATATTCTCCTGTCCCGACTCTGATTCATATACCCCTCCCCATCTCTTCCCTCCCTTAGCACTCCTGTGCAATCTTTCATCACAGTATTTTCCTTACGATGTTTAATAAATCTTCAGTTGCTATGTCATACAGTTTATATTCAATAAAGGCCTGTTGAATGACTGAATACACAAATACAGAAAATAAGAGTTAAAAACATCTTACGGCAAAACAGGCTACAGATTCTCCAGTGGTACAATCATCCCATATTCTGAATATTTCCCTAAATATTCAGTTAAAAATAAATTTTTAATAAATGTGAATCTTAAAGTAACTTATCGTTGCCTAGTCCAGTAAAATGTTAGTATTTATTTTATATTGGGCTTGTTCAAGATCCTATGGGAAGCCCTCTATTTACCGGGTATATATTTCAGATTGTGGAAAGAGAACATTCTTTGAACACTATGTTTCATACATTATATGAAAAAAATTCTCCCAAACTCAGAAACATCAAAGGCTGAGGGCCCTGAGTCTACAAAGTCTGGATGCCTATACAGACCACAGAGGTAACGCACAGTGAATATACAAAACCACAAATCAGTAGGTTTTCTTGTGTTAGTTATGGAAATAGACAGTGACCCACTCATCAAGGGTATGTAAACATGAATGAGTAGAGCACTGAGGAGGGAAAGGGGTCCCTAACATTTGAGACTGGTAAATTAATGATTCTGAAGAAGTACAAATCAAGCAGGGGTAAGTGAGTAGCTCTATGGTGTGGATTGTATCTGTCAGACAATAGGGCTCCTGGTTTTAGCCCTGCTAAAAAAGTGAGCATAAAGACTAAATTACGGTCTATGTGCTTCAGTTTAAGCCTCACACCTTTTTGAAAGATCTCTCCAGTCCAATGACCTGTGCTACTTATTCCCAAATATTAATAAAAAATGAAATTGATTCAATGAATATATGTTAGCGTATCCTTAACTTTTAAATTGATACCAAATAATTTAATTGTGCTAACCAAATATCACTCAAAATCCTACAGAACTTATTTACTACCAAAACCCGCATGCAATTTTTAGTATTTGACATATATCTCCAGTAAACTCTAACAGGAGACTGAAGTATGTCCAAATTATATCCTTTGTGACATGCTCTAGATATTCAATCTGAGAATAGTTATGTTTCTAATATAATTATGTTACATATTTGTTATATACACAAGGTCAAAATACTTTAATTCCATGTGTTCAATCCTTAAAATATAACTTAATATTTTAAGTCTTTAATGTTATTTTAGCAATAATGTTATAGAATCTAGAAAAAAAGATAAGAAAAGAAAAAAAGATAAAAGATATACTATCATAATTCAGGTGTTTCTTTTAAATTAAAATTTATTACTGCAGTGAATAATTAAAAAAAAACCTATAGCACCAAAAGAAACTTCTCGTAATTGCCTGTGTCCTCAATTTTTCCTTGACCATCTTTTGGGTAGCAAGCATCCAAGCCATCAATCTCATGGTCATCCTAATGGTTCTTAGTCTCTTGGCTTCTTTTCATTTAATAGCCTCTTCCAGCTTATCTTGTTAATTCCTATGGATTCAAGGACTAGACATACACCACTGACTCCTTAATCTCTATACTCTACCCCCATATTTCAAAGTATGCAGTCTAGTTCCTAGAATGGAGCCTGACTCATAGCAGGATATTTAATAAGTGAGGTCCAAATGAATCAGCAAGCTACTAGACACCTTGCTCTGGATGTCTTCCAAGCATCTTAAACTCAATATATCCAAAATATAACTCCTTATTTTTCCAGTATTTCTAGAATTCCCTATTTTTGTCAATGGATTGCCAAAATCAGAAGCCTAAGATACCCTCAAATTCTACCTCTCTATCCTTTATCACTTGCCTTTCAAATCACTAATACTTAATAATTAAACATCTCTATTTTCTTACTTCAGTGTCATTCTCCCACCTCAATTGTTAAAATAACCTTTTAACTCACTTTCCTAGCTGGAATGCCCTAACCTCTTTTATTTATTTATTTTTAAAAGATTTTATTAATTTATTTGAGAGAGAGAGTGAGAGAGAATACAAGCAGGGGAGGGGCAAGGGCAGAAGCAGACTCCTTGCTGAGCAGGGAACCAAAGTAGGGCTCAATTCCAAGACCCTGGGGATCTTGACCTGAGCAGACACTTAACTGAGCCACCCAGGCGCCCCCCCAACACCTTTTATGATTATTAGTCTTCTATCTGATACAGTTAAGTTTAAATAGTGCCCTCTATTAGGATTTGTCACTATACCATATGTATTCTCTAGTTCACTTTATTCATTGTTCTTTTTTTTTTTTTTAAGATTTTATTTATTATTTATTTATTCATGAGACAGAGAGAGAGAGAGAGAGGGGCAGAGACACAGGCAGAGGGAGAAGCAGGCTCCATGCAGGGAGCCCAACGTGGGACTCGATCCTGGGTCTCCAGGATCACGCCCTGGTCCAAAGGTGGCGCTAAACCACTGAGCCACCCAGTGCCCTATTCGTTGTTCTTACTTAGAAAGTATCAAACTCTAAGATTCCAAACACCCTCCACTTTAGAAAAAATGTCTTTTGTGAATTCTGCCCGTGCTAGAAAATGGGCATCAGTCTGCATTTTATTTAGATCGGATTCTGTGCAGTCTGACCCCCTGCTACTTCTCTGGCCTCACCGTCTCCTACTTTCCCCTCATTCCTTCTACTCTAGCCACACTGGCCTCTTTGTTCTTCAAAATGCACAGCAGGCATATTACCGACTTGAAATCTTGCTTGGGATGCTATTCTCTCAGATGATATGGCCTTTTTTCTTCTTCAAAATTTTGCTCAACTGTCAGCTTCTTTGTGACATTTTCCTTGACGACCGTATTTAAAACATCAACATAATCTCACTCCCTTGTTCACTTTATCTCCCTTCCCTCCCTTGCTTGTTATTCTATACTTATTTCCTCACTGTCTGCCTTTCTCACTGGAGTTAAGTGAACAAGAGTATGGATTTTTACCTTCTCTGTTTACTGATACATTCATATAACACCTGTAACAGTGCCCCAGACAAAGTAAGTACTCACTGGATACTTATTAAATGTATGAGTGACTCCTGCATTCCCAGTATCTGCACATACAAGAATTAAACATCCTTTCGAATTAAAAACAAAAACAAAAAACCCTAAAAGAACAAAGTTAAAATGAGAAAAGATTTAATAATAGAAAAAAATATTTTCATCTATTTTACTACTCAGAATGTAGGAAGGTGAGAGCTCATTTTCTTAGGTCTATCCATAAAGTATATAACTTAAATTCTAGGGAGAGGTAATAAATTTAGATTTTGAACATAAGCATGTTGATTTAGAAGACATCTTCCATAACTCAAAGCAAAGTCATTTTTTAAAAAAATATGCTTATTATGCTACAACAACCTTTTCCCTATAAAAGTTTCATGAATATTAAGATTAATTTGCCGGTTATACTGTGCATTTATAACTGCCTTTAACATTAGTTGCTAATATGTTTTACTTTCAACTCTGCTAAATCTTGAAAATCTACAGATTAAAAAGACTGAGATGACACTAAGTATCAACACTCATAATTTTACTATAAAAATAAAGAAGAAAAAAAATAGAAAAGAGACCTCTATCCCTGCACCAAATAAAAACACCTCAAACTTTGTTGACTCTGAATTGGCCAAAATACACCTGCTCACTACCTACTTTGCCTTGACAAAACTTAATAGCTGTGAGATGTGACTTGGTTCCTTTCAAAAGAAGTATACACAACACACACAGAGCCACACATATTAATAGGAAAGAAACTGGAGTGCTTCATAAATATTCATTCATTCCCAGAACACCCCTGGGGGGCAGATTTGAAGATATAGTAATACATGTTATTACATGACTTGTGACATATTGGTCTTGTAAAAGATCAGCATCAAAATTCAGATTCCTAGTTCTAAACTGTCATTTGGATGACTCTTAAATAGACAATACTGTTCTATATTGAATAGGCGACATGGAATTCTAAGTAAGGTCATGAAACTAAGTGCATTTCATAAGGATGATAAATTTAAGCAGTCTGATTCCTGTCTGTGCTCCCTTATTGTTTTACCCCATCTCCTGTTGAACTCAACTCCATTTACTGTAACTATTTCTCTGCCCTCTGAATTCTTTAACTGGACTGAGAGGATTCTGAGGGCAGTCTTTCATCTTCCATTTCTCCCAGGGTTTGGCACAGTCCCTGACACCATAAACACTGGCTCTCTATAAACACTGGTTGACCAACTGTATGAATCAGTTCTTGATAAAGCATACAAAAGTTTTTACTTTTTAAAATGAGTAACAGGTTTTGTTAGGATGCTTCTGCTAAAATACAGTATTTCTGGTTCTGCTCAAAAAGATGGACACTAGTCAAAAACCGCTGTCAGTTTTTATTCTTTATAAAATTACAGTTGAATATTTTTCAGGGGAGAAAGTTGAAAAAAAAAAAGGAAATTGCCTGAAATTAGAACAATGTTCTACTTTTTACTTATTGGACATTTACAATGTAAAAACTTCTTAAATTATTTTTAAAATATGACCAGTCACTCCATTTAGTCATTTCTTAGTTGCTATATTTGTCATCAACTTTGCTCTCAGGCTTGCAGGCAAGTTGCTGACTAAGAACAACACAGAGAGTAATTCTTCACATTTTCATTCACTTTTCATTCAAGGAAAAAGCTTCCTGAAAACACACTTTTAAAATTCTGGAAAATACAAATCAACATTATCTACACATCTCTATCATTACCAGAAGGACTGGTTCCTAAACCTAATTTCCATTGTTAGCTGACATTTTCAATAAGTGATGGATATTCATTTCCAGAAAACATTACCAGTAAATTCTATGATATCACAGACTGTTTGCTATCCAGACCAAACTGACTAAACCACAAAATGCAAAAGTATGCACTTAGCTAGTCTAAGGGAAACCTTAAGGCTATTCTGAATATGGTCTTATATAGAACAAGCTAAGAGTGAATAAGAACATAATTTGGATAGCCTTCTTCCTCCAAATTTCTAGGGCCTTTAGTAGACACAAACTAATATGTTTAAAAATTGAAATATGTCTTGTCAAAGACTTAATTTTTTTAAAGTTATTTTGGGACACTGGAATTTACAAGGAAACGAAAATTATTATTGTTATGATATAAATGGGATTTCATTTCTTCTCCCTGACCAAGGGAGTAAACATGGAGAACTGTTTCCCTGGTTCCAAGCAGTGACCACACTAAGCAAAGTTAGTAAATAAAAAAATAATTACTAGTTTTTAAAATTCATCATTTCCCCTAGCATCATAGAACATGAAGACTGAGGTGAACAGTGACGTGGAACATGTATAGGTACATCAATGGAAGGAATGAGTAAATATGATTAATGTGGAGTCAAATTTGACCTTTTAAACACAAAAATATTTTTTTATTATCAGAGGTGTACACAACATTTTGATATACAGATATATTCACTATAATACTGAAAGACTCAAAGTATTATCTACATTTGAAGAAAGATGTCAAAATTATGGAGTACTTATTTCCTTCAAAGCCATCCATTAAGTTTATTGTTGGAAAAAAGTTATGAAAAAAATCTACCTTAAAAACTATATACATGGGGATCCCTGGGTGGCGCAGCGGTTTGGCGCCTGCCTTTGGCCCAGGGCGCGATCCTGGAGACCCAGGATCGAATCCCACGTCGGGCTCCCGGTGCATGGAGCCTGCTTCTCCCTCTGCCTGTGTCTCTGCCTCTCTCGTCTCTCTGTGACTATCATAAATAAATAAAAATTAAAAAAAAAAAAAACTATATACATGGACATATACCCTGCAATAAAATCATTTTGGATGTCTTACTGCCTTAAAAATGGAAAAACTGTCAATTTTGGTTTGAGATTATAAAAATAGTAAAATGCATCTTATGGTTCATATTAAATAATATTAAATGTAGTCTTATTCTCAAACTATAGAAGAATAAAGTTATCCCTGGTCAAAAGTAATTTATCCATTTTATAACCTGCCCTTCTCCCCTTCACGGGTATAGACAAATAAAACTGTAATTCTTCCTTTAATCCTCATCTTTGAGTGAATTGATTACTGACAGTTTCATTTTACCCTGGAGGCACAGCAGTAAATAAATCACAAACATTCACTACTTTCATCATGATGTAAATTATGTTCTGATAAAGAAGCTGAAAATTTCTAATTCTCCTACTTTAGAAATATAAAATAAAAATCACTTTTGTCATGGAAACGCTTTAATCAGTATGCGTAGAAACTGTATTTTGAAAACATGTATATGTACTAGAGGAATTTGGATTTTAAGAAGACATTCACTAAGTCTAATTCTAAGAACATAGTGATTTTTCTTTCTAAAATTTAGTGGGAAGTTAGGTAAATTTAAAATAAAAAGTTCAATGATTAAAATAGCTCTGAATATAGTCATAAAGATACTATCTATAACTCCTAGTGCATTTTAAGTCAAGCATAGTTGGTATTTAAAAACTTTCACTTGCAGTAAACACTTTCCCATCCCCTATTTTCAAATGACAAGTCACTAAGATGAAATAATTTGCTCCAGGTCATAGCATAACTAACAGAATCTGGATCTAAGTTCAGCGTCTCTGACTTCTCAGCTAAGTGTAAGCAGAATGTCATGTATTGATTTAAATATGACCCCCTATTAAAATTAATATCAATATTGCTTATTTTTTATAAAGATTCATTTATTTATTTATTTTAGAGAGGGTGTGCAGATGGAGGGGCAGAGGGAGATGGAGAGAATCTGAAGCAGACTCCCTGCTGACAGGGGAGCCCGACACAGGGCTCAATCTCATAACCCTACAGATCATGACCTGAGCCAAAATCATGAGTTGGATGCTTAACTGATTGAGCCACTCAGGTACCCCACACCTCAATACTGCTTATTAATAACTTTTCTACAATCATGATGATGAAATACTATGACATTTTCAACATTATAGTCAAGGAAGTTTTAATATTAAAAATATTATGTGTTTTAAATTTAAAAAAACAGTAATCTATATTTTATATTGTAACGTGATCTGTCTGGTGTTGAGAATGAAGATTTATATAGAAGTAGATTTTATAAGTTTGAACTGTCCAACATGATAGCCACTGGCCATACATGGCTATTTATATTTAAAAACTGAAATGAAATATAATTAAAACTTAGTTACCAAGTCACCCTAGCTACATTTCAAGTATCAATGGGTACATGAGGCTAGAGGCTACTATTTTAAACTGTGCAGGTCTAGAGTTGAGGAAGGATAAAACATTGGCATACAGGGTTTATTTAAAGTCAAGAGAACACCAAGGAAATATGTATATATATAATTATGGAATAAAAGAAGATCAGATTGCAGTGGAACAATCTAATAAGACATAGAAGAGGAAGAAATCAGCAAAAGAGAATGCAGAATGAGATAAAAGGAAAATGAAGAATGTGGTATCCCAGAAACCAGTGTATTAAGAAGCCATAGAATGTATCAAGTACTGTCAATAGGTCAAGTAAGATAAACACAAAGAGCTGACCAAAGGAATGGGCATTGTGAAAGTCACTGGTGAGCCTGAAAAAAACAGGTTAGAGATTTCAACAAATTTATAGAGGATGTAAAGTGATTAGAAATGTCTGCCTGAAAACATTATGGTGGGCTGCAGTAGATAGAGAATATATCTGGACAACGAAACTCAGGACCTGTGAACACACAAATAGTGTACTTGGTAGGGGTCAAACAAAACAAAATCCAGGAGAAAAAAAATTCAAGATTCGTATGTAAAACACTAAGGCCAAGCAGGCTGCAGAACCCATATAAAATGGATGTTGCTGAGCACTAACCATAGGAAAAAAGGTTAAAATATAAAAAATAAACCAGTGGAATTGTTCCTAAAAATATTATTGAACATACCATTTGGGAAGAATGAAGTCTTCTACAGCAAATACGGTTATCCCACTTATTCTCATTCTGGCAATGAGTCTAACAGCCTCACAGGTGAATTCATTTATCTTGCTTGCTTATCCTAAATATAAGCTGCCAGTTAATACGTTTTAGCTATATATACAAAGTTCTCAAGAGGCTTTCTGCTAAAGTGAACAAAAAAGGGAGATAATAGAGCTACTTACACAACAGAAGAGGGACACCGTCTTTGTACCCAGTTCTTCATTTTTAAAAAAGAGACAGATACCACGGATCGTCAGACATAAAGGAAAAACCACTGGCATAAAAGAAAGACATAGGATACATAAATAGATGAAAATGAGCACAGAGGAAAATACGAATTCAGAGAAAAGAACTTACTTAGAGAGATTTAAGAAGATGTAATGATAACCACAAAACTCTGACACTAGAAAAAAGGAACAAACAGGACAAGAATGAGCTCATAAAGATCAAAAGGACTGTTGGTGAATTAAGAAAGATTTAGAATAAAGAAATGAGAGGGCTCTGAGACTGCCTAGTTAGAGGAAAGGATGAGGAGTCAAAGATGGGTCTGCAGTTTCTACCTAAAAAATGGTAATGCTGTCATCAGAAATGAGACAGGGAGTAAAATACAGGAGCTTCTTTCAGGAAGTTAAAGCTCAAGTATGGTGATGATTGTATTTGTCACATATATAACAAAAGTGGTTAGTTTACATATTTCTTCCTATATAAGTCTGTGACTGAATGTCTTCTGAAATTAGTTTTCATATTTCAGAGCCATCTATACTACAGCAGCTGTTTATCTATGCTCTCAAAAGATTTACACGTGGTCTTTTCAAAAAGGATGCTATATGCTAATATATTCTATAAACCTTCAAAATAAAAAAAAGACAAATTAAGAAGTTGTTAATGCATCAACTGGAAAGTTTTAGAAAAGGTAAACATCAGAATAACTATAAAATGCAAATTCAGTGGTCTGGCATGTACTCTGGCAGCATTAGGATACAATTATGTAGTTTTCATTTTTTAAAATTCTTTTTTTTTAAAGATTTATTTATTTATGATAGACACACACACACACACACACACACACACACAGAGAGAGAGAGAGAGAGAGAGAGAGAGAGAGAGAGAGAGAGAGAGGGGCAGAGACACAGGAGGAGGGAGAAGCAGGCTCCATGCTGGCGGCCCGATGCGGTACTCCATCCCGGGACTCCAGGATTGCACCCTGGGCCAAAGGCAGGTGCTAAACCCCTGAGCCACCCAGGGATACCCTGTAGTTTTCATTTTTAATAAATAAATGGGATCTCATTTTATATATATATATATATATATGTGTGTGTGTGTATATATATATAAATTGAGAGAATATATTCTCTCTCTATATATATTAAAGTTCAATTTGCCAACACATAGTATAGCACCCAGTACTCATCCCGTCAAGTGCTCCCCTAAGTACCCATCACCCAGTCACTTCATCCTCCCGTCCACCTCTCCTCTACTACTCCTTGTTTGTTTCCCAGAGTTAGGAGTCTCTCATGGTTTGTCACCCTCTCTAATTTTTCCCACTCATTTTCTCTCCTTTCCCCTATAATCCCTTTCACTGTTTTTTATATTCTCTGTATGAGTGAAACACCGTATGATTGTCCTTCTCCGACTGACTTACTTCACTCAGCATAATACCCTCCAGTTCCATCTACGTCGAAGCAAATGGTGGGTATTTGTCCTTTCTGATGGCTGAGTAATATTCCATTGTATACATAGACCACATCTTCTTTATCCATTCATCTGTCAATGGACACCGAGGCTCCTTCCACAGTTTGGCTATTGTGGACATTGCTGCTATAAATATTGGGGTGCAGGTGTCCCGGCATTTCATTGCATCTGTATCTTTGGGGTAAATCCCCAGTAGTGCAATTGCTGGGTTGTAGGGTAGCTCTAGTTTTAACTCTTTGAGGAACCTCCACACAGTTTTTCAGTGGCTATACCAGTTCACATTCCCACCAACAGTGCAAGAGGGTTCCCCTTTCTCCACAACCTCTGCAATATTTGTTATTTCCTGTCTTGTTAATTTTCACTATTCTCACTGGTGTGAGGTGGTATCTCATTGTAGTTTTAATTTTTATTTCCCTGATGGCAAGTGATGCGGAGCATTGGCTAATATGCTTGTTGGCCATGTGTAGGTCTTCTTTGGTGAAATTTTTGTTCACGTCTTTTGCCCATTTCATAATTGGATTATTTCTTGGGTGTTGAGTTGGGATCTCATTTTTTTTTTTTAAGATTTTATTTACTTATTCATGAAAGACACAGAGAGAGAAGCAGAGACATTGGCAGAGGAGAATCAGGCTCTTCACAGGGAGCCCGATGTAGTACTCAATCCCAGAACCCTGGGATCATGCCCTGAGCCAAACACAGACACTCAACCACTGAGCCACCCAGGCATCTCCAATGGGATCTCATTTTAATTTCTTATGGTTAATGGCTTTCAGTTGCCTTCCTTTTACTTTTCAGTGAATGTTAATATAATTATTTTACTTTTAAAATTAACCTACTGGGCAAATGCTACAATTTATTTAAACTAAATTTAATAGATTCTTCAACAAAACATACACCCCCTCACACACAGAGAGATGTGACTGAAAAAAAAAAAAGCTTAAAATTTTCTATTTTTAACAGATAAAAAAGGCTGAAAACTTTAAGGTTGAAACCTACACCATATGTATAAATATGATGTAAAATAGCTTCTTAGAAAATAATTGGCTAGGTAATAGTTATCAACAAAGAAACACTTTAATAATTCAAGTAATATCTGTTACTCAGAAAATATAGGGGCTTCTATTACAATTAATAAAGTTTCAATCTTTAACAAATGCGTTAAGTTGGATCAGTGGATACTTATTTTAGTAATATACTGATACTGGTGACTAAAATGGCACCTGTATCTCTATTGTACCAATCAAACATCAATTTTAGAGAATCCAAATACAGGCAACAACAACAAAAAATCTAACAAATGATATCTCAGAGTTTGTGGAAGGGGAATATAAAATAGTGATGTGTTAAAGAAAAAAAATCCATGAAATCAAGGTCATTTGCTCAGTCTCTAGAAAAATTCAAGTATGAAAATGGTCTCATATCCCCAGGGTTTTTGTGTTGACTGGTACTTATGAGGAAAGCCAAAGTTTTTGTTTTTTTTTTTTAAAGATTTTTTTATTCATGAGAGAGAGAGAGAGAGAAAGAGAGAGAGAGCAAGAGAGAGAGAGAGGGCGAGACAGGCAGAGGGAGAAGCAGGCTCCATGCAGGGAGCCTGACGTGGGACTCCATCTTGGGTCTCTAGGATCACGCCCTGGGCTGAAGGTGGCGCTAAACTGCTGAGCCACCGGGGCTGCCCGAAAGCCAAAGTTTCAAAAACTAAGGGGGTTCCAGTGGATTATTTAAGTTTGAGATGCTTGCTTGAAAATTTTCTTCTTAAAATTACTTCATCTTTTTTTTTTTTTAAATTACTTCATCTTTATGTCTTTTTGGGCATGCTTCTGAAAATTCTAGATCCATTATTGCCTCTTTGACACATTCTTTTTCCTATAATATTACTTAACACATAATATTAAATCATGTTTTGACTTCCTCTATTCCTTTGACTACTATACAAATTGCATGATTTCAAACTTCAAAAAAATATTAAAAGAATCTCCTATAAAATCTCATGTCATTTATTCTTACAGTTTCTTATGGATTGCAAAGTTTTAAAATATTTTTCTGATCCTCACAATTCCATGAAGTAGAAAATTCATATGAAGTAGAAAACAGAGCTAATATACCTGGAAGAGATAAAGGCAGTTAGCCAAGAGAACAGCTGGGAAGTGGTACAGTTAGGGCTCCTGTTCTTCTGGACCCCAGGTCCAGTGCTTTTTGCACCATAATGCGCACGTGCTGACTTCAGAGAAGTGGTTGTTTTGGAAAACAAATTCTTGCTTTTAAAAACTGCATAGTAAAAACAATTTTGATTTTTAGCACCATAAAGCACATTTATGGACATCTGTCTACAGAAAATCAATTCTGCAGACATCTCTTTTTTCTTTTTTTTAAAAGATTTTAAAAATTTATTCATTAGAGACACACACACACAAACACACACACACACACACACACACACACACACAGAGGGGGGGGGGCAGAGACACAGGCAGAGGGAGAAGCAGGCCCCACGCAGGAAGCCCGACATGGGACCCAATCCTGGGACTCTAGGATCACACCCTGGGCTGAAGGCAGGCGCCAAACCCCTGAGCCACCCAGGGATCCCCTCTGCGGACATCTTTATCTGAGACAGTGAATTGATTCCTTTCACCTGAATTGAAATATTAGAATTCTGGAAGTTTGAAATCAGAATTCAATAAAACATCTTTCAATCAACAGTTTAAAGTTAAGTAATGCTATTAGAAAACTGCTAATTCTGATAATATGAGAACGTTCTTTGAAGTTCGTTTTACCTTCCTTAAAATGGAAACCCCCCTTTGCCATCAGCTATGTTTATTCAGGGTCATTCTAACTCCCATTTTTTGCCAAACTGTTTTCTTTTCCTTATTTTGAAATACAAGAAGCATCATGCTTCCAACTTAGATGTAATGTACCTTCTACAAATGGATTATATAATGATATCACAAAACCTTGGTGAAACTATGACCCAGGATTCTTTAGATTTCAGTGATACTATTACTAAAAGTTTTGCATTTTTCTTTTTGAAGATTTTATTTATTAGAGAAAGAGAGAGGGATAGAAAGAATGCACATGAGCAAGCACATGAGCAGAGGAAAAGGAGGAAGAGGAAGAAGGAGAAGCCGACTCCCTGCTCTGAATAGGGGGCTGAATGGATCCTGGAGTCCTGGGATCATGACCTGAAAGGCAGACATTAATCGAATGAGCCACGCGGGCACCCCAAAAGTTTTGTATTTTTCCATAAAAAATTAAAACCTTAAGAGATACTGAAATCTTGAAAACACTAAAAATAAATTTTAACTGGAAAGTGGCTCCTAATTTTAAGAGCTGGTCAAGGGAGTAAGTGTATCCTTGTCAAAGATATGCAAAAATCAGTGAAAAAATACATTCTTCAAAAATATGTAGATGCACAAAAGTTAACTTGACATCTCTTAACCAATACTGAATTCATCCGAATCATTTGATTATGTTTAAATCAAATACTTTGCCTATTTGGAATGAGATTAATGGTTGACTTAACCTCATTTAGGATGAGGTTAAATGGTTGGCTATAAAGTTTAGTATATGTTTATATGGGCTAATGGAAGATGCAAACAAAATATGGAGAAGACAGAAGCTATTGATTGTTTTTAAAAACCATGTCACATTCTGTTTTCCCCATCAAACTCCAAGTCCACAATTTAAAATGATATAAAAATTATATTAATAAAGACATACTAATAAAATGATTCATATTTTGTATGACCCAACTGATCTACTGAATATGAAATAAATTTAATTTCAAGCCATGCTGTGAAAAGACCTGCTAAGTACAAAAAAATGAAACATGCTGTCCTTCAAATAGAAATGTACAAAGATGATACAACTACCTCATTGCCAACAGAATAAGCACTTCCTGTTAATTTTTCCCTCCCACCCCATAACAGGAATTCATTCTACTTTTTACTAAATGATCCATGTTTTAAAATTTACTTCCATAAAAACTCTTGAGATGACTCAATGGGATCTGGGATTCAGATAAATGATCACAGAACAAAATTTCTCTGATTTGAGTGGGGCCTTAAATACCACAGTCTCACTGGAACCAAATCTTTAAAAAACCTAATAACTAGCAAATACAGAATTGTATTTAAAGGTCCAATAAAAAATAGGTTGATTAATCCTTAGGAAATACCTGCTTTACACCTCAATTTTAACACCTGCATCTGTTCCACAGAGTCAGTACCAGCCGGGTTATTACTTTACAGTAGATCATAGGCCTCCAAAGCTGTTAACAAAAGACACCACCAACAGCCAGTGGGCCCATGGGGCAGACAGGGAGGTCACTGGGCCAGAAATGAAGGAGTGGCTCCAGGGACAGCCTCACGGAAGGTCCTGAGCTGGCAGCCCATTCCACCTCTTGCATTCGTGCCCTCCACTGGGAGTAGGCAGTTTAGTTCTGTAGGATGAGAAGGACTGAGCTATGAGTGAGGAGATCATGCTTTAAGATAATTCCAGCTACATGGACTCTGACCAGCCAGCCTCTCTGCCTCTCACTTTCACTGTAAAGGGGCTGAGTAGCAAAAGTTTTATGGTTCTAGAAGCTCTAGAAAAATTCCACTCTGTATGATTTTAATGTTTACCCTACTTCTCAGCAAGTTTTATTGAGGATCAAATGAGAATGTACGAGAAAGTACTTTATCATTTTGTTTTTGTTTTTTTACAAACAAGTTGCTGATATTCTAGAGATCTTCTTCCATACTAAAGAAGTATGGACACAGTTTTGAGATTTAGTAAAACATGTTCTCTACATGGTGAGGCATTATGACCTATATCCTACAGTTTAACCTAAAATGTTAAAATTACAATTTTCTTTTATTCCCCCATTTTTAAAGTATAACTGACAAAACTGTAAAATTTTGTTTCTCATGAAAGTTACTCAGGGAAAGATTTACAGTTTTAACTTCAATAGGATTAAGAGGATTACCAGATTGATTCTTTGTAATTAAGAACCCATAGTAATAGCCTAATGAATAGTTCTTAAAGTATCTCATAAGAGTTGTATTGAGCTTTTTTCCACTCTAACCCATTCCCCACTCAGTTACCAGATGTGTTTTTTAAAAAAATATTTTATCATATGTCTTTCATACTTACACCTTTGGACAGCTCATTTATCTAGAAAATAAAATATGAACTCCTCAGGAGGAATTTGACCCCAGTCTACCTTTACAGACTCAGTTCTTCCTAAACACAACCACCTCAGCATTTCTTTCAGCTAACTAAGAGTCAACTGCTCTAGTCAAGTCAACCTGCCTTCAAAGTCTATGTTCAGTTACTCCGTTTTTTTTCTTTTTTTACTCACTTGGCATGGACTCCTAATCACCCTCTGCTGATAAAGCCAACAGCAAGACAGAGGCATGATCTTGGAAAGTTTTATAAGACAGGGTAAACACTCTGAAAATCATTTTTTTAAAAATTTTTTTTTAAAATTTAATTATGATAGTCACAGAGAGAGAGAGAGGCAGAGACATAGGCAGAAGGAGAAGCAGGCTCCATGCACCGGGAGCCCGATGTGGGATTCGATCCTGGGTCTCCAGGATCGCGCCCTGGGCCAAAGGCAGGCGCCAAACCGCTGCGCCACCCAGGGATCCCTGAAAATCATTTTAATTGTAACAGGAAGACATTTAAGAGTTTTAAGCAGGGAAGTAACATTTTTTAAAGAATCACTTCAGCAGCTATGGGGAGAATGAACTAAGAAATAAGAGCAGAAGTAGGGAAGTGGTAGGGAAATAAATGACTAAAAAATGGCTCCTAGTTTTACCTGAACAACTGGGTAAATGTGGTCAGAGTGCTGGGACTGGGAAGCTGTGGTGTGTAGTAGGGAAAGAGGAGGTGGAAGAAAGGGTTTGGGGTATGAGTTTTGTTTGGACATATACAATCTGAGAACGCTCAGGACAGGACGCCTGGGTATCTCAGTTGGTTGAGAATCCAACTCGGTTTTAGCTCAGGTCATGATGTCATGGGTTATGAAGTAGAGCCCTGTGTCAGACCCTGTACTCAGTGGGGGTGTCTGCTGGAGATTCTCTCCCTCCCCCACATGTGCATGCACATGTGCAGTCTCTCAAATAATTACACAACTCCTTTTTTTAAAATCTGAGAAAGCCCTTGGTTGTTTTTTCCCTCTTTATACCAGTGACACTTATGTTTATATTGTGATTTTATAACCTTTCACATGCTCACATAATTTGTTTCACGCTTATTATTTTCTCTGGTCAGACTAGAGGCTGCTTAAGGGTAGAGATAGTAATATTTAGTCCGTATCCTTAAGAAAGGACCTTCAACAAAGCAGTCACTTAAAATTATTATAGAATGAAAAAAAGGTATTGTTCTACAAACTCTGAGGAATGCAAACCAAAGAAGAAAAAGTTACTTTTCTAGCAGTCTCCATTACCTAGAACTTACCCTGAATCAAAGTTAACAGAAGTTACTGCAGACCATAAACCTGCTTTGGAGTCTAGCCTTACAGCATAGAAACTCATATATAACATATAGGAAATCAAACTGTGTTCTTCAGCCTCCTACCATGAGAGCTAGGGAGCCCATACAGGTTAGCTTCTGTGTTAAATAGCTTTTCTTTATACTGTACAAAGCCAAACACCTATAGATAGAACTTGAATATTTATGCAGTTTTCAAGTAAGATTTTTATTTTTAAACATCCTATCTACATTAGCTTTTGTAGTCCTCTTTTTAAAGATTTTATTTATTTTAGAGAGTGCATGTGTGAGCATGCACATGTATGGGGGAAGAGAGGGAGAAGGACAAGTGGACTCTGAATTGAACACAGAGCCCCATATGGGGCTCCATGGGGTGGGAGTGGAACTCAACTCTACAACCCTGACATCTTGACCTGACCAGAAATCAAGAGTTGATACTTAATCAACTGAGCCAACTAGGCCAGGTGCCCCAGTTTTTGTAGTCTTATATTTCAGATTCTAATGGATTTCTCATATAGTCAGGAACACTTAACTGTTTATCCCTTTATAAAGCTCATTTGAATACTGAATAGAATCAGAATTTTTAAAGACAGAAACTCCCTAAATCCTGAGCCCTCATTTATCTGTAGGGATAAGAAAAACTGAGGCCTGAAAAAGTGTCTCAAGATTCTACACTTAGAGATGGAGCCAGGTGTAGAATTAGTTCACCTGTTTCCTATTGCATAACTCTTTTCCACAAAGATAAACTTCTTAATGAATAAAATTAATCCATTTTAATCATGGCCATTTTGTAATGGACTTCCTATTCTGCTTTTACAATGCTTCCATACAATGATATCTAAACAAATTTTTAGGAAGACTATGCCTTAAAATGAGGTTAAGCATGTTAATGACTAAAAGAGTCAAAGGAAGCAGTGTTACCATGTATTATATGGCCTAATGGTAATACTTCTAAGATTGTGCACACACACACAGAGACACACATGATGTAAATGCTACACTCAAGAGCTATATGGCCATGGAAAGCTGAAGGTTAATGGACCAAAACTTACGTATAATGGTGAAATTTCTAAGACTTGCCTTTATCATATCTGGCTTTGCCTTTATTCTTTATGTGTCTCAGTGGTAATCCCTCTTCTCATTTCAAAAGGCTTCCTATCTATCCTTATTTTTCCTTTTATGGAATAGGAAAGAATTTTATATCTATTATCTTTACCTTGTTTGCTGACAAACTTAAGACACCACTTGAATGATTTTTAATCAGTATATTAACTCAACCATTTACATTCTATGCCTTTGATCCTAAAGTGTGGAATCATAGATTTGTTCCCAGAGTAATTTTAGACCTCAGCACGAAGATGATAGGAATCAAGTGGTGGAGACTGCTTTTCTCCCTCCTACTTATTAAAATGACATGATCTAAAGCCAAACCAAGTTATCTAGTTAAGGTATAGAGAATAAGAGACTAAAAGGGTGGCACACAACATGTGCCTAAGAATGACCAAAGCCATTGTTCCAACTTCTAGCACACATATGAAACACTAGAAATTTAAAATTTCTAAGGTTTGGGATAACTTCATTATTATAGTGATTAGCAATTAGAATTGAGAGTTTTCAAAGCTAGCATGCATACAATTGTGTTTTTTTTTTTTTTTTCCTTTTTTTTTTTTTTTTTTTTTTTTTTTATGATAGTCACAGAGAGAGAGAGAGAGGCAGAGATACAGGCAGAGGGAGAAGCAGGCTCCATGCACCGGGAGCCCGATGTGGGATTCGATCCCGGGTCTCCAGGATCGCGCCCTGGGCCAAAGGCAGGCGCCAAACCGCTGCGCCACCCAGGGATCCCTACAATTGTGTTTTTAAGTATGTTATATTCATATGGTATCTTATGCTTAGAGTGTTTTCATATGTCTTATGTGACTTGAACTTCAACAATATCTAATGTAAATATCATTTCCACTTTCAAATGAAGATTTAAAAGGCACGGCCAAGACTGAATATAACAATTCTTTTTTTTTTTTTTTTTTTTTTTTAAATTTTTAAATTTATTTATGATAGTCAGAAAGAGAGAGAGAGAGAGAGAGAGAGAGGGGCAGAGACACAGGCAGAGGGAGAAGCAGGCTCCATGCACCGGGAGCCCGATGTGGGATTCGATCCCGGGTCTCCAGGATCGTGCCCTGGGCCAAAGGCAGGCGCCAAACTGCTGCGCCACCCAGGGATCCCAACAATTCTTAAACAAAGTATGTTCTCATTAAAATGTGTAACTTATAAAGCAATATTAAAATAATATTAAAATGGCTTGCATATGTAAACTCCAAGCACTTTTAAAGTAGAAAAGTAATATAGTCCCCAAATTTTGAAATAAATTATCTTTTGAAACTCAAGTTTATTATAATCTTTGTCAAAGATAATTGTTTTGTTCTCTGCTGTCTCATCTTTCTAAAAGCATTCAATAGAAAAATACTGTGCATATAGTTTAATGAACAGAAATAGTCATCTTTAATTACCCAAAATATACATTTCTCACCTTGATGCTTTTTCTTTGACACCCTTTGAAAATCTTATTCAAATAAATTTAAAACATTAGCCTAAAAATTTGCAACTGTACAGTTCGTTTCAACTCAGTGATTCATGTAGATTTTTGTAACTAGGTTCTTTGCATATTTTATTAATTTGCCAACTTTGAAGAAACACAGCATCACTGATAGGTTGTACCCTGTTTCTTTCCAAATGCATTTTATCTTGGCTTTCCTTGAGATGAATTATAAAATGGGATTATCCATCAACTATGGTTCCTTTATCCAAGGGAAATTAAATCAGATTTAATATTACACACATTTAAAATTCACATGTTTTGCTACTTTAAAATTATTTTTGGTTCAATAAAATAGAGTTTGAGAGTATCCACCATCAAAGTTACAAAATTCAAACTTGCTTTTGAAATAACTTCAGTGATTTTAAGGAAAAAAGATGCTAGAACAACATCATTCAAATGTGAAAAATGACCGTTACAAAGCTATGAGCTGTATTTCTGAAGTGAAATAAATGACATTCATTTAAAAAAAAAAAAAGCATCTACCATTTAAAAGAATACTCAAAATAAGAAAGGGGCTCACCGGTCTGAGTGAAACCAAACTGATGTTGAATGTGATGAGCGGCAAGCATGTCTGACTGTTTTAACTTAGACTGCTGCGAGGAGGTTGACGAAGCAAACGAGAGATTTTTGTTGACCTGTAATAGGAAAGGCAAATCAGAACCAAAGTGTAATTTCCTGGGTTACTGATGCAAAAACTGGATGAGAAATATTTGCTTGCAATGCAAACCAGGACACATGGTAGGTCAAAACAAGTGGTAATGATTTATATGCTTAGTTTTTAAAGTTTAAAAACAGAATAGTTTTTTTTTTTTAATCAAGGAAGGAGTACAGTGGTAATTAAAGCATCACTTTATGAAAGTAAATCTGCATTACCAAAATAAATTTGCTTATCATGGAATTGTCATTAATAATAACGTAAAAAAGAGTGATCTTAAAAGTTATGGAAAAACATCCAAAAATTAAAAGTGACTCCACATCCGACTTTGAATTAAGAAAGTTGTAATGTCTCACAGCCACATTTCTTTAGCATTTTGTGAATTAGCAGTTCCTTCCTTTTCAGATTGTACAGAAAGCACCTATAATATTCATGTTAACATATATCATGGTGACACAGGTAATATATCTATAACCTCACTTGCCAAGCAGTTCCCATTGCATCAAAACCCTTATTCGTAAGACACTGTTAAAAACAATCCTGATAATAACGATCAACCAAAATTTCTGTAAGTACATACAATGCTCTATAACAGCAAAAGCTTACTATGACTGTCTGAATACAATACTGTCTTCCTGAAATGAAACCTGTAGCAAGTACATTATAAATACAGCTTTTGTAGGAAAATAAAGAACAGGTCACAAAAAAAATCTTAAATGTGTATTAGTAAAGTTATCTTGTAACTTAGAATTAATTTTGGCAAAGATCTAGTCTCTTGTTTATTATTAATAAATTATTTATTTTATATTTATTATTTTTGGAAGTATCATGGTCAAAAATTATGATAAAATGTGACCTAATTCTGAAAAATTTGAAAATCTGTATTTCTAATTTACTGCAAAATATAATCTGTGAATGGCCAAACTGCTAAATGATAGTTTATGGCATACAAATACTAATATATGAAAATAGCTGCCTTTTCTCTCTCTTTGTAAAAAGTAATTAAAACCACACAGAGGACTACCACTGTATTAGCATTTAAAAATTCCCTCTTGATGTCCACATGGTCATGGATTGTGGTTATTACATGTCCTTTATCTGACTCATCATTTACATGTTTGTGAATGCTTCTCTTCTTTAAAAGAGTGACAGTAAAGTGTATCTTAGGTTAAGCTTTTCTGTTAAAGCAAAGGGTTTTTACATATTTGGTGAAAAAGTCTATTAATTAAGACTATATGATAGTATAGTCCTAAAGACAGTAAACATTTCGTGATATCATTTTATAAAAAAAAATACCTTTCAGAGTAGTTAGATGGGGTCAAATACCATATTAGTGCTAAAAAAATTATCCATCTAAAACAATAATGAAATAAATTATCCAGCTCTAAAAATTCTATCGAGATTCAATATTGAACACTGACAAAAACTAATGGTGACTATTTATATTAATACAATACCTAAAGTAACAACGAAATCATCTAACATCTTTGAGCTTTATCTCCACTTTAAGTACAATAATAAAAGCATACATACATAAAAATAGTATGTATACTTCAATGGGAATGTGCTGGAGGAACAATAAAGGTGAACTGGTATTATAAAGTGCTATTCACATATGTGAAATAATAAATAATAATAAATGTAAGAAAAATAAAAGAAAAATGAAAAAATACATAATAAAAATAGTGTGTATGCTTCAATGGGAATGTGTTGGAGGAGCAATTAAGATGAACTGGTATTATAGAGTTCCATTTGCATATACAAATTACAAAGCACTAAATAATGTATTAAATAAAAAACAGATTACACAGAATACGTTGCAAAAGGGAGGCCATATGGAACTACATAAAGTGCTACAGAAATATCAGTTATTATTAACATCACTAAAAGAGTAATTAGGAATATGTAATTGAGTATGATGTTGCAGTAAATATTTCAGGGTGCTATGCTTTTAAATGGAAGTACTATATACAGTGATATATTTGTCACTTAACAATCTAATCCACTTCTCTTTTCAGAATCATTTTCAGTTTTACTTCTGTGTTCTTAAAAATTTTTATCCTACATGTCAACAATGCATTTTGAAATCTGGTGCAAAAAACAGGTGTATGCTGGGGACGGACACACACACACACACACACACACACACACACACTCACACACACACACACACACACGGGCGTGCATGCATACACACACACACACACACACACACACAGCCTTTTCAGTCTTCCTCTTCAAATATTTACTTGTGCTAAACCAAAAAGAACACCAGGAAAGCTAGAATAGTATAATACTCAAATGTCTCTGCTCAAACAGACTTTACAGTTTCTTCCTAAACATTTTTATAATTCTGTTCTTTCTTGACACATTTCTTGAGACTAATATCCGTGAAGTGCTAAGTGGCAACATACAGCAGATTTCAAAGGTTTTGGATAGTTGTTAATTATTACAGTGACTTGAAATTAGCACTCAAAGTATTTTCAAAGCTAGCCTATATTCACTACTTTACTTAGAAAAATAATAATAACCATTAAATAGAGTGAAGCAATATCTATTTTTGAAATATATGCTGTGGAAAAGAATTGCTTAATAATTTTACAACAACAGAAAGGTTGGCTAAGAGAGTCTACCCTACACGAATCTGCCCTCTTTTCACAACACACTTTTCAGCTTGCTTCATTCAAAAACCACAGTCTGCCAAAGTCAGTTTAATACGTCCAAAGTGGGGAAAATGAAAAGCACAAACATTTAATGAAATTCATAATAGAAAAAAAAGAAAAAGTATCACCTGAACTTCTGCTGTTATTCAAAAAAATGTTTTTGCTTACTTTCAGAGTAGAAGCAGCTTTGTGCAAAATATGCAAATACTAATTCTCTAAGAGGAGGTTAATTTTCATATTAAAAAGTCATTGCCCTGACTTAAAATTGAGTGCACTGAGCAAGCTAACATTAGTTTCTTTTTTAGTGATTAGCTAAACTATGAAACCTTCGGGAGATACAGAACACTGATTTCCGTGTGTGTGTGTTTGTGTGTGTGTGTGTGTGTGTGTGTGTGTGTATTTATTTATTTATTTACAAGCCTAATCATTTTAACTGATTATTTTTATTTTATTTAAATATTTTTTTATTGGACAGAGAGAGAGAGAGCACACGCGTCTGTGAGAGCACACAGCAGGGGGAGGGGCAGAGGAAGAGGGAGAAGCAGGCTTCCTGCTGAGTAGGGAGCCTGACACTGCTGGGCTTGATCACTGGTCCCTGTGATCATGACCTGTGCAGAAGGCAGATGCTTAACCAACTGAGCCATTCAGGCACCGCAATCTAAGCTGATTTTAGATTATATGCTACATTCACCTGAGGTAAAATTGTTTTTAAAATGTCAAGCTGTGAAGATACCTCAAACAGATTTTAAATTATAACTTAAAAATGATAATACTGTCTATATACTTAAGTTTGCAAATTTGTCTCCCTCTCCCCACTCCAAAAGGCTATTTTTTCCATTAAATTCGAACAACAATGCAGATAATACTTGAATTTGAAGATGGTTCTGGCTGCAAAAAAAACCCCTCAATACCCAGAAAATGTTCTGTTGCAAATCAAATGTCTGTTATAAAAATTAGAATCCCAGTAATTAAAGAACAAGTGAAACAGAAAACTTGAGCCACAGTGAGATTCAAGGCAACTATAGCCAGGTAGCTTAACGTTCTCGTACAATAAATTTAAAACAGCTTAAATTCTTGTGATTTCTAAGTTAGCAAAACCTAACAAATGAGTAGCTTACGGTGTCATGAAGAGAAATTCAAGCATGAGCTCTAAGTCTCTAGATATTTTCCTTATAAATTACTACAGTAACATGAAGAATTAGGAAGAAACATGGTTCCTGTTGAAGAGAAATTTCTACAGTGAGGTAAGGTGTCAGAAAATCTCCCTCTAAATAAACTAAAATCAGAATTCCAATTTGAATCAGTTATAACAAAGTTTTATTTTACAGTACTTACTGAAGATTTTTTGAGCCTCTGATATTTATACTAAGGACTGGTAGCGCAAAGATGAATAATAGGATTCCCCTGTGCAAAGCTTAAAATTAAGGTTTAGTGCTGGTTCAAATCACTTTTCCAACAACATGTCTTAGTCAAAGTCAGCTTACCTCAATATATTTGGGGTTTCTCCAAACCTTTGCCTCGTTTCTCATTATATTTCCCTTACTTCATAGAGAAAATTTGGTCTTCAACCCTCTGAAATCTTCATTTTCAAACCTATGAAAGAATATACCTCCTGCATCCCCACCCTCACCCTCTTTTCTTCTAGTGTCCTTCTGTGCAAGATTTATCTTTCCACCTGTTTCCTTGGGGATACTTAAATTTCTTCCAAATTCCACTTTCAAATTATCTGTTTCCCTATAGGCTATAAGCACAGATCTTTCTACTTCAGTATAGAAACAAACAGCAAACAATAAAAAATTCTTACAATGATTCCATAAGTTCCCTAAGCTTCACTGAAAGCTAAATTTCTTGAAAAACAGCACATAACCGCTATCCATATAACTCAACCATTCAATTTAAACCAAGTTACAAGCTAAGCCCTTTTCTCTACCAGAAGACGAAATCTGAAGTTAAAGTCACCACACCTATGACTTCAAATGGTCAGAGTTAGCAGATTTATTTAAGCCTTTGAGATCTCTAACACTGCCCACCACGCTCTTGTTTCTGGGAAACTATTTTCTGTTGGTTTATCCTGCCACTGCTTATCAGGGTTGTTTGCTACACCCACTGGGCCTGCTCTTCCTTCAGACCACATGGCTACCCTGGGCAGTAATATTTGTTTTCATCACTTCCCTGCCTTCTATGCTGATGTTTCTTACATTCAAAACTCTTCCAATCACTAGGTTCAAGACTCAACTAACTTCTCTACTATTTACTTCCTCAGAGAAAGCTATTGCTACCACCTAGTTGGCCTGGCCAGAAAGGTGGGAACCCTACACTGCCATCTCAAACTCCATAGAGAATCAGTCACTAAGTTAATCAGGTGCTCTGACATCTGATCCCACTCTTTCTTCAGTCACTGCTTTGGGTCAGGACTTTCTCTCTGCTTGCAAACTACTGCAATAGTCTCCTGACTTGTTTTCCCTACCTTCTGTTTCTCTAATTCTTCTTCTACACTGCTAAGGAGATGATCTTTCTGAAATGCTAATTTTACTGAGTAACATTTCTAGTTAAAACCCACCATCAGTTGTTCCACTAGATAGAGTCTATAGTTTTTAGTGTGGCATACAAAGCCTTCAATATACTAACAACTATCTAGCTCTCCAACCCTATCACTCCACCTTCCAGGTGGATGCCAACTCCTTTTTCAAGCTTTAGCTCAAGTGTTACATCATGTGTGAAAAGCCTTTCAGATTCTCCCAGGAGAATTTATATCTCCCTCGTCTCTCCACTGTCTTGTATCTTCTATCATCACAGCACTGATAACACTTTGGTGTGCTTATTTATTTGGTTAATTACCACCCACCAGACTGTAATTTTATTGAGGGTAAAGGACCAGTTTTTGTTCATCTTTCTTTAGTAAATAACTCATATAGCATTAATAAGAACTGCATAGATGTCAAATGAATTAATATACGTGTGAAAGGAGTGTTATGTTTAAAATCTTGCCCAAAGTTAAGGTGGTATTTGTGTTAAACCAATATTCTATTCAAATCTAAACTTAATTTTTACCTCTTCATGATAAAAAATATCCAAACTTTTTTTAGGAGATTAAAAAAATTATCTTCTCTGGAATCTTTATTTTTTAAACCTTCTTATCTTTAAGACTTCCCAAATCTAACTTTTTAATGATAAAAATTACAGAATAAAGGGCTTAAAAGCAAGGAACACATTAAGTTACAAGGCTTAATACTCAAATTTAAATCTAGAAATAGGTGTGTGAAATAATAAAAAAAAAAATCATACAGATTTCTGACTTCAGTTCCTGGCACAGAGCTCCTAAAAACCTGTACTTTTCCTAAGTGATAAAAGTACTAGGAGGATCTTTTGTTCTAATATTTAGTCTTGGACTCTGGGTCCAGCACTGAACTCTTGTATATCTTGGAATTTCCTGGTGACAGAAATGTCTCTGTTCTAAGAAGGTGACTCTCAGGGTGCTCTGGGATGAGAGAGCTGGTCTCCAGAAAGACCAAGCCATGATTAGAAGCTTGGAAGTTTTAGCTTATTCCTCATTTTTCAGGGAGGGGAGAGGGGCTAGCAATAGAATTATAACTTATCATGCCTACCTGAAGAAACCTCCATAAAAATCCCAATTGTATGGGGTTTAGAGGGCTTCCAGGTTGGTGCACATGTGGGAATGCTGGAGGAGTGGTGTGTCTGTGGAGGGCATGGAAACTCCAGGCCTCTTCCCATATACCTTGTCCTACACATCTCTTCCATCTGGATGTTCATCTGTATCTTTTATAATAAACTGGCAAATAGCAAGTAAATTGTTTTCCTGAATCCTTAGTGAACTGCTCCAGTGAACTGAGCCTGAGGAATTGTCATGGGACCTCCCAATTTAGAGCTGACTGGTCAGAAACAGAGGTAACAGCTTGGACCCGCAACTGGCAGCGGAAATGCCAGAGGTGAGGGGGGGGCAGGCATTTGAAGTCTTGTGGTACTGAGTCCTTAACCTGTGGGATCTGCCAATCTGCCACCATCCCAAGGCAGACAGTATCAATATGGAGTTAAATTGTAGGACACCCAGCTGGTATCACAGAGAACTGCCTGGTGTGCGAAAAACCACAGCACATCTGGTGCCAAAAGTGTTGTGAGCATTGAAAGTAGTCCGAGAGTAAAGGAGACACATGGGAGAAAAACTGGCTTTTCCTAACACAAGGCGTTTATCCTGTTTTCTAAAATTTTCAGGAATAAAGTTCCATAATTTTAGTGTCTGATTGTGGCCTACCACTCCTACAGTCAAGCTAGTCTCCCACAAATATTGGCAAAATAACAATACTTAATTTGCTTTTATTGTTTTGGAATGACATGAAGAAATAATTATGAGCATTAAAAACAAATTATTGAAAAGAAACTCTCCAAAAACCTGTAAACCACTATTCTCTTCAAATTTCAACTTAATTTTTCCCTCTTAATGATAAAAATATCCAAACTTCTCTTAGGAGATTAAAAAAATTATTTTCTCTGTATTCTCTGTTTTTTAAACCTTTTGTTTTTCAGTAAATAATATGTTCTAAGATGTATCTGAATATAATTTAATTATTACTTTACCTTTACAGCATTATTCTACTAAATATAATTCAATAAACTTTAGCTTGGCTGAGTTTATGTTCATCTAGGGTAGGTAATATTAATAAATAAATTAAAAACCAAATAAATAGAGTTATGTGGCTTTAAGAAGCTGACAGAGGAGTGTGGAAAATTAAAAAATGTAAGATTAGAAGTGGAGGCAATACTACATAAAGCTGAAAAAGAAGGAAGGGATGGAGAACAAGTAGAAAGAAAGAGAGGAGAAGAGAAAGCAGAAAGAGTTGTTTCTCCCTGAGGGAATTCACAATAGAATTCTGGAAAAGACGGGCAGAATTAATTATAATTTAAGGATGAATAGGCCCAATTATATCACATGCTAGGTATGAATATAAATATGTTTGGGAACATGAGAAAAACAAATTAATTCTATTTGTGAGGAATAATACAAGGCTTAATGGAAACAGATTCCAGGTAACACCATTTCTGACATACTTTAATTCAACCCCAAGCAAAGGAAAGAACAAGGAAATTGGTAAATTATAAATTCATATGTATATTTTAGGGCTATAACAATTCAGAGCAAATAAATGCAAGACTTTCAATACCAATTACTATCTTGGAGCAATCAGACGGTAACTCTTTCAACTTCCCATCATCAAATCTGTATCTAAGCATCTACCCAATTTCCACCTATGTGCACATCAGAAGGGATGAAAAACCCTTTTCTTAAGGCCAATGTCTTCATCAGTATTCAGGACTACATCCTCTCTCACTTTTTCAAAGACTTGAGTCCAGCAATTGCCACCTCTATAGTACACTACCTACTTCTCATTACCACTGAATTATTCCAATTAGCAAGTAAATATGCTTTAATACTGTCCATCTAAGATTCCTCTTTAGCTCCTGCTTCTCTACTCCCCAGTCAAAATTTATGGGCTTCCATTTTGTCAATTGTGCTTTTGTCTCTACCACTGAAATAGCTTCATCAAGGTAACCAAAGGACACCATCTAGCCAAATACAATCATAAATTTTCTATCCTCATTTATTCATTCTCTCAGTAGCACGTGACAGTTTATCACTCCTCTTTCTTGAAATACTCTCCTCTAGGCTTCCCTGACATTCTTTTTTCTTGGACGAGTGGCTCAGGTATTTAGCTATCTCTCCCCAGGTGATCTTATCCAATCTCACACATTAAAAACACAGAACTTGGGGTGCTTGGGTGGCTCAGTGGTTGAGCATCTGCCTTTGGCTTAGGACATGAGCCGGGGTCCTGGGATTGAGTCCCACATCAGGCTCCCTGTGAGGAGCCTACTTCTCCCTCTCCCTATGTTTCTTCCTCTCTGTGTGTCTCTCATGAATAAATAAATAAAATCTTAAAAAAAAAAAAATACAGAACTTTAGCCCTGACTTCCTCTCTGCACTTAAGACTCAGAAATCCAATTGCCTACTGTACAATTACATTCATATCCAAAACTCCACTCCTTAAAATTTCTTCCTCTGTTCCAGCATTCCTCATCTCATTAATACTAGCATCTATACAATTGTTGAAAGCAACAATTTCTCTTTCCTTCACTTACACCACATCCAATTCATCATGAAGCTGAATCTACTTCCAAAATATACTGCAAATCTGTCCATTGCCTATATTTTCATTATTGCCACTGTTAAATTAAACAGGAGGCCGTGAGTCTGAGGCAGTTCTAATGCCACAGTAGCTGCAATGGAAGCAAGCCCAAATCTAAGCCTGTAGATACCTCAAGGTTACAAAATCGAAACAGGATTTCTTTTTGGAGGGAATAAAGAAGTTTTAAAATCACATAGTAGTGATGCTTGCACAACTTTGTTATCAGCATAAGAATCAGTAAATTGTATACACTTTAAAAGGGTAAATATTATGGTATGTGAATCATCTCTCAATAAAACTTCTAAAAAAATATAGATATTAGTAAGGTCAATCTTTCCAAATACTTAATTTCCAAATGTGTCACCATATTTTCAAATGAGCATTTATTCTATTTTGTTAAGTACTTGGGGTACAAAGATGAATATAACAAGATCCTTCACCTACAGAGAGATTCCAGATTAGCAGATGACAGTTTCTATAAGCCCTTGCCAAATACATGTAGAACACTTTACTATTTGGACATTCAGACAGCTTTGCAAAAGAAGTGTATATGTTTATTTGTTAAAGAGAAATAGCTCTGAATTGCTAGTCAGAAAATTATTTTTTAGACTTAGTTGTATATACTATGTATACTTAAGAAGATTTAGTAATCTTGGAGCTACAATCATTATACTAATCACTGCTATCAGGAACAAGTTTCCTGAACATCTGTAGCCCAAGTCAGAATATAGTTTGTTCTTCCCCCACCCCTCCATCTTCCTTCCCCTTGTCTATATTCCATATCCTGTTGACTTGCGATGATTAGGTAAAAAAGTGATGGGTCCTCACTGATACTGGACAGCTCACTGATGGGGTAAGCCCAGTGTTTTCTGACATGTTTCCTCTATAAGATGCCCCATGTGAAAAGAAACAATAGACTTCTATTTACTTCTGTATGCCAAGTGCCTGCTAGTTGGTAGTAGATGTCTACTCAGTAAAAAAATACTTTCACTGCATTGATATTACATAAAGCAGTCTTTGACATACTAACACCATCTAATTCCCTTCTGAAGGTTTCACCCTTTTACTTTGTGACAGATATAATTACATTTGTAAATGAATGAATGTCTAATTATTCAACTGAATTTTGGAAGTGGACAGACGAAGAGGGAAGGACAAAAATGTGGTACTATTCCAACTCTTTTATTTTTTATTTATTTATTTATTTTTTTAAATTTTTATTTATTTATGATAGTCACAGAGAGAGAGAGAGAGAGGCAGAGGCACAGGCGGAGGGAGGAGCAGGCTCCATGCACCGGGAGCCCGATGTGGGATTCGATCCCGGGTCTCCAGGATCGCGCCCTGGGCCAAAGGCAGGCGCCAAACCGCTGCGCCACCCAGGGATCCCTATTCCAACTCTTTTAAATTAAAATTTATTTTCCTGACAACTGAGTTAAATGTTGGATGTAAAATAACCTTGCTTGTAAAAGGAAGAAAGCTGCTGTGTTGAAAGTATCTCTGATACAATTTCACTGAAATTGTTTAATATTCAAAATATTATATGCTACTATTTTTAGACTAACTTTGGGGTTTTGAGCAAATCATTTAACTTCAATAAACCTCAGCTTCCTCCTTTCTAAAATTGGAATAACAATATCCAATCTGTGTCTCAGGATTGATACAGAGTTAAATGGAAAAAGAACTGTGAGACTTTGGTATAAATGATCAAGAGCATTATCAGCATAGTATATCACTGCTATTCACGTACAGCTTGCATGCAATCTCAAGACTTATACAGTTTACTCAGCATACATCCACTGGAACTGTACTGATATATCTTACCTATTAAGTATCATATAATATTTTTCTCAGAGGATCAAATGACCATGCTAATCCCTTACTGAAAGTATATCCTAATCACTTAATATTCTTAAATCCTCAAAAATATAAAGGTATTTGCTAAATTCTCAGATTCCTGTATATAATTCCTCGATAAATTTGAGCTCAAATAAGGAAAATACACATCTAACTTCTGTAAAAAGTATGAATGGTATATTTCAATCCTTTGGTGCAGCACAGTGAAAGCTTTGGTTTTAAAGTTATCTTCTGTCTAATAAAAACTACTTACCTTTGCAGCACAAGCTCGTATCACCTCCTAAAAGAAATACAATACAGTAAGGAAATATTCATAATTTCATTTTAATAAAATTATCAACTCTTCTCAACTATTCCAATCTTAATGTTTTAATAACAAAAATCAACATTTGGGAGAACTTCTTTATCTATCACCCTGCAGCTGTCACTCTGAGCTGGAAAGAATGCTGAATTAAAGAAAGAGACCCAATCAATTCTTGGTAAATCTAACCTGCCAAAAGAAAAGGCACTGAGGATAAGACTCTGGAGGGCCCACATGTATCTGTCTCAAGAAAAACATGTAGTCTCAATAAACATAAGTAACAAACTTAATAAACTGGTAAATGCAAAATTCTCCAGAACACTAACATGTCTCAAAAACACACCCAGAATTAATTGCCATATATAATTATCTCCCAAATAACAATGCTCACAAATATAACTCCCACATTAGTAATTTATTTCAGAGGAAATCTAAGAATAAACACTATTGAATGACAAAGTATATGATCAGTATTGAAGGAGCTACAGAAAGGAAATGCCCATAATTCATGGGACAAGGCCAAGAGATGATCACTTCCGAAAAAGAAACTAGCAAAAGTCAACACATGAGTGATTTGAAAATTTGCTGCTAAGGAGACATAAAAAATACTCAAGTCCAAAAAGGTTAGTTAGCATGTATCATCAGCCTACAACAGAACCAGAGAAAAACGGTAATGATGAATGTGGAGTTTAGGAAAAAAGAGAACTGAAAGAGGAACATCAATTTTTTATCCAGAAATTTCTATGGGACAGATATTGTGTCTGAAGAATATTAGTAATTCGATCACTAAAAGGAGAAAGTGAAACTGCACATGATAATCTGACTCCCTGGACCAAATCTCAGCTCTAGTGCTTGTTGTCTGTGTGACACGAGTGATACTGCGTGGGCTCTGGAAACTTCAGCTTCATCTTCTGTAAAATGGGGGTAATACTAGCACCCACACTATAGGATAGTTTTGAGGTTTAAATACAATGAACATGTAAAGATGTAAAGCATTTAGCACAGGAATTCATTATTCAGTCGTTACTCATAATTAAATAGATGTTAATCACCACCAATCATTATTAGGTGAAATCTCCTGTAGGGCAGAGAAAATTAACCTTTTTTCCAACACTGGCATAAAACCATCTAATCCCTATTCCTATGACTATGCTTAATAATGAACTCTGTAATCATTAACCTGGGTTTCAGATTAATTTTTAAAAGGGAGAGTGATCTTGAGTGTTCAGGCAGCTGGAAACATATACCTTTCACCATAATTTGTTTTTTAAGTTTATAAATTAATGTTTTGTAAGACTGATTACTCCTAGTAGGTACCTCAGATTCTGTGCAAGTCTGGATGAACAGTTAAGATCAAATTCTGAAACCTCAGAATGAATGTTGTCAATGTTCTCAAGATATTGTCTACCTAAGCGATCCTTAGAATGAATTTTGTCAGTGTTCTCAAGATACTGTCTACCTAGATCCTTAGAATCTAGGCTGCTGTATGCCTCCAGGGACTGCTGTAGCAGCAATACACAGTCATGTAGGAAACAGCTTAAGGACTGCACAGTAAAGCCTCGGAGAACATAGAATACTCTATTTTTGTATTCTTTACTTATTAATGAGTAAATACCTACTCAATGCCTGCTGAACTGAACTGGCTATGCAATTCTCTCTCTCTCTCTCTCTCTCTCTCTCTCTCACACACACACACACACACACACACCCTAAACTTGCATTGCATTTTATTAAAAAAATTCCGATTGTGGTTACAAAGAAAAGTATCTCCAGTAATGCAGTCTTCTATAATACAGAAGTAATCAAGTCTTCTCTAGTAATAAATGACAGGAAACAAGAAAAAGGCATCAAGACAAAAGGTAAAAATCCAGTCAATCTAAATGTTTGTAAAATATGAATAGAGCTGCCATAGGAATAAAGATGACATTTTGTTTTTATTCCCATATATACTATATATATTATGAAAAAAAAACCCTGCAAATAACATTTGAAAAAAAGTTCAGTGAATTGTCTCAACATGGGAAAAACATGGTTTTTCAAAAAACACAGCGAAGAGAGCTTTTATTTCCAAAGGTGGCCTTCATCTTCCTCAATCCCAATGCAAACAGATATTCTAAATAATTTTTAAAAAGAAAGATGTGGTAAAAGCTAAATAATGATTCTAAGAGAAATAAATTTTTCTCTTATAATAAATTATCAGTGTGTTTCCCCATGTCTTAGATTTCATATCTTAAAAAATATCTTTCTGATTTTTCCTTTACATTTGTTTTCTTCTGCTCTTATAGTCTTTCATTTATCTGAAGATGACAGCTATGTAAGATGACGGAAAAGATACAAGACTGAGGTGATTCCAGGATGTTAAGTTTTATAGCATGAAGATCCACAGATTGCAGGAAACTTGTTCTTTTATTTTCTGTGAGTTATTTGCTCTTAAATCTGTAAAGTCATTTTGTCATGTAAAATTTTAGACAAGGGACAAATTTTCTTCCCACAGTGAAGAAACATTTTTCTTTAATTTTTAAAACTCAATTTATCTATTTGTACTTCCTTTTAAAATCCAGAACACCATATATTATTCAATAAAATTAGAATGCTAAAATATGCAAAATTACAACACTGAAATAAATTATAGTATATGTTCTAAAATTTATACTGAGAAAAAGCAAAATATTTCCCGTATATTCCAGCTAAACCAGCAGTCTGATATACCTGAAATTCTCATTTTCTCAAGGAAGAAAAGGAGATTCTCTCCTGGATTTTTACCTTTTGTAAGTACAGTCCTAACTAAAGTGCCTCAGTGATGTAGTTCCTGATATGTTTGGTTTAAAACTGGTCAAGAGTGTTCGCTTCAGCAGCATATATACTAAAACTGGTCAAGATTCCTATCAAAGGAGGAGAGAGAGGAATATTTAATAAGTGCCGGGCACTGTGCCAAAAGGTGAGAACACAAGCAACAAGTCTGCACAGTCTCTGTCTTCCTGGAGCTCAAAACTAACTCTAACTAAAAGAACTATTATGGTCAAAGAGCATAAATATTTTTAAGGATATTTAAGCTTCTCAATACATTTTACTCTTTATCTTTGAGAAACACTGTGCAGTAATTTATAACAGAAAGAATAGCACAATATTTTTTTAGCACAATATTATTAATAAGCATCCTCCTCTTCATTTTCATAATCTATTTTCTCATTTTATGGGCAATACCTGGTTTTTACAGCACTTGAGATAAAAGACCTTTTAAATATGCTTAAGGAATGTTTGTATCTACTCTCTTTGGAAGTATGTGCTTATTTCTTTTATCCATTTCTTTGTGGAAGTCTATTTTCCTTTATTGTTTAGTTTTGCATATTAAAGAGGCTGTTCCTTTAACATAATTTACATAAATACTTTCCCAGTGTTTTTGTGTTTGTGTGTTATACATATACACAAATATACACACTTCCAATTTTAAACAGCAAAACAGGTCTTGGGCTGGTTTTTACAGAAATATCAAGTCAGGAAAGCATGAGGGTTATCCTAAATTGGTCTGCTTACTGCAGTAAGTGATGTTAGAACAGACACCACAAAGGAACTATAAAAGCATAAGAAAGCCTATTTTTAAGTAACTAACTTAACTTTGTTGGATTAATATTTATTGGCACAACAATGTAAAACAGAATCAAAATGGTTTCAGAATTTCCAACTTCTCAACTGCATAAAATCATTATACATACTGTGACAGAATCGAGTCTCTGTTTCACTTGTTGCATCTTCATTGAGGAATGTTCAGTGTGGACATAGTCATCAATCTGAAAAGAGCCTTGATGAGGCAGTTTAGGACAGGTGCATAAAGCATCTTGACTTTGGTGTATTCCAGGTAATGGAAATGTTCCATTGTAGCGTTTGAACATTTCAGCCTCTTGCTGGGCAACTGGAAAAATAAAGCCATAATTAGTTTAACTCAACACAGCAAAAAACACAATGAAATAATTAAGCCATGAAATTGTAGCATTAAACAAATGATTAGAAACTGAATAATATATTTTAAAAACTGAGTAATCAAAAGACAACATGACTGACAAAATATGGAGTTTCTAATATAAAAGCATAAAAAAGGAAAAAAACAATTTCACAGATAATTTATGTCACAAAGTATTATAATTGAGCCTTGAAGGCAATCTCTTGGTTTGGTAAACAACAAACTGGGATGGGAGCCTAACTCTAAATATGTGTATACAGAAAACATTTAATATAAAAAAAAAAAAATCAAAGGCATAACAGAATAGAATTAAAGGAAAGGCAAGAACAATGAAAATATTTACAAACCCATCTCCCTAAAACAACTGTTTTCATATTCTATTTGAGTCTTTATGCATATGTACATTTTATGCAAGATACCATAATGTGAATAAAATGTAAAGTTTTTCAATTTAAATATTTTTCATATTTTTATTACTCTGTAATTACCATTTTAAAATCCTTTACAGGGCAGCCCCGGTGGCTCAGCGGTTTAGCACCGCCTTCAGCCCAGGGCGGGATCCTGGAGACCCGGGATCGAGTCCCACGTCAGGCTTCCTGGTCCGCTCCTCCCTCTGTCTGTGTCTCTGCCTCTCTCTCTCTCTCTCTCTCTTTCTCTCTCTATGTCTCTCATGAAAAATAAATAAAATCTTTTTTAAAAAAATAAAAAAATAAAATCCTTTACAACATCTCATCTAATGAAGCACTATTATTTATTTATGCATTCTCCTATTACTGAATATTTATAATGTTTTCTGTTTTTCCTCATTACAGACCATGTGTGAATGACTACTTCCATAGCTTAAATTACTTCTTAAAACAATTCTTTCTTTGGATTTAATTCCCCAGGCTGAAATAGGCGGCTGAAAGGGTGAATGTTTTTGATGATGATGATGATGACAACAAGGATAACAGCATATATGCTGTACTTTATAGTTTTTAGAATGATTTTACATACATTACCTTATTTGTAAAATAAAGGAATATGAAAATTTGTAAGCATCTATTTGTATATACAAAGAAGAAAAAATATACTGTGATCATTTAAAAAGTATTTCCTTAATTATATAATTTTTAATAGAATGCCTTTCTAAACATAACATGAAAAGTAACTGATATAATCAAGATTTGTAACAGGAAATCAATAGACCAGCCTTCAGGAATTCTGTGTACTACTAAAGTTACATACAGAAATACAAATGTGTATCTAAATGTTTCTGGAAATCAGATCCGTAACTTTTATCAGATTATTTGTCAAAGGACTGTATGAGTCAGAAAATGTTAAGAGTCGCCGATATGAAAGACGGACAGATTTTGCTACATAAACATTTAAAGACTTTTCATTAAAAAAAAAAAACTCTATAATACTCAAAATTAGAAAGCAAATGACAGGTAATACTGTTCTATCTCTGGCCAAAATAAGATTAAAAGGGACCAGAGATCTGCCCTCCTGCTTGAAACAACGAAAAACTGGATAGAATGTATAAAAGGAAGAAATAAAACTGTCTTTATAGATAGAATCATTTAGGTAGAACTAAGATGACAATGACGCAAGTGAAGTACATAAGGAAAAGCATTTAAAGAGAGACTCCCTCACTCTCAGGTCCTGGCCCCACATCTATGTAAATAAATCCAAATGGAATCTAAACAATAAAACATTAGAACTAATAATCAACTTCAGGTAAGGTTCCAGGATACAAGATCAGCACACAGAAATAATTGTATACCTATATTCAAGTAACAAAAAGTCAGAGATTGAAATTTTTAAGATATATACCACTTACAATGCCATAAAAAATATTTCACACTTTTGGAAATACTGATGAAAGATGTGAAAGACATGCACAACGAAAACTACAAAACACGCTGAAACTGAAGAACTAAACTGAGGAGATATACTATGTGCATAGTTGAAATGATAGCTATTGTTAAAATGCCAATTCTCTCAAATGATGTGTACATTCAGGGTAATCCTACTCAAAATTCTAGCAGGAGAAATTGTCAAATTCTAAAATCCACATGGAAACGCAAAGGACTAGAAGAGTTAAGACAACTTCGGAAAAGAACAAAGGGGACTTCAAGTCTTACTCTAAAGCTACAGTAATCAAGACACTTCATATTGGCATAAAGATAAATAAATAGATCACCAGAACAGAATAGAACCTAGCATGTATGGACAAGGTGTAAAGGGAATTCCATGTAAAAAGGATAGTCTCTGCAACAAATAGTGCTAGACCAATTGGATATTCATATGTGAGCAGATGAACTTCGATATATAGTTTGCACCATGTCCAAGAAATAACTCAAAATGAATCTAAATGTAAAACCAAAAACCATAAGAGCCTTTCAGAGAACATACAGGCAGAGTATTTTTGCGAACCTGGATTAGGCAAAGACTTGTAGATACAAAACCAAAAATCGATGTAAGAAAAAAATTGGTAATTTCTGACTTCATCAAAATTTCAAACATTTGTTCTTGAAGACTGTTAAGAAGGCAATTAGAAGACAAGACAAAGACTGGGGGAAATATTTGCAAATCATATATCTAATAAAGCACTACTTGTACAGAGAAAACCTAACTCTTAGAAGTCCATAGTCAGAAAACAAGCCAATTATAAACTGGGCAAAAGATTTGAACAGACACTTCACGGAAGAAGAAAAATGGATGGCAAATATGTACACGAAAAAGGGGCTCAACATAATTTGTTACTAAAGATAAGCAAATTGAAATCACCGCGAGATAGCACTGTACACCTATGAGAGGGGCTAAAATTAAAAAGACTGACTACTTCAAATTTAGCAAGGCTGTGGAGATACTAAAACATTTATATACTGCTGGTAGGAAGGTTAAATGGCCTAACCACTTTCAAAAACAGTTCGGCAGCTTCTTAAGAAGTTAAATGGACATCTGCAATTGGATGCAGCCCTGCTACTCTTAGAAATTTCTTCAGAAATGAAAGCACGTGTTCATACAAAGACTTGTAGATACATATTCTTAGCAGCTTATTTCTCATAGCTAAAAGGTGGGTACAACCACAACACCCATCAACAGGTGTATAGAAAAACAAACTGTGATCTATCATAAAATGAAACAATATTCAGAAATAAAAAAAATGAGCTACTGATAAAATCTAAAATATAGATAAATCTCCAAGTAATGAGTGACAGAAGCCAGACCAAAAAAAGGCTACATGGTATAAAGGTCTCACTTATATAAAATTCTAGAAAATGGAAATTAATTCATAGTGATTGCCTGGGGGAAGGAGGAGGTAGGGAGAGATTTCAAAGGAACACAAAGTAACTTACAGATGATGGATATGTTTATTATCTTCATTGAGATGATGGTCTCAGAAGTGTTTAAATATATCTACACTCATACAGTTTACTGCATGTCAATTATACCTTAAAAATGCTATTCGTACCAAAAAAAAAAAAAAGAGCAAATGACAAGCTAGTGATAAAAGGGGTTAATATATATATTTTTAAGATTTTATTTATTTGAGAGACAGAAAGCACAAGCAGGAGGAGGGGCAGAGGGAGAGGGACAGACATTCCCCACTGAGTGGGGTACCAGATGTGGGTTCCATCCCAGGACCCGGAGATTATGACCTGAATCAAAGTCAGATGCTTTTAACCAACTTAGCCACCCAAGCACCCTGGGGGTTAATATTCTTAACATGCAAAGAATCTCCACAAAATGAATTAAAAATGACTAATCTAACAGAAAATGGACAAAGAATCACTACAGAAAATTCACAAAAGAACCATGCAGCCAATAAAAATATATTCAACATCACCAACAAGAAGAAATAGGGGGGAAAAAAGCAAATTAGAAAGTGATGGTTTCTTTTTTTTTTTTTTTTGCCTGTTTAACTGATCCAGTATACCTCAAGATACTTTTTCCTAAGAAATGAACTGAGTAAGAGGTGTGTACCAAAGTACTGCTTAAAATACTGAAAAAATATCTAACAGTGGAATTGTACAATAATCATTTAAATAAATTATGGTGTATACATTTAATGAAAGGGAATTCAGCCACTAAAGTTATATATAGAAGTCTAATTGCCATGATGAAATATCGCTAATGCATTATTAATCAGAGACAAAATAGTTTTTAAATACAATAAATACACAAAAGGATGATCAGTTTTTTTAGTCACCAACCTTAGCTGCAACAACCATGAATGTGAGATAGCACATACAAAACACTTTCGGTCCCTGATCACCATATTCATGCCCTCCTTCATTTACACACTCTAAATAACGCACAGCTCCATACTAACAGGCACTCTATTCCTGCAGACCCTGATGATGGAAGGACTGGGGAACATTTACTGAGGTCTCCTCAGACCTGCTTACCATTCACTCTTTCAGAGACAGATGCTCCTTCCTCAATACCAATTACTGTTCTCACATGGAAGTGTAGCTGCTTCTATATTTATATTTTCATAGGTCTGACTGCTATTTTTCAGTACATATTTTGGACTTTCTTTCATAGCACTCTGACAATTCACTCCCAAATATCCAAAGATTGTTTAAAGAACAAGAGAAAACTCTGAAGCTGTAAAAGAAAAGTGCTCTATGAATTGGAAATTGGAAGGCTTATGGGCCAGGGATGAATGAATCAACAGGTGAAAATTATGTTTCACAATCTTTGCCTTATTTGTTTTTCAAAACTGTCCTTTTGAACACTTCATTGTTGTTTGTTGTTATGAATGGAAAGTAAAGCTGGATTTGAATATTTAATGGCATTTCCTGACTCCCTGTTTTTCTGTACTTGCTAGTTATCTATCAGTCAACCATGATTTCACTTTAATCTATGAGTGGCTATGTGCAGAAGACATAAACTTGGGTATAAACAGTTATACAGGATAGCAGGATTTTGGTATTTATCTTATTCTTTTTGCAAAATTGTGTTTTATAAGTATTATGCTATGCTAAACATGTATTATATTTTTTAACTGGTAAAAAATAACAAAAATCACTGCCTAAATACTTGTTTATTTTTTGCAGTATTAGGATGCCTTTCAGAAAGAATTAAAATGGCCTACATAGAGGCAGATTACAAAAGAAAACATCCAACAATTTATGAATACTTATTTCTGTTGTTTAAGGGGAATTTTCCATACAAAAGCCATCTCACTGGATTTCAAGGAGTCACATTAACACCTAACTTTATCTTTAACACTTCTGGTGCTGTGAAGGCAGCCATAAAAAACAATCTGCAGAACTATTCACAAAGACCTAGTTTCTCAGATACTAGAAACAGAAGCTACTTACAAGTTTTTGCATCCTATCCCTCCTTAACCCTCCAGAAGTATATACATCTATCTGTGTAACACTATACAGATTTCACTGTAAAATAGGTCATAATTGATGCTTTCTGAAATTCACTCAAGCTCTGTGCTTCTAACATTTCAAGCTTTCTGAAACATTTTTATATAGGCCATGATTGGGAGTATGATGTTGTAATTAAGTAACTATTTCTTTACTTAGTCATTTTGTCTTCTTCGGCTAATTTAATTTTGTACATTTAAAACTCTAACCTAACCTGATAAAACTCAAAATTTTAACAATCTCATATCCACAACTTTTTGACAGCAGGCTCTGGGAATACAAGTGGTCCCCACTTGGGGTCTGAATCTTTTGAAGGTCAACAAGAAATTACTGTTATGTGCTAACTGGTGTAGCAGAGGAATCCACAAGGGGCTGAGAAACATAGACTGGGCAACTACATTTGTTTAAAGGAACATTATACCCATCAAATTACTTCCAAATCTACCTACAGCTGGCTATAGTTGGGGATTCTAAATTTTGCACAATTAAAAAAATTGTACAATGTTTTCATAACTGATAATCAAATTTTGATTTATAATAAGCTCAGTGCTTTTGTGTATGTTCTGGCCTTAAACAATTATAAGAAATAGCGTGGTTTTCTCAGGAGATTTTTATCTTTATAGGAGGAAGAACAGAGGAAATAAGATATTTTTAATCAAGAGCCCTTGGCATTTGAAGTGAATACAAAGTTTGTTATTATTTAAACCTAAGTTTACTTATGTTACTGACTTTATAATAATAAAGTACAACAAAAACCAAAATATCTTCCTCTTATAATATATTAATATTAAGACTGCCTTCTGGTTCAACACTTAATCCCTTTGTTCAAGACCTATTATTAAATATAGTTCTGTTACTGCATACAGTCATTTTACTGGATACTTAATTCTTTTACTTATAAATGATTCTATTTTTAATATAGTATTACTGTAAGCTATATAGTAGGTCTACTGTGCTAGGTTCCTAGCAGTCAGCAGTTATGCAGCATCCTCTTTTCCTTCCTCTAGCATTTGCTGTGTAGGTAATTTATGTGGTCTGAGTGTTTGTGTCCCCTTGAGAGTCCCATGATCTAACGCCCAAAGTGGTGGTACTTGGAGGTGGGGCCTTCAGGAGGTGATTAGGTCATGAGAGCAGAACCCTCATGAACAGGGCACTAAGTTCTCCTTAAAAAAGAGGCCTCAGAGAGTTCCCTTACCCCTCTACATGTGAGGTTACAGCTAGATGGTACCATTCTGTGAACCAGACAGTGAGCTATCACTGGACACTGAATCTGCCATGCCTTGATCTCAAGGATTTCCTAGCATTCAGAACTGTGAGATAGAAATTTCTGTTGTTTACAAGCCATGAAGTCTCTGGTATTTTGTTATAGTAGTCTGAATGGACTAGGATAAGAATGTTCAAGGGTTTATGATGCTTTTTTTAAATTGTATTTTACAAGGCCTGACTTGTTTCAGCTTCAGCTAATCTGAAGAAACTATGTGGATGGACCAGAGAAGTTCTATTGAGTAACGCTTTGACTCTAGTAGCCTGGGTATATTCAGGAGAACTTGTGTTACTAACGAAACTGTCCAAAGTTTTCTATAAGAAAGTGTAACAGATTCACGTCTCAAAGCCAACCAAAAGCAAGAGCATCTACCAGCATCCAGTAATCTGTTAAGTGAACACCAAAATATAATAAACTATCTCCAAATTGCTGATGTACATACTATTATTCTTTTGTTGATTTCCTATTCCATTATCAATCAATTTTCATACATCATGCTATGCAACTAAACTGTGTGACGCGTATATTGCTACAGAAAACAGCTAGGAAAAAAAAAAAAAAAGAAAACAGCTAGGATTTCTACTGTATCCTGGGTCAGGAGCTCTTAATATATCTCTGCTCCATGCTATACTTTATAGTTTCATTTTTGCCTTTGATGAAACACATACATAAAACAGGACAGGTATTTTTATTTTACATGTTAAAAAACAGATGCAAAAATGCTAAATTACTTGACCAGGGTCAAACAGAAAGTGACCGTACTTTTAGAACCCCAATGAGCTAACTCCTACTCCAGCCTTTCCCACCATCCTGCTATTTTGCACTGTACCATTCTTCCCTCTTGGTGCACTTTCAAAGCACAATATAAGCATTAAAAAAAAAAGAAAAAAAAAAAAAGAATGCCTGGATGACGAACTCAGGACTCTGGTTTATGCTCAAAGCCAGTTTTTCATATGTCCTGAATCCTTGAATGACATAGCCTTTCAAATCAAAGTATCCATTATATGGAGAATATTAAAATAGACTTCAGGATATGACCAAGAAACAGGTAGTTTAAGCATGCCTTCTAATATGGCACTTCTATCTCTTAATTTTCCTAATAGGGTAATAACATATTTTAAACTATGACCTATAATCAGTTATATACGCTACTGCATAATCTTATCCAAGTATGAGAATTGTAACTGAGTTTCTTTTTGAATCATTAGTCATTAATACTTTAAGAACACTATTACATTTTACAACTATGCATATTAAATTAGTTTCAACCAGAAACACTACCTTGTTGCAAAATTATTATAAAGTTAGTTAACATTAAGACTGAGTACATAATAAAGCTAATTCATATTTTGGGTTATACGGAGAATACAATCACTTAATGCCTTTTAATCATCCGCAACATTTGTAAAAGAGTGAACTATTAATAATACTAGATAATGAAAATTCCTTTTAGTCTTAAGGGCCCCTCCTAAATATCAAAATTGAAAACAAACAATACACTGTTTTAAGAGTATGGGCTCTGGACTCGGACAGCTGGGTAAACTTTAACATTTACCAAATGTGTGACCTTATGTAAATTACTTCATTCTCCCTGTGCCTCAGTTTCATCATCTGCAAAATGAGGGTATTAATAGCATCTACCTTGTGGGGTTTTGAAATAACTATATGGAAAAATATACGTAAAATGTTCATAAGAGTAGGGGACACACAGAAATGTTTGATAAATGTTAGCTAGTACTACCACTATTATTATTAGCACCCAATTTTCTCACTGATTATGACTTTCATTCTGTATTTTTATAAAATCAAAGGGAAAATGCTATCCTATAGGATTTTAAATTCTTATTTCCAACACTTCTTGCACATCAGTAATGTGCCAGGCACTACGTTAGACATAAGGAATTGCAAACACCATGGATTTTTGGTCAATGAGCAAGTTACATAACAAATTTTTTATAGGAACATAAAGATATACATTGCCTTGAACTCTGGTACAGTATGTCACACTGTGAAAAACAAAGCTATCAACAACAATGGTGTAGGCGGTTGTTATCAAATATGAATTTTAGAAATATAATAAATAGAATAAATTCCATTAAGCGTCAATGGTAGAGACTGCTGTTCAGTGTAACAAATTTTGCCAGAGGTTTCATCAACCACTTGGGAAGCACAAAAGACTGGAAAAGAGCATGGTAATCTGAGTCTGACTGCTGGACTTTATAGCTCTGCTCAACTTGGCACACAATAGATGCTCAATAATTTATTTGTCTTGTCTAAGATACTATGACTAAAGAAGTATCCAGGGTTAACACTGATTCAGAGAAGAGACTGCCACCTAGTGGAAAATTAGGCTCATCACCTGGGATTAGAAAATAATGCTGAGAACTTCCCAAATTAACTAACACTTGATACTACTTAAAATACTACACATATATTCATTGTGTGTCATATTCATTGTGTGTCCCGAATATACACATATATTCGGGATATGTAAGGGTAATAAAAATATTAATAAGTCTCCATCTCTGCTGCCTACAAAGTACAGATGATACAAAGAAATCACTCCACAGAGAGGCATAAAGTAAATGGTATTGCAGAAAAAAAAAAAAAAAAAAAAGGTTTGCTTATCAGAATCAAAAGCTAGTATTTCAGGAAATTTGCTAAAAAGGCAGGATAGTGTAGCAAATAAGAGAATAGTCTCCAAGTCCAGACTGTATGGATCCAAGTCCTGGCTTATGTAAAATGAGGATAATTATAGTACCTATCCTAAGATCATTGTGAAAAATGAAGTAAATATATGTAAAGTGCTTAAAACAGTACCAGGAACAAAGAAAGTGCTTCGTAAGTATTAGTTATGTTTATCATTACATGTAGAACAGGATCCTAGAGATGGAGATAGACGAATATTAATCCTAACCCTAACCCTAACTGCTGATGTCTGGCTTCATAAACTTAATGCAGAAGCCGTTTCTTCTGACTAGCATTATTATGGGAATCCTAAAAGTACATTATTTGTGGTACTCTGTGACTAAATTTTGTATTACCAGATGATTAACCCTTTCAACAACAGGCAAATAAAACTGCCTTCTGAAAGTAAAAATTGTATTTCTTACCAAAAAAAGCAAAAAGTCAGTAGAATGAAAGACCCAAAAGACCACAACTTGAACATATGCTTAACAGGGAAAGACGCTTGCTGACTCTTCACAGATTTTGCTAGAACTGAAAGACAGATGATACATTTAGCTACCACTGTGGTCTCATTAGCAGCTTATTTAACTTACCAAAAAAATGAGTCTACTCCATTTTCCTTGAAAAATACCTAAATGTATGAGCATTCGGATAAATAGTATTTAAAAATCATGTAACTGTTCAATCTTTCAAATTTTATACCATTAAAACATTTATGTAAAGATACATGTAAACTTTATTTTCAGATAAGAAAGTTTGGGCAGAATATTTTTGCATTAAAAATGAGTAAAATATAAGGCAAACCTGTAAAAAGCTAATAATAAATAAGTTTTAATGAAAAATCTAAATACTATTGAATTGATGATTACAGCCTGAATTTAATGAGTAAAATATTTTAGAGTCTAAAACTTTTTGTTTTCTTATGAATACCAGTATTAACCATTCACAAGAATTGTGCTAAATCTTGGATTACTTGGCATTATGTAACCTCTTCCTAAGCTTCCTCATTTTAAAAACAGGCAGTAAAGAGTTAGGAAAATGTGTTGAAACATTTTGAATTTTATTTGTAAAGGTGTTAAGGTGTTAGTATACTGAAAATTGTGTTCTAAAATCATGGCACAAGATAATTTTAATTTCATGTGTATTATTTGAACATTTTAATTTCTGAAACACTTTGAATTCCTTCCTCTTCTACATAAATACAGTACACATAAAATGTCCTTAACTTCATGCACTTATTTCCTAATACAACTGACCCAGAAAGGTACACACTCTAATAAATAAAGGGCTGCCAACAGAATTAATAAAAGAGCGGGGAAAAACTTTTTCTCAATTCCCTTTCCATATAGAGGTGTTTATCAGCATGTTAAAACCTCAGTTCCCACAAAGTATATATGGGTTAAATGAGCATGACAACAACCCATTTTACCTTTTTCCTTGTTTCAATATAGTCCTTATTACATTTATTATATTCAATTTGCAAAGTACTTTCACAGTCCCTGCCTCACAGTATCCTCACAAATGACTCTCTTAGGTAGCAGAGGTATGGACATTAGTTGCGCCACTTACCAGATAAGGATATGGAGCTTCAGGAAGGCAAGAGGCTTGTACACTACAGAAATAGAACTGAACCTAAGACCTCTGTTTTTGAACTCCTAAAAATGCTTTGCTTTCTGCTTACATTTCTAGAATGGACTTCTTAGTCTAAAAGCCTACTATCAAAAAACCAAATTGGCAAACCAAACTGGCTAACCTAATGATGGAAAACCTCAATCAGTGACAAAAAAAATACTGGGGGAAAAAAAAAGATAAAGAATGGAATTTCCACTTGCACTTGTAGTGAAAACTGCAAAAGCCTATAAAGCACATTAGGAATTGAAGGGACACTGTGTGAAAGCTCTAAAGGTTCTGAGGAAACAACTGTGCCGCCTGCTTCTGTAAAATAGTCCCAGTGACGCGGTGCCTAGGTGTGACTCCCCTTCAAGTGAAGAGTGAGTGCATGCACAAAGAACGGCCTGTGTGTGTTTGAACATGGGAATGGTCTGAATATGAATGGTTTGAATATGTGTTAGAGAAATTCGGTATCTCTTCCTGGTAAAATTTTTCAAAAGAAATCTCAATTTTACAAATTTTTTTTCTAATATGATTTACCTGGATAGCATAATAAAATTCATAAAATGATCAACAATTTCAGGCTTAGAACTTAACTGTCTAATAATTTAGCACTTATTATAACCATTAACCCATAACTAATTAACTGCTAAGCAATATCTGTATTAACACAATAAATGTAACCACTCCCATTTCATTTAAGACTTTCTGCCAAATAATTCCATGTTGATATTACCTATGTATTTGTGTATTTATGTATTTATGACATTGTGTGTGTATCTCTCTAGCTTAGCAAAAACAGCAAAAGATGATACTTGACATCCTAAACAAATCAGAGACTACTAAAGACCGTTTTATTTTTGAACAAGATTTAATATATAAAGAAAATGGAACTGGGTTCAGGGAGTGACATTAGTACAAATAATGCAGAACAATGAAGTCCTAACCTCAGGACAGAAATTAAAGAAATGTATAAAAAGTAACATAAATCCAAATAATTTTAAGAATGCCATATTATTCCTCAAAAATGTAGTCAGAGTCTTTGTTTCCTTATTTTTTGTCAGAATGACAGAATAGTGTAATTTTAGAGTAGAAAAAGACATTAAATTTCTAATTCCAGATCTTGTTTTCATAGACATTTGAGGTTTTGCCTTCCTTCTAGGGTAAGAGATTCTTAAGACTGTGACTTATTACAACAATGTGCTTTAGTGAAAAACAAAACCACGGAATGAGAAACTAAATATTCAAATGAAAACATTAAAGATCCTTATTTCCTAAATGTTGTATATCTTTTAAATGTAGTTAACACATTCTCAAATAATTTTTAGGTGAATTTTATTTATTCAAATTTAAAAAGAAAGTGATGATTACCTTTCTGTGATTCCAACAAAGGGGCACAACAATTTATGTGTACCTTTGCTGACATTTAAACTCCATAACAGTGCTTATGGAAAAATAAAATATCCTAATACAATAATAATGTAATGTATTTAATCTGTTTGTGTCTTAAAACATATTCAAAAGAGCTTCATTAAAACAAAGGTTGATAGTTGTCACAAAGCTCATGATTCTTGGTTCCGTCTAAAAGTTACTTGAAATACTCTACTTATCAGCAGTGAACTTACCATAGAAATCGTAAATATACAGAAGAATTGGCTCATTCTGCCCAAATGCACAAAATGCAACCATATTTTCAAGCGGGTGATAAGAAATGTCTCGAATGGGTGATTTGAATGGCAGGTCAGAATACATTGCTACTTGTTCTCCTAAGTAAAAAAAGACATTTAATAATTTGCACTATCTCAAATTTCTCTCATTAGAAGATTATTCTGTAACTTACTAAAAATAGTTCTAGGAATAACAAAGCTTGCATTATTTACATGAAAAACTCAAATACTTAAAAATAGTCATAGAACTCATATTAATTATTTTTCATCGTCTTGAATCTCCTCTTTCTACTTCTCAACCCAACCTCTTCAATGAGGTTTTTCAAGACACAAAATTTTTTTAAAAAGAGCTTAGCAGGATAGAAGTACCTAACTGAGAAGTGACAGCTGGGCAAATGCAAATTCATAACAAAGAACTCAGGGAGGACTGGGGTGGGGGGTAGGGGGTAGGCTATGGATTCTAGAACTGAAGAAACTGGCTGAATGAGTTTGGTAGGGAATTCATTTTTCTACTTTTTCCAGAAACTGAGGTACCGCCTGCTTTCAAGATACATGATTATTCATGGCTAAAAGAAGCCTGTAATGGAGGTCTAAGGAGCATATGAAAACTGGAGCTCAAAAAGCAAAAAAACCAAGATCTATTTATTGAAGTAGAAAAGAGATTTAATGCTTCCAAACTGATACTAAAGTATCAACACTCAGTAAGAAAACAAACAAACAAACAAACCCAGGGCGAACTGATTAGTCAAAAATGCCTAAAGGAAAGATGGAGAGAATGTGCATTAAGGAGGGCACTTGCTGCAATGAGCTAGGTATTGTATATTTAAGTGTTGGATCGATAAATTCTACACCTCAAAAATACTACGCTGTATGTTAACTAACTGGAATTTAAATAAAAGCTTGGGGAAAATATCAACAGAATAAACACAGTGAACCACAAACTACTGATTAAAGTTACTTTAAATTTTATAAAATTCTCTCCATTTATTGCTAACAAATGTTTATGTGGTTTTAGCTTTTCTTTTGAAAAGCAAAGGTAAGGCACCAATGAACTTCCCAATGTAACAGCTTACTGTACTGGGAAAATATTAATTAGCATAATTGAAGTAAATCCCTTTTGTTTTTTCTCTTTTAAGGATTTTTACTTTTAAGTACTCTCTACACCCATGTGGGGCTCGAACTTATGATCCCAAGGATCAAGAGTCGCATGCTCTATCAATTGAGCCAGCCAGGCATCCCAGATAAATTGCTATTAAGTTTCAGACAGCAAAACTTTGAGAGGAATTGATTTATTTCTAATAAAAAAATATATTACAGCTGTTTAGCCGTTTGTATACCCACTTACATCCCAAGTTCAGCTTATAAGTATTTTGTATTACAATCTTGATTAAGAACTTCTCTTAATACAGCATAGGGAATATAGTCAATAATACTGAAATAACTTTGTATAGTGACAAATGGTAACTACACTTATTATTGTGAGCATTTCGTAATGTATATAACTGTTGAATCTTTATGTTCCTTGTACACCTGAAACTAATATCACATGTCAACCACAATGAAAAATACTTCTCATAAGATTGACAATATCTCATTATAACACAAGGATAGAATAAGCCTTGAATTATAATGTGAAATTCTAAATCCATGAAGATATCAAAGCAATAAAGGCCAAAGTTAATATAAATTTAGTCGACAGCAGAGTCCCATTATCAGCTTTCCCATTTTGAAAAACATAACTGAGAACCTGAAATCAGAATTTCCTTGAAAATTATTCCACAAAATGGTAGTTTCCACACCTCTTCAAAAACAAAAGCAATCCAAAAAAATTTTTTTAAGATCAACGAAATATTTACCTGTTTCTGGGTTCCAAACATATACTATACCATCCTCACTTCCAGCAAAGAGAAAAGTCCCACATGGCGTCAAAGTACTATGAATTTTTTCCCGGTAATTTGCTGCACCTACAAATTTCCTTGCTGCTAATCTACAAACAAAAAAGATTTCACAAATGTAACCTTACTCACTGAAAAGACTGATAAAAAAAACCTTCTCTTTTAAAAACTTTTTTTTTTAATACTTCTTTTGCATTTAACAATTTTTTGAGAATCTGTTATGTGGGAGACATTCTACAATGATGCAGAATAATGAAGAGGGAGTCCCAGAGCTCAGGGAGTTTATAATTTAGCAGGAGAGAGAAAGAATGCATTAATATAAAACAGAAATTGGATGCAGGAAGTGTCACAAAAGAACAAAATGAGTACTTTGAAGATTTGGATGAAAGTGATTATTTCTAGCTGTGAAGAGGGAGCTTCCTTTATAGAAGTGGTATTTGGGGATCCCTGGGTGGCGCAGCGGTTTGGCGCCTGCCTTTGGCCCAGGGCGCGATCCTGGAGACCCGGGATCGAATCCCACATCGGGCTTCCGGTGCATGGAGCCTGCTTCTCCCTCTGCCTGTGTCTCTGCCTCTCTCTCTCTCTCTCTCTTTGACTATCATAAATAAATAAAAATTAAAAAAAAAAAAAAAAAAGAAGTGGTATTTGAGTTGGTTACTTAAAAATGTACAAAACTGTTATATTCCATTTTTCCCATGTGATAAATTTTAAAAATCACACAACGAGTAGTTGGATTCTTACAGGAATATTACACAAAAATATTATTAAATCATCTATTAAATATGGTATATAACCTTCTAGACTTTTTCATTTGTGAATAATAGCTAACATTATTTTAGTGCTCACTATGTGCCAGGTAAGCACTATTATCATCCTTGGTTTACAGAGAGGTCATTACATACAGTGTCCCAACATATGCTTTTTCTTTTTTTTAACAATAAATCATAATAATGGCCTTCTGTGTCAGGAAATACTGATTATGATTATGCATTCGTTTACTAGGTATATTTTATCACACTCTAAACATTCCTTAAGAAATCATCTACTATGGGACAACACTTAGGATATCTGTAGCTTTCCCCTACCATGAACATGAGTTCCATGAACAATCTTGTGTATATATATTTTTTCACTGTTTTATAACTATTTTCACATAAATTCCCAGACCTCAGGTTACTGGCTCAAATATTTCTGGAGTCCTTGTTATATGGTATAATGTTTTAAGTACTTTACATGTGTAAACTAATTTATTCCCCACAAAACCCTTATGAATATGGTTTATTATTTCTCCCATTTGAGTGAGGAGAAAAGAGAGGCACAGAATAATGGTTAATCAGTTGGTCAGGGATGAAAAAGGCAGTATTTGACTCTAAGCAGTTTGCCTCCAAAGCTCAAGCAGGATTCTAAACTGAATACTGTACACTACTTAAAAAGAGAATAACCAAATTCTTTAGGCCTAGCCTTCTAAACATGGCACTAATCCATTTCTAAAAAAATTCTCTCTCAGCACTCCTTATCAAGAAATTAATGCTCCTACAGACTTACTCACCCTGCCTTGAACACAACTTCTATTATCCTACCTTGGAATTTTATTCCAGGATCTTCATATTTCCCACCCTCCTGATAACACTTCTGTCTTACCTAAATTCTATCCATCCTTTCAGATTGAGCTCAAAGGCCAGCCTCTCCATAGAGCCTTTAACAGAAGACTATAGAATAGCCATCATCACCTTTACCTGTTGCCATGAGAGATATAATCCTTTTATGAAATATTTACAGTCATTAAAATAATACATATCAAGTACTTGCTATCTTCCAAGCGTGACATGGGTATTATGTATAAAAGAAGAATAAACAGATTCCAGTCTTAGAAGATCTCACAATTTAGCCTAATTAAATGTCTTGTGTTATTCTGGAGGCAGTATAACTAGATTATAAACTCCTGATGAACTGCTCTGAATTCTCCAATTGCACTGATGCCTATATCCTAAACAGCTCTGCATAAACAATGAAGTCCTTACCAGTTAGCCCTACAAGTGAATTGTAGAATAAACCAGTATAGATCACATTTTCCTTTCTAAACACAATAATGAAATCTAATAAAACTAGAGTTCTCATTTGTTTTATTGGTACACTTAACACCAAAACAAAAGCATAGAAGACCATGCTGTTTTTTTCAGAACTCTGCTTCTGCTTTTTATATTTAGGAAATTTCCTTTTTTAATTTAGAAATAAAACAAAATAAGAAAAACAAGGATATATTGATCAAAAACCATCTCATTCTGTTACGATATTATATCGTAGTACTATGCTATACCATTATCATAGAGATAAAAGATATTCTAAGGCAAAAGAGAATTAAGAATTATCTTTTTTTTAAATTGTAACAACAGGGCAGCCTGGGTGGCTCAGTGGTTTAGTGCCTGCCTTTGGCCCGGGGCGTGATCCTAGAGTCCCAGGATCAAGTCAGGCTCCCTGCACGGAGCCTGCTTCTCCTTCTGCCTGTCTCTCTCTCTCTCTCTCTCTCTCTCTCTCTCTCTGTGTGTGTGTGTCTATCATGAATAAATAAAATCTTAAAAAAAAAAAAGATTTAAATTGTAACAACAAAAAGCAACTGACTATATTTCAGCTCCAGAACTATTCACATTTTGAGCCAGAAAATTCTTTGTGGAGGGACTGTCTTATAAACTGTAGAATACTTAGCAGTATCTCTGGTCTCTATCCACTATATACTATCTGATCTCTATCCACTAAATACTAACATTCAAAAATGCCTTTAGACATTGTTAGACGTCTTCTGAGAGGACAAACTGTCTACTTGAGAACCACAGCTTCATTTTATACGTATGAATGAACTCATTTCTTATTCTATGAGTCAGTCAGTATTGACCTGTCAATACTGAAATATATACTTACATTCGGAGATCCATAATTCTCAAAGTACTGTCTTTGGTATGGATTAACAATCGTTTTCCATTGGGATGAACCTCCAGATAACTTATGGGAATCCCCTTAAACTCACTCTCTTTAATTTCCTAAAATGATTTAAAAAGATTATAAAAATATTATCACTTTACAGATTGTCTAATATAAAGCCCCTTTTGGAGTACAAAACTAATTTAAGGAAGTCATTTTTTATCGTAATTTAAAGTATTTTTTTAAATTGTTAGCAAAAGGAATTCTAGGAACTTCACTTACAGGTTGAAAATACAGCTGACAGTATGTCTTTTTTGATTGTTATGTAATACCACATTTAATTAGCATTTCTGTAATGTATTCCCAAATAAGCACTTCATAAAACACAACTTCTAACTTTGTATTTTCTTGCTTACCATCGTATAAGAAAGCTGCTAATCTTTATGACTTCAAAAGTTAGTAGAGAATTGACTTTTAAGTTCTATTTCAGTCTAAGATTATATCTTCGTGCATTTATCCCCGTGTTGTCCTAAAAAAGGTATGGCATCTTATTGACATCTTATTCTGAGACCATGTAATTTAGATCGTAATTTTAGGGAATTTTTAATTTATTTATTTATTTTTTTAAGCAACAAGAATCATTTCTTGTATCTGAAGTATTCTGTGATGACATCCTTGGTCTGAGACTCTTTGCCATAATCCTTAACCACCACACAACTGCAACCAACGACTTCATGGAGTTTTCCCCCCTCTGTCAGTTTCACAGAGGTCTACCCATTCATTCCCTTAGTTTCTTGTTGTCATCAACCTTAATTAGGTTGATTTGGTGTTCAGCACAAAGAGCCTCCACCAACTTGACCTACAGAGGCTCATCAGAGTTGGATGCAAGCACACCTAAGATGGGTCTGGCACTTGACTAAGGCTTTGGTAGCTTTGCGAATCCACTGTGCGAGGCCATGGTGGACAAGGGTGGTCTTCAGCACCTCCTGTCAAGTAGCATTAATGACCACTATAGCTCCAGCAGCAATGCGTTCCTTGGCCATGGTGGAGGGTACAGGTGGAGCCGAATCTTTAGTGCACCTGAGCCTCCAGGATTTTTTTTTTTTTTAATAATTATTTAAGGCAGCTATAGAAGATGCCTGACTTAGGATGTCAAGAAAGACCTATGTACTGAAGGAAAATCTGCCTGGATGAGCCTCACATAGCAAAAATTACTAAAGGTCCTTTTTGTGCGGATTACTAGGAAAAAAGGAAAAAAACTCATAAATACAAAACTGTTTAGACTAAAGTCCAGAGAGTCAGAAGAAAGTCTGCTTTAACCTTCAGGCAGAATAGTGAATTCTTTTCCTTTGATGACCTGTTAGCATGCTTTGTCTCTTTCTCTGAGAGGATGTTCCTCCCCTTCAGAGGTAGTTTGGCACCAGCAGAGGTGGAGAACAAACTGCCATGATCCGAGTATCAACAGCTGAGCCCAGGCTGCAAAGCTGTCAGAGACCAACGCCTGCTGTTAGCTGCTTTTCTAAAGTTACAGAAAAAAAAAGCACTGACAGTACACATGGGGTAACGTTATAGTGACTGAACTACAACAGTCTGGGGATGCGATGCACTGCTGGGGGTCTGAGCAACACACAAATGCAAAAGTGCAAAATCCAAACACAAAACTGTCTAAAAAGTGTTGGTCATGAAATTGACAAAAGTGCCGGCAAATTTAGCATTTGTAGTATCTGTTAGTGACTTCCCTTTACTTTTATCATAATCACACTCAAACAAAAAACAAAAAGCCTTAGTTTTGAAGTCCATGTCCTGTGGGGGCCATAGCACATGGACAGGTCATTTTAAGGGACAGATGAGTATAATTTAGCATTTCTCACGCTGCCGGCTGAAGAGAAGAACTAGGTAAGAAATCACAGTCTACAGTTTGTCCTAGGGCATTAGCTCCTAAAAGAGACTCCAGCTCATTTCCTAACTTTTTATTTTGGACTGTCTCAAGTAACCACCAGGCGGCAGACTTTGAAGATAAGTTTGCCTTTTAGTTACTATATTGAGGTAAGGAAACAAATGATTTTTAACACAAATAGTAGAATCTGCACTGTACACTCAAATTAGTGGAAAAGGTGCCTTTGGAGTCTTGCCAATCCCTCAGGTATATAAGTAATTAGAAAGTTCTTTTCAGGGGATCCCTGGGTGGCTCAGTGGTTTAGAGCCTGCCTTTGGCCCAGGGTGTGATCCTGGAGTCCCAGATCGAGTCCCGGATCGAGTCCCAGATCAGGCTCCCCGCACTGGGCTCCCTTCTCCCCCTGTCTGTGTCTCTGCCTCTTTCTCTCTCTCTGTCTCTTTCTCTCTCTCTGTCTCTCATGAATAAATAAATAAAATCTTAAAAAAAAAAAAAAAAAGAAAGTTCTTTTCAAAGTGTGTGAAACTAGGCTACAACATGAATCCTAAGCCATCAATCCTTAATCTGACAGACTAAATAAAAATGACTAAAAATAGAACAGTTTTTAAAATAGAGCTGACAGATTCAACTAAAGTTTGTATAGATCCTTTATCACTACCTATCAGTGTCTGAAATAAAGTAAACTATATCAACTTACATAAAACAAACTCAGGTTTAATAATTCACTTTGTGTTTTTAGTTAAAAAATACTGAATATGCACCAATAAAATTGCTTAATATACCCAGCCTTAAAAACCCTCTACACCAAAAATGAGAGATCATTCATTCCTGCCTACTTAGTACAATTCAAATGTAAAGAATTATTGTGAATAAATGATAGACCGACTCATGATTACATAAATGTGAAAGATAGCACTGTTAACAAAACATTGAGCACACTGGTTTTAGAGTAATGTTATGGGGTCAAAAAATAAAAAAAGAACATGAATAGCAGAAAATACAAGGTATTACTTACAGATGGTAATATAACATATTCCTCACTTTAGCATAATTCCAGCAATGGATCATTGAATGTCATATCACAAATTACGGTTCAAAAATAAGAAAGTTAAGTTTGGCCAAAATGAAAATTTTCTCTAAGTTGCTGTGTCATCAATTAGCTATCAGGAAGACTACATAATTAATCAATGATAATTGACTTTGCTGGGGCTGAGAAAAACTTCATTTTTTTTGAGAGGAGAGAAATAATGTCCTGATGTCTTATTTCTAAAGTCATTAGGTTCAATTTTTTTCTAATTTCTTTAATTAATTCCCAAATATGAAATATGATTTTATACCTTATTTACACTCCAGTGGCGCACTGAATGTTTGACATCATTAACTTTGACATAGGTATTCCAAACAACAATCACCCCCGTGCAATCTCCTGAATACATGTGATGACCTATTAAAAAAAAAAAAATTACTCACGAATACTACACATAGGTAGAAAAAAGTAATATGAAATTGGGAAAACACATCCTAGTATAACAAAGAATCAGAGTGCTCTTAAATGATATTTTAGTAAAAAAAAAAAAAAAAAGGAAAAAAAAAGAAAAGAAGAAAAGCACAAAAAACCCAATACAACTAGTAATCAAATTCCAATTATCTTAAATGAATTCTTCACTCTTTTGAATTACTTTTGATGACTTATTTCCCTTTGTCACTTATGTGAATTTGAATACAAAAAGAAACGAGCATCTCACTACATTTGTAAATGGTTCAAATTCTAAAGCCAAACAAATAATTTGAATTATTCAGTACATATCTGTATTTCCCACCTTTATTAACCTACATAATCTGTTTTATACTCCTGAAAAAACACCTATATCCTAATATATACTGTTAGCAAAATAGCTGATACTAGTAGAAAGTTAATAAACGATCAGGGAATGAATAAAATGATAAATAACAGATGTTCTAATTTAACATAAATTCTTAGTCAAACCATTTTATAGTAGAATGGGACCTCAGAGAGCATCAAATTCAACTTTATACCCCCTCATGAATATCTTCCACACCATCTTGAACAGATGGTTGTTCAGTAACTGTGAACTTAGTATTTTACAAAGCAGCTAGTCAACTGATGAACTACCCTATATACTAGAATGTTCTAATTCTGAACAACAGATATCTGTCTTCAGTGGCTTTGGTCCCATCTCTACCTAATGGAGCAAAATAGACTGATTATTTTTTTGTTTCACATTTGGGTATCTTAGTCAAATATTTGAAGAAATTCATCCCTCTTTTTCTATTTGAGCTATTTTTACCAAGACAAAGTTTGCACACCTTTCTATCCTTGGTTGACTTTTCCTTTTCTGACTTCTTAACATGCTTGTAGTAAACTGAATATATTAGCAGTGCTGTCATTTTTATCTGGACCCTATCCTAATTTATTATAGTTCTAGTCTACCTATCAGTGTCTGAAATAAAGTAAAGGTGACTATATACCATTCTCATAAGGGTCTGTGGGGAATAAGTGAGCTTACACATGTACTTAAAACATCACAGCACACAGCAAGGACTCCAGAAATATGCGACTCAGCAACCTCCAGTCTGAGAACTTATGCTAAGAAAATAATCATAGGGATGCTTGGGTGGCTCAATGGTTGAATGTCTGCCTTTGGCTCAGGGCGTGGGCTCTCTGCGGGGAGCCTGCCTCTCCCTCAGCCTATGTCTCTGGCTCTTTCTTTGTGTCTCTCACGAATAAATAAATAAATCTTTAAAAAAAAAAAAGAGAATAGAATCATAAACAGTGCAACAAAGCTTTGTATATATAGAAAGCTGTACATACAACTTTTATATATACTTTTTTGTGTATTTTATTCACAGAAATCATGTTCATGGTAGGAGAAAGCTGGAAACATTCTAAGTATTGCCAATAATAGAACATTTCTTAAGATGCAATCAGACAACTATATAACATGTACCTGTTTTTTTTTTTTTTTAAATTTTTAATTTATTTATGATAGTCACACACAGAGAGAGAGAGAGAGAAGCAGAGACACAGGCAGAGGGAGAAGCAGGCTCCATGCACCGGGAGCCCGATGTGGGATTCGATCCCGGGTCTCCAGGATCGCGCCCTGGGCCAAAGGCAGGCGCCAAACTGCTGTGCCACCCAGGGATCCCTAACATGTACCTGTTAACTGTTACCTGAATGCAAGGTGCCCAGCACACAGTGCCCTCAGTACATAGTATAAATACAGGTTTCCCCTGCTATCTATCTAATATTCTTTTGGCATTTCCCCCCCTTCATCATTTTAACCTTTTAACTCAAAAGCCACTTAAAAGAAACCTACTGAAAAAGAAAAGAAAAAGAAAGAAAAGAAAGGAAAGAAAAGAAAAGAAACTTACTGAGGGGATAATCATCAATCCAATGAAATATACTTATAAAATTTGGTATCTGGTTGTTACAGCAAAGATTAGTTGAATCTAAACGTTTAAGAATTTAATGACTTTAATGATTTTTTAAAGAAAGATTTTATTTAATTTCTTTGAGAGAGAGAGCATGCACAGTGGGGAGGAGAAGGAGAGGAACAAGCAGACTCCATGCTGAGCGCAGAGTCCAATGTGGGCTCAATCTCACGACCCTAAGATCATGACCTTGAGCCGAAATCAAGATTCAGGTGCTTAACCGACTGAGCCACACAGGCACCCCAGAATTTAATGATTTTAAAATTACAAACAAAATGCCCTCACTGCTAAATCTGTGCCCGTGTTTACAATATGATCCACAAATACACGTAAATCTAAATATGTACAATCAAAACACACAAAATCCCTTCAAGCTTAGAAAAATTCTTAGTGAATAAAATATTTTTAAAAATTCTTCATTTGGAATATGTTCTGACATACCTTCAATATCAAAGCAGAGAGAGTTGATGAAACTCCTGTGTGTGTCAAACTGTCGGATCAATACAGCAGGATTCTCTCTCATATCAACCTTCCATATCCGTATCACAGAATCATAGCATCCAGTAACCACCAGTTCTTTGACCGCAGGATGGAACTTGGCCGTGTAAACAAAAGAGGGATGAGGTAAAACTCTGAATGTATTGCTATTATTTATTTCATTTTTCCATATCCTAGAAAAGGATAGAAAGTTATATATTGCTTCTGAAAGGCAGAAGTTTCTAAAACTTTCTCTAAAGACCAGCACAAAAAAAAAAAAAAAAAAAAAAAGACCAGCACAGCCAGTGGAACTGAAGTAAGCAATGACAATAACCAATGGTAAACTAAATTTCGTAATAATAAAAAATAATGTGATCAAATATTTGATGGCTGGAGTTCTGTACATTTTGACAAAGCTATTTCTTAGTTATTATCAAGTATAATGGTTAATTTGTCTACTAATTTTAATCTATACTGTAAAATGAAAAATTGTATTTGGATATATATTTTTAAAAACCTATTTTTGATATTGATTAAACATACATTGAATAGTTTGGTAAAACACTGCATTTAGTACATTACATACAAAAAATAAAATATAGGAAGAACTTTATTCTCTGCTTAGGTTGTATATATTGCTTTTGCAAAATGCTCACTAGTAGAGGTTTAGAGAATAAGATAATCTATTAACTTTTTATTTGTAATTTCCAAGCTTAGATAATGATCACAATCTCAAAGTCTTGAAAGCTATACTGAAATTACTATATGATACCTGAATAAAATAAGATTGAATTCATTATAATATTTTGATAATCATATAAGATTGGTAAGATTGATTAATTATAATATTTTGATATAATTTGATATTTTGATAATTATATTTTGATAAATCTAAATATGTACAATCATAACACACAAAATCCCACCAGATAGAAAACAGACTATATTACAGACTTGCATTAAACACTCAATTTATGCTCAATAGTTTTACTATCTCTTCCTCTAAATAATGGATAATTTTTAAAAAAGTAATATTACTGTCATTGCTACAGTCCTTACAAAAGAGTAAACCCTAGGAGTTAAAACTGTTATGTTACTCTGCATCTCTAGTCAGTGCATAAAAATAGGCAAAATTTAGTAACAGAAAGGTATTAAATGAGTGTGAAACACTAGATTTTAAACAGTTTGTTTAAATTATTAGAATTAGAAAATATATTAATTTTTAATAGGGGGATTTTGAGTTAATTCTTTTAATCACAACCTAAGAACTAAAGCAAATTAAGTCCTTTTCAAAATTATCGATGAAAGAAAAAAATACAGTTGCCATTTAAGAATAACATTCTATGAGTTTTCTCAGCAGCTGCTTCAAATACAGGATCTGATCTTCAATTACTAAGAATCCAAAATAATAATGAAGGAAGTGAAAGAACATGTTTTCAAGTGAAAATAAAGCACGTGTGTCACTGCATAAACACTTTTACCATAGTAATACTTTGAATGAATATATGCTACATGAAATACAGTACTTATTGAAAGAACAAAATCACTAATTTGTAATGAAGATTGTTAGAAGAGTTTTAAAAAATTAAAAATAATAAAAAGAATATAGTTTAAAAGATTGTTAAAATTTCAGTTGCTTGCTTAAAAATCTTAGTATTATTATTTGATATAATATCCAATAGGCAAGAACCAGTGGGAATTACTCAGGAGACACTACTAACACTTAACGAGGAAGACAGAAGACCTGGCCAGAAGCCCATGCTTCTGCCACTTGGAGCATTAGCAACTCTAATTCTTTTCCTCTAATTTTAGCTTATTCAAAATCTTTTCTTTACCTCTTTCAAAATCTCACTCTTTTTGGTTCTAGCCGCAATGTTTCTTCCTTCACTTAGTTAATCCTATACAAATAAATACTTTTATGATACAAAGAGCCCTCAAAAAGTATCAATCTCAAAGACACATAAAGAGGTATATTTTACTACAATATAGTATATGCTATGTGGAAAAATCCAAGAGATTTTAAGAAATGGTTAAAACTGAGCTGGGTTTTAAATGATGACTACGAGCCCACAGTGGCTCACAAAAGGCACTTAAATGTTTGCTGAGTGACTGCCTTAAGCAGGAAGCCCAGGAAAAGGGCATTTAAGTACAGGAAGAGGAGGCATGGAGAGATACCAAAGAGGGTAAAATGCTAAGGGCATTTAAAAAGATTGTGTGGGTGAGGCTGAGGGTATATGGCAAGTACACAGGAGACGGATGTAGGGTCAATGAGAAACATACCTATTATGCCATGCTAAGGAACTAGAACATTTTCAAAAGGGTGGTGGGAATCAAAGACTTTTGAAAACCAGGGCAGTATGAAAGATGGTTGTGGAAAGCTGGAGGAACAGAGGCTCAACAGTGGGAAAGGTCAGCACCAACAGTTTAACCAAGAGGCAGATAGCAAGTATCTGAATGAAGGTAACAGCTGTGAAGATAGAAAGTGTGACAGAATGGGGAGCCTTTTAGGAGGGCAAACTGATAGACTGTGGTATTGCTTGGATATGGGAAGTTATGGTGGAAACAAAAAAGAAATAAGTGCTACTCTGAGTTCCTGCCTCAGGAGAAAGGGTGGAGGTTATGAAAAAAAAAAAAACCTACAAGAGGACTAAAAAAGGAAAGCAAAGTTTGGCGATATTAGGAAGTCTGGGTTTGGATCTGGGGTGCTACCAGCAGTCCAGAGAGAAGTGTGTAACAGAAAGTGAAACTCCGAAAAAAAGTGGGCACTAGAAGTCAGCTCATATAAGTGAGATTCAAAGCTGGGGAAGAGGAGAGAGACCAAGATGAGCACAGCAAACCAGGGAAGATGATCAAGTAGGAAGATTCTAGGAATAAACATCTATAGAGAACAGGCAGAGGAAGAGGAACAAGAGACAGGGAACAAGAACTGGCCAGGCTCATAAAAGGCAAAAAGAAGAGGCTGCTGATAAAACTATTAATTTAAAATCTTTTAAAACGGATCAACAATTAATTACTGTAGTGAAAGCAAACAGGATAAGGACCAACACTGGCCACCAGGTGTGAGAGTCAGCAAGAAACTGCTGAGCTCTTAAAGAAGGTTGCTCTAGCAAGGTAGGAGTGAAAGCCAGACTCACTGGGTTGAGCTAAAGATCATGTGTGTAGAACATTCCTGATGGTGTAGAAAGAAAAATAATGTGATAGTATGAAAACCAGGAAGAACTGAGAAAAAGATTTCTTAAGGAGATTTGAGCACATTTTTAATAAGAGAGGACAAAATCAACAGAGAGAAAGATATAGAAGAGACAAGAGGGGTATAGGAAGCAGAATCGTAGATTGAAGGACTGAGATTAAAAGCACATGTCAAAGAATGGCCGGAAGGGTGTCTTTACCCATACATCTTTGTTAGGAGCCACAGAGATAAAGCTGGGTACATTTATAGATACTGAGTGGGAAAGCAGAGGGAGATACAGGAAGTTCATGTCTCGTTTAATTTCACTGTAAGTTGAAGGTAGTCAGCTAGTGAAAGTGGGAATATGTAACTCCACGTAGGGAACTCCAAGTGCTGTAAGGATGTGCTACCAGAAGAAGGGGAAAAGATACCTAAATAAAGATAAGGAAAAAGCTTGCTCAGCTGTGATGGGAGCTCAGGTGATTTCAAGACTTAAAAATCCACAGTCAGGCCTTTGCAAGGTTATGCACTATTCTCTAGTACAACCCTCCATCAGATAGAATGGCTATGCTGAGAGAACAAACAGACCAGAGGTCCTGGAGGATGCTGTTAGGGGGACTAACAGCAGGTGCCCAGCTACAGAGGGAAGGAAATCAAGTCTCACCAGTTACTATCTTCTGCATTTAAACAGAAACAAAACAGTGATGACAACATCTTAATCCATTAGACATTTTATATTAAAAAGGAAGCTGATAAGATTCACAGAGGGGACCAAGGCACTAGAAGCGTCTGTTAAAAAGTGTGTTTAAAAAGCCAGAAGCAGAAATACAGAAGAGTGAAGTCAGAGGGTATCCAGAACTACTCTAAATGTCAGCTTCCCGGTGTACAGAGATAACAAATATTTATGTGTATCCACTCACATTTGTTGGAATCAAATTAAATTACATATATAATATAAAGCATCTTGAAAAATCACCTAATAATATATGCAAGGTAGAACAAGCAGCTAAAACAATGTCAAGGAAATTTACAAGGTAGCTTTTAAAAATTTTATTATGATACTTAATAAAAGTTGGAAGGGGTTAAATTACTTTATGACTGACATTCTGAAAAATGCAAATATTAACAATCTATAAAACTCCTAAAGCACAAGGTACATATTCACTTACACTTACAGGTATCCCCTGCTTCTCGAAAGTTTGCATTACACCACTTTGTTTTTTACCTAAGACCTACATTAGTACCTGTTTTCACTAACCAAAAAAACCTGAAGAGAATTTCTTCTTTAATGAGAAAAAGGAGAAAGCAAGAAAAAAAAAAAAAAAGGGTCCAGCAGTTGTTTTGCAGTGAGTCCTTACAAAGGCAGTACACATCCCCAGCAGTGAGAGTGGCACTGCCATGCTCTTCCCCAGGTACTACACTCAGCACCTCAACTTCAAGCTCTCATAGCTCTAAACTCTGTGAGCATTTGTGCTCTATCTCAATTTATTTTGTGCATCCCTTAGCAAGATGTGTCCTACGGTATCAAAAACTCCAAAGGAGGTTATTTTTTGGGTCTGGGAACACTTAAAAAAATTTCCAAATCAATTAATAGTTAATTACTACTTCACTTTATGCCATTTCATCTTAGGAAAGGTTTCATAGGAATGCTGTACTTCTGTATAGCAGAGGAAACCTTTACTTGCCCCATACCAAGCACTGTGCATCACTGTGGCCTGGTCCTTGCACACAGCAGTGAAGAAAGAATCCCTACCATTTAGAGCTTATATTCTAAGAAAAATATCAATTGTTTATATTATGTCAAACAGTGTACAGTATTAAACAATGTACATAATGTTCATTTAAGGACATGGAGAACTAGAAGCATCCCATATTACATAAATAAAATATATTTAATAAAAACATCGTCAGGAAAAAGTTTTCTACTAGTAATTAGTCTGTATGACAGTTCCTCGATAAGCAAAATATTATTGAAGCATAAGAATAGTTGTATCACTTTATATTCTCTTTGTTTTCCTTGATGGCAAACAACATACAACATATACAAAAAGTACTTCTTAAGTATACTAACCTGGCAGTGCCATCAGATGATGCAGTAAGGATATAACGATCATCATTTGACCAGCAAAGATCATAAATGATATTGAGGTGGCCACACAATTCTCTCATGAAACGCCCAGAAGGAATTTCATATACTAATGAAAATATTCAAAGGTTAGTGGGTTTCTAGACAGAGTCCTTAATCCAGTAATAGACAAAAACACAGCTTATAATAATTTGCATACAAAGCAAGCATTAAGATTATCACCAAAGATATTTTCAGCATAAAAAATGTCAAAGTCTACTTAAAAATAGTGTTTATTTTCTCAAATACAAGAATTTACACATATAAAATTTTACAATATGCTACAATTATTCTCATCTCTTCAAAGCAACTTTCCTAATAATTGCCGACAATTTATTAATCAAATAATAAACCACATTAAAATTGCAATTTACTTCAAAGATTCTATAATTTGGGCTTTCATGAATAAGATATTACTTTACCTGAAAATCAATTAAATTCCAAACAAAATTTTAATTATTTAGAGAAGAAATTTAAACTGTGCTATTGTTAGAAAAAAAATTCTTTAAAAAAAAAAAAGAACAACAAAGATTTATTTGAGAGAGCTAGAACGCAAGAGTGAGCACACAATGGGGGAGGGCAGGGAGCACAGAGGCAGAGGGAAAAGCCTATTCTCCGGTGAGCAGGGAGTCCAATCATGGCTCATCCCAGGACCCTGGGATCGTGACCTGAGCCAAAGGAAGATGCTTAGCTGACTGAGCCACCCAGGCACCCCTTTTTAGAAAATTCTAATACCAAAATGAAATAATTAGAGAATTAATAAGACCCAATCTGATAAACAAGGCATTCTGGTATTGCTATAAGTTAAGTTCAAAATGAAATCTTCAGATAGTGACTTAATTCAGAACAACAAAGTTTGCAAGTCTCTACTTCCACCTAGTGGTAAAACCAAATGCTCTTTAAAATACTAAGCAGTACAGAATTGCTTCCAGAATAGCAGAAGGAGGACCCCAGAGTATCTGCTCCCTGATAAAAGCAAAGAGAACACTGTAAATACTATCCAAATTAACTTTTTCAGAGCTCTAGAAATTAAATAAAGGCCTGCAACATGAGGAACATTTATTCAAGAAAAACAGCTTAATCTTGGTAAGAACCAGAGCTTTGTGGTGTTTTAACTTGCCATGTTCCCACTCCCCTCTCCCAAGCTCCACAGTAGCTTTAGAAACCAATAGCCTCACAACTTAAAGCCAACAGCCTAGCAGCCATGGGATGGCGGAGAAGAGGTAGGAAGCTCCCCCAAAACCCCAGCCCCAAGACTTATCACTATTAAGACAGCCTGGCAGGCAGTTCCCTAAACAGCTCCATTCCCAGGGCTAGGCTTTATTTGACCTGCCTCAGAGCATGCTCTGTGTGAACAGCCCTAACCCTAGGTGCTTGCTGAAATAATCAGTGGCACAGTTAACTGAGCAGTGATACCAACTGAGGCTAAGGAGAGGCTGAGCAAAAAAATGTAAAAGGAAAAAACTTGAAATGAGATGTCCATAGGGGACTTTGACAAATTCCAACAAACTCCTGAGAACCCAGCAGGACATATGTATGTGAACCAAAGACTAGAGGCCCTCTCTCACTCTGACTGACCTGAGGAGGCTCTGTGCAAACAGGAAGTGAAGGCTAAGGCAGAGGTACAGACCGCTTGCCGTGAAGTGTTAAGAGCATATCCCAACACACCATATCCTTGTAAAGGCTGGGAGATCTATTTACTCAAGGTATTTAAAAAATCTTCACCATAGCTGACCACCAAGTTAACTGAAAAGAGACTTCAGCAACAACAAATCCTGAGTGGGTGGGTGGAGAGGAGGCGGAAAGAGAGGAATCTGATGTCCAGACCTGCCACACATGTAATATGGACACATGAAAAAACTGAAACAGTCAAGTACGGTCATACACAGGAAACAAGGCAGTCCACAGAAACTGTCCATGAGGAAGCCAAGACACTGGTCTTTCCAGGCAAAGATTTTTAAATCCACTCTTACAAATATGTTCACAGATATCAAGAAAGCCATGTTTAAAGAATTAAGGTGTGAGAATAATTCTCACCAAACGAAGTATCAATAAAGAAACAGAAATTATAAAAAGAAAAAAAGACCAATAAAAATTTTAGAACTGAAAAGTATAACAAGGGAAATAAACAATTCACCAGAGGGGCTCAATAACAGATCAGAACTGGCAGAAGAATCAACTTGAGGACAGGTCGTTTGAGATTATGTAGTCTGAGGAACAGAAAGAAAAAGAATGAAGAAAAAGAATAAAGCTTCAGAAACCTATGGGACCAAGTGTACCAACAGAGATGATGAGGGTCTCAGAAGAGAAAAAACAGAAAGGAGAACAATCTGAAGAAATAAAGACAGAAAACTCCCCAATTTTGTGAAAAACAGTAATCCACACTCCAACAAGCTAAACAAATTCCAAGTAGATACATCATAACTGAACAATCAGAAACCAAAGACAGATATTCTTGTTTTTTGAGTGTCTAAATTTATATAGCATTTTGAACAAGATTTTTTTAAGCATAAAGTAACACATATTTATCACTGAAATGCTGAAAACATAAACCAGAATGAAAATAACTTTCACTGCCCAAAAGAAATAAATTATCCTGGAGCATGTTTTCTAAGAGTCATTTTTCCTCCACGCATGTTTCAGTGAATTTTTAAAATAGCATGGTCATAATCAAACTACACAAATAATTTCGTATTTTTTTAAAGCTAATATTATTTCATGAGGAGGAATATTTTTTTGAATAAATGCTAATCAAGCCAATTAGGAGTCCTTGCTGAAAAGAGTAAATCATCAGAAATAAACTGTGTGAAGCTGAGGGAAGTTCAATACCACATACACTTAGGGCACATGCTCATGAGGAGTAGGCTACTTCCTGCTGGTTTTCATTATTATGCAAGAAACAAGGGAAAGTATTTAATGCATCTCAGTCTAAAAGAATAGGCAGTGCTCACATAAAAAAAATCTCTACAGCTACAGAAATTTTTCTTTTTAATATGGTTTTCCATATTTTTTAAAAGCAATCTGAAAGTGGGTTTTTGGCCTCTCTGCTACCTTCCCTACTATAAAAAGAAGTCTTCTAGGTACTCCTGCACTATTACCATTCTAGTAGATACGAAATTGGAGGGCTTTCATAATTTAAATTATCACTGCTATCAACTGACCACAATGGGATAGAATTCCTCATGAAGTTTATTAATCCCTTCATGATTCAAAATGTCTGCATTTAAAATAGAAAATGCTTACAAAAATCCTCTTGCATGTTTTAAGAATAAGCTTACCATCTTATTTGATTATTCTCATCCTACTTCTGAAATATATTTTACAGAATATTGTAAAATTATTATTAAAAAACTGGGGAGGGGCAGCCCCAGTGGCTCAGTGGTTTAGCGCTGCTTTCGGCCCAGGGTAGGATCCTGGAGACCCGATATCAAGTCCCACACTGGGCTCCCTGCATGGAGCCTGCTTCTCCTTCTGCCTGTGTCTCTGCTTCTCTCTCTAGGTCTCTCATGAATAAATAAGTAAAATCTTTAAAAACAAAAAACAAAAAACTGGGGATTACTCAAATTAAGATTTCAATGAATTTTAAAAACCAAAAATTGTCCTCACAGACTTCAATTAGATTAAACAGAATTGTTACTAACAGATAATTGGATATCCGTCCCGGCTGGCACAGGCTGCTGCTAATATTCTTCCATTGTGAGAGAAAGCAAGGCAAAAACATCCTCGTTCTCCTGCATTTAGTGAGAAGAGGTGCTTGTTTGGAATACGGCAAGCCTAAAAAACATACATTAAAAAAATAAATTAAGAAATATTAAAATATGAAGGCTAGTTGTTAATTCAATTACTGCAGTGGTAGAGCTTTATTTTTTTAAGTCTCTTTACTGTGATGCAGAGAAAGAGAAAATAAACAGAATGATGGAAAATTATAGTAAATTATTTTACTTCCTAAAGAGAGAATCAGTTCTCCATAAAATAAAGTCAATTTATACTCCACGTCTAGCTAGTACTTAATTAATTTATCTAAAATATGAATAGAAAATTTCAGTATCTGGTACTCTAAAGCTGACACAATTACACGCACACACTATATATAGACCCTCCCCCCCACACACACACGTATCACATCTTTATTCCATGACAGCACCTAATAAGTGATTTCTGCTGAGCCATAAACTTGTTCTGAGACCATAAATGCCCTTTAGGGCCTAACTTAAGTCTGGGATGTATGAATATTCATTTCTCTTTCTTTTTAGGTCATCAAATAACTATCATTTGTGGCTGCCTTCTGAAAAGTATTTCAAAGTAATCAATCACCTCCTGCTGGTTTCTCATTCACTAATTTCATTAAAATTTCATAATTTTTATGATTTCTTTTCCTGTTACCAGAAGAAACCCAAACTTTCCATGTATAATATCTACTGTAGAAAATACTTTTTTTGTCTTAATTCTACCTCTTCCAAATTTCAGTGAGCCTTAATTCCTGGGTTTATTATTTCGAAAGTTCAATTAAACATATATTGGTCCTTTACTATATGCAATGAATGTGGTACTTCCTTACAAATGTCTTTCCATATATTCATCACAGCACCCTGTAAGTAACTATTATTTCTATATAAAACTAATAAGGATTATTGAGAGAGTCAAGCCCACCTTATTGGGTCTAGTCAAAGATTCTTAGTTCAAGAGTTTGCTTTCTAGACCAGGTGTTTCACAAGTAGCATTAGGATTCAGCAGATTATTAGCAGGAAACATTATAAGCAGCTACTAGGAAGGTAAAACATTCAACAGACATTTATTAGGTGTCCACAAGGTAGAGGACACCATGCTACCCATCTTTTCCCTTCATTCTCCACCCAGATGATTTAGACAAAGAAGAGAGAAATAAAAAGATGAGAAAAAATTGAAGGAAAGGTTAGGTTTTATAAGCATGTGCTGCTGCTTGCTCCTAGAGCAGGAACACAGAAAACTCTGCCTCACCACCGTAGCTAAAAAATCACTGATGCCACCACTATCACTTTCTCTGTTTGCCCAGGATTTGACACTGTACTCAGAACACTCAATGGACATTTAATATAAAGGTCCTGAACACATTGGGGACCTTCTTTCCCCTTCTTTACTATCTTGCCAGTCATTACATTGTGCTTGTTCATTCTATCTCTCTCTCACATTCATCTCTTATTTTTCATTTTTACCACAATTATTCCAAGGTTAGACCCTTCTCAGCTCACTACTGACTATAGCTACTATCTTGACAGTTTCTCTCATTCTGATGTATCCTATCTCAAGATCTCCAATATGCCACTGCCAACATTAACAGGTTCTAAAATATGACTATTATCACACTTCTCTCCTACTCAAAGACTCTCCATTATTTCTCATATCTCACATGAAGTATTAGGCTACCATTAAAGATACTCCATGATGTGGACCCAATCAATCATATCACTTTACTCTCTTACACTACTGAATGTTTGGATAAATTAAGATTTTGGATAAACTGCTCAGATGTACAATGGCTCAGATGTACAAAATGAACCACTCTACTTTTTGTGGAAATAAGTAAGAGATTTGCAAAACTGTATCTGCAATGCTTCTCACTACTGCAAAATAAGTTAACCAGAAGGAAAACATTAGTAAAAGCTTAAACACTGCTCAACTTGTGGAAGAAATATACATATATGTATTTCCATCAAAATGTGATTCAGGAAAAAGTTGAGGACTATAAAAAAATCTCATGAATCCATTAAAAACATCTATTTTTTAATAAAATCCATTTTACTAAGAAAACTCATCAGTGATGAGCACTAGGTGTTATGCAAAGCTGAATTATTGAAAACTACATCTGAAACTAATGATATACTATATATTGAATTTCAATTAAAAAAAAAGAAAACCCTCTTAGGACATTTACCTCTTAAATCATCAAGAATCTGTTTTTTTTTTATTGCTGTTATGAATTGAACTGTGTCCCTCAAAAACAAATGTTGAAGCCCTAACTTCAGTACTTCAGAATGCAACAATATTTGGAGATAAAAATCTTTAAAGAGCTATTTTTAGAGTAGGGTCCTAATCTAATAAGACTGCTGTCCTTGTAAGAGGAAGAGACACTGGTGATCTACATGCACAGAGAAAAGACCATGAAGAGGCAGCAAGATGGCAGCTATCTGCCAGTCAAGGACAAAGGCCTCAGAGTAAACCAACCCTGTAAACTTACCCTTGGGACTTCAACCTCCAAAACTATGAAGGAGTAAGCTTATGTTATTTAAGCCACCCAGTCTGTGGTATTCCTTTCTGACAGCTCCAGCTAACGGATAAAACTAACCCAAGTCCCCAAAGAAAGAACCCAAGATAGTGCTTTTATGCACATGATATGTATATTATTAGTTATCAAGTAAATTAATGGAAAGACAAGATTGTGGTTAAAAACAAAGGTAATTAAAAAAAAAAAGAACCAAAACAAAGGTAATCTGAGAGTTTTAAGTAGCAAGCTAGTTATCCTCAGGACTGTTGGAGCTTTAAAAATAAATAAAGACATCTCTAAATGAATTGAGAATGATCAAGCACTTCACCTGCCCAGGTAGTCGTTTCCACTTCACCACTTCCTTGGAATCTTCTAGTCCAGGTTCGGCATCTACTGAATTGGTCTCGTGGTGTCGTTCACAATACACAGCTTTACCTTTTTCCTCTTGAACAGCAACCACAGAACGGTAAGATGGCTTTATCTAAATGTGTATAGAAGATGAGAAAATGTAAATATCAAGTTAACCCTTTTCTCTTTTCTGGCATATAGGAATTTTCAAATATTGAAACAAACAACATGGAAATGTAACCCAAGAAACATTCTACTTTTATGTACATCATGCTGAATAAGATGAAAGGTGCTTAAATTGCAGTTCCATTACCAAAAAGCCTTAAAAGTTGGAAGGAAAAAAGAGAACTCTAACGGTCACATGAAATGGTTTTAATAACTCTACCCCTTTGTTTCTGCCTCTTCACCAATCAATACCTACCAGATGTTATGTCACAGCTCTGATATACTGTGATATCCCTTGCTTTAATATCACAAAACTAATATCATAAAGACCTAAAGTTTTAAAATCTTCCTTTTCTTAAAAAGAGATTTAACTCCATTCAAATTAATACAAACCAACCCTCTGGTCACACTTATAATATCACTTACAGGATACTGTCCTGAAATGTCTTACTGCAAGTAACACAAAAGTTTTGCTGTAGAACCAATTCTTTGCTAAAATCATTCATAGTTTTAAATCTATGGAAAGCAGTAACAGAAACATTATTTACTGATTATTTGAATAATATTATGAAGAGTGTGCCTGCAAATCATGGTACTGCAAATGCCTTAGTTAAATCTAGCTTGCTGTTTTTGCCAATAAAGTTTTATTGGAACACATCCACACACCTGTTTAGCATCACCTACATATGTCTATGTAGCTATGTTCTCACTACAAAGCCTACAAAGTAGTTGCAAAAACTGTATGTCCTACAAAGCCTAAAAAATTAACTACTCTTGAGCTTTACAGAAAATATTTGTGAACATCTATTTTACATCATTCTTTTACCTTTATTTTATTTAATTTTTTAAAAAGATTTTATTTTATTTATTCGTGAGAGGTGCAGAGAGAGGGAGAGGAGAGAAGCAGAGACACAGGCAGAGGGAGAAGCAGGCTCCATGCAGGGAACCCAACATGGGACTCGATCCCGGGTCTCCAGGATCACGCCCCAAGCTGACGGTGGCGCTAAACCGCTGGGCCACTGGGGCTGCCCTTTTACCTTTATTTTTTTTTATTTTTATTTTTTCCTTTTACCTTTATTTTTAAACACCAATATTATTTTAAAAAAATTTTAACATTGAAACTTATATTTAGTACTTAAACGTTCATTTAAATATCTTTTATACATCAGGTTTAACATGTAATTCTTGAAAGTACTTTTAGATTCTAGAAATCTATTAAAATAATTTTAGAGACCTTATATTTTTAGAAATGGATAATTCTATCATTTAACAAAAGAGAGCATGTATTTCTATGTGCTATTAACTTACACATTCTGGAACTTTCAATCCTCTTACAGTTACGTACAATGTTGACGGATAACGATTTCTTGGATATTTTGACCACCATTCAAAAACTTCAACAACATTTAATTGGGATCGAGGCTTAGTAGGTGGGTAATACAGCTGCAAACGAAGTTTCGAATTGATGTTTACATTTCCATTGGCTCCAAGAAGCTTAAAATAAGAATTCCAATAAAATGTTATTTTCACTGAAAATAAATACATCCAGTAAAGCAAGAGTACAAAGTCAAAAAACTCATTTTAAAAAGATAAAGATGGCATGCTGAAATTCCTTAGATATATAAAGCAAAGGACATTGACAATGTTGGTTAAACACAATTCCAGATCATTTTGAGAAAAGGTAACACAAATGACTTTTTAAATATTTTCCTGATAGCTGTCTGACCTGTATAATTCAGGCTGTTGGTAAAGCATTTGTATTACGTGCCAGATGTTACTTGGCACAGAGGTAATCAAGATACCTTTGTTTGGATAACAGTGATAAAGTTAAAATGCACATTATTTGAACACAGAAGCAAATCTTCCATTTGTTTAGTATCAGTATTTTTAATGGTAACTTAAAACAATTTTTTTTGAGACTGTGCATGCATGGGGGAGGGGAGAGTGAGAGCATGCACACAAGTGGGGGGCAGGAGGGCATAGGGAATATTAAGCAGGCTCCACATCTAGCACAGAGCCTGACATGGGGCTCAATCCCATGACCCTGAAATCATGACCTGAACTGAAATCAGGGTCTGATGTTTAACTGACTGAGCCACACAGGTGCCCCTTTAATGGTACCATTCTAATGTTTTAATTTTTAAAAAGTCAAAATCATTTCAAGGAGTGATTAGCATAAACTCAAAATATTAATTACATTAAAAAAGTTTCAGTCTACTTTCTGAAAAAAGGTTATTCAATAAAAAGCCTATTAAAGCAACTTATATTTAAGCTAAATAAATGGACATGCTTATGAGAAAAATAACAATATCAACTCAAAATAGGTCCTCTTTCATTAGATTATGACAGTAAGTAGAAAATGCATGTTAAGCCTTTATGTCCTCTACAAATTAGGGGACAGTTGGGTACTTTGGCAGCAGTTCAGGCAGAACACAAAGGTGACAACCTAGGAGAGCAGGGGCTGAGGGCAGGGAATATATTCAGTAGTTGTTACCAACTGATGCAACTTGGAAAGGGAAAGAAAGGAAGATTCAGGAAAGATCCTAAGGCAATGCTGTCCAAAAAACATTCTGTGATGAGGAGAACGTTCTATACTCATGGTTCCCAAAACAAGATACACTAGTCACTTATGGTTACTGGGCACGTGAAGTGTGACTAGTGCAACTGTGGAACTCAGGTTTTAGTTATATCTAATTTTAATTAATTAATTTGAAATCAAATAGCCATGTATGATTTGTGGCTACTAAAATGAACAGTGCAACTCCTAAGGCTGTAAATATGGGAGACTGGGCTGATGGCAGTGCTATCAACTGAAGAAGCAGATACAGAAGGGGTAAAGGTAGGATGCTCAGAGTGGGGAAGTCTGAGATATTTATAGGTTGTCTAAGTTGAAATATCTGAAATCTAAGACAGAGGCAAGAAAAGTGGTTTAAGAAAAGTAGAATAAAGCTGAAACCATGAGTACGATTGATATCAAAGAGGTAAGAGGAAGACCATGAAAGAAAGTGAAGGAATGGTAGAGGGAAAATCAGGAAAAGATGATGTCATGAAAACCCAGGCAACAGAGGTTCAGGAGAGTGATGTATTAAACACACATGGGTGTGGATAAAAGAAGATCTAAAAAATGTTCACTTACTAATGTGGCAAAGTAAGAGTCACTGATGATTTATCTGGAGACACTTTAATAGCTGAAACAAAATCCAGATTGCAGTGTGTTCAGGAATGAGGCATCAATAAACAGAGCTAGCAAAAATATAGCCCATCTCATCCCAAGTCTTCTAGGGAAGGATGTTAAGTCAAATTGGAGGTCATAAGCTGAGAGTTGATGTTATGATATACAGGAATAAAGAACAGTTTCAACAGAGTAATAGAAGCATTCAGCAACTGAATATTTAGCCCTCAAGACTCCCTTCATAAACCCCACTCCTATCTGCCCAGAGTTTATCATGAGGGAGTAATATTTTAAGGAGATATTATTCCCAACTTCTAAATCATACTTTCTACAGGTTTTCATACTCACTGGGCAATCTAGTTTACACGAGTATGATGCTTAGCATGAGTAAATGAGTAAGATCTGGCCAAGATCCTATCATTATGGTTACAATTATATAGTGTAAAATGTGGCTAAATAAGGCTTTATTATTTTATAACTTAATAGTAATATATGTGCACCAAATGAATTAAGTGTCTCCAGCTGAGAATTATGTCTCAATTATTTGGATAAGGGTCTTTTGGGGTTTATTTGGACCACTACAGTAACTTTACAATTATCTAGGACATTCCTGGAACCAATGGTACAGGTATTAACATGCTTAAATTTTATTTTGATTCATGCTACTTTCTAAAAGATTTTATTTATTTCCTTGAGGGAGAGAAAGCAGGAGTGGAGGGGAGAGGCAGAGGGAGAGGTAGGCTCCCTGCTAAGTGCAGAGCTTGATACAGGACTCGATCCCAGGGTTCTGGATCCTAACTTGAGGCAAAGATAGCCACTTAACCAACTGAGCCACCCAGGTGCCCTCATGCTACTTTCAAAGATGGATTTTTCCTAGTCACTGTTTCCATACATTTGCTACTTCTCTCAACAGACATTCACTGGACACTTTCTGTGTGCTGCTAATATGCTGGGAGCAGGTGATAATCATGCAAGAGAGAGTTTCAAGAGAGTGAAGCAAAGAGATCTGGTAAAGTAAGGACTAAAATATGTTTAACAGATTTGTCAAAAAGAAGTCACCGGTGCCTTTGAAGAACTTACAACCTAATGAAGGTGGAGGAGGTACACAGAACACTTACCCTTTGGAGGGCCAGAGATGGGAGAATTCCTGACTTGCCATTTCTGCCAATGGCATAAAATGGATAAATAAAATCTATATACACTTAAAGGTAAAAATGTTGTAAGACATTGTTTCCCAAGTGTAGTTTGTAGTTATTACTGCAGTTCTGTGTAAGTCTTAGTATTTTTAAAAGTAACAAAAGTGCTTTCTAGTAAGACCACACAATGGCGTGATTTTTTGGCTCTTGCTTTTTTTCTTTTCTCTAAATCAGGATGAAGGGGATATAAAAAAATTATAACAGGTTACAAAAGGGTGATTTTGGAAGCTACATTGGATGAAGACATTTCTAAGTCCACTCTAGAACTACTTCCTTCCATAGTCACTCTGGCTTCCATTTAGCAGTCAGACTGCACTTTTTTTTTTTTTTTTTAAAGACTTATTTATTTTTAGAGAGAGAGCAAGAGCACATGCAAGTGAGGTAGCGGCAAAGGGGGAGGGAGAGAGAATCCCAAGCAGGTTCCATGCTCAGCGCAGAGTCTGACATGGGGTGCTGGATCTCACAACATTGAGATCATGACCTGGGCTGAAATCATGGGTCAGGCCCTTAACTGACTGAGCCATCCATATGCCTCAGACTACATCTCTTCTAAAGTCTCTCTCTAACCTCTCAATATGGATTAAGGGCCTTACCTGGATTTTCACAGCATCCACTCTATAACACATAATCACGTAAGTAACATGTTTATATAGACACTGAACTGGAGAATAAGAACAACATCTAATTTATCTATGAAAGCTCTGTATTTAGCAGAGTGCCTGGTATTTCCTAGACACAATATTATTGAATGGATGGATACACAAATGGAGAAGTTTTATAAATCATACAAAATAGATTAATTTCAAGACTTTTTTTAAATTTCAAGACTTTTTAGAAATCATTTATGTTTGAAGTCAGAAATAAAAGAATTATAAAATTAAAATTTCCCTATTTGTAAAAATCAACTTATCATGTCTTTATACCATCATTTCCTACCAAGTTTTCCACCTTAACCTTCCAGAATACATATGTATACCCTCTCTAATTTATTCTCCACCAAGCAAAGTAATCTTTCTAAAACATTAAGTCAGGTTATTCTGCCCTTTTGTTTAAAATCCTATAATGGCTTCCCATTGTTCTTTAGAATTCTATAATGGCTTCAAAGATCTTGCATAATCAAGACCTTGTCCACCCAGCTAATCTTTTCAGACATCATTTCCCCACTTAGTCTCTGTCCCCTAATCTCAGTGGCCTTTTGGTTATCTTTTTTTTTTTAATTTTTTTTTTTTTTTAATTTATGATAGTCACACAGAGAGAGAGAGAGAGAGAGGCAGAGACATAGGCAGAGGGAGAAGCAGGCTCCATGCACCGGGAGCCCGATGTGGGACTCGATTCTGGGTCTCCAGGATCGCGCCCTGGGCCAAAGGCAGGCGCTAAACTGCTGCGCCACCCAGGGATCCTGCCTTTTGGTTACCTAAGTGTATCTCACTCCTTCCAACATCAGGGTCTTTGAATATGTGGTACCCTCTATTTAGCCACTGCTACCATCTAGCTAATACTCAGGTTCAATGTCCCTTCCTTAGGAAATCTTTCCCTGACCTCCACAAAATATTTACAAAAATTGCAATAAATGATAAATTGTATAATAATGGTTTTATATCTGCTCTGCTTGTGAGAACATGAAGTCTACAAGGCCATGGAGTTTGTTTACTGACTCGAACTACTGCTGGGACACACAAAGAATTAAATAAGTATCTTTTAAGTTGAATAAATGATGGCAAGGTTGTCTTGTATCTTTTTAAATACTACACACTCAGAACCAAATAATGTATCTGGCAAACATTAGACACTCATAGAGACTTAAGAATCTGAGTATCACCTTAGCTTGAATTAACAATTATTCACAGCCACAATCTTAGATCATAACTCCTTATATGAAACCAAATCAACTTGGGAAAATGTAGCCAATCAGATTTGAAGATTTTTTTTTCAAGATTTCTCCTATTTATTCATGAGAGACAGAGAGAGAGAGAGGCAGAGACACACAGGCAGAGGGAGAAGCAGGCTCCATGCAAGGAGCCCGATGTGAGACTTGGTCCCGGCATTCCAGGATCACGCCCTGAGCCAAAGGCAGACACTCAACTGCAGAGCCACCCAGGCATGCCATGAAGATTATTTTTAAAGCATCCCAAATGGGTGAAAAACGTACCTTGAGAAATGCCCAGGCAATTTTCCGAAAGCCACATTCTTGGTTTTGAATTTCAGAATTATTCCTAATTTCATCCATGCTTAAGAAATCAAGAATCTGTAAATAAGTATAAAAAATTATTTCACAGAATACTACCTACCTAAAATTTAACATTTTCTAGTAACATATTATTGAAATTAAAAAATAATTTGTAATGTAAAATGTATTTTCTTCATAGAGTTTCTCTTTTATTAATAAATCATTTATTGAGATTTATTTCACATCCAAGACAAAGTATTAATTACCTCAAATATAGTCTAAGCACAAATACATCAGGTTTAGAATTCTTAAGCTTTAATCTTTTCTTTTATGTATGAGAGCAGACTTCAAATGATTGTTTTAAAAAACACGTGATCACATCTCTGAGTCCTTCCTTGTATCACCTTCCTGAAGTTGGGGATTTTCTCTTTGGATATATGCTGTCATTAGGTTTCTCAGGAGGATTTCTTTCGTATCTCCATCCTATCTGGATGTTAAAACTCATGGATTTGGAACAAAGCTGCCACAGACACCATCTGTATTCTAGATACTTGTCAGAGACTATAACTTTGAACTTACTGGTGTTTCTCAAAAGCTCAGCTGAGGTAACAAATCTTTATAGATAGCTTAAAAAAATAATACATACTCCATTCATCCCTCTTCTTTATATACTTAAATCTGTCTTCGGACACAATTGATGCTCAGTGAAAAAAATACTAACAATACAATAAAAATATGTAACAAAGTAAAAACAACTTGTAATCCAGATCCATAGATGATCAACATTAACATCTGGTTTATACCACATCTAAACCTTTTTCTGTGCTTTCCTAAATATATGTATGTTACTATAAATCCAATGCTAATTTGCAAACTATTTTCATATACTATAGTGAATATTTCTTCATGTCAATACACATATATGTATTTCATCATGTTAATGTCTGCCTAGTATACTTTGGTATTATAAATATCATAAATCTAATAAAAACCACTATTTATATAACCAAACCTTTTCTGATGGAAGAGATTTGTCTCGCTAAAATTTTTCTGTTACAGTATTCAAATAAAAATTCCTGCACACGTCTTTGTGTTCATGTAATTTTTCCCTTAGTAAAAATACTTAGAAGTGGAATAATGATTTTAAAGACTTCTTATAGATATCAAGTTGTCCTCAATAAATCCTTAAAAGCTGAAATCAAAAGTAGTTGTGTAGACAATAATAGATTAAAACTTAAGAAGTAACTGCCACTCTGGAAAACAGTATTAGAAGTTCTTTAAGTTAAAAATAGAACTATCCTATGACCCAGCAACTGCACTACTAGGTACTTATCTAAAGGCTACAAAAACAGATTCAAAGGGGCACATGCACCCCAATGTTTATAGCAGCACTATTAATAATAGCCAAATTTTGGAAAGAGCCCAAATGTCCACTGACTGATGAATGGATAAAGAAGATATGGTATGCGTGTATAAACACACACACACAAACAAGTACAATGTAATATTACTGAGCCATCAAAAAGAATGGAATCTTGCCATTTGCAACATGAATGAACTACAGTGTATTATGCTAAGTGAAATAAGTCAGAGAAAGACAAATACCATATGATTTCAGTCACATGTGGAATTTAAGAAACAAAACAGATGAACATAGTGGAAGGGAAGAAAAGATAAAAACAGAGGGAGGCAAATCAGAAAAGACTCTTAACTACAGGAAACAAACTGTGGGTTGCTGGAGGGGAGGAGGGTGGACTAAGCAAGGCGATGGATGTTAAGGAGGGCAATTGTTGGGGGTGAACACTGGGTATGTTATATATAAGTGATGAATCACTAAATTCTATTCCTAAAACTAAAAAAACATAACTCCACCCCCCCAAAAAAAACCTTAAGCAACAAAAAAATGTCATATTCCAACAATCTTTCTTAAATTTATGAATATTACTAAAATGAATGTGAACATTATAACCAAATTTCTCTGACAAAGAAAAAGTTCCTTGACAAACAAGTTACATCACTCTTTAAAAAATCACAGCTCTGTATAAATCATACAACATAATCACAGATGTAACGGTGGAATATTCGTATCACAAACATATACAGATCATCTGAAAGTTAAGAGCATAAAAACAAGTAATTCCACAAAATCAGTCCTTGGCGTTAGTCATGCCCCTGCCTTTCCAATGCTAAAATTCCTCATCTTGCTTAAACTGAGAGGTTTTCTTCACTTCGCTTTGCTTAGGGAGAGATGCCACAAAGTAGAGAAATGTGTATTTTCGATTCAAACCACCTACAAATTACTTACACTTAAAATTGGAGTAACTTTGGGTAAGTAAACTTTATACTCTGAACCTTGATTTCCTTTGTCATAAAAACATTAGAATAACAACTCGGCTCAAAGGCCATCTATTTCATAAAATTTTCCCTGATTGCTCTGACCCTCCATTCACCCTCCCCTATCTAGGAAGCTCTACTTCATTTTGGTTATATATTACATTATGTTAGTCAAATGATCTGTGTATCATTTGTTCACCTTTATCTGTGTTCACCTTTATTTCTCTCAGTTGTATATAAACTCTAAGGGGGTCTGATACATAAATGAGTTTACATTTTGTAAAATGGGTTAAAAATGGAGGATTGTATAGCTATAGATTAGATTCATCACTTAAGTTTATAGTCATGGCATTTACTATCAGAATTAAATAACACAGAGTGAATTACACGGCTAATTACTCACAATGGTAAATACTCAGCAAATATGCTATTACCTGTATTTCTCAATTATATCTCCATAGCATATTACAAACACTAAATCCTAGAGATTAAGTCCTCACACTATTTTGTTGCATTATTAAACTACTAAAAACAATAGTTTACATTTATGCTATTAAACTATTAACCAAAATCTAGTTTTAATTGGTCTATTTTATTCATACCTCAAAAAACAAGATGACTTTAGGGCTCTCATCAAAATCTCGAAGCAAATAGGGAAAGTTTTCATTAAATATAATTTGTTCTTCCCACTCTGGAAGTCTTGATTTTAACTGTTTAAAATCATATGGCTGGGTCATAATAGGAAGAATGTAATCCACACTCTCTTTTTCATAGTAAGATGAAACAGGCCGTCCACTGTCCAAAAAAAGATACTTTCATTAACACATTTCTTTATGATAATTTTGAGATGAGAAAAAAATATAATGTTCAAGGTGAAGAAATAATGAATAGTCATGATATATAATGAAAAACTATTTTTGTTGTCCACTGAGAAAATTACAAATTTTAAGATGTAGAAGTGGTAGCATCCTACTATCTTGTATTTATTTACTACTGATTGGTTTCACAGAATTATCTTATTATAGAAATTTAAAGTGAGAGTGCAGCATACAGAGCTAGATTCCTTCATTATCGTAAATGAGTTTGTAATAAAATAGTACAGTACACATTGAAAGAAAACGAGAATAGAATTGCAAACGCTTTCAACTGTGCCATATTTTTTGTATGCCCTAAGATAACTAAATAACTTAATTTTGATAATCTTCATGTTCCTCATCCCTGTAATTCTTCCAAGCAAATGACCTTTTCAGATTCTAGTATAATCATTTATTTTACTCTGCTTTCTATTTATAAGCTTCAAGCATGTATCAGCTATAGAAATAATATTAGAAAAAATTAAAGATTCACTGTTTTCATCTGAGGCCCAAATAACATTAACTTCAAAAGAAAGATATAAATCTAGACAATTAAGGCATGTACAGTGCAAACACACATTGATTTACACTGCAAGTTCAATGCCATAAATTAGTCATTAAGTTTGGCAGAAGCTCTCTCGAACCGTCTCTACTTCAAATGAATCACTAAATTAACAGATGTTCTCTATCTCTCCTATAAAACATACTGATCAGTATCAATGGTTGATGAACACCTATGCTTAGCTTTATTTCCATTGCCTTTCAAGGGCAGAAAAGAGGACTTCTACTGTAGACAGTTTCAATTTCAAGGGTTGGCTGTGCAATTAAAAAAATTACCTATCATCTTTCTTGACATACTGACCAGTATTCTCATCAATCACATGAATTTTTACCATCGGGTGAGAAATCATAAAATCAGACTTAAGTCGATCAGTACGATGAATGTAAACTCCCAGGACAAGATCATCATCAAGCAAACATTTGGGATAAACTGGACTATCTCGGCTTGTTACTTCATGAACACCATCACCATCAGTGTCTTCATTATTATCAGAAACTAAGTGCATGGAAGAAAAAGAACACTGTAATTAACTGTTGCCACAACAATAAATTCAACAGTATATACTGAATTTACACACAATCTAATCTTTAAAATCCATGACTATTTATCTTTGTTAACAAAGCAACTTCAAAGGAAAAGAAAGCAAAAGCCAGACATTAGCAGACTGCACTCTAAAAATAAAATATTATTTATTAATGCACTTAAATAGGGTGACGAATCTTTTTTTTCCCCTAACAAGGACCAAGAATACAAAAAAAGAAGACAATGAGAACTAAAAAACAAAAAAGTGATTTTTATCTAAGTATTTCCTGTGGAATATGCATCACTCAATTAATTTATGACTGTAATTTCTACTTCTCCGTAGGATGTAATAGGATGTGGCAGATCAATGCTTTTTGTAACAACTCGAGAAAGCCAAATGAATTACAAAAACCTATTTTTAAAGGCATCAGGCCAATACAGAGACAATGTACAGCAGACAGACTAAAATTCCCAAGAGGGAGAATCATTCAGTGGTAAGCTGATGGACTGGCAGCTGTTTTAGTCTTTGGGGGCATCTGCTGATTCAGGGTGTGGGCTGAGGATCAGGGTTTGGCCTCTACAAAGGTCACCACTGGGAGGAAGGGTACCCGCAAACTTTTAGTGGTTGATGGGGCAGCAGCAGTCAAATCAGAGATTGAGGAGCTTCAAACATGTAGCTGATATTCCCCCACAAAACTGAATTCTGAGGCTATGTGAGAGGCTAGGAGGTAGTGAAATCTCCCAGGCTTGTGACACTAGGAAACGATGACCCACCAGGGGGAAGGGCCTGAAACAAAACAGGCAAAATAAAGCCTCAGAGGACATGGTCAATCTCCACCTATAGCTACTTTTATCTGGGGTCACTTACCAATTCTGGGCACCACTAGAGGTTGAGAATACAGGCATGGCCCCAGCAGAGGGCCCCTACTAGAGAACAAAGAAGTCAGCAGAGATTTTGGTGTTCACATGGAGCTGAAGTGACAACACTGGAGACCTCAGGGCCCTCAAATACATAGCCAGTCTCCCCTTCAAGATATTTGCCAAATTTGGAGGAGGGCTAAAGGACCAGGCTGAAAAAATTCAGAAGGGCAAAACTGAATCTCCCACAGTCTTTTAGGCTAAGGAGACAAAAATACTTGATAGAGTCTCAGCTCAAAACTCCTGGAAGGCCACAACCTACAAATGGGGCAAATCAAAGATAAAGTCTTTATTAAAATTATAATCCCGCCCTGACATAGCTCAATTCCTGATGGATTAAAATCAGCTTTCCACCTTATCTGCCTAAGAGAGTAAAGAGGAAACCTCCTCTAGTAGAAGAAAAAACCATCTGGAGCCTCTACCACACACAATATCCAGCATATAATAAAAAGTTACTAGACATAAAAGAGGCAAGACTTACAACCAGGAGAAAAGTCAGAAAATAGAATCTGACAAATAGAAGCTGACCCCCAGATGATTCAGACTGGAGTTAGCATACAAAGACTTTAAATAACTATGATTATTAATATGTTCAAGAAAAAAAGGAAAAGATGTGTTAAAATGGAAACTCTACAGAGAAGGAATCCATTAAAACAAACAAACAAACAAACACCCAACAGGTATTCTGGGAATGAAAAATACAGGATCTGAGAGGTGCCTAGGTGACTCAGTCAGCTGAGCATCTGATTTTTGATCTCAGCTCAGGTCTGATCTCAGGGTTGTGAGTTCAAGCCCTGTGCCTGGAGAGCTACTTTAAAAAAAAGTGCTGTGCCTGGAGCCTACTTAATAAAAAAAACAAAACAGCATCTGAAATTAATAACTTAATATATAGAGGTGTTTAACAGCATACTGGACACAAGGACAGACATGATTAGTGAAGTAGAAAAAAGATCAGTATCAATATCCAAACTGAAGCATAATGGAAAAAAATTTAAAAAGAATATGGGAAAAAACATAAGAAACATGCAGTCACAGGTAAAAGAACATATGTGAATTCATAATCTAGAAAAAGAGAAAGGAATAATAAAGAAGCCACAATCTAAAAAGTAATAGCCAAGAATTTTCCACAACTGATAAATGATATCAACCAGTAAACTCTAAGCAGGGTAAATTCTAACAAAGCTATATTTAAGCATAATGTGATAAAACACTGTCATCAAAAGCATAAGTCAGAGGAAAAAAAGTCACAATCCCACTAATGAGACATAACTGCGGGACACAGAAATATGATGGTAGCCAGAAGACAGCTGTATGACTTCTCCAAAGTACTAAACAAAACCAACCTGTAACCTAAAATTCTATGCTAGCAAATAGGGTTCAAAGGTGAAAGTAAAGACATTTTAACACAGTAAAATCTGAGGGAATTAGCAGGCCCATACTAGGAGAAATACTAAACTGAACTCTTCAAACAGATATAAAAAAGAAAAATGTGAATTCATTAACAAAACAATTTGGGGGTGAATATAAATTAGTATCAGCTGGGGTACCTGGGTGCCTCAGTGCCTGAGCATCTGCCTTTGGCTCAGGAGGTGATTCCGGGGTCCTGGGATCAAGTCCCACATCAGGCTCCTCACAGGGAACCTGCTTCTCCCTCTGCCTCTCTTATGAATAAATAAAATCTTTAAAAATATTAATATCAGCTGTACAAAATAGTCACTATAATAGCTGTGAAGTTTAAAATACATGCAGTACTAAAATGCCTGACAAGAAACATATGAGGCAGGAGAAAGATGCAGGAAATGCACCTGACAAAATACGGATGGAATCAAACTATTCTAATGTTCTGGCAGTGTTGGGAAAGCATGTTTTGCTAGGGAATTAATTTGTATTAGACCATAATAAATCAAGAATAAACTTAATGTACTTGAGGATAACAATTAAAAAACTGTAAAAGAATGTATAATTAACAAGTTAATATAAAAAGAAAAAATTTTAAATAACATGATAAAAGAAGACAAGAAGAAAAAGGAATATAAGAGAATCATACACAAAACAGTGAGATAATAAATATAACACAGAAAGATTGCAAATAAGATTTGCTTTTCACATTTACTGAGGGTCTGCCCCCAAGGAGCTCACAGGCTGGGGGCTGAGATGCCCCCACCCCCGCCATGTTCTAGGGTAGGGGAAGAAAAGAGGTGAAGGCAAAAAAGGTAGGAAATGCAGAGACACCGTGTTCCAAACAAATGGGATGCAAAGTAGGCACAGGCAAGAAGGCTAGGGGGGTAGGATGGGTGAGAAATGGAGTAATGGCAAGCTCTATCCAGACCTGAAGACATGGGGGCTACCCCTCCTCCACCAAGTTGGCACTAGCTGGTAATGTATTGTGGGTAATGACAAAGAAATGAGGATAGGAAAAACTGTACTATGCAAACTCAAACTGCAAGTAGAGTTTGAGGAAAATAAATTATTAGAGATAAAAAAGAACACTGTATAATGATTGCTCTTATACACTGAATACTTGTGTCCCATAAGATTCATATTCAAATCCTAACTTCCAGTGTGATAGTACTAAGAGGTAGGGCCTTTGGGAGGTGATCAGGTCATGAGGGTAGAGCCCTCATGAATGGGATTAGTGTCTTTATAAAAGGGAGCCCAAAGAGCTACTCTGCTATATGAGGTTATAATGAAAGACATCAGTCTACAACCAGGAAGTAGGTCCTCACCAGACACCAAATCTGTGCGTACCTTGATCTTGGACTTGGTCCAGAACTGTGCAAATAACTGTTTATTGTTTAAGCCATCCAGTCTATGATATTTTGTGATAGCAGCCTAAATGATTAAGACAACTTGGAAGTGTCAATTTAATAGGAAGATATAACAATCCTAAACATGAGTTTATTCAGTAACATAATTTCAAAATATGTATTTTAAAAAACCTAACGGAAATAAAAAGAAACAGAAAAACCCAAAATCACAGTGCAAATCTGAATACTTGTCTCAACAAATGGATAGAGTAAGTAGGCCAAAAAACTCAGGATGATGAGCTGGACACAATAAACTTGATCTGATGAACACAGGACACTGCACCCAATGACATCAGAATTCACATTCTTTTCACGTGCACATGGAGTATTTATCAAATTGACCATAAACTGATCATAAAGAAAACCTCAATAAATTCAGAGATTGAAATCATGCACGGTATGTTCTCTGACAACAATAGCAGATAGAAACCAAAACAAAATGGTAACTAGAGAATGACCTCCTGGCTGAGATGAAATAATATACTTCTAAAAATGGGTGATCAAATGACAAATTGAAACAGAAATTAGAAAATGTTTTTATTGAATGATAAGATACATTAAATGTGGGATGCAGCTAATGTACTTAGATGAGAAGTTCAAGTCTTAAATATGTATAAACTAAAATCTTATAAAATCTATCTTGCAAAGCTAGAAACAGCAAATTAAAGAAAACAAAATGAAGAAACCAATATAAATAAAATAATCAAATTAGTACACAAATGTACAAAAGATAAAATCAAAGCCAATGGCTGATTCTTTGGGAACTGAAAATCCTGAGACTGGTCAAGAAATTGAGAAAAAACAAATTATCAATATAAGAGACATGCTTTCAGATACTATAGACAAACAAAATTTGAAAATGCAGATTAAATGATCAAATTCCTTAAGAAATACAGTCTCTCAGGCTGACAGAAGATACAGAAAATATGAAGAATGATATTTATTATAGAAACTAAATCTTATTTAAAATTCTTCCCACAAAGAAATCTTGGCCTAAAAGGTTTCATTAGTAAATTCTTTCAAACATTTATGGAAGAAATAACACCAGTTTATACAAATGTTTCCACAGAACTGAGAATGATGAAAAATTTCCCAATTGTTTTTAAGATTATCAAAAAACCTTGATATCAAAAACTGGGTATTTCAAGAAAGAAAAAGTACAAATCATTCTCTCTCATGACCCCAGATAAAAAATCCTAAACAAAGTATCAGCAAATCAAATCCAGTAATAGATTAAAAAATATATATATATATATATTTAGAGAGAGAGAGAGAGAGAGAGAATACATCATAATCAAGCAGCAGGTCCCTCTAATCGCTGCCAGGAACACAAAGATAGCTTAATATTCAAATAACAATGAACTACATTAATAGAAAAAAATGGTGAAAATTTAAATAACCAAGTTGAAAGATACAAAAAAAGAACGTAGTAAAATTCAGTATCTTCATGATTTTAAAAAACCATTAGCCAATTAGAATACAAAGTAACTCATAAACTTGATAAAGATATTTACAAAAAAGCCCACAGCAAACATTACACTATGCAGTGAATTAATGGAAGCTTTTCCCCAAGGTATTTAACACTATAATGGAAGTACTAGCCAGTGTTTTGAGGAAAGAAAAGATATAAGGACTAAAGAAGGCACAATGAAACAATCATTATTAACAGATGATATGACTGTGTATGTAAAAATTCAAACAATGAGCTCTTAGAAGTAATAAATAAATTTAGTCAGAACACTGGATACAATGTTAATTTTTTAAAACTCAATTCCATTTCTCTTTGCATATATTTTTATGCATGTATGCAAACATACCTATCAGCAACAAACAAAATAAAAATTTAAAAAACGATGCCACTTATGACAGCTTTAAGAAACATCAAATACCTAGGAATAAATCTAAGGACAGACTCTTCTAAAACTTGAAATATTACCAAGATAAACTGGAGATGTAAATAAATGGAGGTGCATACCAATTTCATGGATGGCAAGAATTAATACTTTGTAAAGATATCAAGTCTATCTAGGTATTTGTTGAATTGTGAATCTCTTCTGATTCACCTAATCTGAATCAAAATAATTGTGGGGGTTGAGGAAGGAAGAGGGAGAAATGAGAAGCTGCTTTTAAAATTCATATGGAAATGCAGAGGGCAAAGGATAGCCCAGGTAATGCTAAGAAGAAAAAACTGTTGGAGTACATACATAACTGAATAGTGAGATCTATCATAAACTATAGTAATTAAATCATAGTTGTGTTGATACGAACAGTCTAATGTAACAGAATAGAAACTGATCCATTCCCATAGTCATGTTACTTCTGATAACAGTGACACTGCCATACCGCGGAAAAAAAGATGCTCTCTTGTGTAGATGGTATTAGATCAATTACACATTCACAGCAGGAAAAAAAGGGTTTTAACTACTACCTCTCTCTCACCATACACAGGGATCAATTGCAGATGAACTGCAGAGCTAATTGTGAAATGCAAAACAAAAAACTTAGAAATAATACATACAAAAACATCTTCATGACTTGGGAAAGATTTCTTACATCACAGAAAACACTTGGCATCAAAGGAAAAAATGGATAAATAGGGCTATTATCAAATTTTAGAATTCTGCTTTTCAAAAGAATTCAGTAATAGTAAAACCCAGAGTGGGAAAATGTCTGCAATATCTATCTATATGTATTCGTATCTGAGAAAAGACTGATGTCTAGCTATATAAAACATTCTCATAAATTATAAAAGACAATTCTATTTCTTAAAAACACACACAGAAGACAAATTTACAAATAAATCCAAGCAGACAGTAAACATGAAGAAAATGCTCACATTGGAAGCCCTCAAACACTGCTAATAAAATTAACTGGTACACCAACTCCAGAAAATGGGAAGAATTTATTAAAGTGAAAAATACTCATAATCTCTGACAGCGACTTTCTCCTAAGAAGATGCCCAACAAAATAAATACAAAATAGGAATACTTTCGAAGTTTTTTTTTTTTTGATGCTAGATTTAAGGAATCACAGCCATGTTCCCAATTTCCAATTTAACAATTTATTAATTGTTAATAAATTATTAATTGTATTAACAATTTCCCATGTCCCATTTTCCAAGCTGTGTCCCACCTGTTAGTAGTTCTAAAAGACACAAGAATTTCATAAAGGATTCTATGCTAAAAAAATAGATATCCAACAAAAATGTATATATATGCTCACTAAAAGACATAACTAGAATATACTAGCTTTATCTGTAATCATCTAAAACTAGAAACAGCTTAAATGTCCATCAGTACAATCAGTGAATTATTGCAGTATATTCACACAATGGATACCTATACAGTGCAAAAGCAGAACTGATAATAAGCTCAACTACAAACAACACAGTATAAAAATCTCACAGAAACAATTTTGAGTTAAAGAAGCCAGGTGCAAAGAGCACAGTATTTCTGCTTCTATTTACATTAAAGTAGAAAACCAGGCAAAAATAAGCTGTGTTAGATGTCGAGATAATGTTTACTCCCAAAGGGCAATGAATGTGAAGGGGATTGAAGGGGTTTTTGTTCATGATGTTGTTTCTGGATTTGGATGACAATTTCATAGGCGTGTTCAGTTTGTGAAAATCCACTAAGTGGATTTGTGGTATAACTTGTAATACGTACACTTTTCTTTATGTATATCACACTTCAATAAAGGTTTTACAAACACGTAGTAATGAACCACGAAGCATCATCAATAGCATATCCAATGAATAACTACCATAAATTCTAAAATTGCCTATTTTGGTCCCAATTTTTTCACCAATTAGATGGAAATTGGGAAGGAAAAGATGTAAAAAATAGGGAAAATGCAATAACAGAGAAAAATAAGAGGAGGAAAGAAATGAGTAAAGAGGAAGATAGAAAGCAAGGATGGGGGAAGGAAAGCAGGAAGGAAAGACAGAAGCTGAATTAGGCTGAGGATGTGGCAAGGCAATCATGTGTGACAGATTACACACCTGAAATATTTACTGGCTGTTGTTGCCCATTTACAGCTTTTAACAAATATGAGTCTTAATTATATAGGGATTCTAAACTCAATGGCATAAAAAAGAAATCTGTGCACAACGGCAACTACAAAGTTAATGTCATTCTAGGGTTCAGTTAAATTAAGTCAAGAATTAGAGATGACTTAAGTAATATTAACTCACCACAGAGACCCACAGTTACAAATAAATGAATGATTTATTATACGTGAATCCAAGAACAAATGCCAAATATAGCTGACCTTTGAACAATTCTCGGGTTGGGGCGCCAAACCCCTGCATGTTTGCAAATCTGTATTTAACCTCTAACTCCCCAAAACTTTACTAACAGCCTATTGGTCACCAAAAGCTTTAATGATAACCTAAACAATCAACACATATTTTGCATGTTATGTGTATTACATACCATATTCTTACTCTAAAAGCAAGTCAGAGAAAAGAAAATGTTGTAAGAAAGTCCTAAAGAAAATACATTTATATAGTACTGTACTTATTTTTTGAAAAAAAATCTGTGTAAGCGGTTGTGGAAAGTTCAAATCCATGCTGTTCGAGGGTCAACTGTATTCTATTCTGGATTTCTAAAATTATAGTCTTTGGGACTAGATTTTTAGTTTTAAGGATTCACCTAAAATCAAGTTATTTCTACCAAGTCACACATTTTTCTCTTAATTTGGATAACAAACCTGATTTAGCCTTCTTTTTCTTTTTTTTTGATTTGCATTTTGTGTCATCTTGCATGCTGTCTTCTACATTGTCTTCCATAGAGCTTATTTTACCATCTTGATGAGAATCTGAGGTAACTGTTCTAACTGGAGATCCCTTCTTTTGTTCATCTTCAACTGTGTCATTGGAGATGTTCGATATACTGTAAATACAATCCAAATACAAAACATTACAAATACATTCTTCTTCTTAATGATGCAGCAAAGTGAACAGTAAAGGGAGTTACGGATAATCCTAAAATCAGTATTACTTCTTGTTAGGGATACATTATTATCATTAAAATGGTGACATGTCAAATTAGGTATCAATGGGTATTATTTTATATTTGGTGATGAGTTATATACCCATGAGCCAAATTAAACCTGAGCTCTAAACTCCCAGAAAAGATGAAATTGTATTTTATGAGCAATAGACCTGTTTTTCTGTAGAACTGATCAAAACATCCTCAACTTTGCTGCTAAGCAAATGATTAATGAACAAATTTCTAAATCATTTAAAAGCAAAAAAGTATTCTAAGTTTGTTCTGCTTTCAAGAGGCTTCAGATATTCAACTGTTTATTTCTAGGTGACATATAATTGCTTGTGCTTTCCAGTGGCTGGTATGCCACTACATTTTCATAAGGCTATTACTGAAATGAAAATCTGCATCACATGAACTAATAAATGGTATGGGATAGCAGCATAGTTATTATACTCAGTGGTAGAGAGAAACCAGCCTATTAAAGTTTGTAATTTGGGATCCCTGGGTGGCGCAGCAGTTTGGCGCCTGCCTTTGGCCCGGGGCGCAATCCTGGAGACCCGGGATCGAATCCCACGTCGGGCTCCCTGCATGGAGCCTGCTTCTCCCTCTGCCTCTGCCTGTGTCTCCGCCTCTCTGTCTCTCTCTGTGTGACTATCACGAATAAATAAATAAAATCTTTAAAAATAAATAAATAAAGTTTGTAATTTATCAAGTAAAAAATCTGTATCTAAATAAAAAACTCACTTCTAATCTAGTCATATTTTTTAAAAAGAGGTTGAGAAATAAAAATATTAAAGAAATATTTCAAAATATTTGAAAGCTAAGCTATTTTATCACATCACCAAATACTATGATTTAAAGAGAACTACCGGGGAATCCCTGGGTGGCTCAGCGGTTCAGCACCTGCCTTTGGCCCAGGGTGTGATCCTGGAGTCCCGGGATCGAGTCCCACGTCGGGCTCCCGGCATGGAGCCTGCTTCTCCCTCTGTGTCTCTGCCTGTGTCTCTGCCTCCTCTCTCTCTCTCTGTCTATCATGAATGAATAAATAAGTAAAATCTTTAAAAAAAATAAATAAATAAAGAGAACTACCTTTCGCATGCCACAGTCACGGAACCCATGGTTTTACTTAAAATTCATGAACATTTAATAGGGAGTATGGCTTAACAGTTCATAACAGATATGACAGCTCTAAGATTGATTTATGGTATACTGTAGCAAGTGGCCTCTAAGATGGCCTTCAATGATCCATCTCCTACCATTAGTATCTTTGTCTAACCCTTTCCCCCTTGATTGTGGGCTGGGTCTGGTGACCCACTTCTTATAGACAAAATATGACAAAAGTAATGGATGCCACTTCCAAGCCAAGATTAGGTTCCATTAAGACTGACTTCTCTCTCTCTCAGCTCTCTGAGAAAGCAAGTGGCCATATTGTGAGTAGCCCATATGGAGAGGTTCATGTGGCAAAGAACCGATGATGTCTCTGGCCAAAAGTTAGTCAGAACCTGAGACCTGCCAAGCACCAAATGAGTGAGTTTAGAAGTGGATCTTCCAAGTGTTCCAACATCTCTGTCACCTGCAGATCCTCCTCCAGCCAAGCCTTAAGATGACTATACCCCCACTGACATCCTGAAAGTAGCTGAGTCAGTGGTACCCACTTAAGCCATGCTCAGATTCCTGATCCACAGAAACTGTGAGACAATAAATGTTCATTGTTTTGCTAAGTTCTGGAGTTTTCTTATGCAGTAACAGATGGTTAATGCATATATGAACACGTTCATATAGCAACTCTTTGCTCTCCTTTTTGTTATCACTGGTAGTCTAGCTTTTAGTAAGAGGAATTATTATTGTTTGTATTTATGTATGTATGTATGTATTTATTTATTAATGAGAGGCAGAGAGAGAGAGGCAGACATAGGCAGAGGGAGAATCAGGCTCCTCGCATGGAGCTCAATGTGGCACTCGATCCCAGGACCCTGAGATCTCGCCCCAAGCCAAAGACAGACAGATGCTCAACCACTGAGCCACCCAGGTGTCCCAAGGGAAATTATTTTTAGATGAGGACATTAAAGGAAACCGTCCCCAAACACTGGGAAATAACCAAATATAGAATATTCCTACCTCAAGTTATTTACATAAATGTAGATTACAGAAAGCAAAGTTAAAGACATTTTTTATCTTGTTTTCCCCAGAGAGATATATAAATATGAATATGATCACAGAAGTGCTCACATTACATATACTAACATATATGTATAAGCATCATATACATAAAAAGACTAGAATACCAAAATGCTTATGATTACCTTTGGATGCTTAGGTTACTTTACCTTCTTCTTTGTGTCTTTGTTGTATGTTCTATAATAAGCAAATATTTGTATAATAAAGGAAAAACACCTAATTCATATAACCAAATAGGCATTTATAATTCAAAAGAGAGAAATACATTGGGTTTCTATTATTTAATAACCAGATCTAAATAAGTATTTATTTATTTTTTAAAGATTTTATTTTTTTATTCATGAAAGGCAGAGAGAGAGAGAGACAGAGAGACACAAGCAGAGGGAGAAGCAGGCTCCCTGAAAGGAGTCTGATGTGGGACTTGATCCCACACCCTCGGGTCACGACATGAGCCAAAGGCAGACACTCAACCACAGAGCACCCAGGCATTCCCTGAGTAAGTATTTAAGGGTAGAGACCCTAGAATAAGACTGCTAAGGTTTTAGTTTTAGTTCAGCTTCTTGCTGGTTCTGTGACTTAAATCCTTCAAGTTTCCTTATCTGCAAAATAGGGTGATAGTATTCCTCACGTTGTTACAAGGAATAAATGAGTTAATTCTTGTAAAGCATTTAGCACATACTAAAGTGCAATGGAAAAGGTAACTGTTATTACTGTACTGGCAATGTATCCACAAGAAAGACTAAAAATTTTCTTAGTGTAACTATAGACATCACTCAAAAGCTGAGAATGTGAGTGTTTTTTTTAAAGAGGACACTTCATATTTTTCAATGCAAAGTACCTTGCTTCAGCTTTAGATGAAATTGGAACTTTCTTTTTTTTCTTTATTTTTTTCTCACTGTTCAATTTGCCATCATGCAATGAAGAAGCAGCATCTAGGGGAAAGTAAGTCAACTGTTCTTTGAGTTTCTTTCTTATTTTCTTCTTAATCTCCTTTGCCATTTCTTCAGCTACTTGGAGCTGGTATACTTGCATCAGTTCTTCTTCCTCCTCTACATTATTATTTTCTCTTTCTTCATCTGCCTTCTCGCTCTTCTGATGAGCAACCCCTGGCTGTGACTTGGTTCGTGCTTTCTGATGTGTGGAATCCACTTTCTTCACGGGAGTTTCCAGTTCCATTCCTTGTGCAGTCATCTGGAGTACCGTTTTAATAACTTTTTTACTTGCCTTCCATTGCCTGTCTTCCTCTACAGTAACATCATCTGGATTTTCAGGTGTTGACTGGGAATTCCTTAGTTTGCTTTTAGTGCCTGGCATGCTCTTCTCTAGGTTAGTAGTGTTTGAAGAACTGACATCATCACTTTTAGTTTCTTTACTTTTCTGAAGATTGCTTCTAACAGTATCAAGCTAGGAAAAGAAGACACAGTGACAAAGCTTCAGCCAAGCACAATTCAGTGATATAAAACACAATGATTACAGTTCAGTGTGTACTACTGGGAAAATCATTTCATTTTTTACTTGAACATACTGATACCATTCTAGACTGTCTCATTAGCACTATCCTAGTTTATTCTCTTGACATTCGATTCGTAATTTCTGAGAGTAACTTCAGATTAAATGAGATCATTAACATGGGGAAAAATACTTAATGACTTTCTAGAAGTGAATAAATTGCCCAAATCTCAAATGTTATTTTTCTCTTTGGCAGAATGATCCATACTTTAATTATAAGATATTTGAGAAATTGCTAAAAGAGCCAGAGTTAAAGGACTTCAGGTTCCCCAAAAGAAAACACACCCACGTCATTTATCTTAATTCATAATCACATTCTAAAATCAAAAGTCTGTAGTTGAGAATTATCCTACAATTAATCCAAATACATCACCGAAAATGCTGCCAAATATTATAAAATTATGTTAAATCACAGACTAAACACACCTGGATATCTTTCTCTAATCAAAATTATTTTAAATGAGATATTTTAAATAAAAATGCTAGAAATCAAAGAGGAATGTTACTAGTAATAAAATAAATATTTTGAGAAATTTCCCAAGGATAAAAATATAGTCAGGATTAGATTAAGAAATTAGTAGGGATCCCTGGGTGGCGCAGCAGTTTAGCGCCTGGCTTGGCCCAGGGCGCGATCCTGGAGACCCGGGATCGAGTCCCACGTCGGGCTCCCGGTGCATGGAGCCTGCTTCTCCCTCTGCCTGTGTGTCTGCCTCTCTCTCTCTCTCTCTCTCTGTGTGACTATCATAAATAAATAAAAATTAAAAAGAAATTAGTAGAAAAAAACATAGTCCATAGGAAAAGACTTTTCTAGAGAAGGGTGGTTCTGAAGAATCCATAAGCCCAGAGTCAAGTAAGCCCAAAGTCAAGTATCCCAGTAGCCTGTGTGTCTGCCTCTCTCTCTCTCTCTCTCTGTGACTATCATAAATAAATAAAAAAAAAATTAAAAAAAAATAAATGTAATTAATATCAAGGTAATTCAAAAGCATATTGAATAAAAAAAACTGGCAGATGTTAGAATTAAAACTTTGAGTAACAGAAATAAAAGCTTAGGAAATGTGTTGAAAAACACAATAAAAAAAAAAAAAAGAAAAAGAAAAGAAAAACACAATGGGCAAACCAAAGTGCTAGAAGATGGAAGCCAGTATCAAAATGAAGAATACTCTCAGAAATAGACCAGCTTATCAATGAAGACTAAAGTTCAATTTTTAAAAAATCCTCATGTTTAAAAGTAGTTGGAAAATATCTAATAAATGTGTAAGATGGAGAAATGTTGAAAAGATTAGTATCCCAATATATATCTAATATTTTACCATCTTCAAGACTCTTTTGCTTACCTAAAATAGATTTCCAAATTCTACCTATTTTTCAAGGATTAAATTATGGAGCCATACCTTTCAAAACATCTTCCCTGATCAAATCTAATAAAAATGATTTCTCTTTAAAAATAAATTTATTTTTACATGTTCTGTTTCTAGAAGCAATATGTGCTTAACTTAAAACAGTTAGAAAGAAAAAATTAAAAATAAAAGAACTAGAAAATATGTAAAGAGAAAAAGACCCAAAACTCAATTCTGCTTACTTTACACAAGGAAAATCATTGCTAATCTTTTCAGAGACTTATTTTTGTCTCCTTGCTATGAATATACTCATGCCTCATAACTTTGAATTTCCATTATGTTAAAATGGAGTACATAAAAATCTTTTTACTTTCTCAGTGAGTACCAGAAATGTAGTGGCAATATGTAAAAATGGTGAGGACACTCCTGAAGGAAATAATTGGAAAAAGATTACCAAGAATTAGAAATAGAAGAATTACGGTTTAGAAGATTTAAAAAATGGCATTATGGACAGTTTAATCAGTGGAGGCTCAGTTTTTTATTTACTCTCTTCCACTTACCTGTCAGTGAACCTTTGTACTAATATCATTTAAATTTTATACTATGACTTTACGTTTGTTTTTCATGTTTTGGCTTTATTTAATTAATTTTTAAAACCACATGATAAATACAATTCGTAGGTAGGGTATTTTTTGGTAGTAAATCATACATTCCACATCACTGTACCGATGTTTTTATTAGTTTTTAAATATCCAGCTTTTGGTTGTTTTCATTTCCTTTCTCTTGCTAACAACTTTATGGGATGATTTATAAATTTCCAAATGGCTTATAAATTTTCAATTTTGTTATTTCTAGTTTTGTTGTACTATAGTTAAAAAAAATCTATTTTATGGACTTTAGTATTTCAAGGATTAGATTATGACTGAATTTTGAAGTGCTCCAAATACATCTGTTCATGTTCTATTATCTCTTTGCTCATCCTTTTGTCTTTCTTTTTTTAAGCAAGAGGAAATCAAACAAGTTTAATAATATGCATCTTTGCTTCAGTTTGTTTTTTAAATCAGCTTTAATGAGATACAACTTACATATAAAATTCACCAATTTTAAGTACAGAATTAAATGAATTTTGGTAAATTTGGTAAATTTTGGTAAATACAACCACTACCATAATCACGATGTTAAACATTTCCATCATCCCACATGTTCTTGTACAAAGTCAACCTCTAGTCCTCCATGCCCTAATCCCACTCAAGCATTCATCTGCTCTCTATCAAGGTAGTTTTGTCTTGTCTAGAATTTCACATACATGGAATCATACAGTATAACCGGTTTCTGTGACTGGTTTACTTGGGATATCTTTTATCCCTTATAAGATCAGAGTATCTTTCCACACTGGAAGACTGAATCAGCTACTTCTATTTTCCTATTTTTAATGTTTATTAATTTAGACTTTTACATTTAACTTTTTAAGATGTCTGAAATGTAATTTGGTGTGTACAATAAAATGAGGCTCCAACTGACCTTTTCCCTCTGAAGCAAAAGCAACTACAATTAGCCCCAAACAACATGGGTTTGAACTGTGTGGGTTCACTTACGTGTGAATATTTTTTTATAATGCATACCATACAGTACTATAAATGTATTTTCTCTTATGATTTTCTTAACATTTTCTCTAGCTTTATTGTAAGAATACTGCATATAATACATGTAACATATAAAATATGTGTCAATGGACTGTTTGTTATCAGTATCTAGCCAATAGGAGACTATCAGCAGTTAAGTGTTGGGGAAGTCAAAAATTAGAAGAATTTCAACTGAAACCCCTGCTGTTCAAGAGTCAACTACATACCAATACTAGTTCTTGTATTATAACTTCTTGAAACATCTGGAAAAGCTACATTTCCCTCACTTTCTCTTTCAAATTTTTTAATCTTCCTTTTTTATTCTTCTGCATAACTTTAGTCTCATTTTGTCAACTGAAAAAAGTAGTCTACTGGAGACTGCTATTGCTGGGCCAACCTTAAAAGAACCAGCATATATAAAGTTCAAGCTTTCTGAAATACCTACTAATATAGAATCTGTATTTTCAAACAATTTATTTTTAAGATCTTGCAGGACTTTTGTGGCTTCTATATATGAAATCTTTATTTTCTGTCCCGCAGTATTTTTTCTGATTCATGGTTTCTAGGCTGTTAACAGATGATTTTTTGTATACTTAACCTTGTTCACTTTCAATTGATTCACACAGGTTTTCTCAGAACATTACTATTTGGACTATCAATAATAAGCACTTACCCCCCTAGCTAAGAGTCACACATTTTGTTCACGCTACCACTGGCATATCGGGGAAGCAGCACCAATCAACTGTCATAAATAAAGCTCTGGAGTTACAAGGATCTGGATTCACTATTATTGGTTATAAGATCCTGGGTAAGTTCCTTGACCTCTCTGTGCCCCAGTTCTCCAAGCTGTACTCCCCATGACAGGATTCTTACATGCAGAGCACTTGGCATAGTCCCTGGCATGCAGTAGGGACAAATATCAGGTGAAGAAAATCTCTAACATTATTTACATTTTTTGTCTAATTATATTTACTAAAACTTCAAGAATATTAATTATGGGTGAAAAGAGATCTTTTCTATGGATCCTGATTTTAAAGGAAGTACTTGTTGGTGAAGTGTCTATAGGTTCATCCAGGGACTATCCTCTCTTCTCAAAGGGGACTCTGGGAACTCCCAAAATCATCACAATAATACCTCAGAGAGTACATAATTACCACTTATGTGAACACCAAATTATTTTTTTCAAAAATCATTAATATTCTTTTCCAAGTAAAATATTATGGCTTTTCCCCTTATTTTTATACGATCATATGGTTTTTATTCAACTTATTTGTACTGATTTACTGATGTTGAATGATTGCCAATTTTTAAGATATTCTTTTTCTTTTAAAAGATTTATTTGAGAGAGCAAGAAAGAGAGAGCACAAACAGGGTGAAGGGTAGAGGGAGAAGCAGACTCCTTGCTGAGTAGGGAGCCCCATGCAGAGCTCAGAGCTCGATCCTGGGACCCCAGAATCATGACCTGAGCTGAAAGCAGACACTTAACTGACTGAGGCACTCAGGTGCCCCAAAATATTTTTTTTAATTACCTTTTTTTTTTTTTTAATTTTTTATTTATTTATGATAGTCACAGAGAGAGAGAGAGAGAGGCAGAGACACAGGCAGAGGGAGAAGCAGGCTCCATGCACCGGGAGCCTGACGTGGGATTCGATCCCGGGTCTCCAGGATCGCGCCCTGGGCCAAAGGCAGGCGCCAAACCACTGCGCCACCCAGGGATCCCCCCCCCTTTTTTTTTTTTTTAAAGAGAGAGAGAATGTGTGTGCATGTGGGGGTTGGGGAGTGATGGCAGGCAGAAGGAGAGACAGAATCTTAACCAGGCTCCATACCCAACAGAGAGCCTGACTCAGAGTTTGACATGGGGCTCATCTTATGATCCTAAGTGACACTCAGGAACTGAGTGAAGCACCCAGGGAACACTAAGAGTTTATTCTTAAATTTCTTCTTTCATTACTTTTGTTTCTTTAAAAAAAATCTGTTATTTTTTCTTGACCTCTGATGACTTTGATAATATCTATTATATTATGATATCTATTATTATAAAGTATAACATAATAATAATATAATAATCTATTTTACATATTATTTGTTTCACTTATTTTAAACTCCAAGATGAAGTAACTTCTGACTACACTTTAGGTAAAAGTACTAGTTATAGGACTTTCTCTGCAAGCTAGGAAACCTTTGCTCAATGTTTGAGAACAATGTTTCTGTTATTTCACATTATCATATGTACATTATCTAATATAAATCTTCAGTAATTATTTTTGGCAAAAATAATAAAGTTCTATACATTTAGCTGGTCTCAAAAGACTCTGCAAGTGTATTTTCAGATCATAAGTTCTCTATTCTTAAATGCTTAATTTTGATTCCTCTTTCTGGAAATGATACTATATACTCAAATAATACACCTTCCATTGTATTCTTAACTCCTGTAGTAATTCTCTGTTAATTTCCATGTTCACTACTGACCTCACAAACAAATGACACTTAGGTGGCCAGATTTCTTGTGACACAATTTTTTCCCTCAATATTATGTAGATATTGCTTTATTTAGATTTAGGGTTTCCTAAGAGAAGCCAGAAATGTACCAGATGTTTCTTTTTCTGTTGAGATACTTGCAAAATTAATTTTTCTCTTGAAATTAAAAAATTCTAAATATAGTTTTCATCTCATAAATTTTACCTAAAATGCAAGATAGACTCATCTCTTCCTACATCTTTCTGCTAATCATGCTCCTTCTACTGTTTTTGCTCCATTAACACCATATGGAAATGAAGGTCAAGTATTTCTTTCTATATGTCCTCATTACTTATTTCATGTTAATTTTTAGCCATTTTTTCTCATGAAGAATGCCTCAAATTTATCTCCCTTACCACTAATTCGATTTTTCCATGGAACCAATTCTACTATTTTAGGCCTAAGATACAGTTTTTAAAAAGCAACTAAAGGCAGAATATGGAGAGACTGTGGTTTTAAATCCCACTTTATTTCTGGTTATATGGCTCTGGCAAACCTACATCTTTGTTAAGTGGTTTTTCTGTTCTGATGGTTATAAAACCTCTCAAGCAAAATAAGAGCCCCAAAACCTACATTTCATGATTAACATGAGAATCAGATATAGTACTTGGGAAACTCTTATCAGAGTGCCTAACAGATTGCTGAAAAACAATAAGGTGGATCTGCCATTATTATGAATTCTGTTATTACAGCCTTTTCCTTGCTTCCTTTTCTTATTTCAGCCTGGTTCCCTTCCAGTCTCAGCCTGTCTGTACGTGTTTTTGTTCTGAAAAGGTCCCATCTCTCCATACGTTATTCAAAGAGGTCCTACTGGGTTGTGGTTAAGAGAGTGAGTTCTGTAGTCAAACTGTTAAGAGTTTGAATTCTAGTTCTGCCACTAACTATGCAAATTTAGGCAAGTTATTCAACCTCTTTGTGATCCAGTTTCCTCAACACCAAATGGAGATAAAACCTCATATTTTGTTGTTTGTATTAAAAATTAGTGAATATATATAGAATGCTTAGAAATTCTTGAAAGATAGAAAGCACTGTTATCTAGTAAATAAAAGCAGATATTCCTCCTCAGATTTTTAAAGTAAATCGTTTAAAAAATATTTTGTGTTTCTCTAAGTCCTCCAGGAACATTCCCTTCTTTTGAGCTGAAAAATCTCTTCCTCAATAATTTTTCCTAGGATACTTATCCCTGAATTAAAAAAAAAAAAAAAAAAAGTTTGCATGGCGTGCTATGTACCTAAAAAGTCTGGGTAGATTATGTCGAGTCACCTCACACTTGTGTACTCTGAACATCTAAAATGGACAATAGGTAAATGGCTGGCTCTCCTGCCCAGTTTTTGGTTATCCATTTAATTGAGCATTCCTGGCCTAAACTCACAAAGCCCAGTGCTAACAGTAAGAGAAAATACGAGGTTCTACTTTGAGTCCATAAAAAACCCTCAACTGTTTCCAGGGTTCTTTCTGATTTTGTCTAATGTATACCACCTTACCAAAAGGGAGGGCAGAAACTAATATGCAATGTTTCATCCACCATCTGCCACCATAGTCACACTGATACCACCAAAAGAAGCACATTCTATAAAAGGGCAGCATCTACCATGGGAAACCTAATCTGCCCCATTCCGTCGGTAGTTCTAAATTGGTATGCCATAGTAAACAGCTGTACTATGACCTTCTCACGTGTGTGCAGCTGGATTCTGGCCAATGTCAGTATTTATTTTTGCCTCGCTTAGAATATGTACTATCGTGTTGATGGCTGCCTGGAAGAATATTAGAAGAGGTCACAGGGCAAAATTCAGAACAGTGTAAAATTTGCTACAAGTAAAATATAAGTTATAAATAAGTCATAAAACTCTTGCCAAAGAATACCATGTACTAATTACCAGAGCATGCATGAAATTATTTGTGCCTGTTGTGTGTGTGTGTGTGTGTATAACAGATTATGGTCAAAGGAGTACAAGTTTCAAGTAATACAGTGAAACAGGTATGAAGAGTACATTGTGGGTACCATTACAGACTTTCTATAATACTCTGGAATCAGGATGTAGTCAATTGCTGATTTGTTTAGTACTGCTCTGAGTTCTGCATTTTTAAATCTTCAAGTGTGCTGCCAAAAAGTCTATCATTTGAAAGTGTGTCTCAAGTATAAAAGGATAATTATTGCCTTAAGATTCCATTGATTTCTCCTGGTTCTGCTGAGTAGACTCAGATGAGTAAGTCTAAATAAAGATAAGCCACTGAATATCTTAAGTAAGATATTATTCCCTGTATTCATCACAATTCTGGGTTGAAAATCTTAATTTTCTTTAAAAATGTGTAATATGTTGGCCAGTTGAGTTTGCCCATTCTCTCACCACTCTCATCAGTTTGTATATGTTATTCCTGTAGGATCACCACTGAAAACTGAACTCAGTGCCCTAAGAGTCATGTGGATTCTAACATGAGCTTTATTTTACCATGTGCTATCGACTATGAGACAGATTTATCAATTTCCAAAGTTCCTCAGAGGTTTAATATAAAAGTCATAATTTCATGCAGATATGTAAGTCATCATTATCAAATGATCAACTACTCACTGCAATTTTTTCTCCCGATTTGCCAATTTTTTTCTTCAGTTTTTTTCTTTCTTGAATGAGATCATGGTGGGTCTTAAGCAATTCCTCAAAGCAAACTCTGGTTTTTACTTTGGCTTCACTCTCCACTGCAAAGATAAAGACTCATCATTTTCTAAACAACTCTATTATAGCATATACCTCCATAATTATTATGTTAAAGAACACAGTCTTGTAGATACCTGCATGAGTTCTTTAGCTACCTTAGAACTGACCGATCCTTCCATCTTTTAAAATTTTTTTTAAAGATTTTATTTATTTATTCATGAGAGACACTGAGAGAGAGAGAGAGAGGGGGGGGGGGGGGCAAAGGGAGAAGCAGGCTCCCTGCAAGGAGCCCAGTGTGGGACTCCATCCAGGATCCCAGCCAGGATTTTGCCCTGAGCCAAAGGCAGACACTCAACCGCTGAGCCACCCAGGCATCCCCTCAGGCTTTCCTTCTTAAAAAATGTTTCTTTTGGTTTTGATGACACCACACTCACCTGTATCCCTCTTACTTTTGGGCCATTCTCTCTAAAAGTTTCTATTACTAACTTTCTACTTGTGATGTATGGAGGCATCTACTACTGTTATGTGGCCTTACCCAATTTACTTAACTCTAAACTTCATCTTCGTTATCTGTAAAATCAGAATAATCCTATGTTAAAGATCATTTGTGTGAAGAATAGCTAACACTTACCTAGTCAATAATCAGCATTTAAAAAATAAGAAAAGCTGAAAAGTTATTTTTTCTTTTAAAACTTAAGTCAGATCATGTTATTTCCTTGCTCAAGACCTTGTGAGTTTCTCATTTCACTTAGAACTAAATGAGTCCTTCTTATGCCTTACAGGGTTCTCACTTCCTGGCCTGCCTACCTCTACAGCTTAAAATCAAGAGAAATAGCCCCTTAGGATCCCTATATTCGGGCCATACTGCCCTTCTCACTCCTTCACCAGAATAAGCACCCTCCCATGTGAAGCTGCTTCTACTTGATGCAAACTTCCTTTAAACTTCTCAGCTACCTGGTGTTAAGCTGCTTGTTCAAATATTGCCTCTAAAGTGGAACATTTCCTCACAACCTCATCTAAATCTCCCCATGCAGTTTTTTCTTTATAACACCTAATCCAACTTGAAACTGTATAATTATTTGTGTATCTATACAAATAAATATATTGTCTCTGTCTCTCCCACTGTACTAGCTACCATCCCTACTATCATGAGATCTAGCACAGAGTACCTACTCAATAAATGCTGAATGAATGGGTGATTGCCCCAGAGCAGGTGTTGGCAAATTACGGCCTGCAGGGCAGACACCTACTTGTATACATGAAAGTTTACTGAAATACAGCCATATCCACTCTTAAGAATTCTTATCGATGTTTCCATGCTTCCATGGCAGAGATGAGCAGTTACGGCAGAGAATAAAACTAAAATATTTACTAGATTTCCTTTTAGGAAAGTTTGCCAATACCTGCTCTAGAGTAAAACATCCATTTTGATGATAAAGAATACAAACTAGCCATATGTTGTAATGATTATTTCCCTTATCCAGGGGAGTCCTAAACTGCCATCCATTAAATACCTACTAATCTTAATACTAATATCTAACATTTAATAGAAAATTGATAAAAAAAATAAATAGAAAACTGACAATATCTAAATGTAGTATTTGGTTAATATATTCATGAAGAGGTCAAAGAACTCCTTGAAATAATTCAAAGTTTAAAATAAATAAATAAATAAAATGTATTGCATATATAAATTTCATAAAAGTCTTACCAGTGGGCATATCTCAGCTTTATGGAGAGCACTGAATTATAATGTAAAGCACTGCCTCAATCAGGATCCTACTAATACAAAGAGAATTTATTTGTAGCATGGAATTTACAAATAAAAATTGTATAACATTCTTCACACAAGATTATGTGATGATTTATATACTACATAAGTTTATACCAATAAAGTTCTCTTAACCCAGTCTTATGCAAATGAATTAAATATATCTGAATCAATTTAGAACTGAAAAAGGGTAAAGAAACCTGGATCGTATTTGAATAAGATATTTGTATATTTGAAACAAAAACTTTTTAAAAACCTTGAAAGGCAATAAATATGTACTTGGTATGTTAATGCCGTTTTACAAGTGTTTTAAGTAAAGATTATACACTACAATGTACTTTTAAGAAAACAAACTTCATCCCAAAATTGACTTTTCCAAGAACATATGCTATTATATTAATAAAATATGCTTGTGGGTAGCATACTCACAGATAATAAATTTAAACATTTTTGTACCTGCCATTAAAAGTTTTGCAACAACAGAAAAGGTTAAAAGTACAAGCATTTGTACCATCTTCCTCAAATAAATATCTGAGTGTGTATTATTATATACCAGACCCAGGGATAAATTCAGGATATATATTCTTTAATTTCCAATCTTACTTAGTGATGAGGGTGCGTATCCAAAACAAACATATTAACTTCCACATTAGAACACATTTTTAGGAGTAAAACTGAAGATTGTAAAAAAAAATAAGAAAAACATAATTTGAGTTGGCTCAGCAATTATCAGTTAAGGCTTTGGCTCCTTGGGGATCAACATTCATCTTCCTCCAATATTACGGGTACTCTGGACAGAAAAGTCTGAGAAGAAATGCTAAAAAGGAAAGAATGATTATACACATATACCTAATTATGTGGGTTAACTTATATAAAACAATTATTTGGTACACAGACAAAATAGATTATCACTAAATTCTCACAGTTAAGACTCCTATACTTTATGGATGGAAGCCCGAATATACTCTTCCTAGTAGATATAGATATAATAAGCTTGGTCATCTACTTTCCAATCTACCCCAAATTAGCAAAGAGAGAAGATGTAAAGGCAAGCGCATCAGTAATTGAAACCTGACAGCACATAAGTAGAAAAAAACCAAAGTAACGTCTTAATCTTTATATATTTCATGGTCATTCAATTTATAGGAAAATAGCTCAACTATGGGACTATGAGTCATTAAGAAAAGGCTTACTTATACTCAACCCATTTTCCTTTAAACAAAAAAAATTATGGTATTTTAGACATTTCAGAAAGATTAAATAAATACTGTGGGGCAAAACAAAGAGTCAAGGATAATTCTCATTTTCTGGAAGTAGAATAATTAGGCCAGTAATACCATTAATTGGAATACAGGACAAGTATAGTGAAGAAGTTTAAAACCCAAGTCTTAGAGTTAGTATCAAATAGTTAATTGTGTGACCTTAGGCATTTGTTTCCTCATTTGTAAAATTAGTCTACCAGTGTATATTCTAAAGGTTGTTATAAGGGTTAAATGATTTAGAATAATGCCTTTTTTAAAAAAAAGCACCAGGAAACATTTATTATGATTGTACTAGATACTGCTGATGGGGATACTCAGTGAGCTTAGTGGGATATGTTGAGCTGGGGATCTGAGGGGCACTAACCCCAGCTATAAGCACTGGTTCCATTGTCAGATCCCTAGATTCAAATCCCAGTTTTACCTGACAGTAAATTAATCTCTGGACCTCAATTTCCTAATCTTTCAGAAGAGAATAATAACAGTAAATCGATCATTAAGTTTTTGTAAAGATTAAATGAGAATATGCAAATAAAACTTACCACAATGATTAGAACATGGCAAGCCCTTTGAAAATGACGGCTCTTATCACTGTATATATAAGTACAAGTTTCTGTGTATAATCAGGTTATGTTCAATAGGCAATAGAAAACAGTAATACAGCAAGGAGGAGGAGGCTGAAGATTTGAGATCTAGGCTTTATATTTGTATTGGTTTCAGGGAAAAAAAAAAGTGCCAAAGACAGAATTCCGGGAAACCAAAAATAAAGTAAAAAGACATCAAAGAGATAGGTGAAAGATGTGACAGAGAAGTAACTGAGGAAAAAGAGTTGTGCTTTTGGGTGGGGGGGGGGGGGATGCAGAGGGAGAGAGACTCTGCACTGAACGTGGAGCCCGACACAGGGCTCGATCTCACCACTCTGAGATCATGACCTGAGCCGAAATCAAGACTCTTGGACCCTTAATAGACTGAGCCAGCCAGGCACTCCCCAAAGGTAAAAGAGTTTTAAGAAAGAAGTTTTCTATCACTGTGTGGTACCAAGAGTGCTGCAAGTTGTGAAGAGTGTTCACTGGATCTGCTGTCTGGAAGTCACATGTTTGCAAAGCTGTTTGTGAAGGGGCAAAAATCTGGCAGCCCCAGGTGGAGGAATGAATGGAAGGTGAGACCTATAGAAGAAACATGTGGATAACTCTTTCTACAATTCTGCTTCCAACTGTCTTCCCCCACCCTCAAAGGCAATGAAATGACACAGCATCTTTGAGGGATAAAAAGACTACATAAAGATTATACTTTTAAGACTGTTTCCACGCTCCCATCACCCTATTCTTTTAAAAAAGAAATCATCTTCTATACTGTAGGCAGAAGAAATTTCCTACAATGTAACTGTAATGGTCTCATCTCTTTAAGTCTCCTCACTAGATTTCAATCACCCACTGGAAAAAAAAAAAAAAGGAAGTCCTTACCGCTGGAGTTCAAGGCTACTTATGAAATGACTCCTTTCCTTTTTTTTTTTTAATAAAAAGATTTTATTTATTTATTCATAAGAGACATAGAGGCAGAGACACAGGCAGAAGGAGAAATAGGCTCCTGTGGGGAGCCCAACGAGGGTCTCAATCCCAGAACCCTGGAATCACCACCTGAGCCAAAGGCAGACACTGAACCACTGACACACCCTGGTGCTCCACCATTTTTTCTTAAAACCTTCCCTTTTCCAGCCACATTTCCATACACACTCTGAACTCTAGCCATGTGAAACTACTTGCAGGCCTTCAATTGTGCCGAACTCCTTCTTCCCTTTGCTATTACACACACACACACACACACACACACACACACACACGTCTCTCCTGAGAAATGCCCTTCTTCTAAGAAACTCCTAACTATCCTTTAACGCTAAATCTTCTCTGTGAGCACTCTATAATCTCAAGGGGTGGTTAAATACTTCTCTACATTCCCACAGTGCCTTGAGCTTCATAGCACTCTCTCTTGACCTTAGTCCTTTATTTTCACCCTAGTAAAATGTCCAATTACCCAGAATTAAAATGGTACCTACTTTATTGTAGGGAGAAAAGGAAATACTGAAAAGCAAAGTGATCAGCACAGTGGCTGGCACACTGTTAATGCTCAATAAAATTACTTTATGTCTATTATAATACAAGTAAAATACATCAAGTAAATTAAATACATTTACTATTACTTAGTTCAACGCAGTTGAATAAACACTAACATTACTTAATATAGCAAATACATTACAGGAAGTAATCATTTCCATTAATGTGTCCCAAGGCAAATACATTATAAAATCAATGACTAATATTTGATTTGTAACATTCCTGACAAAAATTAAGGTCAAACTTAAAATGACAACCCTGAGCCTCATATGTGCCTTTTTTTTTTTTAAGATTTTTATTAATTTATTCATGAGAGACATAGAGAGAGAGGCAGAGACACAGGCAGAGGGAGACGCAGGCTCCATGCGGGGAGCCCCACGTGGGACTCGATCCCATGACTCCAAGATCACGCCCTGGGCCGAAGGCGGCGCTAAACCGCTGAGCCACCCAGGCTGCCCTCACATATGCCATTTTAAAGCTACTCCCTCACAAACCCTTTTATAGGAGCTGCTAAGAAATACTAGTAAGGAAAATCAACTGCACTACGTTTCATCTCATTTTTCATTTTCTCTAAACATCTGATTATCGGCCAATAAATGTCTAAAGATCAAGGGGAGAAGCTATAGAGGCCTGGATAATTCACCTTTTAACCAAATGTTATAGCACAGGAAAAAAAAAAAAGAAACTAACAAAAACCCTGTATGCATAATTCAACTAATCAAATAGTCTCCATAAGTAAACAAGATTCTAAATATGGTTTTAAAAAACTTTGGGTGTTGGGATTTTTCAAAAATATTTCTTAGAAATCTCCCAGCGTTCTCAAAACGAGCAATCTTTTCCCAGGAAGTCCAAGCAAGTTAATGCAACAGGTGAAAAAATGTTAGCATCCTTTTCTCAAAAAAGTAAAAGCCATATAGTCCAGTGAGTCTATGATTTCACAGAAACGCTGGAATACAGCACGACCACCGGTAGCGGTTCTAAACAGGGTAATTTTTTCTATCTGTATACGACCCTGATAAATGCAGCACACTGATCACCTTTTCTCGGATGTGATTAAGAAGGCATTTCACAGATTCGAAATTCAGCACCAGGTTGACACCCTAAAAGGAAATAAACGGAGTTAGTGCGTATCCCACTTAAAGGCTCTTAAGCCAGAACCCGGAGTGGGCGGGGCAAAGACCGCATCCCTCCGCGGGGGATGTGGACGCCGCGCCGAGCACTGAGGCGGCCGCAGCCCCGGGAAAGGCGCGGGAACCAACTCGGCGGTGCTCTCTGGAAGCTACACCGCAGGGCTCCGCGGCCCTCGGCGGCCCCGCCCCGGCCCCCGGCGCGCCGAGCAGCGCTCCCCCTCCCCCGAGCCACCGCCCTCCACAGGGCCGGGGCAGGCCAGGCGCCAGGCCCGGGTCCGCTACCCGCGGGCCTGCGGCGTACTCACGGACAACGGAGCCCAGAGCGGCCGACAGCCCGTCCCGCCGGCGCCAACGCTGCGACTGCGCGAAGCGGCTCCCCGCGCCGGACGGGGCGGACGCCAGGCACTCGCGCAGCCGCCCACCCGCCAGCCGCCAGGGCTCCGAGAGCCGGCCTGGTGCCGCAGTGCGGGCAGCGCTCGCTGACGTCAGCACCTGCCTACGCCGCCGTCCCCGTGGCAACCGAAGCGGCCCGCCCTCCCGCCGGCCGCGGCCCCGCCCCGCCCCGCCCCGCCCCGCGCCGCCCCGCCCCGCCCCGCGCCGCCCCGCGCCGCCCCGCGCCGCCCCGCGCCGCCCCGCGCCGCCCCGCGCCGCCTGCGCCGCCGCCCCGAGCTCCTGCGCCCGGCGCCTGCGGAGCTGGTGCGCGCGCCCGCCCGCGGGCCTTCCGGCTGCGGCCGCGCGCGGGCCTCCTCGTGGCCGCGTAGACAGCGCGAGGCCGTGGCCCTCCGACGCCGGACTCCCGTCCCTGAGCGCGAAGGAGCCCTGCGAATGCGTAGTAGGGTCCGAGCCCATCTGGTCGTCACCTCGGAGAAAGCGTTCAGTCTCTCAGAACCGCAGCCGGCGCCGGAGCCGAGCGAGAGGGGCGCCCGCCCAGGCCGAGCAGCACGAACCAGGCCCAGCGGCCGGCGCGTCCCCGCCCCGAGGTGCAGCTCCCTTTAGGCGCGGAGCGTGGCCTTACTGCGGGCCAGCCCTGCGGGGGAGGCCGGTAATGCTGTGGCGCCGTTGCTGCGCTACGTGTTTGGAGCAGAACGGAAAGAAAACCCGCATCTTTTCTGCACCCGGTGCCCCCTCCCACCTTCTGTTTTCTGCCGCAGGCGCCATTTTTAGCTCTGAGTCACCGAGGATGGAAAAGTACTACGGGTCCTTGCCCAGCTCCGGAATCTCCTGCGGTTGCAGTTGTGCCCGGCACTATGACCTGTTGCTTAGTCTGTGAAGTGAGAGTGTTGTGCATGTTTCTTTAGGGGCCAGCTTTTCTGTTTATATTAGCATCGCCGCGCTACAAAACATGTTCCATTTTGTTTCTCCAAATCCTGTGAAAATTGGGTGACAAATATTACCAATCCAGTGCATCTTAAACCGAGCTGTTCTGTTCGACTTCCCACCTAAAACCTACTGTTCTTTCTGGATCGCTGTTTCGGTCGAGCCACCAGCATCCTCCCACTGTTCTGAATCCCTGCAGAGCATCCTAAATGCCTCTTACACCAAATTATATCCATTCTACTCTTAACACCCCCCATCTTAACACTTAGCCATCTTGACTCCAGCTGCCTCATGCCAGCCTTCATCACTTCTATTGTGAGATGGCCTCTTTACCAGGCCCCTGATTCCAGTTTTGATTCCCAAATGCCATCCTCCATACTGCTACCAGAATGATCTCGCTAAAAGTGTGGATCTGATAATGCCACTGTCCTGAAAATTCTTCAAAGGATTAGCTGTAAGAGAAAATGTAGTTACTTTGCCTAGGATGTAAGACACTTCCATCTACCTGACTAGTTTCTTCTTTCATTGCCTCCTTTCAGTGCCATTCTTCAGCAATATTGAATTACGTGAAACATGCAAAAGAATCCATACCCTCTCATGTCCCTATTCTTGTACATACTGTTTCCTTTCTCTGAAAAAAATCATTTTTTTTAAAGATTTTGTTTGTTTATTCATGATAGAGGCAGAAACATAGGCAGAGGTAGAAGTAGGCTCCCAGCGGGGATCCCGATGCAGGACTCAATCCCAGGACCCCGGTATCAGGACCTGAGCCAAAGTCAGACACTCAGCCACTGAGCCATGCAGGTGCCCCATGAAAAATCTCTCCTTGTAAACTCTTACACTTCCATATCAGACCCAAACCTTGTCCATACTTGGAATCCATCTACTTTTTCCCCCCTAGAGCCCTGTTAAAGAGATGTAAGGAGCAATGAGCATGTAGTTCCTAGATCTTGGTTTCTAAACACCATTTTCTACTAAAAGAAACTAGACCCTCTTGGGGAAATGATTGATTCAGAAGAGGAGCAGGGGAAGTACAACATGAGCCTGAAAAATCTTGTACCAGAAATTAAAGAAGTTTTTACAGACTGGTGGAAGATATGAAAGGGAAAGAGAAGCCAGCTTGAAGGAGCCTCCATTGGCCCCATCTGGGTCAATTTGAACACAATTATCATAATGTTAATAGATTATGATCTGCTAAATAAAATAGGAATACTTGAGTCTATACTGAAATAAATACATGGGTATTTTTAAATGGGCATAAACGTTCTTCCTTATGTTACATTGGCAACTAATAAATGTAGAAGGAATGATAGAGGTAGAAATATCACCATTTGGCAACTATTGTAGTAAAAATGGATTCAGCCAAGCATCATCAACATATGCTAAAACTAGAGGGTAAGAATCTTAAAAGGAACATTATAGTCTCAAAGTATCTCCTGGCCGTATCCTAATTACAAAGGGAAAAATAGAAACCTGATAGTGCAGAAATCTGGCACTGATGAGAAAAGTTAGCATCCCCAGTAATAGGACAAATCAGCATTGTATGCCACCTGGTAAGAGACACTTAGAACACTCTTTTGTGATTTTCCTGCCAAAAATGCATTAAGCAATTCTTCTGAGGAAGAATCAGACAACCTCAGATTGAGGGACATTTTACAAAATCATAGATCTTTACTCTTTAAAAGTTTGTTAAGGTCATGAAAGACAACAGAACAACAAAAGAACTTTTTCAGATTGTAGGAAACTAAAGAGACATGGCAACTAAATGGAACATGTAACTCTGCATTGGATCCTTTTTTTTTGTAAAAGATATTACTGGGAAAACTGACAAAATTTGAATTGGGATTGTGGACTAGATGGTATTTCAACAAAGTTAATTTCCTGACTTTGATAACTATTAGTCTGGTCATGTAGGAAATACCTTTGTTTCCAGAAAATACACACTGAAGTATTTAAAGATCACGGAACTTCATGTCTGCAACTTATTCAAATGGTTCAGGAAAGAAAATATATATATAAACATAAGTAAAATATGAGTATGTATAGAGACAGAGTGATAAAGCAAATGTAATATGTCAACAGTTGGAGAATTTGGGCAAAGATAGAAATTCTTTGAACTATTACAATTTTTCCTGTAAGTTTGAAAGTATTTTAAAAGAATAAAAAATGTTTTAAAGGTACTGGGGTTTCTGGCTTAGGTAACTGGATGGAAAATGGCTAATTAACTGGATAGGTAGGAAGAGCAGGTATAGAGGAAAGATAGTTTCAGTAGGACATATCAAAAAGGCAATCAGATATACAGCAAACATATAAGTGATCCCCATTCAAACTGGAGAAAGCAGATATGCTGCTTTCTCTCTCACTGGTTCAGTGTACAAGAGGGAGCTCACTTTAATGATATTTAGAGATACAAGCAATAAAAAGTAGCAGTGGAAGTAATCATAAAATTGGCCAACCATTCATGAAATCAATTTAGGGTATTCACAACGTGTGATAAATTTAAAAAATTGTGAATTTATTGAATAAAACATAGTATGGCTGATAGACAAAATATTTATCCCCCCATACAAAATGTACATTAATCAACCAAAACAGATGTTGGCTCAGCTGCTTGTATTACATTGCTCGGTCTGCCATACAAAGAACCATAGAATGATTGGCTTAAACAACAAAAATTTATTTTCTCACAATTCTGGAGATTAGAAGTTCAAGATCAAGATGTTGGCAAGGTTAGTTTCTTCTGAGGCCTCTTCTTGGCTTATAGATAGCTGCTTTGTCCTTGTGTCTTCACATAGTCTACTCTCTTTACCTGGGTCCTAATCTTCTCTTCTTAGAGAGACAACAGTTATATTGGATTAGGGCTCACCCCAATGACCTAATTTCAATGTAATTACCTCTTTAAAAATCTTTTGTCCAAATATAGTCACATTCTGAAGTTCTAGGGGTTAGGATTTAAACGTGTTTTTTTAAAAAAAAAAATAAATAAACATGTGTATTTTTAGGGGGAGTGTCAAAATTTAGCCTGTAACACTGCTGATATTGTGCTAGAAGTACAGCAGAATGCAAAGATTGGAACTGTTTGGATTCTCACTTAGAACAAACGTCATAAAGACATTTCAGGCAATGAGAGATTTTTCAGTATGGGCTAAGTATTAGATGATATTAAAGGAATTTTTAATTTATATCTGTGTAAAGGAAATAATGGCATTGTGATTATGTAAGAATAAGCCTTTCTTAAGTCCATAGAATACCATGATATAATGTCTGAAATTTCCTTTAAAATAGTCCAGAAATTAAAAAAAAAAACAGCTGGGGGAAAGATAACACAGATATAACTAAATTTTGATGGTCATTGAAGCTGGCTAATACTATCTGGTATTTTATTATACTTTTTCTCTGTGTGTTTGGAAATTTTTGTTTTAAGCAGACAAAACAAAAGTAGGAAAACTCATAGATAATTTGAAAGACATAGAACCACAGGAAAAAGGGAAAAATATTCAATACTACTTCATAAAGAGAGTCTCAATTAGCTTTTTAAAGCAATTTTTGTTTTCAGTCTGTTTTCCATGCGTGTTTGGATTTTGGTCATATTGTAACTACTATATTTATTTCTGCTTTGTTGAATTAACACTATGTTATAATTTCATTTGCCATTATATATGCCATATAAACTTCATTAAGAATGTTAAACTTGTTGGGGCACCTAAACTTGTTGGCTCAGTGGGTTAAGCATCTGACTCGGTTTTAGCTCAGGTCATGATCTCATGGGTCATGGGATAGAGCCCTGCTCAGCGGGGAGTTGGCTTGAGAATTTTCTCCCTCTGCCCTTCCCCACACTCATATGTGCATATGTGCTCTCTCTTTCTAAATAAATAAATCTTTAAAAAAGTAAGCTTGTTAATAATATTCATATGTGCTTATAATAAAAATTCAATCAATCATCAAGACATTTATACTGTAGAAACTGAAACTTTGCCATATGTTAATCACTGATAATAGTGTTTTATACATTACTACAGACTTTCCTTCATATATATATATTTGGTATATATATATATATGTGTGTGTCTGTATATATACATATATACATATATATATATACATATATATATATATATATATATATATATACACACACTAAATTTAAAAAGACAATTTCATACTATAGATTTTTTCCTTTGCCTTGTTTTGGGCTTTATCGTGTATCACCATCCCAGAAGGGTTTTTATGTCAGTAATATCCTTCCATCTCATTCATTTTAGTGGCTTCATGCTTTATCATTTTTGTTCCAGTTTATCAATTTATAATAAAATTTATAATAAAAATGACAAATACGATGTTCTTTTAATTAAGAGAGCTTTTATGTAATTCCCATATTATCGCTAAGTTTATTCCTTGGTATTTTATGTAATTTTGGTGTTGTTTTGAATTCATTAATTTCTCTCATTATATTTGCTAACTGGTGATTGTGTGTTTTGCTACTTTTCCTCCTTCTGGGTCTCTTTTGCTAATTTTTGTTTATCTCCCTGATCTCTTGATATTGAATATCCCAGAGCTAACCACTTGGACCTCTTCTCTATCCATATGTACTCAGTTGGTGATGTTTTCCAGTCTCTATGGTCCCATGCATACAGACTACTCCTAGAGGTATCTCCACAGCCCATTCTTCACTCCTGAACTTCAGACTCATACATCCAATTGCATACTTAGATACCTCCACTTAGATGTCAAATACACATCTCAGACTTACTAAACTCCTAATCCCCATTTGAAGATAACCTCTCCCTTGAAGTTTCTCCATTTTGTATAATGGCAAATCCATTTTTTTTTCCTGTTACTCAAGCCAAACATCAAACACCTTGGAGCAGTCTTTGACTTTTCTCATTTCCTTATACTTCATATATAATCTATCAGATTAATATTGATTTGAACCCAAATCTCTCATGAAAGAGGCTATGTTTATAATTTGAAGGGGAAATTTTTTTTTCTACTCAAACTATAGCTCACACATTCAAGACTCTTTGTCTCCCATTGCTGGTGCAATCTCTTGAGGGTCCCAGTTTTATGCAAAGAGTTTAATTTCCACTCTGAACATGATCTCATATCTTATGTTTGGGAAGTCATTCCAATCTAGAACTACATTTAGGGAATCAGCAGATACCTCTAATGTAGGAACACCACTAAGTAGTCCTTGCTTACCACTCCTGTTTCAATTTTCTCCTTGGGAACTTCCTTCACTATACAATTCAGTTCACATTTCTAGCTGATTTTCAGAATTTTTTTTCACAGCAGTCTATCTCTTTGACATATTGGGTAAAAAAGAATTCCTTCTCTCTCTACTTTTAACACATATTGCATTGTATTTATGAGTTAATATCAATTACAATAGTGACTGCCATTCAAATTTAGCAGATAACTTACTGAAACTTTCTGTGAGGTAACCTGCTATGAAAACTTGATGAACCTGTAAATATGTGTTAGATCAGAATTCATGGAACTTCCCACAAAGTATAAAGCTATTTATGGATTTGTTGTTTTCGAATATTGTCTTTTTAGGAAAAGTGTTTTAATTTAGATCTCAGAAGGCCCTATGAAAAAACAAGGAAAGAAACAAAAAAATTCAGCCTGCCCTCAATTTAAGTCTCTAAAGCAATGAACACTAGATGGCAGCAAATCAACATTTGTCATTATTGGGGCCTGAAAGATCCCAGTTTAAAGGTATGGCCTTATTGCATCTTATCATGCACCCATTTGTTATCCAAACCATTTAATTTAATTGTGTTTAATATATTGCTTTGAATCTATAATAGCTTGAGGTATATTTGACATAAGGTCTGAAAAATTTAGTTTCCAGATGAATAAATACAGTACAGAATGGTGCTCGTGCTACTAGGCTGTCTAGCAACACTTCCAAGAATCCACTCTCTGAAGACCACTCTCTAGGCAGCTTATCTTCCATCTAAGATGTGAGGTCCTGTGGTTGGACAAAGGTACATATCTTTTTTTTTTAATTTTTTTAAAATTATTATTTATTTACGATAGTCACAGAGAGAGAGAGAGAGAGAGAGAGAGGCAGAGACACAGGCAGAGAGAGAAGCAGGCTCCATGCACCGGGAGCCCGATGTGGGATTCGATCCCGGGTCTCCAGGATCGCGCCCTGGGCCAAAGGCAGGCGCCAAACCGCTGCACCACCCAGGGATCCCCAAAAGGTACATATCAAACATTCATTCCCATTTCTGCGTTGTAACCCTTTTGTGCTTATTAATGCTTAAATCTTCATCTTCTCATTCAAATGATATGTTTATGAGATTAAGAACTAGCTTTATTTCTCTTACAAAGTGTGAAAATAGAGGCTTCCCAAGCCCTGCTGTAATTATCAAGCCTCCTTCTCTGAGGGACTCGGGCTAGACATCTCCACCACAAGTGAGAAGGGCTTTCCCTGTTTTCACATTTATGATCCTCTTTGTATAATTAGTATGTCAAATTACACAATACATAATTTGTATAATTTAGCTTCATGGTCCCATTTTGTTTCTCTCCATACCTGAGATAATTTTGTATCTTTTATATCTTTTAAAATATTTAGAATAAATTATTATTAAAGTGAGATGTTAATAAGACAGAAAGATACTTATGAGGTAAAATGAAAATCCCTGGTTCACCCCTTCCTTCCCAAAGTGCTGGTCCTAAGAGTACAGCAATTCCTCCTTCTCCCCTGTTTTGCTACTCAGGTTTTTATTTACTTGTGGGCACCCAGGGTTTGAAAGCAGATGATCCTCCTAATGACAAATCAGCAGAAGGTCAATAATAGTAGCCTAACTCTACATCACAATGCCTGTGTCATTCACCTCACATTTTCTGTGCATTTTATCATCTCAAATTATCACACACACACACACACACACACACACACACACACAAAAACGAGCATAGTACAATAGATATTTTGAGAGAGAGACCATATTCACATAACTTCTATTACGTTATAGTTCGATGTTATTATGTTATTGGTTACTGTTGTTAATCTCTTCATGTGCCTAATTTATAATCTAAACTTTTTCACAGGTGTGCACATATAGAAAAAAAAAGCAGTATATATTGGATTTGGTATTATCTGCAGTTTCAGGTGGAGTTTCAGGCATCCTCTAGGATAAGTACCATCGTCATCTGTTCAGGTTGCTATACAAAAATGCCAGAGGCTGAGTGGTTTATAAACAACAAAGTCATTTCTCACAGTTCTGGAGACTGGAAAAATCTAAGATTAAGGAGCTGGCAGACTAGATGCCTGGTGAAAGCCTACTTCCTGGTTGCAGACTGTCATCTTCTCTGTGTCTATACATGATAGAAGGGGCAAGAGAGCTCCCAGAGCCTCTTTTGTAAGGGCACTAACCCTGTGTACAAGGGCTCTACCCTCATGAGCTAGTCATCTCTCCAAAGACCCACCTCCAAATACCATCACATTGGATATTAGGATTTAACACATGAATTTTGGGAAACACAGGCATTCCAGTCTATAGCAAGTATCTTGAGAACAGTGATGACAGCTGCCCATCTTTGTATTTCCAGTATTTATCACAGTGCTCTGCACACAGGAGGCACTAAGTATAACTTGCCTGAATTCCATTATCTTCATATTGCTCAGAAAATGTCAAAGCCATAAAAACTCAAAGTCCCTTCCCCATTAGTTTATTTCAATCTCTACTTCTCATAAACCAAAGAAATTGAATTTCTTGGAAAAATTGAAAATTTCTTGAAAAAACACATCTGGGTCTATCAATAAGTACTGATCCCCAATTACTGAGCTAATCCTAACAAAAGAAAGACATGACTAAACAGACCCAAACCCACTGTGGGACTCGGTCGACAGGCAGAGAGTAACATGAGAGGACAGAAGTGGTTGGCCAGGCCTCTGGGGGCTGACTACTGGTTAATACACCCAGGGTGGCCACATCCTGGCTTTGCTCTCTGAGTCATAGCTACTTCTTTCCTAACTCTTGGGTTTCCTGCATCTTAACCTTCCTCCCATGGGTCTCCTTCACCCTGCTTTTCCCCAGTCTCAGTCTTTCTTATAGTGATTCCAGTCTTTTGCAGAATTGAGGCTCTGTTGTGTTCTATTTAGCCTCTTTTCTGACAAAGTAATGTAACTGTCTTAATACCAACCTTGTTGCAAAGGCTCTGCTTTTCAAGGACAGACTCTTTTGAAAAGGGACTTTAAATTTTATTGATTAATTAATAATATCTTAACAGTGTGTGTGTGTGTGTGTGTGTGTGTGTGTGTGTGTGTTTCCTACCCAGCACCTCTTCCTTCTTGCTTTGGTAAAAATACTTTGATTTTCATATGGAAAATAATCCTTCTATTGCATGTGGTCTTCAAAGGGACGTCAATGAATGGGCCCTACTCTTTTAAGGCCAAGACATGGATATATGGACACTTGAACTAAGCAAGGACAATAAACTGTCTCTCTGGAAATTAAATCTTGAATGGAGTAGCCCAGGTACTGGTGATTAGTCTGATGACAGCACTCCAAAGAGACTATAAATTAGTCCTGACCACTGGATTATTGGAACTTTTTTTTTGCGCTAATTTCATAATATTTAAAATCATTATCTGTAATACCATTATGATAGTTCCATACTGTTGATTGACACACAATAAATAAAACGGATGTATCATATTTGGTCTGTAGGTAAATAATAAATGTTTTAAAATTGCTTAAATATACCATTCTGAGCCTTTTTATTACACCAGGAAAATACAGGGTTTTTTCCCCCCTCTTTAAAAAAAATAGATAACAAAATAACTACATTTAAGTAAATAATGTTATGATGGTGACATTTAGAAATTCACAATAAGGCCAAAGCTTTCTTTCTATTTGCATGGCTGAGCCAGAACACCATGGAACACTCTGGAAAGGCCAGTGGTTTTATTCTGGGGTAGCATGGACTGAAGCCTGGAGGGGCCCCTACTGCTCATTCTATCACCTTTGTTTCCTTTCCTCTAGATTTTATTTTTTTGCAGGACAGGAGTTAGCTTTAGTATTGGCTCAGTTCTGAAGGACTGAGGGGAATTTCCTGTTACAAATCAGAAGATGGATGTTTCCAATCCTTGACTATAGGGCACTTGCTTCCCAGACCATCTTGTTAACAGGGAGCTTCTGTTCCACCCCAGCATGGCTCTCTGTGAGCAGAACAGCAATGTCATGAGATAGACAAAAGTGTTTGGACTGGAGGATGGCTAGAACCAGTGATGTGAGTAGCAAGGATGTCATGGAGAGATCTGTGACATTATAGAACATAGCTTTGGGACAAGGGTTGAAAAGTTTTTATTCTTCCTTCATTCATTTTACTGTGAACTTATCTGTGAGAAAAGTGGTTAATATGTGACTAAAATAATGGTGATACTTTATTCTAGCTCATATCATGCCTTTCTTGAAATTATTGTCTTTTGCACTATCTCAAACTTATTGATGAATGGCATTATGTAGAAGTATCAAAAAATTAAGTTTGCAGATTCCTGAGACTGACTATAGAGAGTTGGTATTACTCATAAAAAGATTTAATATTAAAAGTCCACAACTGGAGTAAAGTTGAAAGAGAACAAAACTTACTTTTTCCCTCCCCTGTTACCTTTTCTAACTGTGATCATCTCTTCAAGGTGGCATAACATGAGTAGGTAGCCTGGCCTTCCTGTTGCTTTTATATATATCCCAGCTTATTCTTGGGAACTTTATTAAGATCCATAAATATCTTAGTTTGGGTTTAGCTACAGTTTCCCTCGAAGAAGAATATAGATTAGGAAAGGTACAAAATATATCTTCACCCCCCCTTGGTAATATTTAGCTGACTTGTTATTTCTTCAGAATAATTAAAATTTGGCTCCAAGGACTACTTTTTGAAGCATCAAGAAAAATCAAGAGCCCTGAAAAATATAGACATCAGAAATCTTTCTTTCTTTTACCTTTATTACTTACATGGGTTACCATGGAACTTGAAGGAGTTAGAACAGAGAAAACCAGAGAATATATGATACTATTGGGGAAAATAATGACTCTATGAAAGTTTCATTTCCAGACATAGGATCAATTAGGACAACTGACTAACTCACATTGTCCAGTGGACGCTAATTGGCCAGTAAAATTCCTAAGATCTTTCAAAGCAAATGGTGTTTGTATCTCACCAAAGACCCCCATCAAAAATGTTACCCAAGTCTTGTTCATAGTACTTTGAAAATATCTCCACGATTTATTGATTTTTATGATTTCTTTGTTTTTGTTGCCTTTTCTCAAGCCCTTGCTATGTCTTGCCTGGATTCCTGTGATGGTCTCTTTACCTACCTCAGTTGTGCTTCTAAATCTATTTTGTGCATGACTATCAGCAACTCTGCTCATAAGCACCATATTTGAATTTTAAAATTTTCCACATCTTCCAGAATAAAGTTTAAACCCTTTAAGTTGACATATTAGGAAGACTTTTCATGATCTGATACCTATGTACCCTTATAACATCATTTCTTACCCCTTTCCTTCCTTATACTCGATGTGTTGACTGAGTGCAACTACTCCATTTATTCATTCATCTACTTAGCAAGTATTGATTGAGGATTCGGCATTTGTTAGGCACTGTTTCTGGGTACTGGGAATATGGTAATAATAATACTTTCAGTTTTTAGAATGATTCCTAATTGCTTTTATATGTGGGCCTATACATATGTTCCTCTTTTCCAGGGAGTTCCGGGAACTCCCTTCCTCTTTGCACGTGTACCTTCTGCTAAGTGCACTTCTGACTCACCTCTGGTAAGCCTCTCCTATTCTGTAGGCTGAATGGGGTGATAGGCCAGGTCATCTCATAATTCCCTCACCCTCATGCATTTTTCACACTACATTTTTCCACTTCTCTACTCCACTAGGGTATATGCTCCTTAAGGCAATATCTCTTACTCTTTTTTATATCTCCAAGACTATTCCTTATACATTATAGATGTTATTTATGTGAGATCCTTTGAAATATCTCCAAATAGTTCTGAAATCCTAGGCACTGCTTAGTAATGATGTTTCTTTCTAATGGGAACAGATGAATCTAATATATTTTGATCACTGTTTTTAAAGCAATTTATGCAAAGATGGCCATGCCTTTTTATGAAAGATATCAGCACAAAGGGAGTACTTTTTTAGACATTTATTTATTTATTTTTCAAAATGTATCTATCTCCACAGCTAGATTAGGAAAAAATTTGATCTTAAATTTGAACTTCATATACCAATTAAGAAAAACAGAAGTTACAGACATTGAAATGTATTTCACCACAGATATAATTCCTGCTCTGAAGAAGATGTCAGAACAGAGTCTCCACTAGTGGAGCATACCTGAATATCCCAACTGTGGCTCAGTCCTCTCTGTGGTCTGCTCCTGAGCAGATTGGTTTTCCCACAAAATAGACTCTAAGATTTGTATATGGGGAAATTTATTTGGGAGGATTCTTGGCATTTATGCCTGGGAGTGAGGTGGAAGGTGGTGAATGAAGAAAGTAGGATTGGGTGAAAGGAGAGATTGAACTAGAATGCTGTCATAATAAACACCTCAACCAATGCTACAGGGAAGTGTGAAGCTGGGATGACCTTAACACTGAGGCAAAAGGGGCTGCACCTTTTTTTTCCTAGCTGGGTCAGTATTTTATTTCCACCCCACTGCAACCTGGTGAATGGAGGGTTCTTTCTTCAGCTAAAGTCAGTTCCCAAGGAGGAATCAGATAAAAGTTGAAAATGCCAGTAGTCCCAACAGCTGGTGCAGTGATTGCTTCAATCTTGAAGGGGTGGGTGGAGACCTGAGTTGTGGACTCTGTACAGCTCTTAATCACTTAGTGGGAACATCTGATTTTGAGATTCAGAACCATTAGGAAATTTCAGCTTCCCATCTACATGGAAATGGAGGGCTATCCTAGGGCAGGATACTTACCGCAGATCCTGATGTTTCCTTTCAAGTTTCTTTTCCTCTTCTTTCTTGCTGTTAAAACTTGTTCAGGGGATCCCTGGGTGGCGCAGCGGTTTGGCGCCTGCCTTTGGCCCAGGGTGCGATCCTGAAGACCCGGGATCGAATCCCACGTCGGGCTCCCGGCGCGTGGAGCCTGCTTCTCCCTCTGCCTATGTCTCTGCCTCTCTCTCTCTCTGTGACTATCATAAATAAATAAAAATTTTAAAAAAATAAAAAAAATAAAACTTGTTCAGTTGTTCACCTGCTGTGTGTGTAGCCATTGGCTCAGAGAAAGTGATCAGATCCCTTGTCTCAAGGGGATAAACCTGACTACTGTTAAACAATCATTGTAATTTTATTCTGTACTCCAGAGACTGGATTAAGAAGCGGTGTGTGATCTCTCTGTCCAATTCTCATTTCATCTTTTGATGAAGGAAGTCTCCTGCAGTTATTTCTCAGAAACGCCTGCTTTTTTTTTTTTTTTTTTTTTTTTATTTTTTTTTTTGAAACGCCTGCTTTTAAAAAGAAACATGTTAAAAACCAGTAACATTATTCCAACTCTCAGGGTGGCTGGGTGAAGAAGTGATGTCTACAGCTGCTGCAGCCGCTGAGACCATGTGAGGAACCAGCATAAGATGATAAACAAGATGTTAAGATGGCAGAGTGAGAAGGTGGCAAGAAACTGCTCCTTAATACTTCAGTGCCACTGAATTAACCAGTCTGCAACTCCATGTATTTGGGTTTGATGGAGAAACAAAATCAATAGGAAATATATGAAATTGTACAATACATACATATTCTGTATATTTTTTGTAAGGAATTGGCTTATGCTGTTATGGAAGCTGACAAAGTTCCAAAATCTGTTGTCAGTAAGCTGGAGATCTAGGACAGCTAATGGTATAGTTCCAGTTCCCAGCTTGATGGCAGTCAGGCAGGAGGAATTCCCTCTTATTTACTTGAGGATCAGCCTTTCAGTTCTATTTATGGCTTTGATGGATTGGATGAGGCCCAGCCACATTAGAGAGGGCAATATACTTCACTCAGGCTCTGGATTTAAATGTTAAACTAACCCAAAACACCTTAATAGAGACACTCAGAATAATGTTTTACCAAATATCAGGGCACCCCATAGCTCAGACAAGTTGACAATTAAAATTAACCATCATGAGTTCACCCTTATCAACTTGTCACCTATAGCCATCTCTTTAAACTTTACTTACTCTCCAAATGAAGACAATAACAAGTATAAATTCATTTAAGGCAATACAGCTATCCTGTGTATAAGTGAAAATGCCCTCTTCTCTAGAAGAGGAGGTAAAGTCCTTGAGTGTTGTTTACTAGTCTTCTCGATGCTCTGTAACTTGAATACTATGATGTAAAATGAGCACTCCTTAAGTATTATGATATAAAGTCAATACATTTTATGTTACATAATAGGAGAATAAAAGAGGGAATAAACAAGATACACACATACACACTAATATACATGCATACATGTTCTCAACAAAATAAGAAGAAAAAACTCATGATGATTAAAGTGCTTATTTCTGTAACTATTCAGAAATACCAACATAGTTGGTATTTATAACTACTTTCTTCTACTATCTTCTTCTACTACCCTCTTCTAATACTACTGTATTCTGTTTGCCTTCATCAAGCACCTTAGCTCGTCATGGTTGTTTACCTGATGAGGTGACCAAAACCTTTATTCTTGAAAGGTCTGGGCTTTAGTAGTTCTGCCTGGATTGAGTTTTTGTAGTTTTCTCACAAAGCATGTGATTATTAAGAGATCTTTCTATTCCAGACATACTCTTCCTACCCTCTGTTATGGAATAACAGTCCAATATCCTAGTAGCAGTCAGAATCATTCATCCAAAACAGCACAGTAACTCCCTTCTTTGCCTGTTGATTCAGAGACACAAGGAGTCCAAAGTGGCCAGGTGACAGTCTTAATTTCTAGTTCAATGGAATCATTGTTGTGACTCCTGGTGAAAGCATTTCTTCCTTTGAAACTAAGACCTCTAGGCCAGCAGACATAAAGTTGCAAGAAAAGGAAGCAAAAATTTTGCTAGTGGGGATCCCTGGGTGGCGCAGCGGTTTGGCGCCTGCCTTTGGCCCAGGGCGTGATCCTGGAGACCCGGGATCGAATCCCACGTCGGGCTCCCGGTGTATGGAGCCTGCTTCTCCCTCTGCCTATGTCTCTGCCTCTCTCTCTCTCTCTCTGTGTGACTATCATAAATAAAAAAAATTAAAAAAATTAAAAAAAAATTTTGCTAGTGAGTCATGAAGAGTAATACTGAGTGCTGCTACTCCCATTTCCATCCCTTGATTTCTGGACCCATGAATTCTGGCTAGGGGAGAAATATCATATATTGAACACTGATTCAGAGTATACACAATCTTCTGGAAAACCTTGTTCCAGCCCTACAAGGTATTGGCAATTAGCTGTTGCTATAACTGAGTCATCAAAAGGCCATCCTATATTGTTCTATCAAGTCGTTGCTTCAGGATGGTGGGGAACGTAGTAAGATAGGGAATTCTGTGAACCTGGGCCCATTGCCACACTTCATTTACTGTGAAGTGAGTTCCTTGATCAGAAGCAATGTTGTGGAAAAAAAAAAAAAAAGAAGAAGCAATGTTGTGTGGGATACCATAACAGTGAATAGACATTCTCTAGGTCCACAGATGGTAGTTTTGGCAGAAGCACTGCATTAAAGGAAGGCAAATCAATAGCTAGAGCATCTATCCCAGTAAAAACAAAACTCTGCCTCTTCTATGGTGGAAGGGACCCTGTGCAATCAACCTGCTACCAGGATGATTACTCTAGGGTATTATGTGATATCAGAGGGAAGGGAGCCTTCTTTTATTTTGAGCCTTACACAAAACTAGCAGCTCTTCAGCTTACTTGGTAAATGGGTGGAGTAGCATGCCCAAATGAGGAATACATTGCGTCCAAACCTGAAGGGCCTCTGAAGAGGCCCTTAAAGTGTTGTGCCTCTTTTTCTTATTGTAGGGGACTAGATGCTAGCTGCTGTAACTCATTCTTCATGTTGGAAGGGATTTCTTGAGATGCCCCACATCACTGGACCCCTCAATTTTTGTCAGATTTATTTCTCACTCACCAACACACAAATGTCTTCCTAATCAGTTTAGAGTACTTCTTGCTTGCTACATCTAATCAGTCTGATATCATCAGACTGTAATACACCAGTGTAATATCTTGTGGAGAGAAAGGTGATCAAGATTTCTATGAACTAAATTATGACCAAGGGCTGGAGAGTTGGTATACTTCTGAGGTAGAATAAGAAGGTCTTTTGCTGGCTTTGCCAGCTGAAAGCAAATTACTTCTGGTGGGCTTTAGTGACAAGGATGGAGAAAAAGGCTTTTGCCAGATCAATAACTGAATATCAGGTGCTAGAAGATGTGTTAATTTGCTAAAGCAATGAAACCACATCTGGCATAGCAGCTGCAATTGAAGTAACCACATCTTTAGACTTAACAGTAGTCCACGGTTATTCCCCAAGATCCACCTGTCTTTTTTACACATCAGATAGGCTTGTTGAAGGGGATGCGATGGGACTCATCATCTCTGAATTTTTTAAATCCTTGATGGTAGCAACCCCTCTAGGAATGTGTTGCTGTTGGTTTACTATTTTTTTAGGTAAAGGCTATTCCAAGGGCTTCTACTTGGCCTTTTCCACCATAACAACCCAAACTCTACAAATCAGAAAATGAATGTGGGAATTCTGCTAGCTATTAAGGATATCTTTTCTAATTATGAGTTCCAAAGCTGGGTTATTTTGGTCTGCCCTTGGAGTTTGGTTGACCTACTGGGCCTACTGTGAGGTGGATCTGGCCCGAAACTCCATTGACCACCTGACTTTTATAAGCTTTTACTCTGGCTGGTGACCACAGTGATTTTTTTTTTTTTATTCCCAGTGTTTGGGTTTTATTTGGAGAAGAAAGGAAAACTTTAGCACATCACTGTGGTGCTTTCCTTATCCTGGAAAAACAACACACTGTGCCGCTACCAGGGCTTCCCAAGGGGAAATTTTCAGATTTTCTAAACACCCTTTGATGTGCTCAGAGCCCTAATAATAAGGAAATAAAGTATTCTCCATAAGGTATTTCCCCTCTCTGTGCTTCTAGAGGTGCATTAGAATTCATGCTAAAGGTCTTTTGCCAGCAGCCCTCATAATTAGGCTTTCTCTTCTAGGGATCCTCAGAACTGCTAAAAGAAAGAAGTGAAATCTGACAAGAAAAAGCTTGGAGCTAATCAGAAGGAAGGAGTCCTGACAGTCTCAGGTCTGACACCATTTGGGTCTCCTGGAATTAGTGTCAACTCAGAGCCAGTGTCGAGTAATCCCTGAAATATCTGATTATTTCCTTTTCCCTAGTGCACAGGTCCTCTGGTAAAGAGCCATAAATCCCTGCAGGAAAGACTGAGAAAAAGATTAACAGTATACGTTTTTAACAGTGTAGTGGGGTCTATCCTCATGGAAATGTAGCCTCTCTTTCATTCAAGGAGTTTGGGTCTGTAAACTAGCTCAAGCGTGGGAAATGATTGAGAGACCACGGCTCTCTATTTTTATGATTGTACTTAGGCTTTTATTCAATTGATTTGGAACTTTTTTGCTTATACAGATCACATAAGAATTTAGTAGACTTCCTATTTATTTCATTTATAGGAACACCATAATCAGCTAGCCAGCACCATAGGTCTTTGTGAGTTGAACTATTCTGACTATCGCTTTGACTCTGCTGTCTATTATCATAACCATGCCCATATTGCCTTGATGGTTGAGTGCACTCATTTTACCCCTGCCCCTGCCACATGAGGATCCACTTTGATTTCATTTAGGTTTCCCAATTCAGTGACTGTCATCCATACTGTAAGGTCTGGTTTTCAGAGAAAGGTGACACATAACTCTTCAAAGATGCTAGAGATCTTCTCACAAATTTGTTTCTCAGTCTTGATGAAAGGTATGTATTCTGGAGTGAGTGAGTGAGTAGGTCTTAAAAGACAAATCCACTAGAATATTCCCATCTTCTTAAGTCTTTGAGACCCTTCTCCTACATTAAATTAAGGCATGTCCAGCATTTCCACCTTGCTCATTATGGGCCACCACTTGGTCCATGTTTCAGCCAACCAATCAAAGAAACAATTAGAGCCCTTCCTAACTCCCCAAGCTGTAACATTCAATACAGAATTTCTGCTTAGTGAGCCCATAGGAATAAAATCAGCCCCTTGATCTAGTTTTATGTTCCTTCCACTATTGTCCCACATCCTCAATATCTATTTCCATACATGTCCTCCAGATTTCTTTTTTTTTTTCTGATCCTATAAATTAGAATGTTTAAATATTTGGGGGGAGTGTAGCACACATATAATGGATCACACTTTGTACCTCGATTTTAGGGACCTTTTGTGGTTTGAGTCACGTTTTAGGTCTAGAAGCAAAGAGGGGTGGTAGTGGTTGGTCCTGAGGAGACTAAGCATTGTCTTGCAGGGCAAGTGCCTCAGGAGAGGCTGCTACAGTTTTCTTAGGATTAATCCCCTCAGACTAGGGTGGAGAGTTCTCTTCTCTCCTCATTAAAGGCCTCATTAATTTTGGGTGGAGGGTCTGCTTCCACTGGCAAAGAAGACTCATCAGAATTTAGGGGTTCAGTGGTCCCAGCATCAACAGAGTCTTCGCACATTCCAATTTTTAGGATCCCATCCCTTACTAGTAAATGCCCTGACTTTAGCAATAGACACTCCATAAATCTGGGAGTTCAACTTGTATTGCAATTCAGTTAGTTGCAGTATAAAGTTCTGTGCTTGATTTTTCACGATTTCAGCACTGCTGCTACAGGAGATAAGGGTCTCTGTCAGGACATTGAAGCTCTCAGGTCATTCATATGGCACTTAATATTTGGCTAATTTATTGTTTATCTTGACAAATAACTAGTGAATGTTAACTATGTGCCAGTTAGGCATATGGCATACTTCAGTGAACAAAGAGACAAAGATGCTGACATTCCAGTATATAAGTGAATGGTCAATTTTAATATAGATTTGGGTTTATTTAAGTTTATTCCAAAATAAAAATCTAATACTTAAAACTGACATTTCTTGCATAGCCATGCCCAAGATGTTAAAGTCCTCTTTAACATCAACCTAGAGACACAACATCATCAAATTGTTACTCAGATGAGACTCAAGCTTCACAGGTTGTCAGGAGTTTCATTCCTATCAACAAAAAGTGTCTGGAACTTATCTATTGCCCTAAGTCTGCTGCTGAGTGAGCCTGTATAAATGACTATGTGGCCACCAACCTTAAGCTCTTTGGTCCCAATTCCAATCCTACTGTACACCTAGACTCTTGCCTCTCTTCTGTGTTTGAACTTCCTTCTCTACTGGTAATGGATTCCAGCCCCAAACCCTGGCCATATTGTCTGGGCCTGGAAAGCTGACTACTCTTGCCAGCCCCTTCTCTCTGGGGGATCTAGATCCTATCCCACTGTTCTCCTGTCTGTAGTCCACTGGCTAAGGCCCTCTTATAACCCAGACAACCACTCCCTCTCCAAACATAAAACTGTCATCTATTGAGATAATAGCATTTCCCATTTAACCAGTTTCTGGTGACATGCTCTCATCTGGCATATTTCAGATGATGACTATCAACATTAAGCTGGACTGGACTCCCTTAGAAGGTGAATTTGGGAGGAATTTTAGAGTCATATCCATTAGGCTGGTCCTATCCCCACTTGGTTTACCTCCCTCTCTCCTGCAGCTGGGGTTCTCTTCTGAATCTGTGGCTAAGGCCAACCAGATCACAACACAAAGAGTAATAAGACTTTTCAGCATTCTGTAGAATCTGCTTTTTTAAATAGTTCTTTAGACTTTAATGATTCTTAATCATAGTTATAGGTAACATTTTATCCTTTCTGTAATAGATTAAACTACTTGCAAAATAATCATTTTCAAAAGTTGCCCAAGATTCACATTCTTCACCAAATGTTTATCCTTTTTGCAAGCAGTATGGTCCTTTCCAACATATCACGCAGAGTGCAGATCAGTGTTTCTTTTAACTTCAACAGTGATAAATATTTATTAAACCTCCACTATGTTCATGGCACCATACCAGGTGCTGCTATAACTACTTTTCCTTTCCAGGAAAAATAAATTCAAATATGGAATAAAAAGCCCAAACTCATGAAACTGGACTGATTTTGTTTCTTAAAAATTCAACATGCTACAGCTGTGTGCTTAAACCTGATTTAAACAGGATGAAGAAATAAACATTATTATTATTGGGAATATAATACTGTCTGAATAAATAAGCCCAAGTAAAAACTGTCTCTAAAAACTATAGCATATGTATGTGAAGATGGTAGTTAAGTTTAACATCCTTCTGCTATTCTGTGACATGGCCAATTCAGAGTGTCTTGGCATTAATCTTGAAGGCATTTTAAAGATTCTCTCTTTTCCCACTCATTTTCTTTGAAAATATGTGAACCTCATTTGCAATAAAAATCTCATAATATTTTACTTCTTTCTGATGTACCATTTTTGTCAAATGATGTCTGGAATAAATCAGCATTGACTTTTCAGATTACAATATTGTTCCAGAGTTCTAGCAGTTGTAACACATATTTACATATTCTAATACCCTTGCTGTGAAGGAGATAAATGCAGAGACAGAATATATGTGTGTATACATATAAATGTATAGCCAAGTGTGTCACTATCAAACTTCTTTTGGAAGGCTTGTAATGTTGAATTTTAATTTCATATTTGAACAATTAGGATTTGGGTCTTTTGTTTTTCAGATATGTTATAGTGGAAAACAGATTGAAATATTTGGTGTACTAGGTAAATCTCTTTAATTATTTTATATATCTGTGTGATGTTTGAATTAGAAATATCAGCCTTTTGATTTTATACATAAAAATGTTACATCTATGAATGTAAAAACCTGTATGACTAACTGTCTAGGAGAAAATCTTGCTCAAGTACTAATAAATGATCCAAGTTTTAGATAATTCTATTTCAACATATTTTTTATAGTATTTTGCTCTGTAAGACTTAACTCAGGCATTTGTGGTTAAAGATAATATTTTACAGATCAAAGCATAGGTGCCTTGTGGAGAAAGGCATATAGTCTTGAATAGTGCCAGAAGCAAGTAAATGGGAAATTGTGTTACATAAAAGACATGTCTACCGATTAGTAAGCTAAACTCTCATTGTTAAAGATAATTTACACAGATTAGCAAAAGTTCCTAGTTTCATTAACAATTGTACATTGTTTTAAAAAGCCCTGTTTCCCCATAATTTGGATGATTAAGAAGTTGGTTGAGAAAGTTACTCATTCCTATAGAATCTCTTTTACTTCATAATGTTAATTCATGATTAATAAATTTCTTGTTTGTTGAGGCATATACTATGAAGTTCAGATGCAGGTTACTCTTTGTCCAATACAACTAATTAAATAAGAATGAGCTATAATTATCAGAGGTAATACCAGCAAATATTTTTTCAACTTTATAGCAGTTAATTAAATCACAGAATTTTTTAGTAGCAACTATAAATACTAACAATTGGCATTTAGTGAGTTCTTGCTATATGCTAATATTTTGCTAAGCTTATTATGTACTTTATTTCATTTAAATCTCCCAAGAGCCCTGTGAAGTGTGTGCCATTATGACTTTATTTTAACGTCACTGAAGCTGATACTGTAAGGAAAAGTTTGTACCTAAGGACAAATAGTCTCCAGGTCAGGAGTTGGGCATCCTGAGATGAGTAATCTGACTCAACTTCCTCTGCTCCAATATTATTTTGATTGTATCTCTTACACAAGGATGTTTTACCTTCCTTGTAAGCTCATTGAAGGGAAAGACCATCTGTTGCTATTCTTATATAAACAAAATGGTCTATAAATTCCTTGCTATAGTTTTGCTGCTGAGGAGTACAGACAATATTTATTCAAAAAATATTTCTTGAGCAGGTACCATGTGCCAAGTTCTAGTGCAGTAGCTGGAAATACAGTGGTGTACAAGGAAAACAAGGTCTTTATTCTTATGGATCTTAAGTTCTAGTGTCTGGGGATGGGAGCGCGGGTAGGGGGTAAAGTGGGAAACACATCAGTTAATATCAATCTGCTATAAATTATGTATATGATGTTTCTGCAATATTATCACATAGTACGGACTGAATATGCACTACACATCTGCTTCATGCTGGTACCATTAATCTCTCAAAGTTTTAACCTTAATGAAGAACATAAGTAAACAACAGCTCTAAGTTTACACAGAAAACCAACAGCATAAAAATGTGGTTTATATGTTCTGATTTGCAATTGAGAAATATGTCATTCTGAAGGACAATTAACTCACAAAAAGTATTTATTTATTTTACCATTAAGTCTTTGGCATTGAATTATATTAATGCTATTAGTTTTATTTTATTTTTTAAATATTTTATTTACTTATTCATGAGAGACACACAAAGGGAGGGAGAGAGAGAGTCAGAGACACAGGCAGAGGGAGAAGCAGGCTCCACGTAGGGACCCCAATGTGGGAGATTCCAGGACTGCAAGATCACATCCTGGGCCAAAAGCAGGCGCTAAACTGCTGAGCCACCCAGGGATCCCCAATGCCATTAGTTTTAAATAAGAAAACACTATATTCATTTTACTAATGCACATTTACTAATTAGAGTTATTTTTATATGCTGTATTAAATTTGAGTTCCTTTGTTTCATTTATTGTGAATATTGCAGAATATTTGAAAATCATTTAAAGCATAAGTTGTTTGCTTTGAAAAACCACATTACAATATTCACACATTCAGAGTAAATCCTTTATATCTTTAGTTATTTATATTTATAAAAAATTCCTATACAAAAATTTATTCTCTGGTTTGGTAGGTACCCTTAATATACTCATTCATTCAACAAATATATTATGAGGTCACAGCAGTGGAGAAAATGAGCAAAATTTCTGCCTTCAAGGAGCTTAGTTTTTTGTGAGAGAGATAGAAAATAAAGTATAACATTATAAAATATGCTAAAGGATAATAAGTCCCATGGAGTAAAAGAAAACAGGAAAGGTGGCAGGGAATGCTGAGAAAAAAATTACAATTTTAAATATTTGAATATTGTACTTCTTCAACTTTTAATTAATAAAATACAGGCCTTCTACACTAGTTTTTTTCTGCCTACCATCCCAGTCCCCATGTAGATACATTCTCTGTGACCCAGGAGGCTGACCTCTATCCCATCAGGTATCTTCCCTACCCTCATACCCCTCCATGGCTTCCAGTTGGGCTCAGCCAATTGGCCACATGGCGGGAGATGGGAAGGCAGGAGGAGAGAAAAGTAGGAGTATTTATCCCACCCTTCCCAGCTTCATCATAGTTTCAGCGGTAGCTATTTTCTTCCAACACCACAGCTTACCACTGGGCAACCTGTGCCCACAGTTCCACCTCTCACCAGGTTCCCTATCTTTGCACTTCAGATTTAATGGCTTGGTGATGGTGTCTTACTTTTGTTAGCCTCTATGTACTTAACCTACCTTGGTACATTTAATCCTTCCCACACATTGGTAAACTGTCCTTTCATTAAACTTTCTTGAGTAAAAGCCTTTGGAATCAACCATCTTCTTTTTTTTGCTGGAGCCCTAAGAGATCTTAAACTATTTCAAAAGAGATATAGCACAAACTATTGGTGATAATAAAGCCTTCTAAAAACTTATATATTGCAACACCACAGCATTATATTTGATAGCAAATAAATTACAAACAACTAATACAACCATAAAGCAAATGATTAATAAATGATATTACATCAACATGATAATTTATTATTCATCTCTACAGTGAGCCTTATGAAAAAAACGTGGGAATAGAAATAAAGTGTTGTAGGTGGGATGCAAAGACCCAAATCGAGGAGCTTTGTTTCTATGTTTTCTTCTAGGAGTTTCATGATTTCAGGTCTTATATTTGTATTTAATCAATTTTGAATTAATTTTTGTGATGGGTATAAGATATGGATCCAATTTCGTTCTTTTACATGTGACTGTCTAATGATCTCAACAGTTGAAGAGACTGTCTTTTCTCCATCAAGCATTGTTGGCTCCCTTGTCAAATATTTGTTGACCAGATATGCTTGGATTTATTTCTTTGCTCTCAGTTCTGGTCTATTGGTCTGTTTGTTTTTATGCCAGTACCATACTGTTTTGATAGCTATAGCTTTATAGTATAGCTTGAAATTAGGAAGTTTCTTACCCCTGTGTTTTTTTTCTTTTTAAGGATTTCTTTGGCTATTTGGGAGTCTTTTGGGGTTCCATATAAATATTAGGAGTGTTTTTTCTACTGAAAAAATGCCAGTGGAATCTTGATAAGGATTGCACTGAATTTATAGATGGCTTTCAGTAGTATTAACATTTTAACAATATTGTTCTTCCAACCCACGGATACAAAATACCTTTCCTTTATTTGTGTCGTCTTCAGTTTCTTTCACCAATGACTTTTACTTTGCAGTGTACAGATCTTCCACCTCTTTAGTTAAATTTATTCCCCCAAATTTTATTATCTTTAATGTCATTACAAATGGGATCAGTTTCTTTATTTCTATTTCAAAAAATTTTTAGTGCATAGAAATACTATGATTTTGTATATTAACTATGTATCCTACAACTACACTAAATTCATTGATTAGATCTAAAAGGTTTTTGGTTGAGTCTTTAGGATTTTCTCTATATAAAGAGAATCTCATATCATCTTCAAATAAAAACAATTTTACTACTTCCTATCCAGTTCTAATACCTTTTATTTCTTTTGCTTGCCTGATTGCCCAGCTAAGCCTACCAGGACTTTATTGAAAGGAGTGATAATAGTGGGCACCCTTAGCTTGTTCTTAATCTTGGAGGAAAAACTCATCCTTTTATCATTGAGTATGATGTTAGCTGTGGGCTTATCGTATATGGCCTTTATTAGGTTGAGATATGTCCCTTTTATGCCTAATTTGTTAAGAGTTTTTATCATGAGTAGATGTTGAATTTAACAAATATTTTTTCTGCATTTTTTGAGGTGAGCATATTCTTTTCTTTCATTTTATTAACATCACGTATTGTATATGGATTTGTATACGTTGAACCATCCTTGCATCTCAGGAATAGATGCCGCTTACTTGTGGTGAATGATTCTTTTAATGTGCTGCTGAATTCTGTTTGCTAGTATTTTATTGAGAATACTTTGCCTCTATATTCATCAGGAATATTGGCTTATATTTGTGAGTCATTTTTTCTTTCTTATTAGTGTCCTTTTCTGGCTTTGGTATCAGAATAAAGTTGCCCTAATAAAATGAATTTGGGAGTGTTCCCTACTCTTTTATTTTTGGAAGAGTTTGAGAAGGATTGGTATTAATTCTTCTTTACATGTTTGGTGAAATTCACCAGTGGAGTCATCTGGTCCTGGGCTTTTCTTAGTTGGGAGATTTTTGATTATTAATTCAATCTTCTTACTAATAGTTGGTCTATTCAGATTTTTAAATTTCTTCCTGATTCAGTTTTGGTACATTGTATGTTTCTAAGATTTTCTATTTCTTCTCAGTTGTCCATTTTGTTGGTTTATAGCAGTCTCTTATGATCCTTTGAATTTCTGTGATATCAGTTGTTATTTTTCTTACACCTTAATTCTAAAACCTAGATGTAAGTATTAACAGACTCGTACTTGGCAAGGTTGAAATGCAGCTTTTGTAAAACAGAAAATATGGTTTTATGTGTAGTTTCCAATGATTTTGTAATCAAGGTACAATCTCTTAAACAAATGATCAGCTTTTTAAACAAGTATAATAAAGGAAATCTTGTTAATATTTGACAGCTATGTCAGATAACCTGGTTCTTAGTTTTTCAAATGGTATTCAAAAGCCTTTATTTCTATTGACCTATCTTCTAAAATATTCACATTTCTGATTCCCACTTAATGTGTTCGGAGTTATGAGACTGATGCCTGACTGGATTTCAAGGAGAAAAAACTAAAAAGGAGCTAAAAAGGAAAAATTAAAAAGCAACTTTATGTATATTTCAGATCTTTCAATGAAGAATTTGTGGGCAAGTATGATTCTTAAGGAAACACTTTTAAGAGAGAATTCTGAAAAGTGATATCCAGAGGATATGGAGAATAGATATATTCTGATAAAGTGCCAGTGATGAAAGTCCAAGTGGTTATGCTAAAACCATCACGACCCTAGATCTGATTGTTTGATGTTTTAATTCAATTCACTTTTAGCTGTTTTATTTCTCATTCAATAGCAAAGGACAGCATTGTATTTTGGGGGGTAATATTCTAGTATTTTTCTAAGTGTGGGATAATGGCTTTATCTCCCCCATCAGTTGTCACTTGTGAGGTACTCGGAGTCATCAAACGCCAAATTGCCATGCCTTCAATGGAGAAGGAATGCTAGTTTATTTTAGTCAAGATTGGACTAACTGTCTAATCAGTATTATCCAACTCTAACTGCAATGAGCCATAATTGCTATGGGCCACAGAAATCTATTTCTGCTTGTTACAATGCTCTCTATGAAGGAAGTAATTTATCATATAAATGATGAAGAGTAGAAAAGGACCAAAAGGCACTAAAGGGTATGTGATGTGCATGTTTTATTTAAATAGGACAGGGAACTGTTCTTCCTATTCATTATTTTCTGATGTTTTCAGTAAGATTACTTATTCTTCTGTCCACTTTTTATGTTGGTACAAATTCTCAAACAATCAAGATGCATTTTTTTTCCCTCTGAATGAATATTTCCCCTCAAACTGACTGATTTAGACACATTTCCTTTAATACAAGTCCAGTTAAATCTTTTTTCTATAAAATCATTCATTCATACCAGTAAATATATGCGAAGTATTTCTATGTATTTTTTACTAGGCACCAAATTGTAATATACAAATCTACACAAATGACACAGGGTAGAGCTATAAAATAACAATGCTTCCTTACCAACTATGTGGCCTTATGAAAGGCCTCATGATATTAATGTTAGCTATTAAGTATGAAGAGGATCCTTTATTTTTTCATTAATTCATTTATTGAGCACTTCTAAATGCCTAGTAGTTTAGCTTTGATTATCCATAATCTCTTCCCAGACTCCCTCGTGATCAGATCCCTTGCAGAAAGCCATCAAATATTGAATGGGTTATTGGAGAGTTCCTTCCTATCTAATGCATAAAAGATTCTAGGGTGTCTTAATATATTTAATACTTTATTTAAATCACTCCCCCCCTAAAAAATAAAAAAAAGTCACTCCTGATGTGTTTATATATAGATAAGCTATCTTGAATATATAACCAAATACAGTTATTTGCACTGCATTGATAACTTTTACGTATGTATAGGCATTTCTAGGTTATAACAGGCTCATTGGGGCAATGAGTGCCCCAGTGGCACAGCGGTTTGGCGCCGCCTGCAGCCCAGGGCATGATCCTGGAGACCTGGGATGGAGTCCCACGTTGGGCTCCCTGCCTGGAGGGCCTGCTTCTTCCTCTGCCTGTGTCTCTGCCTCTCTCTCTCTCTCTGTGTCGCTCATGAATAAATAAATAAAATCTTTAAAAAAAAATCTTCACACACAAAAAAATAACAGGCTCATTGGGTCTCAGCAGGCCTGTCAGTGTAACGAACCTACAAAGAAAACTTGTCTCAGATTCCATTCTGGGACTGCTTGATTATGAACTGCTAATAAATTACCCCACAAGAGGTCACCAAATTTCCAGTTTTTATGGAACATGACTTTATGACTTCTTGTCTTTCCAGCAAAGGAATTGAAAAAGATTTTGTTTCCTGATTTTCTGCTTACACAGTAGGCAGATCTGCCAGTCTGCCCCAGCTAGACATGAAGATAAGTAGTTAGGGCCAAAGCAGTTTATGGACTTTTGTAGCCATCTGCTGTATGAGCTAACTAATTATTTTAAGGATATCGATTGTATGAACTTCACAAAAATGGTTCTTTAATATAATTTATATGTGAAAAGAAAGGAAAAGACAATACAGGCACCTCCCAACCTCAATAACTAGGCTCCTTTATCCACAAATCAGACCCTTTTCAGGGTACAGAGGGACTTTTTAGGCCTTGTGTTGCTATTCCATATTCTCACACATACCAAGATGATAGAAGAGAAATATCAAAGACAATTGCATGCAATAAATATCTGCTTGGGGAATAATACTGAGTGAAGAAATACTAAAAGTACTCTCAGTGATGGACATTGGGATTGGATCTAAATATTTGTTGGGAAGATTTTTAGATGTAGGCAGTCAGATTCCTATAAAGAATTTTTAAGAATAAATTCAATTTCCCTTATAGAAAATATGAATATTAAAAGAAAGAAATGTGAAATAAAGCTTAGGAAAAAAATTAGTTTAAAGTTTGAGAATATTTTCCCCACTTATAAAAGCATTTTCCCCAACCCTTATAAACATACTACCTTAACATAAAAATAGTATCATTCTTTGATTTCTCCATTCCCCAGATCTTAACAGAAATTATGTTACTTTTAGAAGCCTTGAGTAGTAAGATTATTGGCTGTATATCTGCCTAGTCAGAGTCATTAGATGCATCTTTTAATGAATTCTATATTATATAGGGACAGAGAATATAGATAGAAACTTCTCTTTTCATTTTCCTTCTCGAAATGAGGAATATTTAACTTAAAATATTGTGATTTAACATATACATATCCCAGATTTTCAAAAGTTTTATTTTAAGTTTGAAGACTAGACACGGTCATACTAATTTTACAACATATCCCAGATTTTCAAAAGTTTTATTTTAAGTTTGAAGACTAGACAGATTTAACATATACAAAACAAAGATTTATTGTTGTGAATCAGGTGTTGAACACTCTCATGCTTTCATATGAATAAAATGTTAAGATTATCAAGAATATTAGAATCATAAGGATGGCAAGGCCTATACAGATCCCAACCCTATGAACATAAAGAGGTTTAAACGTGATTTCTAAAGTCCCCTTTCAAGGGACGCCTGTGTGGCTTAATGGTTGAGCGTCTGCCTTTGGCTCAGAGCATGATCCTGGGGTCCCGGAATCGAGTCCCACATCGGGCTCCCTGCCAGGAGCCTGCTTCTCCTTCTGCCTTTGTTTCTGCTTCTCTCTCTCTGTGTCTTTCATGAATAAATAAATATAACCTTTAAAAGAAAATAAAGTCCTTTCAAGTCTGAAAATGTAATGACTTTATTTAAATTCTCATGTTTTGGACTATACAATGTCCATTTCTATTCCAATGAGATTGCTTTAGGTGAAGAGCTTTTCTTATTTGAATAGCTGTCCTTTGTGTCATGGTTTTTGAAGCTAAAAAAATAAGATCATAAAAATCTAATTTTACAGTTACTAAGACTTTGCATGATTTCCTCAGCAATATATTTTTTAAAAATATTTATTTATTTATTTATTCAAGAGAGACAGAAAGAGAGAGGCAGAGACACAGGCAGAGGGAGAAGCAGGCTCCATGCAGAGAGCCTGATGTGGGACTCAATCCCGGGACCTGAGGATCATGCCCTGAGCCAAAGGCAGACAGTCAACCACTGAGCCACTCAGGTGCCCCAGGGACACTGTGTTTCTATTTCATTTGAGCCATCACCCAGAATAAAAAGGAGAAATGAAATGCAGGCCAGCTAGGAGAGTGGGAGTGAGGGAGTAAGCCAGTCATAGTGTATGAAAACGCAAATTACAGTTACCAGAATCTCAAGAAATCACACCGTAAATAAGCCTTTTTTGTACCATTACTAACCACTCCACCATCCTGGGCTAGTGTTAGCTGAAAAGCACATGGGTGTTCCTAGGTTCCTCCCTGTAAGCCCTGGGTGGGCATAGCCAGAGAACATTTCAAATATGCATGTTACAAATAAGTGGCTCAGCTAAAACGACATTGTTGGAAGAGCATTAAGGTTGCATCTGCACCACACATCCTTACCTTACCCTGAGCTTAGGACAAAGGCTTTCCTGGTTCTTGCACTTAAGTAACAGTACATTTGGGTAAAAGAGACAAGACCATGGGCCACTACACTACTGCATCCATGCTGAGGCATACATTGGTTTTCTGCAGTCGTATGTTTTTGAAATTAGGTTGCATGTTCCAATTGATGGCATCTTACAAATGCTGTTGGCAAGGTGGTAGTTATAAGTAGTCTTGGTTTGTGTGGCTACAAACTGGATCACGGTTGTTCATACTCTCTTCTCTTCACCAATATATACATTGTTGATACTACGTGAGTTAAGCTAGTTGCCATTTTTAATGCTTTTAAAGGTGATGCTATCATTCAGCATTAGATTGAAAAGTTACTACATTTGCAGAAAGGATAGAAACAGTGCAGTGGGTTGTCTCTTTGGTATTAGTGAAATAAAATATTTATCATTGGAGGGAAGATTCCTCTTCTTATTTTCTTGCAAATTAATAAGATGCTTGATGGATCCTAAGAAAGGAAAACACAAGGTGAATAGGTTGTATAAGGTGTTGTGACTGAGACATATGCAAAGAATTGCCTGTCATTTCGCCATACCATTTGTGGTCTCCAAGTCAAAGACCATCAGCATCACCTGAGAACTTGTGGTGAGAAATGTAGAATCTCAGTTTCCCATCCAGACTTACAGAGTCAGAATCTGAATTTTAAGAAGATTCTCAGGTAATTCATGTGCGTATTAAATTCTGAGAAATAGCAGTATTACATGCCAAGCAATTCAACCGAAGGGAGGAGAAATTGCAAATCCCTTTGAAAAGATTAAAGAAATTTCAAAATAACAAGGAGGTGATGTGACCAATCCATTCATTCATCCTGCAGAACTGTCATTCAGGTGTCAAACATGAATACCAGAAACTTTTGCTGAAAAAAAAAAAAAGAAAGAAAGCAACTTTTGCTGGGTTTGAACAGCAACTGCCTAACTTTCTGTGGCATAGCAACAGGAAAAATTGAGACTATTAGTTGGTTAAAGAAGAAATGCTAACAAGTCCCTTGGCTCTTCGATAGAACTCAAAATTACACCAAAAGAATTCTTTCAATATGTATGAAATGAAAATTCTAAGTTATAAGGAAGTGTTGTTATAATGTTATTGACAGCCTTTTTTTTCCTTAGTGTTCCATGAAATAATGTGTCTCCTAATTGATGGTGTCTCTGACTTGATGAGAAACAGTATAATACAGTGTGCTAAGTGCTATACTAGCAAGGAGCAGAGAATGCTGTGAAGCAAACAGGAGATCATTTCCCATAAGTAGGGAAGGTTTATTGCCTTGAGCAAAAGTTAGTTGGGTGAAGAAGAGAATGAAGTGAAGTGCACTGCAGAAAGGGGAGTGTTCCAAGAAGAGAGGATTATAAGCACACCGATGACAAAGCAGCTTGTCAAGAAGCAGATAGAGAAACAGAACCAGTTTTTTTTCGAGTAGGGAAGCATACAGGAGATGCTGGATTTGTAGCTTCACCTAGACTGCGATGTTACAGAGCAAAGGCAAAGGCAAGTACCTCTGAATCTCAAAGAGAATTTTGGTAGCTTACAACTCCCATTCCCACAAGGGAAAACAGACCTTGCCCAGGGCCACTTCTCTGTTTAGTAGATTCAGGGACACAGGTTGTTTTATCCTTGGACTTTCCTGAATGATTTTGGCCCCAACTTAAGGAATTATTATTTTTTAAAGATTCTGTTTATTTATTCATGAGAGACACGCACAAAGAGAGGCAGAGACACAGTCAGAAGGAGAAGCAGGCTCCATGCAGGAAACCCGATGTGGGACTCAATCCCAGGACTCAGGGATCACGCCCTGAGTCAAAGGCAGATGCTCAACCACTGAGCCACCCAGGTGCCCCAAGGAATTAATTTTAATACCTTAAAGATGAGGTTCTCAACCGTGTCTGCACATTTTAATCACTCCAGTGATGCTTGACCTCACTCACAGAAATTCTGAGTCAACTGCCTGGGGAAGAGCATTGGCATTTTTTACCCTCTCCTCCCATGATGCTATTACGTACCTTATCTTAAAAACACGGGCTTAAGGTCAGAGTGAGTTAGGGTAGTTGAGCAGCTGGTCCGCGGGGAACATGAACTTCAGAGCCCGTAAATTTGAAGAGGAAGTGAAGCATCATTCAAACCTTTGGTCTTTTGGGGAAATTGGGGCTGACTTTCTGCCATTATCTTGTGAGCCTCAGGATTCATCAAATATCTGTGACCATCTTGGAATCCTTTTACTCGAGGATAACATCTCTTTTCTGGCATCATATGGGTGTTTGGGATGTAAACACAGTCTCTTTCCGGCTCTCAGATATGCACTTCTCAGGGCATCCCTGCAGGTGGCGCTGCGGAGCTGGTGGTCACATTTGACTTGGAAATCCAGGTTGAGGCAGCCCGCGCTATCTCCTCCCTTCTTTCCACAAATAGTGTAGGGCTCTTTCAAGGTCAAAGAAAATAGCCTAAAGTTAATGTCTGTGTATTTGTTCAGAGTATGTAGCTCAAAGAAGTTGTATGCCTGCTGGATAAGGAAGGGGACTCCCATCTATGATGACGATGTACTAGTGGCATCTCTGCTACCTCTTAACACATACAATTCCTGATGATTAACCTTGCTCAGTCCTAACAGTGAGAAAGGCAACTTGGTGGAGAGCCTAGGTAAATGCTGATGGTAGACATTTGAACCGAAGCGTAGGATAAACATATTCTAGAATAAATGGAGTAGTGGATTTGCAGAGGCTGAGGGTTACACAAGGCAAGAGGTCACAGACCGCACTGTTTTCTCCATTCCTTGTGTGCAGTCCCAGGGGGTGTCAGCTGGGGCTCCCCTGATCATGTCTGCTCATAGAGAAGGCAGCTTGGGGCGGTGAATGTCTGAGCTAACAGTACTAGCATTTGTTCTGCAAAGCTATGGGATGCTTTAGTTTATTTTAAGTTGCACTTGGAGGCTTGAAGACAGACTTGTAGTTGGACCAGTGGAATGTTCTCTGCTTGAGAGTGGGGGCTGAGGCACCTCAATTATTAGAGCAACCTAACTGGTCTCCTTGTCTCCTGCCTTTGCCCCTCAAAATTCTATCTTCAATACAACAGTTGAAACGGTCACTTAAGGGAGTGAGTCAAATCATGTTTCGTCTGCTCATAACCCTTGTACGTCCCCTCAGAGTAAAAATCAAAGTATCATGGCCTCCAAGGCCGTTTATGATGTGTGCTACCTTTCCTACTACTTTTCTGACTTCATCTTCTCTTACTTGCCTCCTCATTCACACGGCTCCAGCCATCCCAACCTCCTTAAACACTAATTATACTCCTGCCCCTGGACCTTTGCACTTGCTAGCTAGTCATTTGCTTAAAGTTTTCTTTCCCTGGATTTTTGGAGAGCTCACTCCCTATACTCTCTCATATCTTTGCCTGAATGTCATCTTTACAGTAGGCTTTCCTTGACTACCTATTTAAAATGTCACCCAACATCCTCTTATTCCTTTTCCTGTTTTATTTTTGTTTTCTCTATTTACCTTTAATTAGCTAGTTAATTAAGTCCAGGAAAGCAGATTCTTTTTTCCCCCCTCTGCTTTTTGTTTTTTCCCCAGAGCCTAGAATAATGGGTGGTGATCAATAACTAACTCCTTTATGAATAAGTGAAAGAACGTGTGAATTATCCCAAGTCATACGATTGCTTGGTGTCAGTAACACTGGGAACTGGGTACTGACCGAGAATGTGCAGAACTATCCTGACTGGTGACTTGCTTGTTTTGTTGATGCTGCAGAAAGTGGACAGTCACATGGGTTCTGCCTCCTGGCAATTTTAGTGGGTGAAAGGGCATTGGGAGCCGGAGATGGGTCATTTGATATACTTCTAGCTTTGGGATGAGTTATCTGAGTTCAGTGGGCAATACCCCCTTAAGTCCTTCGGGAACAAAATTGTAAAGCATCATGGTACTAGGGTGAACATTTACTGTGTTTGCTGCATAGCACTCACTACCCTAATTTGCTTTGAGGGACCAGCTTCTTCCTTATTCTTGAGTCTTTTAGGTTCAAGTTTGTGGGCACCATACAGCAGAGGTTGACAAACTAGCAACCGCAGGCCAAATCCTGTATGCCACCTATTTTATTAAGTATGAGCTAACAATGGCTTTGATATGTGGAAATTATACAAAATTCCAGTTTCAGGGTCCATAAATAAAGTTTTATGGTAATACTGCCATGCTCATTTCATGTATCTATGGCTGCTTTTGTGCTACAATAGCAGAGTAGCTGTGAGTAGTTGTGACAGAGATCATGTGTCAAAGTCAAAAATATTTACTTTCTGACTCTTCACAGAGAAAGCCAGCTGACCCTAACCTAGAGCATCAGTGTATGGTTTTACTCCCATAATTGTAGTGTCTACTTCAGCACAAAAGCCAAGATTAAACGTTTGGGCCTTTGTGCTCTTGAGGAAGCTGATTATCCCCTCTGTTGCCTCAGGTGAGAACCTGGGGATGTCAGGAACCATCAAGGAAACCCCTAAGGATGATGTCCTAGTCAGGTTTGTCTGAAACCTTTCTGGCTCTGGAAGCTTCAGCTATGTGATTCAATATACTTTTTTTAGTCTTAAATTAGCTAGAGTTGGGTTTTGCTGCTTGTAGCCAAAGAAACTTAACTGATAAGGTCATTTGTATTTTTTTAAAGAATATTTTGTTATTATTTGGTGCATAAATATGCATGCTGTCAGATCTATTTTTGCATTGTTTAAAATACACGATTCATGTACAGTCTAAATAATATAGACATTGTTCTAAAGTGCCACTCTTTGCCTTATTTGATGCTTTTCGACTGGTGTTCAACATTGTCTGATACTGCTATCATGACCATGCTTTCTTTTGGTTTATATTTGCCAGATAAGTCTCTGCTGATTCTTCTATTTTCAACTTTACTGTGTCACTTTGTTTTAAATTTTGCTTTTCAGCACACCATGTTTTATTATGTGATCTTATCTGATTCTTTTTCTTTTTTTATGTTTCCTTTTATTTTTTCTAAAGGAGGTACATTCTTTGGTTTCTAGTGGGTCTTTTTATACCATAAAAATAGTATAAACAGAATATTATTTAGACTGTACATGAATCGTGTATTTTAAACAATATTTATCAGTTCATCCCCCTGGCCCTTCATGCTCTCTCACACCACCTGTCCTCCTGGATGGGTCATAGCCATTGTCCTGGTCAATGAAATCCATGAGCTCTCTTGTGACCACCATCACCAGAGTAGTTCAATCTCAGTTGTACATTCAAATGGATTCATTGCTCACTACCTTTACTTTTACCATAGCTGCTGCTTCTTTTTATTGATTACCTAAAGTTAGTTTCCTTAAGAAGTACTCATGGGACTATATTTCCTAATTTATCCATGCTGTCAATGTCTGATGTTCATCTATTTGTGCGTGGACAATGCTTTGACAATACAAATCTCTGGAATGCATAATCTTTTCCTTGAGGATGTAGCATTTCCCCATCATCTTTCAGCACTATAATGTGACTGTGGGAAAGTTGGAGCTTACTTAATTTATACTCCTCATAGACAACTCCTCATAGATTCTTTCCTTATTTTTGCACGTTAGTATCTTTACCAGGAAAGAGACTTCACCAGTTTTATCAGTGGCATGCATTTTTACTGACATAATGTCACCTTTGAATTGGTGGATTCAGATATTTATTGAAAAAATGACTGAATTGAAAAAATTCAATTGAAAAAAATTGAAAAAAATGTCGAATTATATTTTAAATACTTTTTTTGGTCTTACTGTTTTCTTTTCAGAAGCTCCAAATAAGTGTATATTTGAATTCCTTTATCTTCTATCATTTTAGTTTTCTCTCTAGTCGTTTTAAACTCATTTGGTTTGGCTCATGTTCTCAAGCATGCCCTCCATGACCCAGATTTTGTTTTCTCTATTCTCCTTTCTGTTGCTTCCAAATGTGACTTTCATTTTAGTCATGACCTTCTTTTTCCCTTCACCGCCACCACTCCAACCATATTCTAGTATTTTTAGAGACCATTGTTTCATTAAGTCCCCTGCTACCCAAGAGGACAAGTCTTTATCAGCTTCGTGGCATTATATTTGAGGTGTGTGTTGTGGGTTTAAGTCTATTTTTTTTGTCATATGTCTTTCTATATTTTTCTTAGAGTGTTATCGCTTCAACCCCATGCTTCTTCCTTTTTTAAAAGAAGGAGGAAAGTTCTTCTTAGCAATTAATTGAATTATAGAGTGGTACTACTTTTACCCCAGTCTGTCTCTGATTATATATAATGGTTTAAATGCATTCTCAGTAGGAAAATCCTTTTGTTGAATGAACTCTAAATTTGCTTTCCTCATTAAAATAAGGAGCTGGATAGAACTTAGGTTTATGTTTTTAGTTCTTTTGTTCAGAATGAAACTCTCCTGTCTTCACTGGCTATAAAATAGAACCTCTTAGGAAATAGAAAACAGCATAGGAAGCATAAAGAAGAAGGTAAGAATCACCTATAATTTTACACTTAGAGATTATCATCATCATTTTGATGTATATGTTTATAATTTTTAAAGCATTTAAATTTATATAACATATATATGTTGCTATATTTAGTGTATATACATCCATACACAAAAAAATGGCATACATTTGTGTATGTATATATGTGTGTGAGGGCATAGTAAGTATATTTAGTGTATACACACACAAACACAAAGAAGGTATTTAAACTATAAATACATAATAAAGGGATCTAACTTTATTTTTCCCTAATAGTTAGCTCTGAGGTTCCCAAACTGTATACTGAAATTCTTCAGAGCACTAGAGTAAACTCACAGGGTATCACTGGAATTTTTTAAATCTTCAGGAAAATACAATAGCCAAACTGTGGAAGGAGTCTCAGTGTCCACTGAAAGATGAATGGATAAAGAAGATGTGGTATATGTATATAATGGAATATTACTCAACCAATAGAAATGACAAATACCCACCATTTGCTTCGACGTGGATGGAACTGGAGGGTATCATGCTGAGTGAAATAAGTCAATCGGAGAAAGACAAACATTATATGGTCTTTTTCGTTTGGGGAATATAAAAAATAGTGAAAGGGAATAAAGGGGAAAGGGAAAAAAATGAGTGGGAAATATCAGAAAGGGAGACAGAACATGAGAGACTCCTAACTCTGGGAAACGAACTAGGGGTGGTAGAAAGGGAGGTGGGTGGGGGGTGGGGGTGACTGGGTGATGGGCACTGAGGGGGGCACTTGATGGAATGAGCACTGGGTGTTATTCTATATGTTGGCAAATTGAACACCAATAAAAAATAAATTTATAAAAAAAATCTTCAGGAAAATGCATTTATGAAAATGAATAAAGTAAAACTCACATAAAATGGAGTTGGAAGGCCAGAAAGAGGAGCTCTCACATCTGCCACTCCCCCTCAGTTGCAGACTCAAAAGAAAAAGATGTACCTTGTCTACTCGCCCAGCAACAAAGTCAGCCAATAAGAAAACACCACAACTCAGCCAATGAGAGATTGTCTGATCTCTTACTTTTCTCCAGTGGCCTTTCATTCAAAGTAACCCCTCTGAACTTCCTTCTTTTCTCTATGAAGTAACATTCTTCTCCTTTGATCTCCAGACTTGCCAATGGTTTGCCAAAGCTTACATGTTCCAAATTGCAATTCCTGTGCTATCCACAGTAGACCCATTTAACTGGTAAAATAACCAGCTGTTTTACTTTTAAGGTAGACCCCAGTGATAAAGATATGTCTTGGATATATTGTGAAATACTAGACTCAGGTAGTTCACAGTTTCAACTTCAGACTGAGCTATATTCCTTTCATTGGTATCATCTTTGCAAAACTGGGGTGAAGAAGGTACTCTGTGAAAAACAGTGTGGGAGAGGAAACAGGGGTGACAATGTCCACTCTGATTCCAAGGTTTGAGAAGTGTACAGTGCCCAATATCAAGCACATCCCATTAATAGTAATTATGGCTGATAAAGAATGAAATAAAACTATTTGTTTCAATTTATGATTTTTTTCAAGCATAGAAATCCAAGCATCAATCAAATGTATGTAGAATTAAGATATTTTCAGACTTCCACAGACTCAAAATATTTACCTCAAAATATTTATACCCTTTTTCAGAAACCCAATGGAAGATGTGCTCTTTGAAAATGACAGGATAAATCAAGAAAGAGGATCCAGGAAACAGGAGTTTATCACAGAAAAGTAGCAAAGGGAATTCCCAATGTAATGACAAGTTGTTAAATTAAATCTCTCCTCCTTTATCTATTGGACTATGGTGTTTTTCATTTTGACTTAAATAACTCTATTAATTAAGGAGATTAATTATTTATCATTTTGTAGATTATTTCTCTAAGTTGCTTTTGTCTATGTTTTTTTTCTTTGCCACACAGATATCTAAAATTTCATGTGATCAAATTGATAATTTTTTTGTGTATGGATGTATATACACTAAATATAGCAACATATATATGTTATATAAATTTAAATGCTTTAAAAATTATAAACATATACATCAAAATGATGATGATAATCTCTAAGTGTAAAATTATAGGTGATTCTTACCTTCTTCTTTATGCTTCCTATGCTGTTTTCTATTTCCTAAGAGGTTCTATTTTATAGCCAGTGAAGACAGGAGAGTTTCATTCTGAACAAAAGAACTAAAAACATAAACCTAAGTTCTATCCAGCTCCTTATTTTAATGAGGAAAGCAAATTTAGAGTTCATTCAACAAAAGGATTTTCCTACTGAGAATGCATTTAAACCATTATATATAATCAGAGACAGACTGGGGTAAAAGTAGTACCACTCTATAATTCAATTAATTGCTAAGAAGAACTTTCCTCCTTCTTTTAAAAAAGGAAGAAGCATGGGGTTAAGCAATAACACTGGTTTCAACCAGTCCCAGACATTGTGATTCTACTGAGAATCACTAGAAAAAAGAGACCAGTGTGGGTTAAGAATGGGATACAGGGTGGCACAGATGAAAGAATACTGGATTGCAGGCTAGAACACATGGATTACAGCGAATAGTAATGTTATAGTTACAGAATTTAAGCTAGTTGCTTGATTTCTTTAAATATCAGATTTGTTATCTACAAAATGATATCTATTAAGTCCCTTCCAACACTGTGCAGTGATCACTTTCAATTTGATGTAATAGTAAGCTTTTGACAACAAATTTAAATTGACTCTTGGAAAAATACTCGAAACCACCACCAACAAAAATTTTAGATGAAACTATGAGACTAAGTATCATAAAATTCTAAAACATGCTGATTGATCCTAAAACCATGAGACTAAGTATCATAATATCCTAAAACATGCTGTAAAATAATTTAAACTGACTGCAGCTCAGGGGACATTGAGGAAGGAAAGGCCATGTCCTCATTTTGGCTGTGGTCTAGTTATCCAGTGATTGTGGGAATGGCAGATAGGGCATAAAGAGGCTAGGACATGTCAAACTGGATTCAAACAAGCTTTTCACTGGCAAAGAGGAAACAAACGGAAATTTGCCAAAACTCCACCATAATGTGCTTTAAGCACAAACATTTTCTTCTTGTTTTTTTTTGTTGTTGTTGTTGTTCTGAGAGTGACAACTCATTTACAAAAGATGAAGTGACTGGAGAGCTTAGAAACTCACTGCCACTCTGCAAGGAACATTCCTTACTCTAGCTCAGGGAAAAGGTGGGGAATGAGTGAGCGATAAAAGGAATTTCACTGCTTTTGCAAATTCTTCTCCTTCTTTCTAAATTGCCACTTCACACAACTTTTGCTTGTTTTAAACTATGTGGTCCTATACTATACTCTGATCAGGATGCATCTTTCATTAGCATTATCTGCAAACAGAAATGAGACATTGCATACATTTGTTCTGATATGGCACTAACTTTTTATGACCTTTAAGTGAAAGTACTTCTCAGCTGATTTGCATTTTGCGTTTATTTTGCCCAAAATATAATCAGTGGGATAAAATCTCTCACCTCTGTTCTAGACTCCTTTTATTTTTCATATTTTCTACTGCTGGTTGTTCTTATTCTCACACATATGTAGTGATAAGAGTATCAGCGATATAATTTGTGAAGATTTCATTTGGTCTGGTTGAAAATTACACAGTCAAAATCATTTCATTAGTATCTGAAATAAAATAATATAAACTGCAAGTCTCAGTCAGGATATGTGGTTTGGGGGCATCTAGGTGGCTCAGTTGGTTAAGTATCTGCCTTTGACACGTCATGAACCCAGGGTCCTGGGATTGAGCCCAAATCAGGGAGTCTGCTTCTCCCTCTGCTAGTACTCTCTCTTTCTCTCTCACACATGCTCTCTCTTTCTCAAATACATAAATAAAATCTTTTAAGAAAGGATATATGGTTAGGAATTGAATGAGCTTCAAAATCTGTTGCATTTGCACACATTTGAGACATTCATTTGGTTGATAGACTATAAAGTCGCTGGTTTAGTAGAATAAGTCGAATAAATGCATTAGGTTTTTAGATGGTTTGGAATCATCTTAGATGAATTACAAATGAAAAAATCTATTTGCATTAAAAAGAAACTAAAATTACTATAGTGCTAGATAATTGTATTCATAATCATTGTGTTGTCTTTTTCTTTTAAAGATTTTATTTACTTATTCATAAGAGACACAGAAAGGCAGAGACATAGTGTAACTTGCTTAAACATGGTTCATTTATTGAACAGTCTTCCATTTTTCTATTAAAATATCACTACTATGAATATATATTTATAAATGTACATATAAATAAGCACTTTTTACCCACTTTGGATTATATTATTAGGAAGTATAATTACTAAGGTAAAATGTGTGATTTTTTTTATGATTCTTGACACATGTAGCCAAATTGCTCTAGAAAATGATTATACACTTTCAGAGTGCAATTGGCAATGTCTGAAATTGCCAGTTTCACTGTACCACCACCAAAATAAACCAATTCAATAGATGTAATAGTACTTTTCTGTGTTTTGTTTTAAACTGATGGCGTTGGCAGAGTAAGTCTAGTACCATTGTAAAGATACAATTGTGGTTAGAGAGAATGGAGCAAGAGATTCAAGGCTTTTCTGGTGATGTTTAGCAGTAAAAGGTAAGGCGAGTGTGAGATGAAATTTTCCAGCTGGGTGTGGAGTACAGTGTGAAAGGGCTTTTAATAAAAAACAAAACAAAACAAAACAGGATTTTCCTACTTTTTAGATTTGAGTTTTAAAATTTGGCCTATTCTATGCTTTTATTATGAATTTGTTGGAAGTAAAGAAGCAATCTCTACCACCTGCCACTTTAATAAGAGATTTATTACTTTTGTTTTCATAACACTGTTTTGTGTGTGGTAGTGGAAGATATGGTCTCATGTGAAGCTTAATCTGAACCTACCTGTGTTCTCTGGCAGCCACAGCTCTCCAAGCATGGGAAGTCCAGCAAATGATGCTGAGCACTGTCTGGTGAGGAAGGAACTTTTGAATTGAAAGTCTGGCTTTGGAAACTCCAGTAGATTTTTTTCTGAAGCATGTTTTATAATTTTTGGTACTTGGAAGGCCTCACTTCAAACAGCCTTAGGCCATTTGGCCACTGGTCAATTAGAGCAAGTAATTCAACTGCTTCTGCATTGGCAACAGGCAGGACAGAGGGCCTGGCCAGGGACTTACTGTACTTCAGAAATGATGGAAAGTCTGTGACAGGCTGCCATCTATGAAAGGTGTGTGTGTGTGTGTGTGTGTGTGTGTGTTCATGCATGCACATTGGCAAAGGAATGGGTTTGAAATCCCATTTGTTGTCTAAGTAATATTGGGCAAACAATATAGCCCTATTTTTTTGCTTTTAATCTTTAGCTAAAGACCTTATTTTCTGTGTTGGTTGAAAATTAGGACTGTTTTCCTGGTTACTGAGTCTATTGACTAGGGCAAAGTATAAGGTGAACACACCATCCTTTGCATTAATTAGAGCAAAGGCCAAGCCTCTGTGTGTGAGTGCATGCATGTGCCTGTGTTCAGCATTTGGAATAGGTGAGGTAGACCATGAACAGGGTTGTAGGCTTGAGTGTTTTTGTTTTTAAAGATAGGAGTTTCCTTCTGGTTTTATTCTTTTATTTTTTTAAATTTTTATTTATTTATGATAGTCACAGAGAGAGAGAGAGAGAGAGGCAGAGACATAGGCAGAGGGAGAAGCAGGCTCCATGCACCGGGAGCCTGATGTGGGATTCGATCCCGGGTCTCCAGGATCGCGCCCTGGGCCAAAGGCAAGCGCCAAACCACTGTGCCACCCAGGGATCCCTCCTTCTGGTTTTATTTTATTTATTTTTTTTTTTTTTTTTTAAATTTTTATTTATTTATGATAGTCACAGAGAGAGAGAGAGAGGCAGAGACACAGGCAGAGGGAGAAGCAGGCTCCATGCACCGGGAGCCCGACGTGGGATTCGATCCCGGGTCTCCAGGATCGCGCCCTGGGCCAAAGGCAGGCGCCAAACCGCTGCGCCAAACCGCTGCGCCACCCAGGGATCCCCCTCCTTCTGGTTTTAAACAGAGTTATAGCCTATGGGAAAACAGCTAGTTGAAATAGAGAAGACAAGGGCCAGGAGAGAAAGGGAAAGGCTAATGGAACAATACTCTCGGAAGGTAGCTTATTCATTCACAGAGATTTGGCTCATCAGGCAATAGGAATTGGAGCAGATAGTCCAGAGCTTGATGATGAATTTCTTAACTAACAGCTAGTGAGAATAACTAAAGTCATGGGAATAATAAACTTGTCATGAGAGAGTGTGTTGAAGATGGAAAACAATTAAAACATACTGAGATGCAGAGACCTGAAAGGAAAGAGCAAGTAGAGATGAAACTCTAAAATAAATGTGAGGCATTTATTTTGCCAAACACACACAGACATTCCTCTAGCTTATTAGGAATATTACAAGAATTACAGCAATTCCAATTTTGGTTATATATCCAACAGAATTGGATTTAGGCAGACATTTGTACATTCATGTTCATAGCAGTATTATTCAAAATAGCCAAAAGGTGGAAGCAACCCAAGTGTTCATCAGTGGATGAATGGATAGACAAAATGTGCTATATTCATACAATGGAATATTATACCATCTATGAAGGGGGAAATTCTGACATATGCTACAACACAAGATGAACCTTGAGGACATGATGCTGAGTGCAATAAGGCAATCACAAAAGAACAAATACTGTATTATTCCAGTTACTTAAGGTACCTAGAATGATCAAATTCATAGAGAAAGAAAGTGGAATGGTGGTTGCTGGGGGCAGGGGTGTGGGGATGGGGAGCTAATGTTTAATGGATACAGAGTTTCAGATGGGGAAGATGAAGGGTTCTGGAGATGATTGGTGGTGATAGTTGCACAACAATGTGAGTGTACTTAACTGCATACTTAAAAATGGTAAATTTTATGTTATATGTATTTTATCACAATAACAAAAAGCAGAGGGCCATATATAAAAATTATATCTCATAAAATTATAGTAATCTCTTATCAACCACAGCTCTTAGAATTCTAGAGTACATTTATAGTGATTTACACTTTTATAACAAATTTTTAAAGTCTGAGATCTTTTACATATCTAAGTTTAGTTCAGTTCTTTACATGTGTTCCAAAATCTGGTTCTATCAAAATCAGTTACTAAACTTCATAAATACACAAAATACAAATTTCTGGGCCCTACTCCAGATCCATTAAATCATAATATCCAGGAACAGCAGCCAAAATTAGTATTTTAACAGGTGCTTCAGGGATCCTTATGCAGCAAAAGAATACCAAACCTTCAGATTTCTCTTTTCTCTTTCAGACCTGGGTTTAGATCAATAGGGGTATCCAGGGAGAAAAGATCTTTTAAATTTTATCCTTTCAACAAATGCAGAGAAGACTAGTATGGGAAAATAATATTTCTTAATCATCTTGATAACTTATTAAAAGTCATAAGCATTTTGTGAAAGGGAATAGGTGAGCACTAATGATAAGTAATGTAGAAATTGTTGCCATCCTTGGTGAGTGGCAAGTCATAGTCAGGCATTAAATTCAGAAAAAGAAATAAGTTTTTAAATTTTATTTTATTTATTTATATAACAGAAAGAGAAAGCACAAGCAAGGGGAGCAGCAGGCAGAGGGAGAAGCAATCTCATCAAGGAGAAGGGAGCCTGATACATCACCAGAAAAATAAATAAGTTTTATAGGTATAACACCTTTAATGTTGTGAAGATCTATCTATATGAATTTCTTCTTTCAGTTGCCTTTCATGCTTCTTTAGGGTAGGCCTTTGGCTTTATATAGAAGAAGAAGGCAAATGTAAGATTAATTTTCAAGCAAGTAGGTGATGGTATTCAATCCCTCTAACTGAGTGATCAAGCTTATGAGTACATCTGCCTCAACAGATCACAAGACAGCAGCAGTGGTTGTAGAACAATTGAAAGAGGAGCTCAGGGAAGATTTTCTACCAGGACAAGTTTTAATGTTTAATGATAAGTATGATTTGTTATATATATATATATATATATATATATATATATATATATATATACACTTTTTTTTCCTGTTCAACCTTTTACTCTCTATGAAAAAGTATTTCCAACCAACTATTTTGTCAGCTCTGAGAGCACAATTGGCAAAGGATTACTGTAATTATTTCAGGCATGAAAATAAGCATTTATATACTCACTCTTCATTACCTTAAGGAAAACTGGACAAGTAACTGAAATCATTTTAATAACTGTGGTAGGACAAGGTACTAATAATTTAATGGAGCAACTCCCCCGTGCCCCACCTCTTCTCTGCCCTGGTGGAGCAGACTTAATTGAAAAAAGAATGGAAAAGAAACAGAAGCTTGCTGGTCTCATGGAGGATTGTCATGAAGGCATTTGTGAAGGCAAAATCTTGGAAGTCTTTTTTTTTTTTAAAGATTTATTTATTTAGGGATACCTGGGTGGCGCAGCGGTTTGGCGCCTGCCTTTGGCCCAGGGCGCGATCCTGGAGACCCGGGATCGAATCCCACATCAGGCTCCCGGTGCATGGAGCCTGCTTCTCCCTCCGCCTGTGTCTCTGCCTCTCTCTCTCTCTCTCTCTCTGTGACTATCATAAAAAAAAAAAAAAAAAAAAAAAAAATTAAAAAGATTTATTTATTTATTCATGAGAGACACACACAGAGAGAGCAAGGCAGAGACAAGAGGCAGAGGGAGAAGCAGGCTCCCCGCAGGGAGCCTGATGTGGGACTCTATCTGGATTCCAGGATTGTGCCCTGAGCTGAACACAGGTGCTGAACCGCTGAGCCACCCAGGCATCCCAAAGTCTTGGAAGTCTTGTGGGCAGCCATCAGAATTCCAGTGATTAAGGCGATGCCCACTGAGGGAGCTGGAAAGAGCTGTCTTTGTAAATCTTTAGAGGCTGCTCTGTCAGCAGGCCCAATGATGGAGAAGGATAAATGCACCATGGCACAATGTGTGCTCAAAGAAGGAACAGTTAAGATGACAACCACAATGCAATACGAACCAGGGAACTTCACATTTCCTCTGGATCCCAGAGTCTTTATATAACACTTTGAGGGGCATGGGAGGAAATACTAATGATGGCTGATACCATCAGCAGCTTCCCTACCTTGGTGAGTGAAGGCTCAGATCTGGGAATAATTTGATATGGAAGATAAGTTGAATAATTCCAGTGCTTCATGTTATGGGACAGTTTATGCTTGGTACATGATGATGAAGGATATTGCTTACAATTTCCATTCAAAATTAATTTTTACAAGTCCTATTTTTCCTTTGGGGGGAGGGGCTTTGATTTTGCTACTGGAAGATGAGGCTTTCCTGAATCAGGTGTGAAAGAAAGAAGGAAAGATTGTGGAAACAGCTCTAAGCAAAAAAGTAAGTGACACTGTTGTGGAAAAGGTCAATGCAAATTTTAAGACTAGAAGGTTTTCCAGAATTATTGACTTTAGTTAAACTATGTTTTTTAAGACTGAATTAGCAGCTCTTAGAATCCATATACAATTTTTTGTTTTGCAATTTTTTATTGCTATAATAGGCTTTGCTGTTGAAGGTATGTATGAAAATACCAGTGGGGGAACAGATTTTTTTTTTTTTTTTTTTTTTACTGATTAAAATGTGTGGAGCTGCTGTGATGATTTCCTCTGTGTTTCCTTTGGCTGCAGATAATACCACAAAGCCAACTCGGTGACGCACACAGGCAGCTGATAACAGCTGACACATGCGGATCTTAAGCCAAGTGTATATTATCAGAAAACGAGCTAAAAACCCCACAAAATTCCCCACTGACTGACTTAAAAACATTCCTTTTAAAATCTCTTAACAACACAGTAGATGGTCTTTTTAATTTTGCGTGCTAAAACACTTCTGGTGAAATATGAAGTGAGAGTAAACATATGTCCCTTTAGTGAGTATGAGTTAAGTATAAGTTCTAATGTACTTTTCAACAGTATAGTATCTGAAAATTGCATAAATAATTCATTAGAATTTACAATTAACTATGTGGTAGATTTTATTTGCCTTTTAAAATTTAATTTTAATATTTTAATCAAAGTTCAATATTGACAGAGTTTAAAAAGTCAAATAATACCAAAGGCTTAAAAAGAAAAACAGCAGTCCTATGCTAGATCTCTTTCCATCATAGATTCTGCTCCCTAGAGACACCACTTTCAATTATATTGTGACTTCTATCATTTACTTTAAAATTTTTAATAAAATGCTTATACTGTTATTCCTTGATTCTTTATTCCTAAAAAAATTGTTCTGTGACTTCATATATGTAAAATATTAATTCTGGTCTCTTCCTCCACTCACTTCGCTCATTGTTCTTATTTTTGCCTTCCTTACAATGTAGATTTGATTAAATCATTTTGGTAATTTTATTGGTTAAATTTCATGCTTGATATGATCATTCAGGTATCACTCATCACCTGAACCATAGTGAATTGTGACAGCTCTTTCTAGTACAACTTTTCATTTTCTCTACTACTTGCCTTTGTCAAATTTAGCTGTCTATGCACTCATCATTAATTTATTCCCAAAGTCCAGATCTCCTCTCATTTCTCAGTATGCAGATCTCCTCTCATCTCTCAAGCACATCAAATGTGTTGGCCATGGACCTGCACTGATCAATTATCCTTTGAGAGAGCCAGCTAGCTCTAGGCAGCATAGGAGTCATCTCTAGTTGCTGCTCTTGTGGGAGGCTTAGACCACACTTCCCCTGGGTTGCTCTTAGCCATTGACTGAGCATGGCAGAGGTTTTAGGGCTCATTCCTGTCCTAGTCCAATAAGCAGGCTTTGCTTAGGAATGCCTATCCCTGTTGGCCTGGTCAAAACTTTCTCACAACTGAGCTGTGGTCTGGGGATTTCTTATCTAGTCCTTCCTTCCCTCTCTTCTTTCATAGATGTCAGATTGGCATCCCAATCTGAATGCTCTCCCTGCTTATTCCTGCTCCATCTTCCTTTATCCCCTGCAGATATTAACCCCAATTTATACCTTCATGTCTGAACTCATCTTGGCACCTGCTTCTTGGAGGACATAAATTGGCACAGGGAGTCTGGGAGGGGTCTGAGAAAACAGAAACTAAGATAGGATTTGGGGTTTGGCTTGTTCTTTGCTCAGATGGTGAGGAGAACCTTATCCTGAAAAGAATGTGGGTCCTGGTGCAATTGGAGGCCCAGTTATTCAAGGTTTCACTTATGATTTGGGGAACCAGACAGCCAGAGGGCTGATTATTGCTAAGTTCTATTGATGTTCTACAAGAGATAATGAGAAACTAAGGTATGGTTAACAAATAGTTAAGAGTTAACTGTAAGCACCACAGGGAATTTCTGGCAGCTTACAAACAGCCCCGTATCTTCTACAGTGGAAGACCATACCCAGCCAAGGAGCAGACACAGGATTTTGTAGTTAAAGTCACAGAGCTGCAGAGACGTTTAAATGCTCAGCCAATGTAGGTCCGGCGACCTCAGTACATGGATTAGAAAACATCTGGGAGAATGTCTCTGGGGATTTTTGGCTTCATAGTTCCCCAAACCCTCGAATTTATAGATGTTGTCCCCTTCTTTTTAGCAAGGACTATTTATTTTTCTTGTTGGAAGATGTTGCAGAAGCCTCTACCCCTACAAGACAACAAGTGTTCCTTCAGGAATTCCCCACCCTCTCTCCTAGTTATGAAGCTGGTAATCTAAATCCCAAACCCAACCCCACTGGGGTTATGCTGAGCCTGATAAGAGAGGAAAGAAAGAACACACCGAAGGAGTGTCGAGAATTATTTAACATGTACTGGCAGGAGCTAGAGGTGTATGTTTGTGATTGGATTTTGATGAGACTCAATCAGGGGTCCCCAGAAGTAAGACTATATAAAAAAAAACTTTTTGACCTGGGGTTGCTTCCATGCGATGTAGGATTTAACACTCTAGCAAGGACCCCTGGCAGTGGAACAAACTTACTGTTCTGTTGGATCTTAGAAACCAGATGAAACAATCACCTGAGTGAAGTGGAAATGGCAGACACTAGAGGAAGGAATACAAAGGCTAAGGGAAGTGGTCCCTCACAAGGCGTGAAGATTTTTCCCAGATCCTAATGCCTAATAGAAAGCATACACCATGGAAGTGGCACTAAATAACCAAACAGACAAAATGACTTGGCCATTTGGCATGATCATATCCAGTCCCTATGATCAGTCACTCTGGAACTGATGGGGTAGAGATACGAACACTCAGGAATGTGAACAGAATGGCCATGATGCTAGAGATGGGGGTATACCTGGATCCAATAGAAAGATCTCCGATGTACCAAGGCCTATGTATTTACTGCTGCCTCTGAATGTCCAACTTGTCAGTAACCAAGACCAATGCTGAACTCCTGATAGAGCATTATTATTTTAGGAGACCAAATAGACGGTTGGTGGCAAGTCAACCATATGGGGGCCTCTTACCTCCTGTTTAATGGCCTCTATTTTCTATTTAAAGTTGGAAGCAAGTCTGTCTGCTTACAGGGGGGGGATTTGGTAAAAAGAGTGGTGACGAAAGCAGTTAACTATGGGATTTAGTAGGTGCTAGTTATTTATGCCCCAATAAGTGGGTTTTTAGAAACTATATTTGAGTACTAAGTGTTGGGCATTTGTATTGAACTCTCTTCAAGCATTATTTATGATTTATCATATATCATTCGGAGAATTACTTAATATTATCTCTATTTTATAGGAAAGGGATGGTATGTTAATTCCCCAGAACATTCCTTTCCTCATTTTATGTATATTTAGTGAGCTCTAATACCAAGCATCATTCTCAGCATAGTAAGTAAATGTATCATCAATAAAGCAAACCAAGGACTGTATGATTTCAGAATCCAGTTTCTTTTTTTTTTTTTTTTAAGATTTATTTATTTATTCATGAGGGACACAGAGAGAGAGGGAGGCAGAGACATAGGCAGAGGGAAAAACAGGCTCCTCACAGGGAGCCCCATGCAGGACTCGATTCTGGATTCCAGGATCACAATCTGAGCGGAACACAGGCACCCAACTACTGAGCCACCCAGGCACCCCATCAGAATCCATTCTTTACAGTGGGTCAATAAAAATGGCCCAATAACGTAAATATGTTTGCATGTGAACCTTCTTTTGTGTTTACCATTGTGATGAGATAGGGAGCTACTGCTTCATACAACATGGGCAAATAAATTGTTTCATAACTATTTAAATTATTTCAAGTACATTTAAATTATCAAAGGTAAGTCTGGAAGTTGAACTCCAATATAATTTCTTTATTGTAATTAGAAAGATGGATTAATAACTTGTCTTTTTAATGTAATTTCCTTCTTATATATTCAAAATGCAACATCTTCAAGCATTTTCAAACTGTTGTAGTAAGATTATTGCTAATTCATAACTTAGGATATTTCACTTTGGTGAAGTTTACAATGTCACTTACTTTGAAGAAATAATGTAATCAGTGATAGTTTACATAAAATTACAGGAAAGCTTGTGAATTTGAAGAGTGATGGAGGTTTTATTTAACTCATTTTTTTAAAACAAGCTATTTTATTGATGGCTGATTTCTTTGTTAGTGACTTCTGCATTTATTGAGACACACTCAAATGCTATTTACTTGTACAATGTTATTAGAGTTATAATATTCAACTTTTTTTGAAAAAAATTTATGATTTAAGATTTCTATGCTTCTGGGTTTCCTTTTTTCCCCCTTTTTTGTAACACATGCAATTTTTCTGTTTATATGTTCACATCTAGTTTTTATTTTTGAGAGGCAAGATTTCGTTTGTGTTTTTCTATTGATTGCAGTTGGAGAGAATCAACCCTAACCCTAACCCTAACCTTGTGCATGTGGGACTTTTGTGAGAAAAATGAAATGCTGTTGCACATTTAAAACCATTCTAAAAAACAACAATACAGCCATGAGAGTAAGTGCCATCTCACAGTGGTTACTGCTATAGCCGCAGTTGTGGCACAGTTTTGGCAAACAAGACTAACAGGGCTAAACACCTTTCAAAGCAATTTTTATCTTGGAACAAATATAGAGATGAATTAGTCAGCAAGGGCTTGGCAAGAAAGATGGGTTACTATGAGCAAATGCTGGTGAATTTAATGACTCTTTGGGAACATGTAGTCACAAGTCTCTGGGGGTCTAAATTTGGGTAACTCACAAGGGTAAAATTGCCCAGTCTAGTTGAAAGAGTCAGACTTATACATTGTTTTTAGACAGCAATTTTGACATGGGAGGAACACAGGAAACTAGACAGGACATAGTAATATTATGTTAATGACTTTCATTTTGTCAGGTGCAACAGTTAATTGATTCCATGAGGAAGATGGAACAAAAGTGAATTCCTAGAAATGTCTTTCTCCTTTTAGGAGGAGAACAATTAATTAGGCAGGATATCTAATTTTAAATCTCTTTGATTCAAAAAGAAATTTTTCTAATAAGTAGGGATTCAGAGTGTGGGGAAATGTCATTTGACTAAAGGGAAAAAAATACTTTGAAATATCCACATTCCCTTAAACAACTAAATTAGATTAAACACACCCTGTTTGGTTTTGCTAGACACTGGGCTGTTTGAAGGGATGATTTACCAAGTATGACATATTCTCTTGTTTCTCAATATATTTCTCTTCCCAGGCCTTCAAAATACTGGGCCTGTTATCTATTCCTGCATTTCACCACTGAAATAAAATTAATACAAATATATGTTTTTGAACACAGTTAAAGCTTTTCATGTGTTTCTTCTACTTCCATCCAAGATGGAGTAATAAAGACTTGTCATTTGAAGGAAATAGAAAACCTGACAATATATTTATAAAACAATGGTTTTTAGACATTGGACAAAAGATAACACAGGACTGTGATATCCTATAGAAAAGAGACAAAGTAAGGTCTACAACTATATTAGTTTACTGCTTAGCTTATGGTGCAGTCAGAGATCAGAGAGCTTGCTAAAATGAGGAAGAGAATTGAACCCACAAAAGCCAAATTAGCTAGAATTTGCAGGACAATGTACCAGTGAGGAGGGAGCAGCACAGAGATAGAGCTCTAGTGACATGCAGAGACCTCCCACAAGTGTTTGGTTGAATACTCATCTCCATAATGCATGAGAGGAAACTGAAGTCAGGGTGGGGAACATATCACAAAGAGACTAGGACGAAAAATTTTTAGAGCTCAGACTGGCTGCTAATAGTCTATGTTTCCACCATCCAAGTGGAAATAATTTGTCATACAAAAGGCATTGGGTAGGATGCTTAGAAGAGTTTCAGCTTAGTTGTGGTCATAAATTGGCTCTATGCTAAAGGCTGCTTTTGACATATCTCTATAAAACTTGAAACCTTTAAGCTTCAAAATGATTTACCCCATTCCAAGTAACTTAACTGCATGCCAGAACAAAATCCTATGTTGTTTAAAGGAATACAGCAAAACCCAGCAAAGAACAACATAAAATTCACAATGAATGGCATCAACTACAAAACTAACCAGCCATGCAAAGAAGCGGAAAATGTGATCATTATTTTTTTTTAAGATTTTATTTATTTGAAGGAGAGAGCACAGAGGGAGAGTGAGAGGGAGAAGCAGATTCCCTGCTGAGTGGAGAGCCCGACAACACGCTTGATCCCAGGACCCTGAGATCATGACCTGAGCTGAAGGCAGATCCTTAACTGACAGAGCCACCCTGGTACCCCCAGAACATGTGATTATAATTACATGAAAATAGAAATGAATCTAGAAAATATTCCTGGAAATTAAAAAGATTATGAAACTAGCAAATGAGGATGTTAAAACAATAATTATATATGTGCTCAATATATTCAAAAAGGTACATGATGAAAAGAGAAAAATAGCCCAAATGGAACTTCTAGAGCTGAAAAGTACAATATGCAAAATGGATAATACAGTTGATTAGGGTCAACAGCTCATTAGACAGCATAGAAAACAGCAAGCTCTCAGCCATAGAGACTATCCAAAAGGAAAAGCACAGTGAGGAAGAAAAGACGGAGACAAATGAGCAGAGCATCAGGGACCTGTGGGATAATGTTAAGCTGTCTAATATACACGTAATTGGAGTCATATGTGAAGGTGGGTGGGAAACAGAAAAATACTCAGCAAAAAGGGACCAGATATACTTCCAATTTTGAATATAAAAGGAAACCAGAGGAAAAAAGACTCATCATGTACAGGGACAAAGAGAAGAATTATCACAGATTTCTTGTCAAAAACCATGCAAACTAAAAGATAGCTTTACTTTTGTTTTTTTAAAAGTAACTTTAACGTTCTGGAAGGAAAAAACTTTGAATTTTATAATACAATTTGTTTCAAAATGAAGGCAAATGAAGTGTTCTCTCTCTCTTTCTCTCTCTCTCTGTCTCTCACACACACACACATAGCTGAGAAAATTTGTTGCTGGTAGACCTATACAAGAAATGTTAAAGAAAATTTTTCAGTTAGAAGTTTCATAAACTATATTTTTCTTGATTAAACCTACTTATAAATATTGACATTCTTCTTTTAATCTGGTGTATTTTACCATAAAATTTATATTACCTGAAATCAATATTGCATTTTTACTTATTTTTGTCAAAACTAGCTGCCCTCATCTTTTCATTTGTAATATTTCTAATATATTTATTTAGGTATATCTTTTCCAAGGATGATACTTTTTTTTTTTTTCAAGGATGATACTTTGAAAGCTGTTCTATAGATGACTCTGGAGTGTTTCTGAGGCTTTATTTTTTATGTAAGTACGTTTATATTCTAAATTTTAGGGAATATTGGTTTATGTGCATGCATATAAATGGCCCACATTTTCTTTGCTTTTATATTTTATTTTTTAGAAGGTTACTAAACTGTTGGCCAAAGTGGTTGTCATTTTACAGTTCAACCATAAGTTAAAAAAAAAAAAAACATTTACTTGCTTTGCCAGTTTAAAAAAATTATCCATTTTAGAAGTCTTTTTTTCTTAAAAAACTGAGATAAAAAAATAAATAAACTGAGATAAAATTAGTATATTACATAACTTTTAGGTATACAACATTATAATTCAACATCCATTTGTGTTACAAAGTGATCATCACCAAAGCCTATTTACTATCTGTCACCATATATAATTGACCTCCTTTATCTATATTGCTCACCCTCCAATTCTCTTCTATGTGTTCTCTATGTTTATTAGATTTTTTATTGTTTCGTCTATTTGTTTCGTTTATTTAGATTCCACATATGAAAGAAATCATATGGTATTTGTCTTTCTGTGACTTTATTCACTTAGCTTAATACCTTCAAGGTCCAGCCATGTTGTCACAAATGCCAAGATTTCATTCTTCTTTATGGTGAGTAGTATTTTTTTAATGTCAAAATATAGAAGTTACCAAAAGAATTAGTTTTTCACTAAGTGAATCAATTAGTTCCTGGGGCATTGGCCATTTATTACATTGATAATATCAGTTGATAGGACAAGAAAATTTGCTTGTATGATAGGTGCCTTAGTATACATGTACTTCTTTTCTTCTTCTTCTTCTTCTTCTTCTTCTTCTTCTTCTTCTTCTTCTTCTTCTTCTTCTTCTTCTTCTCTTCTTCTTCTTCTCTCTTCTTCTTCATACATGTACTTCTAAAAACACAGGGGTCGACACTTCAGCGAATTTTTTGGAATCCAAGAATGAAAAGAGATAGCTTCACAAACAATGAATTGCTGAACTCTTCAACATTTAGTAGGCTTGCTTAAATTTTGGCAGCAATTTATTCCACTTATTGGAGTACTGCCCGTTTTATTAACTGGGTAACCTAAAAATGTGCCAGCATTGAGTAAGGCTTGAGCAAGAGAAGAACTCCATTTGGCCCAGGCTGCAGTACAAGCAGTTCAACTTCTTGATTTCTTGTGTCCAACGGAATTCCACATTGCTTAAAGTACCTGTGGAAGATCAGAATGCTATGGCAGGCACTGATAAGAGAATTGGAGAGGAGACTCATACCTTTGATTTGAGAGAGAGCGGGGATTGTGGTGACGGCATTGTCTCCCCCATCACCAAAAAAGTTGGCAGGAACTTGCTTGGTCTGAGTCCATGCACAACTTCTGCCTCTCTCCTTCAAATGGACTAGTCTATGATATATTCTGTAAACTCATCAAGAGGTACCAGCAGAAAAGAATGTCTCAATACCCTACAACCAAAGACCAGCAAGAATACATCTGCTGTTGAACAAATTTGGTCTAATGTTTGTTACAGAGAAAGTACTGCATAGGGAACTGTGGGACATCTATGTAAGAAACTGTTAAAAATGATTTACACGTTTTAAACTGTGTTAGATATTCTGGAGGAGAGTTCAAGATAACTGTTCTTTGTTCAGGATTGAATGTGGTCAGGAAGCAAGGTTGATTCTATGATTGGGTATCTTAAATCTTACCTATAAGATGGGAGGAATAAAGTGAGGTTATATCTGTAACTGGTAAAGAAGTAGCAGGCACTCATATGAGCATGGTTAGGAAGATACTTGGTTGTTTTTAATGGCTTGGGTAATGTTCATGTTTTTATCTGTTTTAAGATATAATTATAATGTGATTTTTTTTTTTTGTTCTAATCATTAGCATCAGAGTGCCCTTCTCTGATGCTGAAGGTCTGTGAAATTACTCTTGCCTAACAGAACACCGAGACCTAGCTGTGTCAGGCCAGTTCTTAGCAAAACCAAAGTCTAGCTGATAGTTCCAGGCCAGTCCTATCTGTTGGGGCCTTTTTTCTCTCTGAAGAGCCACCGTTCACAGCATTAATCTCAATAACACCTATTTATCTTGAACTTTTATCCTTCCTTGTCTCATTCTTCCTGGTTTTTCACTAGTACTCTTTGGAATGGAATCTGGCTCAGACCACTTTATTCTGGTTTGCACCTTCATTCTTTTCCAGACATGATAACTCAAACTGAGACATTCTTTTTGGGAAACAAAAATATTCTAAGTATTCTTCTTTTGGATGGGGGCAGCTCAGGATTGGCTCCTGGCAGCAGCCTTCTGTGGTGGCCATGTGGAAAGCATGCAGCATCTATCAGACTTGTCCTGGAGCAATGTGCCTGAGGAGCAGACAACTACCACATCCCACATCCTTCCAGATATCTTGCTCTTACATAAACCTCTAAGTGCAACTATAATCCTGAAAAAGAAAAAAAGAAGATAGGTAGTAAAATTCTAATGTTATGAAGGAAAAAAATTAGAATGAACTCAGAATATCATCTATTGGTTAATATTATGTTTCTACTACCAAAAAGGCTTAAAACAGTGATCAAGAAAATAAAGAGGCGGATCCTGTGCCAGAGGAGACGCAGGCAGCTAACCTGGTCTCCTTCGCGCGACCCTTACAGCCGCTGGTCTCAGGGCACAATGGCAACTCTTAAGGAAAAACTGATTGCACCAGTTGCAGAAGAGGCCGCGATCCCAAACAATAAGATCACTGTAGTGGGTGTTGGACAAGGTATGGCATGTGCCATCAGCATTGTGGGAAAGTCTCTGGCTGATGAACTTGCCCTTGTGGATGTTTTAGAAGATAAAATCAAAGGAGAAATGATGGATCTACAGCATGGGAGCTTATTTCTACAGACACCTAAAATTGTGGCAGATAAAGATTACTCTGTGACTGCCAATTCTAAGATTGTGGTGGTGACTGCAGGAGTCCGCCAGCAGGAGGGAGAGAGCCGCCTCAATCTGGTGCAAAGGAATGTTAATGTCATCAAATTCATTATTCCTCAGATAGTCAAGTACAGTCCTGATTGTATCATAATTGTGGTTTCCAACCCAGTGGATATTCTTACATATGTTACCTGGAAACTAAGTAGACTACCCAAGCACTGTGTGATTGGAAATGGGTGTAATCTGGATTCTGCTAGATTTCACTATTTTATGGCTGAAAAACTTGGCATTCATCCCAGCAGCTGCCATGGATGGATTTTGGAAGAACATGGCGACTCAAGTGTGGCTGTGTGGAGTGGAGTGAATGTGGCAGGTGTTTCTCTTCAGGAACTGAATCCAGAAATGGGAACAGACAAAAACAGTGAAAATTGGAAGGAAGTACATAAGATGGTGGTTGAAAGTGCCTATGAAGTCATCAAGCTAAAGGATATACCAACTGGGCTATTGGATTAAGTGTGGCTGATCTCATTGAATCCATGTTGAAAAATCTCTCCAGGATTCATCCAGTGTCAACAATGGTAAAGGGCATGTATGGTATTGAGAACGAAGTCTTCCTGAGTCTTCTGTGTATCCTGGACGCTCGGGGCTTAACCAGTGTGATCAATCAGAAGCTGAAGGATGATAAGGTTGCCCAGCTTAAGAAAAGTGCAGATACCTTGTGGGACATCCAGAAAGCCCTAAAAGATCTGTGATGTGACTTCTGGCTTCTAGGCTATAGAAATTTAAAACCATGATGTGATTAACTGTGAGCCTTTAGTTTTTCATCCATATACGTGGATCACAGTTTACTTTTATCTTCCTAAATATGTGAATCTGAGCTCACAGAATCAAAGCCCATGCTTGGTTTAATGCTTGCAATATGAGCCTTGAACAAATAAAATTAACTATTGTAGTGTGAAAAAAAAAAAAAAGAAAATAAAGAAAATCCCAAATTTGTGGCTTGACAATTCAGACTTATAATTAGAAGTATTGACTGTGGCCAACTGAGGGCATGGTCTAAGAGAGGGGAAAAGGAAAGCCAGGTATTTAAATTTTCTTATATGTACTACTTTGTATATGTAAAAATTTTCTACAACAAGTATGTATTACTTTTGTACCCATGCCTGGTATTAACTTACACTATAAAGTTATTATTATTACATCTATCTGAATAGAAATTATAACTGATCTTGTTTGTATTGTTTATATTTTTTCACTAAAAATACCAACTCATACTTAGGAAACTGAAAATTCTTGGTCTTTCTAAAAACTCCGGAAAATAAGAAGCAAAATTCCCACCTCTTGGTCATGTATATATGTCATTGGTGGTTATAGAAGCTACTAAAGAGCCCATGCTTATTTGTAGTCAAATCCATGATGAGAGAGATCACAGGACATTAAGCAAGTAGCAGACCAACAGCAACATCCTAAGTTGCTGTGGGCAGATAGATAGATAATTAAATGGGTCATACAGGAAATGTTACGACATTCACTTTTGTGGGAGTGGGGGCAGGTAGAGTCTGTTTTCAGCTCTAGCTTCAGCCAGGAAATGTCTCTTTCTACTGAAAGAAGTGTCATTCTACCAATCCCCCTTTCCATTTCCACACTCTTGTAAAAAGTCAGGTTCAGTCAGTGGCTAAAGCACGTGGGCCTGTCCATTATGAGAAGACAGATTGTTCATGGGAAGAGACTGAGTGAGACTATTGGGTACAGAGCATATCAGCAGGACTCAGAACCTTCCATGGTAATTGGTTGATGCAGACTCACCACCTAATGATGGTGAGCGATCAAAGTAAAATGGAGAGAAAGAGCACAAAGATCTTGAGACAGTGCAGTAGAGTGGGGCAAGAATAAACAAGGGATATGATGCACAGAAAGGACTCAAATGATGTTAGGACTAAGCCCTCCACTGGTACTCATAGTTATCTGGACATCATTATGATTGAGAAATTAGGAAGTGTAGGTACACATCTGAAGGTACAAATTGAAAATCTCAGTATATTACCAAAGTAATCAATATGATTAAAAAGATAAACTCCAAATTTGAAAAATATTAGCCACAAAGCAGTTATCATTTCTTTCTTTCTCAGTATGTGCCTGATATTGTACTGAGGAGTTTATGTGCCTTGGTATGTGTGATTCTCATAATACTTTGAGGTAGGCACTGTTATTTCCTTCATTTGGAAACTTGATGTTCAGAAGCACCAAATAACTTCCTTAATCCTGTGGCAAACTGCTGGCAGGGCTTGATTCAGACCCAGATGACTGATTCCAGACTCTGCATTCTTAATCACTGTGTAGACAGACTGTCTTTTCAAACTCACCAAAGGTCATTATCAAATATTTTGTGAAGAGCTTTGGAAACCCATCATTATCTATAGCATATTCCTCAGAGTTTTGGGAGTATGACTGGGTAGAGAACATTTTGGAGCGCAGATTTAGCATCTTGCAACAGATTTTGTTATTATTTGCAAATTAGCAAGGTATGGAACATTTTCAGTTACTGATATTTGTGGATAATTGGGTCATGTGGACTGCACCAAGTATTAAATGACAAGTTGTGGTGCCTCGACTGAGCAGGAAAGGTAATTAAATTCTGTCTTAGCAAGGTTCATTTCTCTCTGGGGAAGCTACTTTTCACACTTCTGCAGTGTGAAATGCTACCACAGAGGTTCTTAACAGTTGACAAGTGTTGATCTAGATTGAAAGGTTGTGTAGTGAATAAATTTGTTTTGGAATCAAATAAATATCACTTAAATTTGGAAATAGATACATTTATAGAGGGTTATAAACTTATAAGGTAATAAAAGTAAGCACCCAAAATATGAGAACATTTTTAAAAATTTCATATGAAAATTTGTTTGGATATCAGTGAATATTTTGCAAAAATAGGAACATCTCTTACATTTTTTGTTTCTATGGGTTCACTTTTTTAGATCCACGTATAAGTGCAATCATATAGTATTTGTCTTTCTCTGTGCGATTTATTTTAATTAGCATAATGACCACAAATTTCATCCATGTTGTTGCAACTGGCAAGATTTCTTCTTGCCTCTTCCTGAATTATATATAAATATATATGGCATATAATATATATTTATATGGCATTTTCTTTCTTCTTCCATACATTGACAGACTCTTAGGTTGTTTCTGTGTCTTGACTATTGTGACTAAGGCATCAATAAACATGCAAGTGCAAATATCTCCTTGAGATAGTGATTTCATTTACTTTGGTACAGAAAAGTGGGATTGCTGGATCATACGGTAGTTCTATATTTAATTTTTTGAGGAACCTCCAGACAGTTTTTCCTTTTTTTTTTTTCAGACAGTTTTTCCATAGTGGCCATGGCAATTTACATTCCCACCAACAGTACATAAGAATTCCCTTTCCTTCACGTTCTTGCCAACACTAATCTCTTCCCTTTTTCATAATAGCCATCCTTACAGGTGTGAGATGATATCTCATTTGATTTGCATTACCCTGATTATTAGTAATGTTAAGCACCTTTTCATGTACCTGTTGGTTGTCTGTATGTCTTCTTTGGAAAAATATCTATTCATAACTAACATCATATGAAATGGTGAAAAAGAGCTTTTCCTCTAAGGTCAGGAAAAGACAAAGATATCTATTCTTACCTCTTTTATTCAACGCAGTAGTAGAAGTCTGCCACAGCAAGCAGACAAGAAAAAGTAATAAGAGGCATCCATATTGGTAAAAAAGAAGTTAAACTGTCACTTTTTGCACATGACATGATACTATACTAAACAAACAAACAAACAAACAAACAAACAAAACTAAAGATTCCACAAAAAAAAAAAAACCCTGTTAGAAGTAATAAATGAGTTCAGTAAAATTGCAGGATGCAAAATTAATATCTAGAAAATCAGTAGCCTAATGAAGTAGCAGAAAGACAAATTAAGAAAACACTTCCATTTACAATTGCACCAAAAAGAATAAAATATCTAGGAATAAACTTACCCAAAGAAGTGAAAGGCTGAAATTATATAAAACACTGATGAAAGAAATTGAAGGTGACACAAAGAAATGGAAATACAGTCCAAGCTCATAGATTACAAGAATTGATATTGTTAAAATGTCAGTACTATTTGAAGTGACCAATAGGTAGAAAGCAATCCTTATCAAAACATCAATAACATTTTTCACCAAACTAGAACAAACAATACTAAAATTTGTATGGAACCACAAAAAAACCTGAATAGCTAATGAAATCTTGAGAAAGAGTAAAACTCACAATATCTCAATTCCATATTTCAAGATATCCTGCAAAGCTGTAGTCCCCAAAACAGTATAAACACATAGATCAATGGAGCAGAATGGAGTCCAGGAATAAACCTACATTTACATGGTCAATTATTCTGTGACAAAGGAGACGAGAATATACAATGAGGAAAAGGCAAACTTTTTAATAAATAGTGCTGGAAAACTGGACAGTTAAATGCAAAAGAATGAAACTGAGCCACTTTCTTATTAAACCATACACAAAAATAAACTCAAAATAGATTAAAGACTTAAATGTGAGGCCTGAAGCCATAACGCTCCTAGGAGAGAACATAGGCAGTAACTTCCTTTGACATTGACTGTAGAAGCTTTTTTCTAGGTAGGTCTCCTCAAGCAAGGGAAAAGAAGCAAAAATAAACTATTGTGATTGCATCAAAATAAAAAGAGTTTTCACAACAAAGGAAACCATCAACAAAATATCTCCTGCATTTTTTAAAATTTTTATATATTTTTATGATAGTCACACAGAAAGAGAGAGGCAGAGACACAGGCAGAGGGAGAAGCAGGCTCCGTGCACCCGGAGCCCGACGTGGGACTCGATCCGCTGTCTCCAAGATTGCGCCCTGGGCCAAAGGCAAGCGCTAAACCGCTGCGCCACCCAAGGATCCCCTACCGCCTGCATTTTTAATTGATATATTTCTCCCTGGATTAGCCTGAGACATAAGAACCACAGAGTCAAGTTTTTAATAGTTGGGTCTGAAGCATTTCTTTCTTTCCATGAGGAATAAGTAGATGTAGCCTGGTAGATTTTATAAATGCCCAGGTTTTTATTTGAAATACATTATTTTATCTGACTGCCACTTTCTCATTGTAGATTAATATTAATATCTGACATACAGATTATTAGATATTCCTAATAGTGATTTTTCTGGCTTTCAAGGCTCATTCTTTTATTCAATGAATATTCACTGAAAGCCTTTGAAGGGGTCAAGCTCTCTTATGGTTCTGGAAACCATATACTTGGTCACAAGACAGACGATGTCCCTGCCTTTTTGGAGCAAGCCCTCTCATCGGGAAAGCTAGACAGTATTTAAAATTTAAAACTATATGTATCAGATGGTGATGAGTGCTCTGATGAAAATAAAGCAAAGTTCTTTAATAGGGAGGAACCTGGAGCTCCTTTTGAGTAGGCAGTTAGGGAAGACCCAGATGGCCAGCAGGAAGCACTGGTGCAAAATCAGTGAAAGCGCATCCCAGGCAGGGGAACTGATAGAGCACCCAGCCAAGAACCAAGAAGCAATCTGTTCAAGAACAGGATTATACAAATAACAGACTGCTTTATCTAGACAAAATAACCAGAAGATTACCTAGCATAATCTCTGTTGGTTAGGCCCCAATTCTATCCTTTCAAGTATCAACTGCCCAGTTTGATAACACTGTTTTCTCTCTTTTTTATTTAAATTCAATTTGCCAATGTATAATGCATCATTAATTTCAAATATAGTTTTCAATAATTTATCAGTTGAGCATAACACCAACTGCTCATCATATCACATACCCTCCTTAATTCCCATCACCCAATTACCCCATCCCTCTGCTCATCTCCCCTTCAGCAACCCTTAGTTTGTTTCCCAGAGTTGAGTCTTTCATGGTTTGTCTCCCTCTCTGATTTTTTCCCATTCAGTTTCCCCTCCTTCCCTTATGGTCCTCTGCATTATTTCTTATATTCTGCATATGAGTGAAACCATATAATGGTCTGATTGACTTATTTCACTCAGCATAGTACCCCCCAGTTCCATTCATGTTGATGTAAATAAATGGTATTTATCTTTTCCGATGGCTGAGTAATATTCCATTGTGTATGTAGGTGTATATATCTATATCTATCTATCTATCTATCTATCTATCTATCTATATATATATATATCTCCATGTGTGTGTGTGTGTATATATATATAATATATATATATCTTCTTTATCCATTCATCTGTCGAAGGACATCTCAGTAACACTGGTTTTATTCACAAAGATGGCAGAAACAACAAAATTGACATTCTTGCATAGTGAAGAAAAGACTTATCTGTGGATGACCTGGAGAAGCTGAGTAATACAGCTATGACCAGTTTAATTGTTAATATATTAAGCATCAGTTAAAGAGTTCATAGTTAATTTTCTATTAAAACTCTGAAGGAGGAAGACTATAATAAATATGACACAGAAACCAGCTTTATGTTAGAGCATGTTACTGAGAAAATATGCTACCTAACTCACAAGTTAAATGTTGTTCATAGGGCTTTATTGGGAGGACCACGCTTCTGGATGTTTTTTATCACAATGCATCCCAGCAGCACCGGCCCAAGCCTGTTATTTCCACCCTGTAGCTCACGTGGATTTACTGTGGTGCTGATGTGCGTAAATGTGGTTGTTTCTGCGGTTTTCATACAGGTTCTGGAGAGTTACAGATTGTACGAAAGGTCTTAGGTCAGTTTACCTTTCCAGATACAGATCAAAGCAAAATTCTAAAATGCTGGTGCTTAGCAAAGTAATCTTTTAAGTTTAGTTTGGCTTCCCATGATTAAAAACAAAGAACAAATAAACAAAAAAACTTAAAAATAATTAAATATCATTAGCATAGAGTAAGACCCTTGAGCCTATGGAGAAAACAAACAATAAATACACACACAATCTCTTAATTATGACTGCTGCTCTTATCTCTCTTTTCATTGTGTCTTAGCTGTGCTTTTTTCCTAAAGCTTGAGAACATTTTGTGGTATTTTTGATGGGAGAAAGGGTAATACAAAACATTAAGGGTCTTTAACTCATAGGAACTTGTGGAAAAAGGGAAAGATAATGGAGTCATTACAACTAAGCAAGCTAAGTGATCCAGGTTGTAAATATATTGGTAATTCGAGGATATTTAGAAATTTCTACTGATAAAGTTAATTAAAGGAGTATCCTAGTTGGATTCTCCAACCTTAAAAATTTCTTTCTGATATTTTAATATTTATTTAAGATTTTAGTGAGAGATGTTCTCTTTTTTGGGTCTTCCTTTTCCTCCTTTTTTCTCTTTATGGTAAGTTCAATCTTAGGGAGCAAAATGAATCTTTTTAAAGAAACAATAATTTCTGTTACTAAGTTGCAAAATGGGAAGATGTGTTCTTAATTGTAGTTATCCTTAACCCAGACTATGCATTGGAATCGCCTAGACTCCTGCTTCTCAAACCTTATGTGCATGTGAATCATCTGGGGGGATTTTATTTTATTTTATTTATTTTATTTTATTTTATTTTTTATTTATTTATGATAGTCAGAGAGAGAGAGAGAGAGAGAGAGAGAGAGAGAGAGAGAGGCGCAGAGACACAGGCGGAGGGAGAAGCAGGCTCCATTCACCGGGAGCCCGATGTGGGATTCGATCCCGGGTCTCCAGGATCGCGCCCTGGGCCAAAGGCAGGCGCTAAACCGCTGCGCCACCCAGGGTTCCCGGGGCGGGGGGGCGCTTATTAAAACAGATTTTTGAATCAGAAGTTCTGAGGTGAGGCATGAGATTTTGCTCTTACAACCAGCTCGGTTATGTTGATGCTACTAGCCTGTGGATGACAATTTGAATAGCAAGGAGAGAGAGCTTATAAAAATGACCAAGCCCAGAACAGATTCAGATTCATTGTATATAATGTGGAATGCAGGAATATGCATATTACAGAAACAATGTGATTTTATTTTATTTTATGTTTTATTTATTTCTTTTTTGAGAGAGAGAACACAAGCAGGGAGAGCTACAGGCAGAGGGAGGGGAAGAAGCAGGCTCCTTGCTGAGCAGGGATCCCCATGTGGGCTCAGTCCCAGGACTCTGGGATCTTGACCTGAGCTGAAGGCAGATGCTTAACTGACTGAGCCACCCAGGTGCTCCAACAATATGATTTTAATGCAGATAATCCAGATTAAAGTTTGGTCTAGCTAGAAGGCAATGTCAGTTCTGATTGTGTATTAGAATCCCCTGCAAATCATTAATGGTGTGATTTCTGCACCTCAATAGTCTTAAAATGTTTATAAGCCAATGGTGAAGTAAAGAATCATTATTCTAGGGGTTCAGAAAGGAGTTCTGTCATTGTATTAAATTAATTAAATTTTTTGAGATTTTGGGTCTGTGCACAATGTTAAGGGAAATAGTTCCTAATTATCAGTTAATTTTTTAAAGAGCTGATAACTCTGAAAACATCCATTGACTTAAAAAAGTCTAAATTAGAGATAGATTATTTTTTTTATAAAATGTCACATAATAACATAAACTCCTAAAAAAAAAAAATAAAAAATAACATAAACTCCTGAGCTCCTCTATTATCTTTAAATGTAATCTCACTTATTTTTCAGTGTAATGTTACTACTATGGACAATATATAGTTAAAGTGAAAACAGTTTTAATTCTGTACATTATAAAAAATGATAGAAATCAGCCTTCTCGGGATCCCTGGGTGGCGCAGCGGTTTGGCGCCTGCCTTTGGCCCAGGGCGCGATCCTGGAGACCGGGGATCGAATCCCACGTCAGGCTCCCGGTGCATGGAGCCTGCTTCTCCCTCTGCCTGTGTCTCTGCCTCTCTCTCTCTCTCTGTGACTATCATAAATAAATAAAAATTTAAAAAAATTTTTAATAAAGAAATCAGCCTTCTCCATTCTGTTCTATTTAATTATTTAAATTTAGTTTAATAAAGGTTTAAAGTTTAATTTTTATAAACAGAACTTCTTAGCATGTTATTAAATAATAAAATTTGGGGGTGCCTGGATGGCTCAGTGGTTGAGCATCTGCTTTAGGATTGGGTTGTGATCCTGGGGACCTGGGATGGAGTCCCACATCAGGCTCCCCAAAATACTACTTAGAAGATATTTTATACATTTACTTACATTCTTCCTGCAATCTGGATCCTGCTCTCTTTTTAATATTAGGGATAACAGTTGAGTGGATCTGAATTTTTAAAAGTTGTCTACAGGCACCTAGAGGGAGGATTTAACTGGCATATAGATGAGAAGCTCTTGACTGAGAGGATGATATTAGTAAAGCTTCAAGATCAAGAGATTTTCAGTATTTGCCAGCAGGATTTATTATCTAAAATAGAATTATAAAGATTTGCAAAATTCTTCACCAAAAGCTTCAACTATTTTGTAAGGAGAAGATCCTGTCAATTTGAATAAAAAATCATGAAGAATATTTTCAAGATTTATAACTAAGAAAATACTGAAAATCTTTGAATTAACTTCTGCTTTTGATTTCCAAAAATAGTTATGTGGAATATGTAGTGTGAAAAAAAGTATTTCATATTTTAAAACAAAAATACATCCTTTCTATTTATAATATTATTTTAGAGGAGTGCCTCAAGATTATATAGTTGTCTCCTCAAGAGAATCAATTGAAAATTTGTTGAATGAAACAGTTTAGTAAAATGGCTGGCTATGGAATCATTATCTTCTTTATACAAGCAATAGCTATCCATATTTTAATGAAAAAGAATCACTTAAGAAAAAATGTAAGTAGAGGGGCAGCCCGGGTGGCTCTGCGGTTTGGCGCTGCCTTCAGCCCAGATTGTGATCCTAGAGACACGGGATCGAGTCCCATATCGGGCTCCCTGCATAGAGCCTGCTTCTCTCCCTGCCTCTCTCTTGCTCTGTGCCTCTCACAAATAAATAAATAAAATCTTAAAAAAAAAAGAAAAAAGAAAAAATGTAAGTAGAGATACCAAAGACCCATATGATGAAAAGCTCCAAAATGTTGATACAGATTTAATGATATTTAAATAATTTGCCATATTTCTAAATGAGAAGACTAAAATAGACATTTTTTCTAAGTTAATTAGATTAATTAATTATATCTAAATGAAACCTAAGGGGCGCCTGGGTGGCTCAGCGGTTGAGCATCTGCCTTTGGCTCAGGTCATGATCCCAGTCTCCTGGGATCGAGGCCCCCGCATCAGGCTTCCCTGCAAGGAGCCTGCCTCTCCTTCTGCATATGTCTCTCCCTCTCTCTCTCTGCATCTCTCATGGATATATAAATAAAATTTAAAAAAAAAAAAAAAGGAAAGAAAAGTCCAACAAATACTTCTAAAATTAACTGGGAAGAATACATTTCTAAAATGGTCTTTATAATTTTTTCTGTGTAGTAAAAGGAGTAATAGATGTACACTTCCCCATCAAGATTTAAAATTGTATAAACTGATAAAATATAAATCACTGGGGCACTTGAATTGAAATGTATAATAAATCAATGAAATAGAACAACTAGGAACAAACCCAAGCATTTTGGGAAAATTTCGTACATGATGGATATGTTATTTCAAATTGATGGAATAAAGATAAATTATTCAGCAAATGATATTGGACAACTATCTGTTAAAAAAATAATGTTAGATTCCCTCTCTCATAACTTTTTACCACAACATATTCCAGCTATAATAAATATTTAACTATAAAAGCAGAAGCAATATAAGTATTAAAAGAGAATATAGGTAAATATATTTTAAGTCTTGATGTAGGAGGAAGATCTCTCCAAGTAGGTCACCAAGGGTAAAATAATAAAGGAAAATATAGACTTAAGTACATGCATTTTTAATCTTTGTATGCTAAAATCAGCATATAAGTAATAATCTAAGAAAATATTACAGCATATACAATAGATGAGATATACCGTTAATACATAAGGAGCTATATTACGTATCAATAATAAAAAAATAACTACCCTAAACCAAAAGAATGGGTGGCATGAGCAGAGAAACCATAAAGGAAGAAATGTAAAGGAACAACAAACAAAAAAAAAATTAACCAAATAAATTGAAATTAAAGGAGATATTGTATCATTTAACCATTTTTGTATAACAAACATTCTCAAATCCAGCGACTAAAAAAAACATTGTTTTTTTTTTTTTTTTTTTTTGGTTGACTGGGGGTTGCCTGCTTTGGGATGGTCTTTGCTAGTCTTGCTTTTGTTTCTATGTAGTTGGTGCCTGTATCTAGTTGAGGCTTGCCTGGGATTATTTAGCTAGGGCAGTCCTGCTCCCTATGTCTTTCGTACTCCACTCGAGTTACATGTATTTATCATTCTTTTTTGAGAGGGATCAGTGGGCCAGCTCATGTACTTATCTTATGGCAATGGTAAAAGTATTAAGAGTGCAAGCCCAGGTGGGCAAGTCATTGTGTATCAAGCCTCTGCTTGTCCATACGTGCCAACATATCATTGAGCAAAGCAAAGACATGACCAAACTCAGAATCAAAAGGCAAGAAATTTATCTTTTAATGGGAGGGATTGCAAAGTCACATGGTAGAGGACACGGGTAACTAGGCAGCAACAAAGACTTGAGATCATCATAATCTATTATATATCATCTTTTACACATCGGTTAGTATTCTTTACAGAGCTTATATAATAAATATTCAGTGTTGTTGAGTGTTAGAAAATTGGTACTCCTATTTCCTATTGCTGGTGGGAGTGTAAATGAATAATAAGCTCTTTGGAAAGATATTTTAGGAATGTGCTTCAAAATTCTTTTTAATAAAATGTGTATTTCTGACCCAACAGTTCCATTTTTAAGAATTTATTGCAGGAAAATAATAACTAAAACGTGGGAAATTGCATAAATTTAATCCAGGCTAATGTAGACGCAGTTGCACACGTAAGACTATCGTATCTATCTATCTATCTATCTATCTATCTATCTATCTATATCTATATCTGTCTATATATATATATTTCATAGTTGACATCATTTTTGATCGATTGATGCTTGAACCTATTTTTTTAAAGATTTATTTATTTATGATAGTCACACAGAGAGAGAGAGAGAGGGGGGCAGAGACATAGGCGGAGGGAGAAGCAGGCTCCATGCACCGGAAGCCCAATGTGGGACTCGATCCCGGGACTCCAGGATCACATCCTGGGCCAAAGGCAGGCGCTAAGCTGCTGAGCCACCCAGGGATCCCTGATGCTTGGACCTATTATATATTTTGAATATCATCTCTGAGTGCAAGGATATTAATCACTAAATTGCTTATAATAGTAAATACTTGGAAATGTTCTTTGAGGATTTCATTATAATTAGCTTGGGGAAAATACATGGGTAACAATAATGTGTATTGTGAAGTCAAAACATTCCATGGCAAATTGCTGCAGTTCTAAAAGGAAAGATTTATCCAGTCACACCACAAATAATAGTCTTTTCCCTTTTGAGCAAAGGGACATGACTCTTAATAAAATTAGTAAGAGAAATTCAAATGTATAGAAAGTAGAGTATTAGTAAGGCAGGTATGGACACTTTTACACGGTTTTATACACACACACACACACACACACACACATATATATATATACCTAGCCATGGTTTCTATAAAAATTGTGCTTGCTTGGTTTTCTCAAAGGAGGAAATATTTCAGGGTTTATGGTAAAGTCATTTTGGAGTTAGAGAAGCCTACTTTGGAAAGGATTCCACATTTTTCATGCTTTTTTCATTCTTAATAAAAAAAGTAAGTCTGATTTGATGAATGGAACATTGTTAGAAGTCAGAAAATATTTCTGTTTCTCATTACACTTTTCATTTGTCACATGACTTTCATGACCGACCCTCCTTCTAGCATGAGAGTCATTAATCAACCAAAGGTATGTAGAGCATTTGCTATTTTAATGCAGATATTTGTAAACTCATGAATAATAGCTAAATATAAAACTCTCTAAGAATCATTTTATTTTACTATTATTTTTTTTAAAAGATTTTTTATTTATTTATAGAGACACAGAGAGAGAAAGAGAGAGAGAGGCAGAGGGAGAAACAGGGCTCCATGCAGGGAGCCTGACGTGGGACTCAATCCTGGGTCTCCAGGATCACACCCCAGGCTGCAGGCGGCACTAAACCGCTGTGCCATGGGGGCTGCCCAGAATCATGTTATTATACACTTTGAAGATCCCCTAAATATTTTATGCTTTTGAGTACAAAGTAAGAAAATTAATTTAAAACTTAACTAGCCATATTATCTTTTAAAAAGCAAAAGAGCAGCAGGTACTTTTATTTTATTATTTGAAGCAATGAGAGACTATGGGGAAGGAAACAGGCATGCAGGAAATGAAGAAATCTTTGATTTTTATTGAAAAATCCAAACTTAAATGACAGACTTTGCAGATTTGAGACCATTGTTCCATAGGTTCTGTATTTCAAAGTTCTGTATGAGATTTGACTTAAAAAGTGAGTTCTGTTGCAAAAATAATTTTTGAAAAACCTTTAATTTGTTCCATCTCCACAGTGTATCAATGAAGAAACTGAAATTCAGAGTAGGCTTCTGCTCTAGCTTGTAGGTTAATAACACCTGATAGGTGTAGTTGAACAAAATGCTTTCATAATATTGTCACATTTGGTCAGCACTGCTATCACGTCACCTAGGCTGAATGGGTATCAGTAACCACCATTTGCCAGATGAAGAAATGGACACTCAAAGGCTTTTTAACAACTTACCCAAGAGATGGAATGCCCATCTCAACTCCTAGTCCATCTTCTCCTCCCTCATTCCTTCTCTAAAGCACTTTCTATCTGACCAGGCTGCCTTGTCTCCATCATGGTTCTTTATGGTACATGCTCCAAACCAGGGAAGTTGTAGCATTCAATTCATAGTATTTAAAAAAGACTTCCTCCATTGAAACTGCTATTATTAAAATGATTAATGTCAAAACAACAGTCCTGTGTATAAATATGTCCAATAATGACAAACACTAACCAGTAAGTACTCAGAACAGTATGAAAGTTTTACTCAGTAATTTTTACAAGATTAGCGTGGGGATGTGTGTGTGCAAATTACTTTGTGTTTTTCTTTTGTAGCAGATTTTAATAAATGGTATATTTGTAACTTTAAAAGTTATATTAAAAACCTGTAGTTTGAACACTGAACTACTGTAGGCATAAAAGTTCTTTATTTTCACAAGTATTAGTGATATAATTGATTTTAAATTGGTTTTTATGTGGTATATTGTATTCCTTTCAAGTGAACTAAATTTCTATAGATTCTATATGTTCATTAAAAACATTTGCTTAATTTAATTACAACTCTTAGGAGTGGAGATGATGGGTGGGGAAATGTGTTCCTGAGGCTTTGCTATTGTGTATGTCTTTCTTGTAAGTTGAGATATGCCTAAAAATCTGCATTGGTCTCTCAAGGATCTATTTGCTGAGGGACTAGGGAGTCCATGAAAAAGCACACATTTTAAGAATCCTGGTTCAATGAAATATGTTTTGTGAAGCTCTTATCTGTCCTCAGACATAAAAAATAAAATAAATGATAATGGCCACATTATATTTCATTATATAGATCTGCTAGATTTTAACCATTCCACTTGTTAAACATTTAAAATACTTAAAGTGTTTCTGAATGTTTGTTGTTATTTAAAATAAAACTGAAATGGCCATCTTAGTGCATGTAGCATTGCATGTATCTCTAATAATTTTTATTTATTTATTTTTAAAGATTTCTTTATTTCAGACAGAGAGGGGGAGAGAGAGAGAGAGAGAGAGAGAGAGAGAGAGAGACAGCAGGAGGGGGAGGGGCAGAGGAAGAGAGAATCTCAAGAAGACTCTGCCCTCAGAGTGAAGCCTGATGGCAGCTGCGATCTGAACTGAAACCAGGAGTCTGAGGCTTAACTGACTGTGCCACAAAGGTGCCCCTTTAGTAATTTTTATAAGAGGAACTCCTATAAATGCCATTATTGTACTAATTTATACTTCCACCAATTTAAAATAATCTTTCTACTGCAAAATTTCACTTATCTTGAATTATATGTCATTTTACTAACATTCCTAATGAAAAATGATTGCTCGGTATATTAGTGTATTTCCTGTTTTATATCAGAGTGAACTTTTTTTGGATTAGTTATTTATTTGAAAGAGTGAGAGTGAGAGAGAGTGAGCACGAGCACAAGCATCAGCACGAGCAGTAGGGAGGATCAGAGGGAGAGGGAGAAACAGGTTGCCCACTGAGCAGGGAGCCTAACTCAGGGCTCCATCCCAGGACCCTGGGGTCATGACCTGAGCCAAATGCAGCCACTTAAGTGACTGAGCCACCTAGACACCCCTCAGAATGAATCTTTAAAAATATATTTACCAGTATGTTTTTGTCATCTGTAAGTGACATGTATCTTTCTATGTCTGTGATTTATGTAAAACGATATATGGAATCAGAGAATCTGTGATTCTCTCTAGGGTTATTGCTGGGTTGAAGGATGGTGGCATTTGTTTTCCTTAAACTTTTCATAAGTTTCTGACCATATAATATTTTATATATAAAAAAGCAATACAAAATGATTAATGTCTCTTTCTTTGCAAGGAAGAGACATAAAATAAGACAAGATTCATATGTATTATCTAACATGTATGAAATTTAATTGGATGTTTTAATAAGACTTATTTAACATATGAAGGTGTCATTCCATAGAAACAGTACCCATTTGCCTCAAAGGAGCTGTTTTTCATCTCTATAGCAGTGTGAATGGGGTAGGACTATAAAAGTATTCACTGGGGATACAGCAAAAGTGATGTCTTGAAGATATCTCCAGGATTTGTGAGATGCCAGATAACATATGGAAGAGGCAATATAGTGAGGTAGTTGAGTACACAGCCCCAGAACCAAATTACTCGAATATGACTCCAAATATTACACTTACTACTTGTATGACCTTAAGCAAGATAAATTTATTTGTGTGCCTCAGCTTCCTCATCAGTGAAACAGGATATAAGTAGAACCTACATTTTTAAGGATATTATAAAGATGAAATGAGAAACTGCACAGAAAGGACCTAGAAATGGCACTTAATAAATTCTTTAAAAAATAATGACTACTGTAATCAGGGACTTATTATATATGTTTGCCAAATTTCAGTTTCCTGTAGACAAACACAATTACTATATAGTTAAATGGGGATGAGGATTGTTATAATTTCATTTGCTTTTTCTGAAAGTCTCTGTGACACCAAGGCACTGGAATGACATTAACAAAAGCAGAACCATGGAAAAGCAAAAATTATGTTCATGGAATAGTAAAAAACCTATGTAGTCCACAGCATAATATTATTCTAATATGCTATTATTAATTAATATTAATGAATTAAATATCTCATATTTTGCCTTAACATAAAGATGAAAATTTTTTAAAGATTTTATTTATTTATTCATGAGAGACACAGAGAGAGACAGAGACACAGGCAGAGGGAGAAGCAGGCTCCATGCAGGGAGCCCAATGTGGGACTCCATCCTGGATCTCCAGGATCACGCCCAGGGCCAAAGGTGGCACTAAACCACTGAGCCACTCAGGCTGCCCATAAAGATGAAACATATTGGAAGACTTGGCTTAATCTTTTATACAATAGTTATATAATATTATACAATATTTACAAAATGAATAGCTATATACCATGGCAATGTGTTTCATGTTTTCATTTTAATCCACTACTAGGTCACAAAGTTTCAGCTATTTTTTTTTTTTTTTTTACCTTGGAGGAGGACAGCCGGTGGGGCTAAGGCATTGTCCAGAATATTTTTTCTCTAGTAGGAAGACCCAAAAGGACAAGAAGGAGGACAAAGAAATGCAAAAGCTGGAGGCATCACACTTCCTGATTTCCAACTCTATTCCAAAACTATATTAATCAAAATCATATGGTATCAGCATAAAAACAGGCACACAAACTAGTTGAACAGAACTGAGAGTCAAGAAATAAATCCACACATATATGGTGGATTATCCTTCATAAGGATACCAAGAATGTACAATGGGAAAAGGGAAATGTTGTGAAAACTTGTTATTCACATGCAAAAGAATGAATTTGGACTTTTATACCATATAAAAAATTAACTCAAAATTGATTAAAGACTTAAATGTAAGACCTGAGACCATAAAGCTAGAAGAAAACAGCAAGAAGTCTCCTTGAATCAATCTTGGCAATGATTTTTCCACTATTTCACCAAAAGTACAGCAACAAAAGCAAGAATAAACAAATGGAACTATATCAAACTAAAAATCTTCTGTACAGAAAAAGAAATAATCAAGAAAATGAAAAGGCAAAACCTACAGAATGGGAGAAAATATTTGCAAACCATATATCTGAAAAGAGGGTAATATAAAAACTATATAAGGAACTTATGCAACTTAACAGCCAAAAAAAAAAAAAAAAAACCCACAAGTAACTTGATTAAAAAATGGGCAAAGGACCTATAGACATTTTTTCAAAAAAGACGTAAAAATAGCAGCAGGTATATGAAAGAGTGTTCAACATTGTTAATCATCATCAAAACCACAATGAGATATCACCTCACTATTAGAGATTTGCATTAAGATGGGATAACAAGTGTTGGTGAGGATGAGGAAAAAAGGGAAAACTTGTGCACTGTTGATGGGAACCATAAATTGGTCCACCCCTATGGAAAACACCATGGAGTTGCCTCAAAAAATTAAAAACAGAACTACAAAAAAATAGAACTACCATATGATCCAGCTATCTGATTTCTGGATATATCAATCCAAAGGAAATGAAATCAGCACCTCAAAGAGCTCTTTGCATTCCCATACTCATTGCAGTATTGTTCACAATATCCGAGGCATGGAAACAACTTACAAGTCAGTTGATAAATGAATGGATAAAGAAAATGTAATACCTATACACAATGAAATGTTATTTAGTGATAATAAAGAAGGAAATTTTGCCATTTGCAAAAACATGGATGAACCCAGAAGACAGTATGCTAAGTGAAGTAAGCCAGACACAGAAAGTGAAATACTATATAATCTCAGTTATATTTGGAATCTAAAAAAGTCTTAAGTTATAGAGCCTGAGAGTAGACTGGTGGTTGTCAGGGGTTGGGGGTGGGATAGAGGAAATAGGGGAGAATGTTAATCAAAGAATATAAATTTTCAAGTATAAGATGAAAAAGTACTTGGGATGTAATGTACAGCATCATGATTATAGTTAATAATACTGTACTGTATATTTGAAATTTGCTAAGAGAGTAGTGTTCTTAAGTGTTCTTACCACAATCACATACAAAAGGTAACTATATGAGTTAAAGTATATGTTAATTAACTTGGTTATGTAATCATTTCCCATTGTGTATTAAATCGTCATGCTGTACAACTTAAAAAAATCACATTGTACAACCTAAATACGTACAATTCTTACCTCATACCTCAATAAAACTAGAAAAAAATCACTTTTAATTTTTACTTATGGACTAAAAGTCTCAACTAAATTTTACTGAAGCTCTTCATGGTGTTCTCTCCCAGAACTTCGATATTATTTGTTTTGAAAAATTCCCTTAAAATGCTCTCTAGGCTGAAAGAGTTTCACAAACATTTTCATGTTTATACTCACCTTGTAAATCTAGAACCCCAGACAGCTGTTGGGCTGGTTACCAGTGAATTATTCTGGTCAGCTGCTTTAGGCTGCTATTTTAAGGTCACTATGCAGTGTATACTTTTAAGAGAATCTCCCTAGTGTGATGTCATAGAAAATTGATTATACTTCCATGTAAAGAAGGGCTTGGTGAGCCTCTGATCCTTAAATCATCCCTTTGACCATACTTTATTTCATTGTAAATGGAGATTACCATGCAGAGGAATACCTACTTTTTTCTGGTTAATTCCTTTATACTAAAGAATCATGTCATTCACATGTCAGAATATGTTCTCAGCTCTTAGAATTTCCATGACTTCAGACTCGTTGAGAATTTTTTTTTAAGTAGGCTCCACGCCCATCACAGAGCCCAACATGGGGCTTGAACTCACAACCACGAGATCATGAACCTGAGCCAAGATCAAGAGGTAGATGCTGAACCAACAGAGCCACTATTTTTTAGAAATTATTTTTGAAATATTTCATCTTTTGCTAATTTTTAATGAGTAGAAAATGTGACACAAAACAGAGTGAAAATGAAGTAGCTTTTTATGTGGCCTTCACTAGGATGGGTCTCTCATAAAGGCTCTATTCAGTAGAAACTTATATTTACTGCATTCTAGGATTCTAGAGCAAATTCTGGAGCTGAGGCTTAGGTTTACTTATGTAAAACCTTCCCGTCTCCAGTTTAAAAGTCAATCTCACTGACATTCTGTTTCTTTTTCACATTTATTTTTTTTCTTTCTTGGTTTGGTGGATATTCCTGGATATTTATACATTTGTAATCATTAGGGAAAAAAAGGAAAAACACCTTAAAGGAGGCAAACCAAGAGATCTGATAGATTGGAAGTCACTACCAACGTGGAAATAGCCACACACTTGTTAGCACACTTTTAGTAATGAAGAGCAATTTTTATCATTAACTTGGATTCACTAACTTAAAATGATTATGGATGTAAAAGTGGCTCCAATCTGCTGATGCTGTATGGTACTCTACAAAATTGTTTTTAGATAAAACAGGATAAGACATAATCCATTTCCTAACTTAAATATTATTTTTCAGCCATGAGCCAAATTTTTCTAGCTAAGTGAATTAAGAAATACAAATCCATTGCCACTAAGATACAGCAAAATCGCATTTTCTATTATTGTCTCATTGTTTCCTTCATCACTGCTGTACCATCATTAGTCTATTTTTCTGAATCACTCCTCTGTGTGACCCACAGCTAATTCCATGAGAATTTTATCCTGCTTCTTCTATTAAAGAGAATGATCTTGACGTCTCACGTCAGTTAGGGCAGTGTAAATAGAAGTAGCGATGTTGCATATTAGCTGCTTTACAGCTTCCGTGGGTCTCAGTGAAATTAAGACCTTTCCTTTCTTTCAATGACTGTATCCTGTACTTTCCTGAATTTGGCTATATGCTGCCACTCACATTTCTTCCCTGTGAAACATTTCTTCCCTTCCCTTCTCTTTTTCTCCATTTTGATGTGGCAATTCATTTGCCACAAGCAAAACAAGAAAAAAAATTGTATATAGGATATATGATATGTGGTTTAAAAAATTCATTTCTTGGGATCCCTGGGTGGCGCAGCGGTTTGGCGCCTGCCTTTGGCCCAGGGCGCGATCCTGGAGACCCGGGATCGAATCCCACGTCGGGCTCCCGGTGCATGGAGCCTGCTTCTCCCTCTGCCTGTGTCTCTGCCTCTCTCTCTCTCTCTGTGTGACTATCATAAATAAAATAAAAGTTGTTTAAAAAAAAAAAAATTCATTTCTTGGGCAACCCTGGTGGCGCGGCAGTTTAGCGCCGCCTGCAGCCCAGGGCGTGATCCTGGAGACCCTGGATCGAGTCCCACGTTGGGCTCCCTGCATGGAGCCTGCTTCTCCCTCTGCCTGTGTCTCTGCCTCTCATTCTCTCTCTGTGTCTCTATGAATAAATAAATAAAATATTTGAAAAAAATCCCTTCCTTCCTTCCTTCCTTCCTTCCTTCCTTTCTTTCTTTCTTTCTTTCTTTCTTTCTTTCTTTCTTTCTTTCTTTCTTTTTCTTCTTTTCTTTCTTTCTTTCTCCATTTATTCACTCATGAGAGACACAGGCAGGGGGAGAAGCAGGCTCCCTATAGGGAGCCTTGATGTGGGGCTCCATCCTAGGACCCTGGGATCACAAGCTGAGCTGAAGGCAGATGCTCAATCATTGAAACACCCAGGTGCCCCCACTTTTGTTGGTCTTTTAACCTTTTACTAAGCTTCAAGCAAAACTGATTTTCATTGTGCCAAAGAATATCCTTATTATATATATATATAATATACACATATATATAATATACATATATATATAATTTGTGTGTATATATATACACATATATACTTATATATACACATACACATATATGTTTATATATGTATATGTATATATACACACACACTATAAACATTTAAAACATTATATATATACACACACACTATAAACACACATATGTGTGTGTGTGTATATATAAGCCTTGTAATTTCAAATGTATTAAGTAATGGTCATCATCATAAATTGTATATAATATTTGCTTTTCATTATTTAATATATTTTGTCTTTGGTATTATGTACCCAGTTCAAAGAACACAGGTCCATTTTTGCACCTTTCTTATTTATTGATACTTTATATGCACAAATGTGTACAATTCCTAAATGTATATTTATTTATATATTCTTATTCAATCATATAAAAGATTATCTCATAAGGAATTTGTCCCTGTCTTTTTATATTCCTAATACAATTTTGTCATTACTTGGAGTGCTTATTCTTCTATATTTTATTTTAATTAATTTATTTTTTTAAAGATTTTATTTATTTATTCATGAGAGACACAAAGAGACAGAGAGACAGAGACACAGGCAGAGGGAGAAGCAGGCTCCATGCAGGGAGCCTGACATGGACTTGATCCCAGATCTCCAGGATCAGGCTCTGGACTGAAGGCAGCACTAAACCGCTGAGCCTCCTGGGCTGTCCTATATTTTAAAACCATGAGTGTCAGACTGCTCTAGCCACCGAAGAAATTCTTGTGAACTCAAAAATATTTGTATTTTTTGAAAATTCAGTTTCAAAATAGAGCTAGCTTCCCCTGAGCCCCATAAACCAAGAAATCTTCTCTTAATTTGTGTCTATGAATTCCAATCATTGAAATATTCTATAAGTTCATCAAAAAAGTATAATGAACATTTAAGAGGCATATTTTTAAGTTTTATTATAATTGTTAAGAAATTTTCTGTAGATATATATCTGTTGAAACAAGTTTTTTATAAAATGATTTTTCTGATTATAACAAGTTTCATTGTAAAAATTCATAAAATCAGAATATAAAAATTATTCATATTCTCATCAGACAGCAATCATCATTACCTTAAAAATGGATATCTATAAATAAGCATTTTTAGTGTAATTGAGAACTTTTATGTTAGTTAATTTTTTTCTCTTAACAGTATGTAATGTGATCTTTGATGGAACAGCCATCGTATGATATTTCCTTTTTTTTTTTTAATTTTATTTATTTATTTATTTATGATAGTCACACACACACACAGAGAGAGAGAGAGAGAGAGAGAGGCAGAGACACAGGCAGAGAGAGAAGCAGGCTCCATGCACCGGGAGCCCGATGTGGGATTCGATCCCTGGTCTCCAGGATCGTGCCCTGGGCCAAAGACAGGCGCTAAACCGCTGCGCCACCCAGGGATCCCATGATATTTCCATAATTTATTTAATAAATACCCCATTCTCAGCCATTTAGATTGTTTTCATGTCTTTCACAATGATGCAACAAACATCCTTGAAACTGAATGTTGGTGTCGTTTTCTGGTAACTGTTTTAGATACATCATCTTGAGTTAAATTACTGAGTCAAAGATTTGCATTTCCACCTACACTCTGCCTTTTAGTGATTTAGTACTTTGGGTTGCCCTAATTTCCTTCTGTAAAGCCAAAAGTGATGTGAAAAACTAATTCACAAAGGATATTGTTAGCTTATATGAGTTTTTCCTTCCCTCTTGCTCAATTGTCTTAGGCCAATTCTGTGGAACAGACAATATAGGCAGATTTATTTGCAAGAGGGTTAATGGGGAACACTCTCAGCAGCAACACTAGAAACGAGTTTGAGCAGAACAAGAACTGCAATGCATTAACAGTCTTCAGTCATCCCAAAGACAGCATAGGAGCTCAGGTGGCACTACAGAATTTTCTTGAATTGATGTGGGTCTCCGTACCCCCTTTTGCCTCTGCCCTGCATCCATTGACCATTGGCTCTTAGATCAAGGTGGGCTGTCCCACATGGGTCAAGCCTTGGGCAAGACAGTGGATGTTCTCAGCAGCCTCATCCCAAAGTGGGGGTCTGGGCGGTGAACTACTGGATATTCAGCACCTTGGCTCCATGGATTTTGGGTTATCAACAAAGCAGTGGGATGTAAGTCAAAAGAAATGACTCTGCATTTGGAAAAGTTTAATCTTGCCACCTAATTTGGAAGATGTATTGGAGCAGGTTCTTTCTCAAATTTTTTCCACCTCTTCCTCAGAATCTTGCTCTAGAATTAAAAATGGTATTTACTTGGGAACCCTGGGTGGCACAGTGGTTTAGCGCCTGCCTTTGGCCCAGGGCATGATCCTGGAGACCGGGGATCGAATCCCATGTTGGGCTCCCGGTGCATGGAGCCTGCTTCTCCCTCTGCCTCTCTCTCTGTCTCTCTGTGACTATCATAAATAAATACAAATTTAAAAAATTAAAAAAAAAAAACAAAAAAAATGGTATTTACTTGTGATGTGAGAAGGAGGCATCTTGAGGCATTTATTGACAAAGTAGTGACATTAAACACTACATATTTTTTATATCAGTGCCACCAGACTGAGTTTACTGCATGACCAAGTCACACTATGAAAGTAATTATTATTGATTAGAAACAAAATGACTTACTATATTTTAACCAGTAAGCCAAATTTTGACAATTAAAAAAAAATTATGTGAACTCCCAATGAACCTCCCCTCCCACAATAGTCTACTTGTTATTTTTTATTAAATATTTGTTGGGGGATCCCTGGGTGGCGCAGCGGTTTGGCGCCTGCCTTTGGCCCAGGGTGCGATCCTGGAGACCCGGGATCGAATCCCACATCGGGCTCCCGGTGCATGGAGCCTGCTTCTCCCTCCGCCTGTGTCTCTGCCTCTCTCTCTCTCTCTGTGACTACCATAAATAAATAAAAAATTAAAAAAAATTTATAAAAAAAAAAAAAAAAAAAAAAAAAAATATTTGTTGGCTAGAGGGTTTTGTTTGGGTACAGTTTAATTGCTGTTGTACATGGTTGTACTTGGTGAATATTCAGATTGTTTCTATTCCCTAAGATGAAAATTTAGCATCATTTAGCAGGATTAAAATACTTAGTAGAAGTATAGCTCTTTGTTGCCATGTTTTTGTAAGTGCAGAAATGAGGATAAATATGGAGAGAGTCATTTAGAGTACATTTTACTCTGTATTTCTCACTGAATGTACATGTAAATCCTGGGCAGAATGCATAGAACAAATATTTGAGGACTCTAAAGAATAAGCAGATATGGTAGGGAAGAAGATGAGATCCCAAATGGTAATTTCACCATTTTTTCCCCTTAAGTTCTCTGGTTTAGATTCAAGGCAGCCAAAAACTGTAAGGAGTATCAGCTAGAGCTCCAAAATTTTCCTGGTTAGACTCTAGGTGAAAGAAAGTGGTCTTCTGCAAATGCTAAGGCTGACAGTGAAGGTTCACAGATGCCTCAAAGGGGCACTTTTCTCTTTGCTTGGAGGATGTATGGTCCCAAGAAAGTAGGACAAACTCTTACTGATATTTTTTTCTCTGTATCCTCTCCCCACTTGGTCCAGCTGTGGATGTGGTCACAGGGAATGAGTGGCAGGGAGGGGTAAACAAAATGCCAGATTTTTAGTTGGAGAACTGGAGGGGATAGCTTTAGGGACAGAAAGTGGGGCAGGGTGGGGTGGGCATGGGGGATAGTATAGGGGGAGAGATTCGGGAAGGGGACTTCATAGATTGTTTATGAATTTCTGAGCTTACTCCAAGAAACTGCCAAATTGATACCCAAAATGATAGTATCATTTGCTCTGTCAACCAAAATATATGGGAGTTCCAGGTGTTCTACATCCTCACCAACACTTGGTATTGTCAGTCTTTTTTAATCTTAGTCATCCCAGTGTGTACCTATATCATTGAATTTTAATTTACATTTCCCTAATGACTAATGATGTTGAACACATTTGATTTGCTTTCAGGCTATTCATATGTCTTTTTAAAAAAATCTAAATTCATGTTAGTTAACATTCAGTGTAGTATTGGTTTCAGGAATAGAATTTAGTGATTCATCACTTACAGGTAACACCCAGTGTTTATCCCAATAAGTGCCCTTCTTAGTGCCCATCATCTATTTAAGCCCATCCCTCACCCACCTCCTCTCAAGCAACCTTCAGCTTTTTCTCTCAGCTTAGTCTCTTATGGGTTGCCTCCCTCTCTGTTTTTATCTTGTTTTATTTTTCCTTCCCTTCCCCTATGTTCAGATGTTTCGTTTCTTAAATTCCACATATGAGTGAAATCATATATGATATTTGTCTTTCTCTAACTGACTTATTTCACTTAGCATAAGACATTTTAGCTCCATCTACATTATTGCAAATGGCAAGATTTCATTCCTTTTGATTGCTGAGTAATGTTCCATTGTGTGTATGTATATACACACACACACATATATATATATGTATACTACACTACATATATCCATATATATATATATCTATATACATATACTATATCTTCTTTATCCATTCATCAGTTGATGACATTTGGGCTCTTTCTATAATTTGGCTGGTGTTGATAATACTACTATAAAACATCGGGTGCATTGTGCCCTTTCAAATCAGCATTTTTGTATCCTTTTGATAAATACCTAGTAGTGCAATTGCTGGGTAATAGGGTAGTTCTATTTTTAACTTTTTGAGTAACCTCCATGCTGTTTTCCAGAGTGGCTGCACCAGTTTGCATTCTTACCAACAGTGCAAAAGCATTCCCCTCTCTCAACATCCTTACCAATATTTGTTGTTTCTTGAGTTGCTAATTTTAGTCATGCCGACAGGTATGGGGTGGTATCTCATCGTACTTTTGGTTTGTATTTTCCGGATGATGGGTTATGTTGAGCATCTTTTCATGTGTCTGTTAGCCATCTGAATGTCTTCTTTGGAAAAGTGTCTATTGATGTCTTCTGCCCATTTATTAACTGGATTATTTGTTTTGGGGGGTGTTGGGTTTATTAATTTCTTTATAGATTTCGTATACTAACCCTTTATGTGATATGTCATTTGCAAATATCTTCTCCCATTCTGGTTGACTGTTAGTTTTGTTGATTGCTTCTTTTGTTGTGCAGAAGCTTTCTATCTTGATGAGATACCAATAGTTCATTTTTGCTTTTGTTTCCCTTGCCCCTGGAGACATGTCTACTAAGAAGTTCCTACAGCCGATGTCAAAGAGGTTGCTGCCTGTGTTCTCCTGTAGAATTTTGATGGTTTCCTGTTTCATGTTTCTGTCTTTCACCCATTTAAAATTTATTTCTCTGTGTGGTGTAAGAAAGTGGTCCAGTTTCATTCTTCTGCATGTTGCTGTCTTGTTTTCCTAACATCATTTGTTGAAGAGACTTTTTTTTTCATTGGATATTCTTTCTTGCTTTGTTAAAGATTAGTTTGTCATACAGTTATGGGTCCATTTTTGGGTTTTCTATTCTGTTCCATTAATCCATGTGTCTGTTTCTGTGACACTACCATATTGTCTTGATGATTACAGCTTTGTTAGACAGCTTGAAATCCAGAATTGTGACGCCTCCTTCTTTGCTTTTCTTTTTTAATATTACTTTGGCTATTTGGGGTCTTTTCTGGTTCCATACAAATTTTGGAATTGTTTGTTCTAGCTCTGTGAAAGATGCTGGTGTTATTTTGATAAGGATTTCATTGAATATGTTGATTTCTTTGGGTTGTATGGACATTTTAATAATATTTGTTCTTCCAATCCAAGAGTGTGGAATGTTTTTCCACTTCTTTATGTCTTCTTCAATTTCTTTCATAAATGTTCTATGGTTTTCAACATATGGTTAGGTTTATTCCTAGGTATCTTTTGATTTTGCAGCTGTAAATGGGATTGACTCCTTGATTTCTCTTTCTGCTGCTTCATTATTGGTATATAGAAATGCAACAGATTTCTGTTTATTGATTTTATATCCTGTGACTTTGCTGAATTCATGTATCAGTTCTATCAATTTTTTGGTGGAGTCTTTTGGGTTTTCTACATAGAGCATCATTTGTCTGCAAAGAGTGAAAGTTTGACTTCTTTCTGGCCTATGTGGATGCATTTTGTTTCTTTTTGTTGTCAGATTGCTGAGGCTAGGACTTCTAGTACTATGTTGAACAACAGTGGTGAGAGTGGACATCCCTGTAGTGTTCCTGACCTTAGGGGAAAAGCTCTCAGTTTTTCCCTATTGAGGATGATATTAGCTGTGAGTCTTTCACATATAGCCTTTATGATGTTGAGGTATGTTCCTTCTATTTCTACTTTCTTGAGGGTTTTTATCAAGAAAGGATGTTGTATTTTGTCAAATGCTTTCTCCGCATCTATTATGAGGATCGTATGGTTCTTATAATTTCTTTTATTAATGTGTATCATGTTGCATGATTTGAGGATATTGAACCACCCTTGCAGCAGAGCAATAAATCCTGCTGTATCATAGTGAATAATCCTTTTTTTTTTTTTTAGTGAATAATCCTTTTAATGTACTGTTGGACTCAATTAGCTAGTTATCTTGTTGGGATTTTTGCATCCATGTTCCTCAGGGATATTGGTTTGTAATTCTTTTTACTGGAGTCTCTCTGGTTATGGAATCAAGGTAATTGTGGCCTCATAGAATCAGTTTGAAAGTTTTCCTTCCATTTCTACTTTTTGGAACAGCTTCACAAGAATAGGTGTAATTCTACTTTAAATGTTTGGTAGAATTCTCCTGGAAAGCCATCCAGTCCTGGACTCTTGTTTGTTGGGAGATTTTTGATTACTGATACAATTTCTTGAATAATGGTTATGGATCTATTCAAATTTTCTATTTCTTCCTGTTTCAGTTTTGGTAGTTTATATGTTTTTAGGAATCCATGTCTTCCAGATTGCCCAATTTGTTGACATATCTAGTTCATAATATTCTCTTATAATTGTTTGTATTCTATAGTGTTGGTTGTGACCTCTTCTCTTTCATTCATGATTTTATTTATTTGGGTCCTTTCTATTTTTTATTTGATATGCCTGGCTAGAGGTTTATCAATTTTGTTAATTCTTTCAGAGAACCAAATCCTAGTTTTGTTCATCCATTCTACTGTTTTTTTAAAAAATTTCTGTATCATTTATTTCTGCTCTAATCTTAATTATTTCCCTTCTTCTGCTGGTTTTAGGCTTTGTTTACTTTTTCCAGCTTCTTTAGGTGTAAGGTTAGGTTGTATATTTCAGATTTTTCTTGCTTCTTAAGAAAGGTGTGTATTGCTATGACCACCTTTGCTGCATTCCAAAGGTTTTGGACTGTCATGTTTTCATTTTCATTTGCTTCCATGTATTTTTTATTTCTTCTTTAATTTCCTGGTTAACTCATTCATTCTTTAGTAAGATGTTCTTTAACTTCCATGTATTTGTGGTCTTTCCAAATTTTTTCTTGTGATTGACTTCAAGTTTCATAGTGCTGTGGTCTGAAAATATGCATGATATGATCCCAGTATTTTTATATTGGTTGAGGACTCATTTGTGACCCAGTATGTGATCTGTTCTAGAGCATGCTCCATGCTCCACTTGCAAAGAATGTATATTCTGCTGCTTTAGGATGAAATGCTCTGAATATGTCTGTTAAGTCCATCTGGTTCAGGGTATCATTCAAAGCCATTGTTTCCTTATTGATCTTCTGCTTAATTTTCTGTCCATTGCTGGGACTGGGTGTTAAAGTCCCCTACTATTATTGTATTATTATCAATGAGTTTCTTTAAGTTTGTTATTAATTGATTTATATATATGGCTGCTCCCAGGTTGGGGGCAAAAATATTTACAATGGTTAGATCTTCTTGTTGGACAGACCCCTTTATTATGATGTAGTTCCCTTCTTCATCTCTTTCACAGTCTTTGGTTTAAAATCTAGTTTGTCTGATATAAGTATGGCTGCTCCAGTTTTCTTTTGATGTCCATTACCATGATTGATGGTTCTCCACCACCTCACTTTCAATCTGAGGGGTCTTTGGGTCTAAAATGAGTCTCCTGTAGAAAGCATATCAGTGGGTCTTTTTTTTTTAATCCATTCTGATACCTTGTGTCTTTTGATTGGAGCATTGAGTCCATTTACAATCAGAATAATTACTAGTAGATATGAACTTAGTGTCATTGTATTACCTGTAAATTCTCTGTTCCTGTAGATTGTCTCTCTTTCTTTCTAATCTTTGTTGCTTTTGATCCCTTTAGTATTCTTGTGGAACTGGTCTAGTGTTCAGGAACTCTTTTAGTTTTCACTTATCTTGGAAATTCTTTATCTCTCCTTTTCTGAATGATAGTCTTGCTGGATAAAGTATTCTTGGCTGCATATTTTGCCCTTTTGGCATGCTGAATATATCATGCCACTCTTTTCTGGCCTGCTAAGTTTCTGTGGACAGATCTGCTGCTAATCTTACATCTCTACCTTTGTAGGTTAAGGATATTTTGTCTCTAGCTACTTTCAGAATTCTCTTTTTTATCTTTGTATTTTGCAAGTTTCACTAGATATGTCTTGGTGTTGATCTGTTTTTGTTGATTTTGAGGAGAGTTCTCTGTGCCTCTTGGACTTTAATGCCTGTTTCCTTCCCCAGATTAGGGAAGTTCTCAGCTATAATTTCTTCAAATAAACTTTCTGCTCCTTTTCCCCATTCTTCTTCTCCTGGGACTCTTATGATATGGATATTATTGTGCTTTGTGGAATTGTTGAGTTCTTTAAATCTGTATTCATAATATAATAATTATCTTTCCCTCTTCAGTTTCATTATTTTCCATAATTTTATCTTTTGTATCATCTATTTGATCCTCTGATTCTCCCATATTTGTTGTGATTACATCCAGTTGGTTTTGCATCTAAATTATAGCATTTTTTTATTTCAGCCTGACTAGTTTTTAAGTTTTTTTACCTCTGCAGCTAGGGTATCTCTGGTGTCTTCTATGCTTCTTTCAAGCCCAGCTAGCATTCTTATGACTGTTGTTCTAAATTCTTGTTCAGATATATTGCTTATATATGTTTTTAGCAAATCCCTGGCTGTGATTTCTTCTTGATGTTTCCTTTGGGGAGAATTCCTCCTCCTTGTCATTATGTCTAGGTTTCTGCCTTTTGCATATTATGAAACCTTGTATGTTTCCTGCTCTTGAGAGTAATACTCTATTAAGAAGAGGTCATACACTGCCTAGGGCCTGATGGTTCAGCAAGTGTTTCTGGTATATGCTGTGTGCACTCTGCTGTTGTGTTTTAGCTGCTCTTTCTCACATGTCAGTCCTCTACAGAGGACAAAAGTAATTCTTATATATTAATTTTACATTTTTCTGCCTTAATAAATTCACTTATTAATTCTACTTGGTTCTTATAGATTCCTTAGGATCTTCTGTGTTCATGATCATGTCATCTGTGAACAAAATCATTTTAATTTTACTTCTCTTTTTACAATATGAAAGTCTTTTATTTCTTTTTCTTTTGTTATTGATCTAGTTCTCCAGTACAACATTGAATAGGAGTGGTGAAAACAGGCATCATTTCCTGTTCTCAGTTATGTGCTGGGGTGGGGGGAGAATTTAATATTTTGACATTATGTATAATGTTAGCTATAAGAGTTTTATAAATACCCTTTATCAGGTTGAGGAACCTAGTTCCCTAGGTTCAACCTGGTTTCAACCCCTAGTTTGCTGAGAGTTTTTATCATGAAGGAGTGTCGGCTTTGTACCAATTGAGATAATCATATGATTTTTCTCTTTTGTTCTGTTTATGTGTTAAATTACACTTATTGATTTTTAAATGTTATTCAACCTTGAAATCCTGCAATAAACTGTTTAGTCATGGCAAATTATCTTTTTACATAATGCTGCATTCAATTTGCTAATATTCTGTTATGAATATTTGCAACTACATTCATGAAGATGTTGGTCTGTAGTTTTTCTTCCTTTAAAAATTTTTAAAGAGATGTGCACACACACATACATACACATGCATATGTTGTTATTCTGAATCATTCTAGGAAGAACCTGAGATGGTTTGAATGTATATAGGGTGTAGCACAAATGATTACTGGCTCAGTGATCTCTTGTCCACTTGTGAGTAGTCCAGGATCATGTGTACTACCAAAACTTCAGCTCCTGAAAAATATGGGTTATTTCTGAATTCATACAGGAGTAACTCTGTTTTTACTACATGCATCTAAAATACAATGTGTACTCTTATTTTTTAGACTAAACAACTCTTTCTTTGTTACATCAGGAAATATTTTCCCTATTATTTCTTGGAATATTGATTCTTGTCTTGCTCTTGTTCTGGAATTCTTTATATATATATATATATATATATATATATATATATATATATAACCCTATGGTATGGATTCTAGAAGAATTTCACTACCTTACAATAACATGATAAGGTAGGTACCATTATTCTTATTTTACAGAGAATATAACGAAAGTACCATTTTATTAACTTATTCTCTTTATTCATATTATTGAAAAAGACTTGAGTACCCGTTTTAAATTAATTGTAAAGTTAGTTAATACTGGGGAATTCTTTAGGATCACTCTAGCTAAAATGAATTTTGCTATAAGCTGTATTTCTTTCCTTTTTCTGTGTAACATAGACCAACCTCCCTCATAGGCTTGAGGCTAAGAACCCAGAATCTAATAAGAAATTGAGTGCTGAAGTTGCATGAAGTTTTTCACATTTTACTAAACTTCTTACATTGCTTTAGTTCAGGTCCTAAGCTTCTCTAGCTTAAATTATTACAATTGACTGACCTCCAGGCTTCAAGATTTTCTTCATTTTTTGATCCTCTCACCTGTGGCTGCAATTGTTTTTATCTAAAATTGTTACTTCCTTGATTAAAAAAATTATTGTCTGCTCAATAACAATAGATTTTATTTTCTGTTCCTAAAAACTGAATCCTGGTCTTGCTTACCTTTCTACTTCTGTCTCTACTAATTGAAAGCAACTAATTCAAGGTCTTTATCCACTCATACAACTATACTCATCATTCATGCCTTTGCTGCCACTCTTGAGTATGTGCAACCAAAAAGGCTCTATTTTATATTTTGGGGGAAATCAGTTGCAGTAGTAATCAATACATTCATTACATTGTCCCAGGGTATGTTCTCACTTCTTCAAACGCCTTTACATGCATCTGTTTTATAGATAAAAGAGCTGAGGTTTAGAGAAATGGCTCCCCATTCAGTAAGTTGAGCTGCTGAAATTTGAACTTAAGAGCATTCTAACTGTAAGCTCGAGTTCTTAGCCAGAACGTTTCCTGCTTTCTGCCTTTTCCCTTCATTGAAGAGCAAGAGGGATTGAACTGGCACAGCAAACATGTTGTATGCATCCTGTTTCCAAGAAGTAATGAGATAATTAGATCTGGGAAGCTCTGGTCAGGAGGAATTTGAAGTTGTTACTGTCCCTTAGTTGCAAGTGCTTGTAAAGTTTCTTGAGTCTAGAGCTTGGCAGTATGTATGCCAATATTGATAAGGGAAAGATAGAGTATTGTCCTTTGGTTAAAGATCAATTCACTTCTTTCATGTTTTCTTTTTATTTGCTGACAAAGAAGAATAAGATGATAACTAGATGTAATCTTTTAACCATGTTTCTAATATTATGGATTGACATAAAAACATGGTTTGCGGGATCCCTGGGTGGCGCAGCGGTTTGGCGCCTGCCTTTGGCCCAGGGCGCGATCCTGGAGACCCCGGATCGAATCCCACGTCGGGCTCCCGGTGCATGGAGCCTGCTTCTCCCTCTGCCTGTGTCTCTGCCTGTGTCTCTGGCTCTGTCTCTCCTTCTATCTCTCAAGAATAAATAAATAAAATCTTAAAAAAAAAAAAAAAAAAAACATGGTTTGCTTTATCTGGACAGATGTGGTTTTTATAAAATAATCATGAACGGTCTTTTTGTTTGACTTTCAGAATAATTATGCACATAACAAGCATATTTTCTGGGAAGGTCATCTTGACTTCCAGTGGATTTGTTTGGGCATTCATGATTATCACTTCCTGATCAATGTAGCACAAGTTGAAATACATTTAACTGTGTTTTACTTTAAATGACAATGTTTAATGGAATAAAGTATTTGTTAGAAATTAGAGTTGTGGTTGCTTGCAATAATTCACTCTTAGTTCCTGTGAATGTTATTTTTTAAATCAGTAGCCCATTCTTTCTTTCTTATTTTTTTCAGATATTAAGAAATAGGAATATCTAATGCACTGAGCTTATGTCCAATAGTGGGTGAAGGAATTAACTTATTTAGCATGTCCATGATGACACTAAATAATTCTGGGTAGTTAAAAACTCAGCAGTTGTTGAATTAATCCGAGGAAGAGTTTCAATCTAGTGAATTGTTTGGCCTGGTTGGTCTATCATTAAATAGTAATTAATCCCTGAAGGCTTGAAAAGGCCTATAATAAGCAATGAAAAGTTTGTGTGTTAGAATAATATAAAATACTTGAACTAATATGCACTTTATATTTTATACAGTAATTATGTGGCAATAAATAGTAAAATATATTTCAATATGTATGGACTCATTATCTACATTTTATATTTGTATTTTTATATGATGGTTCTGTAGTATCTGCCTACTGTGTGATGATAAACAGCAGAACACTTTGTATTATTTTAAGTCATTACCCAAGAAAATAACATGAAGTTGGTTCATTTTCTTTTAATTTTTTATACAGAATGAACTTCTAATATGGAGTTTGTTTCTGTAATGCATATTTGAAATAGTCACTTCTTAAATCATAGAAGTATTGAAAGTATTTGAGATTTTTGCACCCAAATAAAGGATTTGTTTTAATAAGTTTGTTATTAGTCATAATAAGAAGTCGTAATACAACCCTTCAACTACATGATATGGATAAGCATGATGTATGAAAGGAGTAGTAATATTTCAAATTGTATGCAAAACTGTCAAGCCTTTACCTTTGGTTTGTGGCAGATGGGGAGGAGTGGAAAATTAGTCTTATTGGGGTACATCGTGGGATATGGGCCAACCATTGCAAGTTATAGGGAAAGTGCCATAGCATTTGGGATTGATCCATATGTAACCCGTAAATCTCAGCCCAGACCAGGAATAACTCAAGAATTAAGATAACTAACATTTATCACTGGCTAATTATATACCAGACACCATCCTAAGTGTTTAAAGTATATTAAATCAGTCATCATAAAAACTTTTTGAAATAGGTACTGGTGTTAATTAGATACCAGTAGGCACAAGTATCATACAAATACAGAAAACTGAGGCATGCAGTAGTTACAAGTAACTTGTTACATAACTGGAAAGTGGTGGAGCTGAGATTGAACCCTGTAAGTTTCGCTACCCAGTCAACACTCTTAACTACTTTAAATGTCTCCCTTACGACTTAGATTTAAGTCATTGAAATAGTCTGTTTTCTTGATTTTTTTTTCTTGGTTAAGATGGAAACTTCCTGTCAATAAAAGTCTAATTTATCTGGAATTTATATTATGGATTTCTAAGCCCTAGAGTTCGTTTCATTATCCCAGTGGTCAGTTTAATGTCAAGCTTAAGTCATTTCTGCGTGTAGCCCTTTGTTTTTATGAAGATACCGAGAATGTTCTATGACTTTCTTATGGTTTGTTCCTGAGTCGTCTGAGCTAGCTCTCCTACCTTTTCCCTCTTTCCATGTTCATAGGCATCAGTCTAGTTTACGGTCTCATTAACTTCTTCAAAGATGGTCCGGCCTCTAGTTTCCTTACAATCTATTTTCTGGCTTAACTTTAACAATGTTCTGATCTCAAAACCTATGAATGTCTCTCCATTTCTCAGTATACACAACACAAATCCCTTTTATCTGATAGTCAGGGTCTAGGAGGTCTGTATATAACTACCTTTCTAGTCTTGCCAAAAAATTCATAATAATCCAGAAACTAACATTTATTGAGTATTTATTCTGTTTCAAGAACAGTGCCTGTTTCTGGTCATATAAAGATAAATATAACATGCATTCTGCCTTTGTAAGCATCGCATGGATTATCTCACTTAATTTTTGCAGATATCAAGTGACATAGGTATTATTATTGGCTCCATTTGATTGAAGAAAGAAAACAGGCTTGAAGATTATATAACTTACCCAGTGTCACAAAACTCCTCAGCATTAGAGCTGGGATCACATCCTCACCTTCAAGTCTGATACTATACTCCTTGTCATCATTTTTTGACCTTAACTTATCTTTAAATACACTGGGTCACTTACTGCTCTCTTTCTTCCCCTCTGCCCTTATGGAGATCTAATTGACACATAACGTTGTATAACTCACTGATCTGTTTATATACTTTTTCCTTTATTTTTTTACTTTGTGGTCATATCATCTGTCATTCCACCTTCCTTGAAAGTTTTTTCCAATTCTCTTCCATTTCTCTATATTTTGTATATGAATTGCCTTCCAGGGCTGAGGATATAATTGACCTCTCCCGCCACAGAACCAAAGTCTATTTTTTGGTTAACTTACATAGTGCTAGATCCTTGTATTCTGGTTATACAAATGATAGCTCTCTACTTTATCTTAAGCACATCTTGAATTTTGAGTTTTATCTAGTTATTCCTCAAAGTGCCTAGCAAAAATTGGTGATCGATCGTTTTCCATAAATTCATGTTTTTAAATGATTACTATCCCTTCTTATCAGAAAGAAACAAGAATAGTTTCAAATTTATTATTCTATTTGACAGTTTCAGGATTTAAATAATTGTTACTAGTTTTTTAATACCATACTAATGATTTATTTGGATTTTTAGGTATCAAGCTGAGCTTTACTGAGTGTGGTGTTGTTTTTTGTTTGTTTGTTTGTTTAGTAATAGATGTTTCTGATTATGTAACATAATAATAAAATCTCAGAGAAGCTAAAACAGGCTCTCCAGCAAAGGGTTGTGTGGAGTATAAAAGACATAGCATCTACCACATTTTAACACAACTTTCATCATTCTTTTGTGGTTTGACTTTTCTGATGATGTCTAAACTTAAACAGAAAAGGAAACCCCACCTTATATGGGTGACTTGGAATGGAAAAGAAGCTCCACGGCTTTCCTGTTTGGCAATGGCTTTGACCTTTGCCACACATGCATTTGCTTTGAACTCCTCCTAACTTAGGTGTCCTGTAAATATGAATTATGATTAACATGCTTTCTTTTGGTTCTTTGAACAGAACACTCTCTCTTATGACATGCTGTGCATAATTACTTTGAATGTGAATTTTTTAATTTTTGACTTAGAAAGCAGGTAACGTGACTGAAATTCATGTCTTTTTTTGTACCTATAATCTAAGGATGCAGGATTAGGCCAAATGTGAAAGGAAAAAAATATGGGAGAACCTTCCTACTTATCCATGAAATAATTAATGATATGAAGTTGAGCTTCTAGGCTCTAATTGAATGGGTTATTTTTCGTTTAAATGAAAATTGGCCTGTGGTATTACTCTGCAGCTGCTTACCAGCTGTTTCCTTTCTATTGTGGTTCTTGTGAGCTGAGCTCTCTGCTTTAAATATATGTATCGCTTGGGAACCTGAACGATGGAATAATACTTGTAGGTTCAAGGTAGTAAATACTTTATGACACTGATAATGTTTTATTTGCATTTACCAAGGTCCCTGAAATACTATAAGTATTCAGTTAATAATTGGTTAATAAATAATTATAAAAATATATAATTATAAAAATTATAATAATTTTAATTTTAATTAAAAATTTTGATTGTTTTTAGATTTTTAGTTTAGTCCAACATGTTTAAAATGTTTCCTCTTAGTTGCTATTATGTTTGTTTAAGCTTTTTCAGAACGGCCTCCACGCTCTGGAATAAATAAACTAATTAAAATCATAATCTCACCTCTCTCATCTGCCCTTCACTATTCTGCCAAGCTTGTATGATTGCCTCAGTTTCCCATTCAGCACTGAACTTAGAAACTTGAACCCTGAAAGGAAAGACATTTATATGCCTACAAGTTTACGAATTATAATAAATATTATGTTCGTGGAATAGCAGCTTCAGACATTTTGTGCCTCACTGGCCTGATGACAGTTTCATTAACAGGAGAAAATCCTTTGGTTTGTAATATTGAGTAGGGTCTGGGCACAGATAGGTCAAGGAATTGTAACCAGAGATAGATGGTATCTCAGAATCACTGTTCAGGATTCACAAACTGTGGAGTTTAAACAGAATGGAGTATGTCTATGTTATCATTTTTATCATTAGAAAATTGAGGTTAAGTTATAAAGATAACTAACATAGCATTTTTCATGTAGTATTTAAGTTTTCTATATATGTTCACTTGTTAATCCCCTTGATAGGTAGGTATTGTTACCATCCTTATTTTATAGACAGAGATACTGAGACAGAGAAGTGTTAAAAAAGTTGTACATGATTATGCAACATGTAAGTGGCAGAGCCAGGATTTGAATGCAGGTAGCCTGACTCTTTGCCCTATACGAGACTATCTTGAGTTGTTGCAAAGAGTGAATAACTACATATATTCATGATTTCAGAATTAGTTTAGTCTCAAATGCTTTGTAATTACTGTGTTTGATATGTTTGACTTCCTCCAGACCAGTTAAACACTTCAGGTGATTCCTTGGGCGCACTGACGGGCAGTGACAAAGCTTCCATCTAAAGGATAAGTTAAGTCAAGACTAAGCATATCAAGGCATATCAGAGTACACCAGGCAATGTCAGCCAAGTGTGGGCTGTGTTGATCTGGGATTCTTACATGTAATCAGGTGCCAGTAATTAAAAGTTTTCATATGAACCCCCCTTTTCTGAAACTAAAAACTCTCATGCATTCTTATGTGATTTATGCTAAATTTCAGAGCATTCAAAGGTTCCATCACCCTAATATTTCCTTAAATTAACTAGATCAAACTGCTGAGCCCATCATAGAGGCTTCTGAAATATTTTTGCTTGTTTGCTTTTTAAAAATATTTTATTTATTTAGAGACACAGAGAGGCAGAGACATAGGTAGAGGGAGAAGCAGGCTCCCTGTGGGGAGCCTGATGTGGGACTCAATCCCAAGACCCTGGGATCATGTCCTGAGCCAAAGGCAGATACTCAACCACTGAGCAACCAGATGCCCCCCCCCCCTTTTAAAGGCTTGTTTGCTTTTGGATGGGTAGATGGATGAGTGGATAAGTGAAAGAAGAGAGCTGAAGTACACAGGACTTGTGATATTCATTGTGGCTACCAGGAAGTAATGACAATCTTTAAATGATTTGCTCTTCTTTCAAAGCTTTGTCCCCTCCAATCCTTAACAGACAGACAGGGAAGAGGAATTGGAGCAAGAGGGGTCCTATCTAGGTAGTTTTCTTTTTCCTTCTTAACCACAGTTATCATAAAATGTGGAATAATTTAATCTCCATATTATTTTCAGTGGAGGACTAAGAATATAAAGAGGAACAGAAACTACAACAACCAGCAACAACAATCATACTGAAAGTAAAATTAAATTACTGAGTTAGTAAGTGAGACCTATGTAATGATGGCTTAATATATAAGCTCTGTAAGCCATGTTGTTATAGGGTGGTTCTGGTCAGTATCTTAGAGCAAGGAGCTATAATAAGAGTACTATTAAATACTTTGCAAATCAGTACTTGCAATTAAATGCAAAAGATATATATACACTTAAGATGTATACATTCTATACTTATCTTCAGAACATTGGTTTTCTTTGATTTAATGTATACTTGCATATTAATTGGGAGAAATTGGCAGGCTTTAACAATAGGTTTAAATAGTCAAAACAAAGTGCTGAATGAATAACGTGACAGCTGACATATGCTTCACATATAGTAGACATGGTACAAACAATTAAGAAAATGTAGATAGGCATGAATAGGTAGACATAAACAGATGAAATGATGGTGCCAACCTCTGAGCTCCACTTGGAGGTGTTGAAGTTCAGCCCTCTGGGAAGGTAGAATGAACAAGTAAAAAGGCATAGCCAGTCATTACTAGGAGAGGCAGTCAGAATATAGGCTGAGATCTCAACTATATGGATAATACTTAAGGATTCAAGGTTAGCAGAAGCAATTCTTTCAAAAGTGACACACACGCATTCAATAAGGAAAGGATGATTGGTGTTTAAGGAGTGGGTGAGAAGTGTTATCAAGTAAACCAGGTGTTTTACTATAAGATTAAGAAATGGTCAAGGCAAAAGAACTGGCCCAGGCAAATCAGCTGGCATAGAAGGACTGCCCTAGAGAGCTGAATGGGACTAAATGTCAAAAAACCATCTTAATACAATGATTCAGGGCTTTCCATTGCATCACTCTTCAATTTTCTTCATCTTAAAAAGGGTCCAATGTGGAGATTTCCACAAAACCATAAATATCACATGCAAAAGGATAAATATACAAATTTGCATTTAGCTTAAGAGATTAATTACTTAAGTGGACAATGAGGAGAGAGGACAAGATCAATAGCACTTTGCATGAGAATAAAATAAAAATAAATAAAATGAAGTGTTGCATTAGGGACTTAAAACATTTAAGCTTGATTCTGTCACAAGTTAAACTGTGTGACTTGGCACAAAATCTTTTAGACTCTTAATTTCCTTGTATGACAAAGAGGATATTGGAATAAGATTATCTCTGAGGTTCTATCTGGACTTAATTTTATAGTTCCGTAGTTTAGGGATTTTCACTAAGTACAAATTCAACATGAAGCAGTGCTGTGACATGCGATGCCCCAAATCTAATTTATTAAGAGAGATACAGAGTTCATCATCCCACAGTCTTCAACATTAGTCACTTCATTTGACTGGACAATCAAGTTCTGATGCCATGTATTTGGAAGTATATTGAAAAATTAATAGCACATCTGGAGGAGGGTGACTAAAGTGTTTATGATTCTGGGAACAATATTATAGAAGAAATGCTAAGATGAGCTAAGATTCATTATCCCAGGCCATAGAAGATGGAGTTTCCTGCAACTTTACTATCATATAATCTCTACTTGAAGCTCTAGGGGAAGGTTGTAGGAAGATATTCCTAAAGGCTATGTAAAAATTAATAAAAAGAGGAACTTTCTAATGATTAACGTTCACCACTAATAAACTGGATTGCCTTGTAGTAAAGCTATGTCCCTGAGAAAGATAATGTTCAGGGAAGAGTTGAACACCCATCTCTGGCTAGAAAGCTGGATCTGATGACCTGGAGGATCTGGGCACTCAAAGTTACTTTCATTCTAAGATTATCTGAGTGCTAATGCTAGTTTTGAAATTACTATAAAAATAAATTCTTTTATTAGTATCAGATATGACTAATTTTTATGATAAACTGGCTAGCTATTTTTTTATTAATCTGAAATAAAAGAAGGTAATCAGAAATGAAACAAAATGTTTTTAAAACTCAGACGATTCCATTCAGTTCCAAATAAGAAAAGTAGGAACTGCAATATAGTCTAGAGGTTCATCCTCACTCTCTCCTCTGCCCCTAATCGTTCACATGGTTTTCCCTCAGCAGACCTCTTTCCCATCTAATCCTGCCTTGGCATCTGCTTCTTGAAGGGTCTGAACTACACAATAATAAAAGTGAATAAATATTAGCTATTTTATTTAAATGTTAGCTATTTTACTCTTTCCTCCATGTCTCCTACTTATTTTATTTTATTTTATTTTGTGAATGGTTTCTTTCTGTTGGTGGATATAGAATTAAAGTGAGTTGGAATTTTTTTGTGTTCTTTTCTAATGGGAAAATAGAAATGATCTTCCTGTTATAAAATAACTCATTATTTTAGCAGGATTGTCATGATTTAAAATTGAAGAATTCTAAGAAGTGAATATTGTAAGTGGAAGTATTTTAACATCATTTAATATTAAAATTCACCTCTAAATGGATTTATAAAATTGATATTCATGTGTGCAAGGTCACTGTTAATTTGTAGACGTGACTTCTAGGAGAAACAGCAGGCAGAAGTAGAGAAAGTCAGACACCTGGCCAGGCCAAAGTCCCTCCACTGTCCAGATTTGGTGTCAGCTCCTTTTCTGTCTCTTGTGCTGGCATTTCTAGCCAGTGCATCCCGGATGACCCAAAACCAGGCATTTCCTACAAGGTAGCAGAGGAACAGGAAACACCATGTGCTTCCTGGTTTTGGAGGTGGCACAAGGCTGTGAGGCAGCCAGTAAAAGCAAACATCCAAAGCAGGAAAGAATTTAGTGACCCTGTTAACAGAATTTTGCTTTTCAGCAAAATGATACAATCACTTCTCAAATTTCAGTCTGGACTCAATAACTGGAGAACACACTTACTGCAGAACCTTTACTTTCAGGGGGTCCGATTTAATAAGGTCGAGAAGACAAATGACAAATGCCGACTCATTCAGGGGAGAGTAACAGAGATGGACTCTGCCTTAGTAGTCTCAGAGTTTGGCAGTGCCCTCAGTAGTGACAAGAGTTGAGGAATCACTACACTGAGAAGGACAGTCTTGAGGAGAATTGAGGAGAAAAGGCATAGAATTGTCTTTGATGGGGGGAAGGGTACAGTCATTCTAGTTGAAGAGAACTGCAGTGGGACACAGAACTGAGGCACAGAGAAGGATTTGTGAAAGGGGCCCAGGAAATTAGGTAAAACTTTGAGGTTCTTACACATGGTAAAAGCCCCCATATTTCAAGAAGTGGAGTGAGCCTGTAGGGAAAAATATATTTTTACATTATTTAAGCATGTCTCTTTTGGGGGAAGGGAAGAGGACCATGATTTGTGGCCTCCCTGAGATGGCCTGCCACCTCTCCTGGTGTTGGTGGCATCCGGTGAGGTTAGAACAACATCAAGTTTTTGAAAAAGGAATGAGCTTTTATCCCCAAGAAGCAATATAATATAAAGATCAAAGGCAAGGATGGGATCAGCGTTGATATGAATTATAGTTACTGAGGAGTTCCTGAGGCCTCTCAACACAGTCTTGCTTGCAACAATGGACACACATGACTTTTTATTTTTTTATTTTTTATTTTTTGACTTTTTAACAATCTTTGTTAAAAGTTAGTAATTCATGATGGCTTTATAAAAATATAAGGCTGGGCAGCCCGGGTGCTCAGCGGTTTAGCGCTGTGTTCAGCCCAGGGCCTGATCCTGGAGACCCGGGATCCAGTCCAACATCGGGCTCCCTGCATGGAGCCTGCTTCTCCCTCTGCCTGTGTCTCTGCCTCTCTCTCTCTGTGTGTCTCTCATGAAAAAATAAATTAAAAAAAATAAAATAAGACTGATATAATCAAGTTTTATCACATAATGAAGTTTACATTTGCAATGTGAGATCAAAAGAACAAAAATTTTCTGCATCCTGAATTAGAGCTATCACTAAACCAGTTCTATGATTTAGAAACAGATAATTATTTTTACAAGATTCAGGTTCAATGAATATTTTTAAAATTATAAATCCACCCATTTATTCAACAAACATTTATTTAAATAGTGATACATACTATAAAAAATAGAGTGATGTGATAGTGACTGGGCTGTGGCTGTGTAGGAGGGTGGTGCTCTCCAATGTAGACTGGGAGCTAGTCCTGAAGCCTAAATTCGAAAACTGTTTGAAAACTGTGATTTCTATAAAGTATGTCTAACTTCAGAATTGCCAGAAGGTGTACAATAACATTCCAATTTAAATTCAACATTTCCCTGTGGAAAGTTAAATATTGTTTATTTTAGGGTTCTTGGACTTTTTCCAGTGTTTTATTTTCATTCTGTTTGAAAATGAAATTGAGGGGAAAAAAAAAGTTATTTTCAGTAATTGAAGGTAAATCCTTAAGCAGGGATTTCTCTCTGTTTGGCTAATGTTTCATTGACCTTTACAACTCTGGCATTTCTAGAATGCCAACCAAGTGATTATTATGGACTCTCCCCAGTTAAGTTTCACTGACACTTTCAGAAATTGTCAACAACTCTTTCAATAATTATAATTTTTTATGTTTGTATAGTAATTAATTTGCAATCATACATTGTTTTGTTGAATATTTGAAGTTGACTTTCTGAAGACATTCTTTTCGATAATGCATTTCCCAGGTAAAGTAGAAACATGCTTGACTTCTCAGGCTCATACATTAAGAAGAATTTATCAAGTGCCTGTTATGTGTCAAGTACTTCTAACATTAGGTTGAAGCCTATGAAACTATTAATAGTCCAGTCTTTTTAGCTTGAAAAATTTAAAAAAATTATATGGCTCAACTTATTTAGAAACAGTCTCCTTTAAAGAGCTTTCAATTGCATATAAAGTTTTAGATGTATAAACAAAATGAAAGCCTTTTCAATTTGTATTTATTTGTAATTAGAAAATTTGTGGCCTTGGAAATTTAAAATTCTATAGTTCAGTAATACTTCTGTATAATGAAACTGTAAGCACTGATACAGACTATTTGGAGGAAAAGTTTTTGTTATTAAGTATCCCAGAGTAACAAATGAATTCTTAAGCCCTGTGCTGTAACATAAGGCATTACTTATTTGTCCACTTTGTTGTGATTTGAAATGACAATTTAGAATCAAAAGTAAAGTGAGGATTGAATAGTAGCCTGGGTTTTGTTCCTGCTTGGAAGAAGTAATTAATCTTTAACTTCCTGTATCCCTACCTATGTTCTTTCAAAAGCACAAATAATCTCTTTTACCAGAAACCTCCTAAATTCTAAAGCAATCACAATATATACTCACATAGAACAGGAAATTAGAATGATGCTAGAATAGGGAGAAACATGTATATTCTTGAATTCAGAGCTTTTTTCCCCTTCTTGTTTGATTTAATGCCTGATAAGAGCAGTGACATATGGATTCTGTTTTTATTCAAAGCCTGATTTGTGGTTATGATTCCTGGCAGATATGTTCACCACTACAAAAGTCCACAAAGGGCTTGAATTGTTGATCCTATTTAACAATCCTAAAAGAGTTCATTGTTCTTGGTCCCTTGGGGACAAGGGGAGGCATCATAGGGGAGTGGGAGAGAGAAGGCAAGGAGAGGGATATGAATATTGTAAAATGCTGTTATTTTAAACCTGAAAATTTTGTTTTAATTTACATTTAGGCATTGTTATATAATGAAGAGAACACAGAATTAGAAGCTAAAAAGATGTGGTTCCAGTAGACTAAATCCACCCCTCCTTCCTCATTAGAAGCTTACCTACCTCTGTATCCATTGTTTCCATCTGGTCCCACTACAGGAGAGGGGATGACCCTTCTTACCAAAGGGTCATTCTCCTCCCAGCAAGCTCAGAATCCCATCGCCTTCTTGTTCTCTTTTTATTAGCCTTCTGCTCTTCTGCATCTTCACCTTCTCTCTAATGTATCCTTCCTATCAGCATTTAAACATATACAGTCTTTTCATTTAAAAAAAGTTCTTTATTACCTCCAGTTACCATGTTAACTCTCCCTTTCTTTACCTGCACACAGAAAATAGCATAGAAAGGAAACAGTTGTCGTTACTCAATGGCTCCATTTCCTTAGCTCTCATTTATTAATCAGCCTTCCTCTGGAAGGGTAAACTAAGGTCACCAATCATTTCTCTGATTGATGATAATTCCAGCACACATTATTGAGATTTCATATCACTTGACCTCATATCAAAGAATAATACAGATGATTATTCCATCCTAGTGGGAAACTTTGCTAGCTTGGTTTCCATGATACTAGATCCTCTCATATGTTTGGTTAATTCTCTAGTTTCTCCTTCTCATTCTCTCTTCCCAGAAAATCCTTATCCACCTAACTGTAAACACTGAACTCCTTCAAGCTTCAATCCTATGCTTCTTCTCCTTTCCCAAGATCAAACTTATTTAATAGTTTCCTGGTCTCAGGGAATCCCTAAGTAAAAAGTATTATATCTAAAGCTTCTGATATGTTAGCATGACCAGTAAGTTGTAGATATAGTAAACCAATAATAATGTTAATGCTCCTTTGAAGAAAGAATGATAGTTTTCTTTTTTTTTAATAATAAATTTATTTTTTATTGGTGTTCAATTTGCCAACATACAGAACAACACACACTGCTCATCCCATCAAGTGCCCCCCTCAGTGCCCATCACCCACTCACCCTCACGCCCATCCCTGCCCTCCTCCCCTTCCACCACCCCTAGTTCGTTTCCCAGAGTTAGGAGTCTTTATGTTCTGTCTCCGTTTCTGACATTTCCCACCCATTTCGTCTCCCTTCCCTTCTATTCCCTTTCACTATTATTTATATTCCCCAAATGAATGAGAGCATATAATGTTTGTCCTTCTCCGATTGACTCATTTCACTCAGCATAATACCCTCCAGTTCCATGCACGTTGAAGCAAATGGTGGGTATTTGTCATTTCTAATGGCTGAGGAATATTCCATTGTATACATAGACCACAGCTTCTTTATCCATCATCTTTCAATGGACACCAAGGTTCCTTCCACAGCTTGGCTATTGTGGACATTGCTGCTGTAAACATCGGGGTGCAGGTGTCCCGGCATTTCATTGCATCTGTATCTTTGGGGTAAATCCCCAACAGTGCAATTGCTGGATCTTAGGGCAGGTCTATTTTTAACTCTTTGAGGAACCTCCACACAGTTTTCCAGAGTGGCTGCACCATTTCACATTCCCACCACCTTTTCTCCGCATCCTCTCCAACATTTGTGGTTTCCTGCCTTGTTAATTTTCCCCATTCTCACTGGTGTGAGGTGGTATCTCATTGTGGTTTGATTTGTATTTCCCTGATGGCAAGTGATGCAGAGCATTTTCTCATGTGCCTGTTGGCCATGTCTATGTCTTCCTCTGTGAGATTTCTCTTCATGTCTTTTGCCCATTTCATGATTGGATTGTTTGTTTCTTGGTGTTGAGTTTAATAAGTTCTTTATAGATCTTGGAAACTAGCCCTTTATCTGACATGTCATTTGCAAATATCTTCTCCCATTCTGTAGGTTGTCTTTTAGTTTTGTTGACTGTATCCTTTGCTGTGCAAAAGCTTCTTATCTTGATGAAGTCCCAATAGTTCATTTTTGCTTTTGTTTCTTTTGCCTTTGTGGATGTATCTTGCAAGAAGTTACTGTGGCCAAGTTCAAAAAGGGTGTTGCCTGTGTTCTCCTCTAGGATTTTGATGGAATCTTGTCTCACATTTAGATCTTTCATCCATTTTGAGTTTATCTTTGTGTCTGGTGTAAGAGATTGGTCTAGTTTCATTCTTCTGCATGTGGATGTCCAATTTTCCCAACACCATTTATTGAAGAGACTGTCTTTCTTCCAGTGGATAGTCTTTCCTCCTTTATCAAATATTAGTTGAACATAAAGTTCAGGGTCCACTTCTGGGTTCTCTATTCTGTTCCATTGGTCTATGTGTCTGTTTTTGTGCCAGTACCACACTGTCTTGATGACCACAGCTTTGTAGTACAACCTGAAATCTGGCATTGTGATGCCCCCAGCTACGGTTTTCTTTTTTAAAATTCCCCTGGCTATTCGGGGTCTTTTCTGATTCCACATAAATCTTAAAATAATTTGTTCTAACTCTCTGAAGAAAGTCCATGGTATTTTGATTGGGATTGCATTAAACGTGTAAATTGCCCTGGGTAACATTGACATTTTCACAATATTAATTCTGCCAATCCATGAGCATGGGATATTTTTCCAACTCTTTGTGTCTTCCTCAATTTCTTTCAGAAGTGTTCTATAGTTTTTAGGGTATAGATCCTTTACCTCTTTGGTTAGGTTTATTCTTAGGTATTTTATGCTTTTGGGTGCAATTGTAAATGGGATTGACTCCTTAATTTCTCTTTCTTCAGTCTCATTGTTAGTGTATAGAAATGCCACTAACTTCTGGGCATTGATTTTGTATCCTGCCACACTGCCAAATTGCTGTATGAGTTCTAGCAATCTTGGGGTGGAGGCTTTTGGGTTTTCTATGTAGAGTATCATGTCATCGGCGAAGAGGGAGAGTTTGACTTCTTCTTTGCCAATTCGAATGCCTTTAATGTCTTTTTGTTGTCTCATTGCTGAGGCGAGGACTTCCAGTACTATGTTGAATACCAGTGGTGAGAGTGGACATCCCTGTCTTGTTCCTGATCTTAGGGGAAAGGCTCCCAGTGCTTCCCCTTTGAGAATGATATTTGCTGTGGGCTTTTTGTAGTTGGCGTTTAAGATGTTGAGGAATGTTCCCTCTATCCCTACACTCTGAAGAGTTTTGATCAGGAATGGATGCTGTATTTTGTCAAATGCTTTCTCTGCATCTAATGAAAGGATAGAACCATATGGTTCTTGGTTTTTCTCTTGCTGATATGATGAATCACACTGATTGTTTTACAAGTGTTGAACTAGCCTTGTGTTCCAGGAATAAATCCTACTTGGTCATGGTGAATAATTTTCTTAATGTACTGTTGGATCCTATTGACAAGTATCTTGTTGAGAATTTTTGCATCCATGTTCATCAGGAATATTGGTCTATAATTCTCCTTTTTGGTGGGGTCTTTGTCTGGTTTTGGAATTAAGGTGATGCTGGCCTCATAGAACGAATTTGGAAGTACTCCATCTCTTTCTATCTTTCCAAACAGCTTTAGTAGAATAGGTATGATTTCTTCTTTAAACGTTTGATAGAATTCCTCTGGGAAGCATCTGGCCCTGGACTTTTGTGTCTTGGGAGGTTTTTGATAACTGCTTCAATTTCCTCCCTGGTTATTGGCCTGTTCAGGTTTTCTATTTCTTCCTGTTTCAGTTTTGGTAGTTTGTGGGTTTCCAGAAATGCGTCCATTTTGTCTAGATTGCCTAATTTATTGGTGTACAGCTGTTCATAATATGTTTTTAAAATCGTTTGTATTTCCTTGGTGTTCGCAGTGATCTCTCCTTTCTCAGTCATGATTTTATTAATTTGAGTCTTCTCTCTCTTCTTTTTAATAAGGCTGGCTAATGGTTTATCTATCTTATTATTTCTTTCAAAGAACCAACTCCTGGTTTTGTTGATCTGTTCCACAGTTCTTCTGGTCTTGATTTCATTGAGTTCTGTTCGAATCTTTATTAACTCTCTTCTTCTGCTGGGTGTAGGATCTATTTGCTGTTTTTTCTCTAGCTCCTTTAGGTGTAAGGTTAGCTTTTGTATTTGAGTTCTTTCCAGTTTTTGAAGGGATGCTTGTATTGTGATGTATTTCCCCCTCAGGACTGCTTTTGATGCATCCCAAAGATTTTGAATGGTTGTATCTTCATTCTCATTAGTTTCCATGAATATTTTAAATTCTTCCTTAATTTCCTGGTTGACCCTTTCGTCTTTTAGCAGGATGGTCCTTAACTTCCATGTGTTTGAAGTCCTTCCAAACTTCTTGTTGTGATTTAGTTCTAATTTCAAGGCATTATGGTCTGAGAATACGCAGGGGAAGATACCAATCTTTTGGTATCAGTTCAGACCCGATTTGTGACCCAGTATGTGGTCTATTCTGGAGAAAGTTCCATGTGCACTTGAGAAGAATGTGTATTCAGTTGAGTTTGGATGTAAAGTTCTGTAGATATCTGTGAAATCCATCTGGTCCAGTGTATCATTTAAAGCTCTCGTTTCTTTGGAGATGTTGTGTTTAGAACACCTATCAAGTGTAGAAAGCGCTAGATTGAAGTCACCAAGTATAGGTGTATTATTATCTAAGTATGTCTTAACTTTGGTTATTAATTGATTTATATATTTGGCAGCTCCCACATTCGGGGCATATATATTGAGGATTGTTAAGTCCTCTTGTTGGATAGATCCTTTAAGTATGATATAGTGTCCCTCTTCATCTCTCACTACAGTCTTCGGGGTATATTTTAGTTTATCTGATATAAGGATGACTACCCCTGCTTTCTTTTGAGGACCATTTGAATGGTAAATGGTTCTCCAACCTTTCATTTTCAGGCTGTAGGTGTCCTTCTGTCTAAAATGAGTCTCTCGTAGACAGCAAATAGATGGGTCCTGCTTTATATCCAGTCTGAAACCCTGCGCCTTTTGATGGGGTCATTAAGCCCTTTCACATTCAGAGTTACTATTGACAGATATGAGTTTAGTGCCATCATGATATCTATTCAGTCCTTGTTTTTGTGGATTGTTCCACTGGACTTCTTCTTAAAGGGGAATTTTAAGAGCCCCCCTTAAAATTTCTTGCAGAGCTGGTTTGGAGGTCACATATTCTTTCAGTTCCTGCCTGTCTTGGAAGCTCTTTAACTCTCCTTCCATTCTGAATGAGAGCCTTTCTGGATAAAGTATTTCTTGGTTGCATGTTTTTCTCATTTAGGACCCTGAATATATCCTGCCAGCCGTTTCTGGCTTGCCAGGTCTCTGTGGAGAGGTCTGCTGTTACCCTAATACTCCTCCCCATAAAAGTAAGGGATTTCTTGTCTCTTGCTGCTTTAAGGATGTTCTCTTTATCTTTGGAATTTGCAAGCTTCACTATTAAATGTCGAGGTGTTGAACGGTTTTTATTGATTTTAGGGGGGGATCTCTCTATTTCCTGGATCTGAATGCCTGTTTCCCTTCCCAGATTAGGAAAGTTTTCAGCTATGATTTGTTCAAATACATATTCTGGCCCTCTGGCCCTTTTGGCGCCCTCGGGAACCCCAATTAAATGTAGTTTTTTCTTCCTCAGGCTGTCATTTATTTCCCTTAATCTATCCTCATGGTCTTTTAATTGTTTGTCTCTTTTTTCCTCAGTTTCCCTCTTTGCCATTAACTTGTCTTCTATGTCACTCACTCGTTCTTCCACCTCGTTAACCCTCGTCATTAGGACTTCTAGTTTGGATTGCATCTCATTCAATTGATTTTTAATTTCTGCCTGATTAGATCTAAATTCTGCAGTCATGAAGTCTCTTGAGTCCTTTATGCTTTTTTCTAGAGCCACCAGTAGCTTTATAATAGTGTTTCTGAATTGGCTTTCTGACATTGAATTGTAATCCAGATTTTGTAACTCTGTGGGAGAGAGGACTGTTTCTGATTCTTTCTTTTGAGGTGAGGTTTTCCTTCTAGTCATTTTACTCAGTGCAGAGCGGCCAAAAACAAGTTGTATTGGGAAAAGGAGAAAAAGAGAGGAGAGAAAGAAGGAAAGAAAAAAAGAAAAAAAGGAAGAAAAAAGAAAAAAGAGAGAAGAAAAAGAGAAAGAAAAAGAAAGAAAGAAAAAAAGGGTGGGGGAAGCAAACAAATCAAAAAGCAAAAAAAAAACAAAAAAAAAACCAAATAACAAAAAACAAAAACAAAAAAAAATAATAAAAAACAAAAAACACGGGGGAGTATCTTCTGATTCTGTATACTTTAAGTCCCTTGACTTCCCCTGGAACTGGTCCGTCCAGCTGGTCTTCTGGGGGAGGGGCCTGCTGTGCTGATTCTCAGGTGTTAGCACTTGGGGGAGCTGCTCTGCCCCCTGCCTGGTGCAGGGCTCAGTGGGGGGTGTTCACCCCGTGAGGCCCCAGGAGGAACAACCGCAGTGGCGGGGCCAGCTCTGCAGCCCTGGAGTCAGCTCCCGCAGTAACTCCGGGGCTCTCCGTCTGCAGGGCCTGGAGGCTCCGGGGTGGCCGCTGATCTGCTCAGGTCGGGGCAGGAGCGTCCTCCCTGTCCTGGGCCCTCCCGGCCTCTGCCTGTCCCGGGGGAGGCCGGATCCTGGGCTGTGTCCCGGCGCCCTGTGCTCCGGGGCCTGCGCTGTTGGAACCGCGCTCCCGCCCCGCAGCCCCCTCCGCGGAGCCGCCGCCCGAGCCCCTCCGAGCTGCTCCGGGTCCCGCCGTGCGCGCTGCAGCCCTTAGGGAGCTCGGGGCGCTCTCCCGGGATGCAGGTGCCTGTTAGTGTCCCCGGGAGCCCGAGGGCATTCCCGCCCTCCTGGGTCCTGCCCCAACTCCCTGCGAGCCCCTTTACGCCCGGGAAGGTTGGTGCAGCTCCTGCTCCTCCGGGACGGGGCTCTCCTGTCCTGGGGACACTTGCCCCGGCCTCAGCCCGGCTCCTCGCGGGGCCCCTCCCCCTTGGAGGCCTTTTGTTTCTTTATTTCTTTTTCCCCGTCTTCCTACCTTGATGGAAGCGCGAACTCTTCTCACTGTAGCGTTCCAGCTGGTCTCTCTTTAAATCTCAGGCCGAATTCGTAGATTTTCAGGATGATTTGAAGGTTATCTAGGTAATTTGGTGGTGACAGGTGACTTGGGGACCCTACTCTTCTGCCATCTTGCCCCTCCTCAGAATGATAGTTTTCTATGGATATGTTTATTTTGGCCAACTTATCAGCCTTCTCATTTTGTGTGATTCCCCTTCTCACCAAAAATATCAACTTGGAATAAAAACTTTAGTTTTTTCCCTTTTTAAAAAATTTTTCTGCTTGATTTTTTCAAATCTCATCCTAGAAGACCTGAAAGACATCACAAATTACTACTTAAAGAGATGCTAATAAGATGTGATATATGATGTATAGTATATGGCAAGAGTTTCTTCCCCTGTTGTGACTAAAAATGACCTTTTAGTTTTCTTTTATTAAAAAGAAAAAGGATAAATAACTTTGGCTACCTTTAAAAAATCTATTTATTTTTAAAAAATCTATTTATTTTATTTTCATAAAATTTTAAAACTCATAAGGCAAACAGAATAAATTCTATGAAATAACTGGTCTCAGACAAAATGAAGTTTACTTTTTAAAAAATCAATGAGTTAATTAATCCTTTAAAAGTAGACTTGATCAATTTAATTAAGTTTGTTTCAAGTTTTTATTTAAATTCTAGCTAGTTAACATACACTGTAATATTGGTTTCGAGAGTAGAATTTAGTGATTCATCACTTACATACAACACCCAGTACTCATCACAGCAAGTGCTCTTCCTAATACCCAGCACCCATTTAACCCATCCCCCACCCATCTCCCTCCAATCCTGTTTGTTCTCTATCTTTAAGAGTAACTTGATTTTAGTTGTTAATTACAACACAAAGATTTATTGTCAATGCTGACCTCCCAAAATCATAAGCCAAAGCAATGTAAATAAAAATATAGCTTAGGATATGTAAAAGCCAAAGTTTTTTACATAAGACTTTGACAAAATAATTTCTTACAGAGTGAGATGATTAGGCTTAAATATAGGTTTAGCAGTTGCAATATTATTATGTGTATGTGTTGGTTCCTCCATCTCTTTCATAGGCCTATATCTGGATAAAAAATTGTTTGAACAAAAAAGAATGAAATATACATGTGTAATATGAAACTGCTTGGTTTTTTTTGCTGCAAAAATATATAATTCTGAGTCAAATATATGAGATAAGCATACATGTATTTAATTTTCCACTGTAAGCAGAAAACTACTGTCCTTGTTTTTGATGCTGGTTTAAGTAACAAACACTCATAAGTGAAAGAAGTTAAAACCACAGCCAAATATTCACTATTTCCCTATAGGGGGCAGGATTCTCTGTTTATACAGAAATCCAGAACTTATTTAAGGCAGAGCACTAGCTGACATCTTGTGTGATTAAGCAAACTTCAACTCAAAGTTATTCATCCTCTCTCAAAGTCAAGTTCTCATTCTGAAAAGAAATTGTGAGGAAGGATCTCTCACATAGTCATACACTTGGATTGAAAGGGAGAATACTTTCAGTGTTACTCTGAAGTTCTCTGAATGGTTTTCAATATGGCTTGAGACTTGTCCTATGCCCCTTCCCTCTCAAACCCAAGTAGCAATTAAAATATTTCAAAATTTCCTGTTGCAGTATGTTTTTTCTAAAGATATGATTTCTTTAAATTCAAGAATCTTGTCACTTGAAGTGAAGACATGTTCCTGGATCTTATAAAGACTTGTTCAACTGGATAATATGATAAATGTTTGCTAGGTAGGCTAATTTCTATAGCCATTCTTCATATTCAAAGCATCCAGCAAAATCTGGCCTAATAATATCTGGAAAATGCTCCTATAATTTCCTTTCAGCTCAAACACTGTTGAGAACGACCCCTCTGTTAAGTCACTGGATTTCTGTATATAGAGGCATAGGTACTCCCTTTCCAGATTTTTACACTATCTTAAATCTATCTTTAGTGAATTCGTCTTTTTTTTTTTTTTGGTGTTGTTATTTTTTAAAAGATTTTATTTATTTATCTGAGAGAGAGTACAAGCTGGCAGAGGGGCAGAGGGAGAAGGAGGAATAGACTCCTCTCTGAGCAGGGAGCCCAACAAGGGGCTCAATTCCAGGATCCCAAAATCATGAGTCTAAGGCAGGCTTGCTTAAGCAACTGAGCCACCCAAGTGCCCCCCTGGTCTTTGTTTATTAATAATTTTTATAATATCATCCATATATGTTTTCATTTCATATTCAAGCATTTTTGACACCAGTAGTTCTCTGAAAAGAAATCAGTATATTTTGATGTCAGTGTGAATACAGACTTTGGGTTGGCATCGTCAATACAGTTACTGACGCAGTGCTTACAAAATAGAACTTCTGTTTTCAGATATGCACATAAACATCAAATGTATCTTGTATTTTACTTGTTTTGAGCAACATTTTGCAGTAGAAAAATTTTTTTAATTTCACTATCATGTAGAAATCTTACAAATTCTACAGTGTGACATTTATTTGTAAAATTTGTTTATCAAACTAGAGAGAAGCTGTTTATTTCCAGTTTATTATACAAAACCTCTTTAGCCTTGTGTGACTTATCATCAATATGTCAACATATCATACTGGTTGAGAATGGAACTTTTTCAGTTTTTGTGCAGAATCTCACCTTCACATTTTACTAATCATAATTTTGCCTGCTACCATTAAGTTCTCATCAACCATGCAATTTTTTTCTAGGTTATAAATTATGCTCTTAATAATGCCTAAGTAGAGCAGCCCGGGTGGTTTAGTGCTGCCTTCAGCCCAGGGCCTGATCCTGGAGACCTGGGATCGAGTCCCATGTCAGGCTACTTGCATGGGGCCTGCTTCTCCCTCTGCCTGTGTCTCTGCCTCTTTCTCTCTCTCCTCTCTGTGTCTCTCAATAATAAATAAATAAAATCTTTAAAAACTAATGCCTAAGTAACTTGCTTTCTGAGCCATTTCATTGAATGTTTTCAACTAAATCTTTTTTTCAACTAAAATCTTTATTCTGTTTGAGATTCAAATTGCTTTTTAAAATAATCAACATCTTTTTTTGTCAGATGGCTGTGATTTATAGGTGTCTTTCCAATTTTGCTAAAGTTATTGCTGCTGTTTTAGTTGTTTACCACAGAATGCGCCATACATAAGACAGATTGGATGTAAAACTCATTAAGTAGTTTTTGTCGTAAAGATGAACTTCCTTTGGGTCCCTTGCTGCACTGGTGCAGTGAATTGACTCAGAAGATTATAATTTCTCATCATTAACCTTATAAAAACTGTCCATAGGCCTAAGTCTAGAACCTTCATTTCCACCTTGTTTGCATCTTTGCATCATCTTCAGACATCACCAGACTTGCCCATCAGACATATTTTTGAAACACTAATGCAAATAAAGTATAAAACAGAAAGGCACAGTAACAAAGTGAGAAAATCCTGAGAAATACTAAAACCTCAAATACAATTTACTTTTACTCTATGTAATTCACATTTTGCAGCATTTAATATAAGAGCAGGTGGCAGGGGGCAGTTTATTGTTGGTGTGTATAATTGTCTTTAGAATGAAAACTTCCCTTTGATTTTCTATTACACCAATAAAGCTCATTTGCTTCCAGTCAGTTGGTTGGGCATAAAGGGAGGTGGGAAGGCAATTTGAGAGGAAGAGGTTGATGTCATTCATCCACCTTCCTTTACTTTGTGCAACAACAGCAGTCCTCAGACATCAAAAGCCTTCCCTACCTGATATCAAAGTGTGAGAATGGACTCATCCTAATGAACACTATTCCCCTACCCACTTCTGGGAAGGGCTGAAAATTCTGTAACAAAATTGCTAATAAGAATTTTCAGTCATAGCCCATTACATCATGCAGCATATGAAGCTCAAAAACTGATGTTTAATATTTTTTCAATCATTCTTTCACATAGGAGCCCTGGTGATATTTCACAGACCCTAGGATTCTGCAGAATTTTAATGGAGAAAGCCTGTTGATATAGTCTCACCTAATGTCATGGTTTCACTTATCTTCCTTCAAATATATGCCTCCTCTTAGTTCTGGGCATATAAGTTGCTTACTCACTGTTTCCACTTGAACATTTTATAAGTATATCAAACTCAATATGCTGAAACCCAGATTCATGATGTGTCCCTTCTTCCCTCACCACTCATTTCAAAAAAGAAGATTGTGAGCCACTTCCAGTGTTGCCTGCTTCAACAAATCGACCAATATCCATTAATTGCACACATCAGCAACCTGGATGTCATTCTTTAACTTTCATGTTTAATCAATCTCCAATTCATGTTGATTCTCCTTCCTAAATATCATTAAATTGGTCGTTGCTTTTATTCTCCTGTAGTCCAACTATTCTCCTTATCTGGGCTGAATTTTCAGAAGAGACCTTAAGTGATCTCCCTTATCTACTATTAACCAGTCCAATATATTCTTCACTATGTTGCCAATTGGGTGATTTTTAAAATACAAAATCTAATCATTCCTTTTTCTGCTTGAGATTCATTAATAACTATAAGTGCAATGCTCTTAAAATAAAGACCAGAATCCCTAATGAGGCATACAGTGATGTGTGTGATCTGGCCCCTGCTAACCTCACAAGCCTCACCTCTGACATCTCCCTTTTCCTCACTGCATTCCATTCATGCAGACCCTTGAATCTCCTAATCGGAATCTCCTAATCTTTGCACTAGAGGCTCATGCCAGCTTGCCTTTGCCCATGTACCTCTTACTACTACTTCATCTCACTTCTACCCATTCTTAGATCTGAGTTAAAACGTTGTTTCCCAGAGAAGCTGGAAGTTTCTCAGTACTGTGTACTTCTGCCTAATTTCACTTACCACAATTATTCTTTTAAAGATTTATTTATTTATTTATTTGAAAGAGAGACACCGAGCAGAGTAAGGAGGGGCAGAGGGAGAGGGAGAGAGAGAATCTCAAGCAGACTCTCTCCTGAGCCTCCAACTGGAGGTTTGATCTCCATGCCCTGAGATCATGACCTGAGTTGAAATCAAGTCAGACACTTAACCAACTAAGTGCACCCCCGCTTACCACAATTCTAATTTCATAATTAATCACACACTTTGTTGGTTATTATCTATCCCCAGTGTGACTCCAAGTTCTCCTAGAAGGCAGAGGATATATTTATTGTTTACTCCCTTATCTCCAGCATTAATACATGTAAAAACAATTGGCGGGATAAAGAAGTTAAATGAATGAATGAATGCTTAAATTCACTACTTTGCTTCTTTCATACTATGGCTCTCAACTTCAAGAATAGGATGACTATAAGCATTACATAAAGGAAACCTAATTTTTTATTTTAGTCTTTTAAAAATTAGACTTTTTACAGTAAACAAATTTGTTTTTAACATTTGAAATTTTACCCCACCATCTCTTGTGTGTTGTAAGCTTTATGTGATAAAATACAGCTTCAATACACAGCAAAGTAACAAACAACATGAAATTTTAAGTTATAAAAATATCTGTGGCTTGAATTTATTAGCATGAAAAATCATCCCATTTATTTGTAAGAGCAAATATAAATATTGATTTGAGATTAGCTTTGCAGCTGTTGAGTATTTTGGTGCCCATTAATTATTGTAAGACAGTTTTAAAATGTACAAGAAAAATACGAAGATCATTTTATAGTTTTATTTTTCTTACTATTATTTAGGAGATGGCATTTTGAAATCACTGTTTCCTATGAAGAAAAATGCCTAAATATATAGTTTTAATGCATTTGTATGCCAAAATTAATATTTATTCTCTTTTCAGTTTGGATACAAATCAGCATGGACATGAACTTAGCTCTTTTCTCCTGGGATACAAGAGCACACTATTTAGATTCAATCAGAACATCCAGATGTAAATGAACTGTTCATCCAGAGTTCACAGGATGTTCACTTTGGCTTCAGTCCTTTCAGACTGGATCTATGTCAAGAATTAAAAAAAAATTAATTAGTAGTTCTGGCAAAATTAAAGAATATTGTTATTCCAGCTTGAAATACTTTAGATTGACTAGTAATTTCAAAAGAAAGGTTGTCGAGATGTGATCAATAATTATTTAAAGTATGAAGCTTAAAAATTAACCTCCTGATGCGGACTATAAGGTTTTATTCCCCCACTATATTATTGAAAAGCAGGATAGGTATTTATCAGGGAGGAATCCAAAATCAAAGGTAGAAAGGAACATGCCTTTTAAGGTCTTTTCTATCCCTCCTTATCTCCTCTTCCTTTCAATATACTACAGTTCCAAGCTGAGACACTACTATGGCTGTTCATGGCTAGTTCCCTGCTGGTTGCCTGGACATGACTACACCAGGTGTTGGGGTATTTTGACTAGAACAACCTACTATGGTCATGGGAAGTGTAATGCTTTGTTCTCACTAGTTCCAGGGGCTGAACTAGTGACAATCAAAACAAAGAAAATCCCCCAAAGAATGTCAGATATGCAAATTATTCATTTAAATTACCTGTCTGACTTCACATTCTTCTGGTGGTAATTTAAGATCAACACATTTTTAAAGTTTAGTCTCATCTTTTCCAAATGGCAACTTGTTTTCCAAAAGTTACTAGCCACTATGATTTGAGGTAGTGATAGCCTGGGATTTTCACAGACCTATTGAGCCAAACAGGAGTTTTTTACCCTCTAGTAAAATAAACCCGGATTTGTAAGGCCTAGACCAGAAATTCTTCTACCTTCTATTTAATATGTTTGGATTTGTGCAACACATTCCCTAGAAGCATTCTACCAACTACCCAATGCAATCCTAAGCAGAACAAACATAAAAGAACGTCATACATTTCTAGGTACATTGTATTTATACAGAAGAAAATAAAAATTAAAAACAAATTTAAAAATGACTAGAGGAAAAAACACATTACAAAGGAGAACAATGAGAGATGGCCAAATTTCTAGGCCAGAAAATCTTGAAATAATATCTTTAAAGTCAATCAATGTAGAAAAAAAAAAATCAATCTAGAATTCAATGTCCGACAGAAATATCCCAGTAGTTGAAGGCCAAAAAACAAAACAAAAAGCCAGAAACATTTTCCAGTTGAAAAAAGCTGAAAGTATTAGTTTTCAGTAAATCTATACTACCCAAAATGCTGAGAGGTTTTCAAGCTGAAGAAAAGTGATACCAGATAGAACCTTAAATTTGCAGAATACAATGAAGAGAATCAAAAATGATAAATATTTGACTAAATATTAAAGAACATTTTAATATTTTTACTTTTAATACATATTTTCATTTCTTTAAGAATGAATTTATTATATAAAGTACTCATTTTAATACATACATATAAATTTTATCAAGAGTATATTGGTAGGTGAATAATTTAAGATACATTCTTAAAATACATATTCCTAAGTATTGTGATTAAGCAAGTAGTCAGTAGATTTCCACAAACCTGATTCAAATCTTTATGTGAACTCCAATCAGCAGAGTAGACTCACACAAGATATTTAATCTCTCTATACCTAAGCCCCTCATTCACAAAATTGGGATTTAAAATTAATCTATCTCCTGCTGCTGTTGTGAGAATTGGGATAATATGAAAACATGTTTAGTGAAATAGCAGGTGATAGTAATACTTGTTTTTCTTGTTATTACTATTGTCATTACTGTAGTTTGGAGTCAGGCACGAGCCTGACTTGTTCATCATTTACCAATTGTGTGATTTTAGATAAAGCAGCTAAGATTTCTGAGTCTCCGTTTATTTATATGTACAATGATAAAACCTTCCAGACAGCTGCTGTGTTGTGCTTTCACTAGAATAATGCAAGTGTTTGTATATAGTAAATGCTTAAAAGATGGAGATTTTTGTTACCTTGATGTCTTCAGTATCTATTGATTTCTCTAGGATGGAGAAAGGAGGGTGTTGGCAATGCAACACCAAGTTGGGTAGGGGTGTGAAAGGGGAAAGGTGTAACTTTCATCATGAAAATAGTTTGTATTTGTCCAGATATATCAGGACAAATGCATCAAAAGCTATAAGAATATTTTCAAGTTCCCGAAAGCTTCCAAGCGAGCTATAAAGAAGCAAATTACCCAGTAATACTAAATTTTAACAAAAGCAAATGACTTCAAAGACAATCTTAGGATTTTTAAAAAATTGTAAATAGGCTTCTAATTATTTTGTAATTATTAATTTATTTACACAATAGGTAAATTTATTCAGTTCTAGCGATGAGCGATATGCTTTATCAACCTATCTTCATTCATTCATTCACATATTCAGAGTAACACAGCTGTAAAACTCTCTTGTTATACAAAATAAGTTTAATATTGACTTTAGCTTAAAAATAAGCTAAAGTTATATGAAATTGTATGATTCATTAGATGTTGACTAATAGGAATAAACCTTCTTGCATTTAGAATTTTGTATTTTAATGGTAAAGTTGTAACCTTTTGACCCTGAGAATTAAATAATTTAATGTGTATAAAAATGATTAGATATATCTAGAAAAGGTATCTCTTCTAAAAACTGGAGATATTGGGCACCCCGGATGGCTCAGTGGTTTAGTGCTGCTTTCAGCCCAGGGTGTGATCCTGGAGACCCCAGATGGAGTCCCATGTCGGGCTCCCTGCATGGAGCCAGCTTCTCCCTCTGCCTGTGTCTCTGCCTTTCTTTCTCTGTGTCCCTCATGAATAAATAAATAAAATCTTATATAAAAAAAAACCCTGGAGATATTTTATTTTATGAATAAGGTTCAATAGATTCCATTCAACTAAATACAAAGAAATTTACAGTGGCTTTGTTCTCTTAATGAACATACATATAAAATATGTCATCTGAACTGTAAAATCTACTGGCCTAAAGTTAGCTAGCTGTCTGTCTGATTTTAACCCAGGTAAGAAATGTACAAAATGTGTTGGCTACTCGTCGGTGTGTATTGTTTCATAATGAATGAGTGATCTCTGTTGTTTTAGAGAATATATTGGCCAAAGTCCATGCAGCTATTATCAATTAGAGCATAAGGCATTCAGTCTACATTTTTTGTTTCCTAAGACTTAATCATCATAATTTTGTAAATACTTGGTGACCATAGGACTTTCTGTGAGGACTAAAAGAAGTAAAAAAAGAACCTTCTCCCACATAAGAAATGATCTAGTGGTGGACTCAAGAGAAAGAGTGAAAATACATATGAAAGAATGCAGAATGCACACTGAGGTCAACCAAGGACAATGGTCAGACTATTAAATGTGGTCTGTTCTGTTCAGACCTGGAATGTAGTGACCCTGCTTATAAAGGTGGACCAGATGCTAAGTACCAAATGATTCTAGGGCTGGTGAAATAAAGAGAGGCATTACCCAAAGAAGTTCATGAGTTCACTGGAAAAATGAGGAAGTAAAATTATCGTGAGTGGCTGGGGTCATAGCCAGAACAGATAGAATGTGCTCCAAGACTAAGGATAAAAACATAATTGTGATGGGCTGGGAGAGAAGCCAGGCCTGAAGCCAAGGGATGAAAAAAATAAATGAGGGGAAAGGTAATAAAAAAGTTCGGTGATTGAGGAAGCCAGGTCTGTGAACAAAGCATGTGTACCAAGTCCTTTCCTTCATGCAGTGCCCAGGGAAAGCTCTCTAGGGCTCGAGTGGCCTTTAAGGGCACCACTCTGCCAAGCTACACTGAGCTAAATGGAATTGTGCTGCTTTTTCCTTTGAGTGGGTGCCTTTGTGTACTGTTCATAATTCTCAACAGCTCAATCTTCTTGGTTCCATTCTTGAACTTTCAGTATTCTTATCAACAGGAACATGCCCTTTCCCTCCCTAGCCTCTTAGCATGGTGTCCCAACATTTTTTGCTGATTTTTAATACTTGATTTACAAACAAAATATCCATCCCAAGCTCCCCCTTCACTACCCACCAAATCAAAAAGCCAAAAATGCAGTATTTCTGAGTCCAAGGAATGTCACAGTCGTCACCCAAAAATGAGGACAATAAGCATACCAATTACAACTCTTTATTTTGAACACAAGTCTGATATTCTTGAACTCATTCAACAAATATTTATCAAGTATCCTCAGATGGTTTCTGTTTTGGGTACATGCCTTGTATAATACCTGTAAGCCTTCTGGGATGTGTGTCCCTCTTCTGTGGCCTTTGGTTGGGAGAGAACACCAAGCTTTTGATTATCCACTTCATGCCAGCTCCCCAAAGGATGTGCTGCAGGCATAGGGTGTGACTTTACTGATTACTTGCTACTTGTGATCCTGCCATTTTTCATTAATGGATATATTTCCATAAAAAGTTAGCATTCTTGAAATGATATTTTGTAGCTCTACTATGGAGTCTTTTTTTCTAATCCCTGATATCAGAAGTTTTTATAACTGACTTTTGAGCTATCCTGCATTCCTTTTTGTTTTCTGGAAATGAATGTGGATTCATTAGTAGATGTTAGGCAAGGGTTACCTCATAAGTCATTTCTGGACTTTCAAGGTGAAATAATACTCCTTTAACAGAGTCTTAGAAAGAAAGAATATTCTTCTCTTCTTTCTTATTCGAAGAGACTCACACTATATTTCATTATTGGTAGAGATTATTTAGTACAGCTGTACTGACCTTCCAATGCACCAAGAATATATGTTCATGGGTATTGGCTCTAGAGCAGTGCCTCTCAGACTTGAACGCGCATATTAATTGCCTGGGGATCTTGTGAACACACAAATTCTTCTATTCAGTAGGTCATTGGATTTTAATGAATTTGTGCAGCTCAAGAAGTCCTTTCCTGAATCCTGAACCCATGGATTATCGGTGTTACCAGGAATTTGTTAGAAATGCTGACTTTTAGGTACCACACAGATTTACTTCATCAGAATCTGCATTTAAACAAGTTCTCAAATAATTTGTACATTAAAGTCTGAGAAACACCCTGAAAATCACACAGAATTAGCTATGTAGTGGCAAAAACAAAAATACAATTACTGTATCCTCTCTGATTATATCTTTACTGTGACCTTCTCAGATTAATCTCTAAGGATGTATCGGAATATGATATCATTCATATCAAGAGAAGCATCCTGTCCATTCCTTTGTGTAATAAATTTTGAAACATTAATGTCATGTCTACTACATATAAATCTATATACCAATGGTTGCAAATTGGTGTGTAAGGGCTAGAATGAAGATATGTTTTGTTGGTCATTTTGTTTGTCCTGCACATGATTTGAAGGCAGTGTTACTGGGCAGATTAATACCTATATTCTTACATAGAACTCACATCTTACATAGGTAGCACACAATTGTCCCCCAGGCATTTGAGTTTGGGATCCTTTAGAGCAATAATTCTCAGTATAAATTGCATAGAACAGTAGTTTGAGAACAATAAGCAAGTATTATTTGAAAAAAAAATGTCTCTGTGATCCATTAGGGTTTGATAAACAGAGTGAAACAAAAATTTTTTTTGAAAGACATTGCGGAGGCTTTAAGTTATCATGTATAATTTTAATCTTTGCTGCAACATTTCTCAAACTTATATAGTCATGGAACACTTTGTCACAGAGGATCTCAAAGGAGTAAAATTCTATAGAATGTACTTTAGGCCAGGGGTTTGCCAACTATACCCTACAGACCAAATTCATGCCATCACCCATTTTTGTACTGCCTATGAGCTACTTAGGCAGTTAAAAACCAAAGAAAAGGGGCACCTGAGTGGCTCAGTTGGTTGTGTCCAACTCTTGATTTCAGCTTAGCTCATGATCTCAGGGTTGTGAGATCAAGCCCCATGTTAGGCTCTGAGCTTAGCATGGCATTTGCTGAAGATTCTCTCTCACTCCCTCTCTTTGCCCCTCTGTGCCTCCCTCTCTGGAAAAACCAAAACCAAAACCAAACCCAAAGAAGAATAATATTTCCTGACAAGTGAACATTATGTGAAATTCAGATTTCAGTTTTCATAACTAAAGTTTTTCTGGGAACAACCACATTCATTTACATATTGCCTATGGCTGTTTTAATGCTACAGTAGCAGAACTGAGCAGTTGAGACAGAAACCACATGTTCTGCAATGATGAAAATGTTTGCAACCTGGCCTTTTTTGCAAAAAATTTGCCAACACCTGCTTTAGATGCTGCTGCTAAAAGGACCTAACCTCTTCATCTATAACAGTACTATATTTTGTTGATGAGTACAGTTGTGCTAAAGATAACATTCCATGGCAAGTCAGTGTTTTCTCACAGACTTTAAAATCAATGTAGACATGTTAAATACCCATTTTATTTAATTCATTTTTATTCTTGAAAGAATTTATTTATTTATTTATTTATTTATTTATTTATTTATTATTTATAGAGTGCAACTGACTGAAAAACCCAGGTTTTAAGAATATTAAGAATTTTAATAAATTAATATTTTTTCCCTTGAGATGCCTGGGTGGCTCTGTCAGTGAAGTGTCTGATTTTTGAGTACAGCTCAGGTCATGATCTCAGGACTGTGACATCTGGCCCCTCATCAGGTTGGGCTCTGCACTGGGTGTGGAGCCTGCTTAGGATTCTTTCTCCCTCTCCCTGTGCCACTCCACCCTGCTCACATGCTTTCTCTCCCTCCCTCTCTCTAAAAATATAAAATGAAATAAAATAAAATATTTTCCTGAGGATTGCCAGGAATAACTTTCATTTTAAAATATATGTAGAGTTTAGATTTGAGAGCAAATGTGCAATATCCAGTTATTACAAACTTTACTGAGTATATTTTCAACTTATTTCTCTATTATAGCAGTTGTCAAATTTTTTGATCTGAGGTACCCTTTACACTCTTAAAAGTAACTGAGGATCTCAAAGTTCTTTTATGATCGTGGTTCACATTCATCAATAATTATCAGCTTAAATAAATGAAAACTGAGAAATTTAAAAATATTCATTTATTACTCATTTAAGAGTTAATATAAATAGCGCATGCTTAATGGAAAATAAAAGTTATTTCCAAAGAGTGCCATTGTTTGATATAATTTTGTAAATGTCTGTTTTAATAGGAAACAACTAGATTCTTTTCTATTTCTACATTCCTCTGTTGTGATAGCATAAGCCATTAAGCCTCTGGAAAACTTCACTGTATACACGTAAAAAAAAAATGAGAGTTAAAAAGGTAAATAATGTCTTGGAATTATTATGAAAGTACATTTGACATCAAGGACTCTCTGAAGAGGTCACAGGGGCATCTAGGGTTCTCTGTGCCACACTTTAAAAGCTGTTACTCTTTTGTAACTGAGAATGAACAATTAGTCATCAGGCACACACATGACACACATTTAATAAAGAGGTAGCACCTATGGCTTCAAATGGTTCCTCTATTGTAGCAATGATCAACCTTTTTGATCTGAGGAACCCATTATACTTTAAAAGTTATTGAGAATCTCAATACCCTGCACACAGGTTTACAGTGGTATAAATTATTGATGATCTCCAATTGTAGTATGTTTCAAAGTTTGTATATGAGCAATCTGATTACTTGTTGAACTCAATTGACTTGTACTAATAGTATTTCAGAATCAGTCTATTTGAAGTGTTAATGATTGTGTATGAAAATGTATCCAGAGTCCAAACCTGGATGACAGGAAATGACTTTTCTTGCTGACTAGCACTACTGTTGCAACTTCTGTCCCTGCATTACTCCTCACCAGCCCGGGAAATTTAGAATTTCTTCAGCTCTGACCAACTACTGGGGCTCCCCTGGCCTGGGGCCAGAAGCAGGAACATGATGAAAATAAGGACTTGGGGTAGGTGATCAGAAAAATGATTTTTCTTCTAAGAAATGCAGGAATTTCTTAAGCATTTTTTATCCTATTGCTTTTGGGTTTTGGATCAAACCTTGTCTTCTTGTTTTCTACAAAGCAGAACTCAATCTTACTGTTGTCTCCATATCCTCCTGTATTTCTTAAGCCTCTCACAACTCAAATTAGCTTAAAGAAAAGATAATTTATTGGTTCACATAACTTAAAAGGTATGAAACGTAGAGCTGACTTCAGACATAATTAGATGTCATCAGAATTTCTTTTCTCTTTATCTCTCAACTCTACTTTCTCTGTGTTGGCATCATTCCTACTTAAACTGGTCCTTTCCATGCATTGAAAAAGTACTGCCACTAGCATGCATAGTCTTTCTAGAAGGAAAGAGGAGAGAGACTTGCTTTGTTGCCAATGCTAACATCAGTCCCAGATTAAAGGCTGCTAATGGGCCAGCCCAGTTCACATTCCCATCCCTTAGTGGAAAAGTGGAGTCAGATTCAAAGCTCCCCTCAAACCTCATGCAGTGGGATGGAGGAAGTGCTAAAGGGATTCAGGGGACATAGAAGGGATAAAGTGTGCCCTGCACTTCTTGCTGTTAGATGAAAGCAAGGATATTTTGAAGTTTTCTGAGTATCTTTGCAGTTTTTCTTTAAGATATTTATTTATTGGGGAGAGAGAGAGAGAGAGAGGGCAGCAAGAGGAGCAGGAGAGGGAAAATCTCAAGGAGGCTCCAGGCTCAGCATGGAGGACCTAGGGCTCATTCTATGACCCTGAGATCATGACATGAGCAGAAATCAGGAGTTGGCTGCTTAATCAACTGAGCCACCCAGGTACCCCTCTTTTCAGTTTTTAAATTGTAATTATTAAATTGAGTTTATTCACTATCATAATTAATTACTTTGAAGAAAACTGAGAAATAAGACACCAAATGATAGGTAAGATATAGATTTTGAAATATCTCTCTCTATTCCTAATCCAGTATTCCTCACCCTGGGCTAGGCATGGCTTCATACTCTGGAAAACATGTCCATTCTGTCTTGATCCTTCCTGAGACTGCTGCTCCCCTGTGTTCTCTCAATGCAGAAACCATTATACCTTTTTTATTGAGGGGAAAACTGAGATGCAGTAAGGCTAAATAATTTGTCCAAGGTCCTGTAAATGGTAGAACTGAATCCTTCTTATCCCAAGCTAGCTATCTTTCCACCATTGGTGTTACCTCTTTACTAAACATCTTGCTACCCAAACAGTCCTAAATGTATTTATTCCTTCACCAGATATTTATTGGTAGACACTGTTCTGGATGCTGAGGATATACAGTGAGCAAAATAGACAAGTCTTTGCTCTCAAGGACTTAATATCCCAGGAGGTAGACAGAAAATAAATGATGTCACATGGCAACAAATACTGGAGAGAAAGTGATGGGAAAAGTGTACTTTTTAATTAGTGTGATGAGGAGCAACATCTCTGAGGTTACACTTGAGCAGGGACCTGAATGAAGCCAGGAAGCATGCCAGAGGGATACTGGAAGGAGGGCGTCCCAGACAAGAGAACAGGAAGAACAAAGGTTTTTGAGTGTCAGTGTTCTTGGCATGTTTGTAGGGAACAGCAAAGAGGCTAGGGGCCTGGAACTAATTTTGGGTAGGGGTGGGTGCAGTAGGGAATTAGGTCAGAGAGGTAGCCAAAGGACACTTTATCCAGAAAGATCAGAGAGATGGAAATTGTTCAACTATAAATTATCCTTTTCTGGAAGAAAAAAATTTATCATATTAAGGTGTTTACCTTGAGAAGATGAAAGATGAGAATTCTTCATCATTTCTGCCACCAATAAGCAAGTATTCAAGTTTGTATGTTACATCTTCTTACTCTTTTATTCTTTCAGTCAACATTTATTGCTCACTCACTACATTCTAGATTCTTTTGTTTAAAAGATTTTATTTATTTATTCATGAGAGACACAGACAGAGACAGAGAGAGGCAGAGACACAGGCAGAGGGAGAAGCAGGCTCCCCCACTCCCACCCCGGGGAGCCTGATGCGGGACTCCATCCCAGGGCCCTGGGATCACGCCCTCAACTGAAGGCAGATGTTCAGCTGCTGAGCCACCCAGGTGTTCCTACATTCTAGATTCTGAGCCATATGTTGAAGTTGTGGAAAAGGAAAAAGGTAGTTTTCAGTTCTCCAGGACCTATTGTATGCCATACACAACAAGAAAATGATCAGGCTAACAAGAGCATCTTGCATTGCTGTCCACACATTTTTTTTTCTCTCCAGAAAGTGGTTTCCACAAGAACTAACTGGAAGCCTGCCATTTACTGACATGTTGCTACAAATTTTTAAATTAAATGCTCTACTAGCAACAGAACCAGCATGGTAATGGATCCAGCTTACTACTGTTTTAGAAAGGTTTAAAAGCATTTAATTTCCATGTCACATTCATTAAAAATGCATGATGTCATGCACTCTGGGGAGCAATCTGTTTCATAATGTGAAGTAGGACCAACAAAACATGACTCAAAAAGGAAACGAAGGTGACAAGGTACAGAATAACATTAAGTGGTATACATACACCTATCATGAACTTTCCTGGGATTAAGTGACCTGACAGAGAACAGAGAGCTTAATGGAAACAAACCAGAGAAACAAACTACATTCCATTTGCTCCAGGGAGAGAGAGAGAGAGAGAGAGAGAGAGAGAGAAAGAGAGAGAGAAGCGTAAATTAGAATTAAATAAAGATAATGTCATATGCAGAAAACATTTTTAGCATTGGTTTCCTCTGTACTGAAATGAGGAAAACAGCATAAGGAAGGCCAAGTGAGGGGACTGCATAATGAGCTGTGGGATTAGAGAGGATGCAGGTCTGTGGAGTGGCCTCTGCCTCTGCAGTCAGAAGTGCTGCTAGCCAGCTGGCACCCACCCTGCCCAAGGCTCTTTCATGTGCCTAGATTTCAGAACGAGAGAGGAGGTTTGTGGATATGCTCTCTCCCCAATATCCACTCCTCTTCCCTTCCATCTCCTTCCAACTCGTTTACATTTGTACTCACATATTTCATGTGGGTCATGAAAGATGGTTATGTACTATGGCGGCAGAGTACTACATTACATTTTTAAGGGCAGAAAAGGGCTATATGTTAAGCTGCCAAGTCAGATCCTTGCCAAAGTGGCCCAAGCTAATGAGAAGGTTTGTAAATTACAGCTAAATGGATGAACTATAGAAAATCAGGAATACCATGGAGAGCTAGCAAATGGAATCACTGGGGGTCACTGGCTCTTTCACTGACATTTCTTCAGCATGATCTTAGATTAATTATTTGAGAATTTAAGCCTTTATGTATTAATGTCTTAAGAATGCCTTTAAATTTCAAGCTGGAACTAGGTCAGCTGTTCTTTAAGGTAAAGGACCCATCACAATGTTTTGTGTAATACAATTGGTCAATAAACGACAAAATAAATAGGTAGGCAAATGGCAAATTGTAGAAGTAAGAAATCAGGGCAATTTTATCATTTGGGTCTGGGTTCCTGCCCTGCCTCATCCCCACAGTGAGGAGATTTTGTTAAATTTACAATTTTCCACACATCATGGTATGATTTACTTTTAGCTGGTGCTAACATTGTGTCAGCTGATTCACTGACCAGTTAATAGAAATCAACTAGTTTTTTAAAATTGTTTTTTCCTTCTTTCTGAAGTTTTTCAAAGTTTTGCTTGCTATGTATTTGCATTGGAGTCAAACAACATAAAAAAATCAAAATCATAGCTCTTTGAGTCTTTGGACTATTTTCAAGGCATAAAACCTTTCATTTCAAAGACTTTCCCATTTTTGCAACTGAAAGCAAGTGACTTTAAGGATCCCTTGCAAAGAAATCCTTAGGAGTGCCTGGTCAGAAAATTAAAGCGGAAAAAGAATTAATTTCTTGGTTATAGTCCTTATAATTGGTTGATCAGAATAAGGCAAAAAACCAATTTCTTCTAATTGGCCCAAAACATATTTTTACACATATTCATTAAAAAGCACAAAACATTTTTGTGATGGAATGAGTTTGATGAAATGAATGTACTTTTTAAACTAAGTTATTTCTTTAATAAAGGTAATTAGAATGGACAGGAGAATAAAAAACATTTTAGTCTTAATTTAAAATTAATTTTAAATGCAGGTTATGGTAACTGCTTGGGATTTACTGCACATCAGTAGCAAAATTAGACATAAAGTTAATTCCTCTTTCCTCTTGTCTTCTTCTGCTATTTAGTTATGCTCATTCTTAAAAAGAAATGAACTAAGTATCTGTTAAATATCTAATGTATATGGAGTTATGCTGTGGTATCTACATTCCTTATTTTCAACAAGTCGAGTTGAAAAGAAAGAAAAACAACCTGTTAGGTTACTTGGTAAAATGCAGTTAGTAAAAGCTTTAGTATTGATTTTGTGTTATATATATTTTTTTTAATTGGTTGTTTTTGTGGCACTCATTATAAGGAATTTGTGTGACTGGGAATTAGTGGTAAGAATGGAATAGACCAAAAGACAAGGGAATAGGGGATAAAAGGAAAAAGAAAGGAAAAAAGGACTATGTTTCTGCATGATATGTGGTGGAGCTCAGTATAAAATGCTGTGGGGTTCCATCTAAGGTAGGGTTGCCTTCACCTGTTGGAGTCAGGAATGGCATCCACAAAGAAAATGCACCCAAAATGAGTCCTGAGTAAGGGATAAGAGGTTACTAGGAAGACCATGGTGAGGGTGGGGAGAATGTTACATGCAGGCAGCAGTACTTCAAGGCCCAGAAGTGAGTGAACAACTCACTGGAGGATGTGCAGGTAGCGTACTCAGCAAACGTGTTGAGGGTTATTGGAAGATATTGGCTATAAGGAAAGCTGTGCCAGATGAGCCCCTCATAGATCATGCCAGAGACTCTGGAATATAACTAGGTGGTATTAGAAGCCACTGAAGAGTTTTGTGTAGGATGTGGGAGTGAAGTATTTGTGGCATAATCTATTTCCCTTAGAGAGATCCCTTCTGAGGTTTTGTAGAAGATTGAAGCAGGGCCATCCTGAAGATGAAGAAACCAATCCGTAAGTGTTAGTCAGCATAAGTTAGGTTATAATGTGGTAGCAAACAATGTCAGTTGTTTAGTGAATTTAAAGGGTAATTTCCACTCTTTCTATAGGCCCTACACAAATCAGTGGGGGCTTTGTTCTACAGTGTCATTCAGCGACCCTGGCTCCACCATGTGTCAGTTGCATCATCTGAGACACATGGCTTTTTTTGTTACCAAAACAGGGAAAAAGACAACTGCATGGTTGTGCAATGGCTTTTTTATGTTTGGGGTTGAAAATGACACGTGTCATTTCTTCCTGCAGTCATAACTAGTTACATGGTTCAGCTTAAGCATGGGAGGTTGGGAAAATGGGGGAAAGCAGATGGAATGCTTGCTGAGCACCATGGTCTCTGCCACAGTAAGTTCAGGTAAGTAGATGAAAGCTGCTGTGGGCTGAAGAAGAGGCAGGCAGCTGTGAGAGGTCTTAGGGTGTTAGAAACAACAAATGATGAGGTAATGTGGTGGGGAGTGAGAGAGACTGGCACAAATGACTATTGGGTAAATACTAGGTGGTGCCAATATACACAGTTTAGTGAGTAAAACGGGCAGAGGAGTAGGTGTAGGGTAGAGAGTGATAAGAGGGTTCCTATTGGCCAGTACTGGTGTCTAGAGAGCCTAATAAAAAATGTCTAATGGTAACTGCAGGTCTGGAGCTCAAAACAGAGCCAGGTCTAACTATTGATATTTATATGCAATCAGACAAGTACAGCAAGAGATTGAAAATATGCAGATGGATGATTTTTGTAGAGAGAACATAGAATGAGAAGAGGTGAGATCGAAAAATGTTGAATTGTTTATGCAATCTGGAACCACAGTCATCATCCTCAAATTGATTCAGGAAATAGAGGGTCAGAATGTCTGCTTACACAAGACTATAATTAACTGGGTTTTGATGTATGGTAGCAGAGGCTAGAAACACACTGAGAGATTTATTGAGTGAAATATTTATTTGACACCTAAGGAAATAAAGCAAGTGTTCTTCTGAACTCCTGCAGAGATTTACCTTAGATAGTAAAGAGCAACTTGACATAGATTATTAGACACTGGAGGAGTTTATCAAATGAAACAGGTGGAAACACTGATTTTACCTCTCAAATCTCTTTCTCTGGTGCACTGGCTTTCAAACTCTTTCTCAGAGGGGCTTCAGGTGCAACTGGAAGGGCTGCAGGATGTGAGGCAGGAGGCACAGAGGGCCTGTGCTCAACCAGCTCACCCAGCTCTGCCATTACTTGTTTCATATCATAAGACTTCACTTGCGAATCAAAACTTCGCACTACAAACAAACGGAAACAAAAACATTTGTCTCCTGATCTACAATATTAAGAAGCCTTAGTCCTAAGAGGCTTTTATCATTTCTTGGTTGGATTATTTTATTGTTCCTCCCATCGATTCCCCCTGTCTCATCCTCCCTTTATAACCCACCCCCTACACTGCTCCCAAAGTGACCATTCTCAGGCATAAATCCAATCCTGGCGCTTGCTTCAACAGGCATTTATTGACTTCCTATCCCCTTTAGTGTAATGTTAAACTTCATAGAATGGCACTTAGAAAGCCTTCGTGATTGGCTCGTTCTTGCTTTTCCCCAGCTCTTTTGGCAGGATGTGTCCGTCCGTTTCATGCGCGTCAGCCATAACAAATGATTTGTACTTGCAGTGTCCTGGAGGTCAGGAACGCCTTCTGCTTAGCTAATTCAACTTTTTAGTTGCAGCTTCAGCACAACTTCCCTTTAGAAGTCTCCCTGACACCTGCTAGTCTGGGAGGAGTCTTCCTTTGACACCCTGCAGCAACAAAATACTTCTCTGATAGTGCCTACCCCACATTATAGTATTAATGGATGTGTTGGTTGTCTCCTCACAAGCACCTTGGGGAAAGGGACTGGCTCATCAATTCAGTTCCCTCAGACCTTGGCCCTATACTTGGTTCTTGGCTTTATTATTAACAAGTTCATGAATACCGCTTTGTGGAGATTGTGAAAAGCAGTAGACTTCTATTTATTTGATTCATTTGAAAATATTTGGTCAATGAATCCAGACCAGAGGACATCTTAAGGTTTCATTTGTATTTTTTAAAATTCTTTTTTCTTGTTGTTTTTTATATCTTTAGAATTTAATAGTTCTTGTAAATATAAATTTTAAAATAACATTTTAGAATGTTCGGGAAGACTTTTTAGCTCTTTATATATGATAAAATATATCATAAAAATGTTATAAAACAAAAATTTGGATAGAAAGCTCTTCTTTAATGGAAAATATCACTGCAGTCTTCCTGTTTCAAATACCTTAAAGCATAGCTTTAGCAGCCCAGCCACACATGTAATAGCACCCATTTTCTGCAAGACGAAGTTGAAACTCCCTAGTCTGATACCCAGATCTTTAGTAGTCTGACACTGAATGACTTTTTCAACCACATTTCTCACTAATCCTTGACACAATTCTTTTTGGCCTCACTTAGATCTTTTTCCCCTTATATTTCTATTTATTCTACTTGATTCTTGTTGGATATTTTCAATCTGAAGAGTTATATCTTCTTATTTCTAGAATGTTCTCCATATTTACATCTTAGAATGTTGTCTGTCCACTCTTGGCTCACACCTTTGGACTTTCTGTGAGGCAGATATTAGAGTTTCTGTAATTCCTAACTTCTTTTTTTATATTCTCCATTGCTTTGTCTTTCTCCACCATGATACAGATATATTCTGTTCTATCTTTGAATTTAAGTATGACTTGTTTTCTGTATAATCTGCTGAAATAAAAAAAAAATAATGACTATAATTTTGTCTTTTTAGAACTTGTTCTGTAACTTCCTGTTTTTATTTTACAGGTGCAAATTATTCCTTTGTATTTTAAACATCCTTTATTATAAACTCCCTTTCATATTGTTCTATTATTGCTAGTTCCTCATGTCCTGTGAATGTCTTTTTCATGTTGAGTGTTCTATTTTAGGGTTTTTGTTTGTGAGGTTTTTTTCAGAGAAAATTGTTTTTTCTAGAGACCCAGATAACCACTCCGGGGAGATTTCCACTGGTGTGTCTATCAGTACCTTCAAGAAATACTCATTTTGAATTATTTTTTGTGTTTGTTTTTTAGCCTGGTATTTTCAGAGTGCATTGGTAATGAGAACTCAGTTCCTATTCCCGTGGACAGCTTAGTCTTAGGGTTCTAATATTACTGGAAGACTTTTTTACTCACGGGGTGGGGCTCTTGGCTCATTTCCAGTGGCTACCTTGGATACACAGGCAGAGATGTTCTGAATCCTTTGTGGTTTGTGCAGTGGGGAGTTTCTGCTGATTTTGTACAGAGAACCTAGTTCTGATTCCTGCTGTGTACACAGAGACCCACACATGTTGCCCTCCTATCCTAGGTCCCAGTTTTGAATGGCCATGAAGACAACAGGCTTTGAGACTGTAATCTCTCCTGCATTCTCTCTATATTTCTAGCATGTGGGGATTTCCTTCTTTTGCTTTTGAGTTCCACTATATCTTAAAATTTGAAAACACATGTTGTCTTTATTTCTATATGTTTGGAAATGTTGTGTTTAATTGACTGGAAAACTATCTACTACTTTTTAGTATCCAAATGTTTACTCTTTAGTTTCTATTGTTCTCTCCACTTTGAACAATCTCTCCAGTTACCTCTGCCTGTTGCAAATTTCTTCTAACCTTCCAGGATTTGAGGGCTTGCTAGAGGTAAACTCTTCCATGTTTTTTGCCCTCCAAGGACCAAATTAACCCCAAATTAGTTCCTTATTGGAACTCCTTTGGCATCCATTTGATACTTAATCATATTCAGTTAAAATTGTTTTCAGGCTATTATTTGTATTCTAGTGAGATTATAAACTTTTTGAGATTTAGGGCCTTTTCTTAAGCTTCTTGGATTTCTCCATAGTGATGTATACATATCTGGACATTCAAATAAATACTTCCTAGCGGAAGAATGATTGAAAGAAAACATATGCTAGAATTAATAATAATCTTACAGTATTTTATATTAAAATGTGTAATTTAGATTAAAATAAAAAAGGATCCAAGCCAGTCAGGAAAACAAACAAGATTTTTTTGAATTTCATTTTCTGTTTTCTGCTTACTCATTTTATTCTTGACTCATGAATTTATAAGGCCAGAGAAATTTCATATAAGGTCCTAGGTTACTGAAGGGGAAGAGAAAATTTTATTTCAAGCAGTATAAAATTAATATGATAGATAAAATCTGAAAGGAATGTGTTTGTGCCAACAAAAGAAGCTTCCTTAAACCAGTGGGGGGAAATTGGCAACTTTTGTGGATATCTGTTTAGAATTTGGTCCTGAGTAAATGAACTAACAAGCAGTTGATTCTGAGTTACTTTCACAGGGAAATGTTTCTGAGTTCCAGTTCATAGGAGCTCAGGAAGGTATGGGATGCAAATTACATTCCAACGGGAAGCGGCCAATCAAGCCTTGAACACTTTTGAGGTCTTTGGCTTTGCCTGTGAACATGGGAACACCCAAGGGCACCTTCAAATTAGAAATAACACACTGTTCTAAAGAGTCCTGGATGTGTAATTTGGTAGAAATTTAAGGGATATCTTTTTATAGTAACAAAGTCTATAAAGAAAATAAAATTCAGGTAAGGTTAAGTCCTTTCCAGTCATAAGTGTATGTAAATGAACTTCACCTCTAAATTCAAATACTTTGGGCATTTCCCAACTGCCCCTCCCTCATACTTTGTTGGTAAAATACATGGTACAATGTATTAATTAATTAATTAATTAATTCCAGCGTGATCTTTATAACCTATTGGATGATATCACATCAATAAAAATAATAGCTAACATTTACTGTATAATTGCCTTATGTCATACTATATTCTTATACTTCACAAATATCTCATTTAGTAACTAAATAACTCTATGATGTGGCTATAATTATTATCTTCCATTTGCAGGTGGGAAAACTGAGATACAGAAGGATTCATTAACTTACCCATGTCACAAAGTAGGTAGTCTTCAACTACTTTGGAATTCTTACTGGTCTCCTATCCATGTCACTACTGTAGAAAACATATTCGATTAGGATTCTCTTGGAGAATTTATACTTTATTGTAATTAGAGGGAAAAACTGCAGTGTTGGTTAACTCATTACCACTTATTGCCATCTAAACTCAGCCCCTTCCTTTTGTGTCATTGTTTGATTATAAATTTCCTTCTAAGACTCTTTGGAAACTTCATTATCACCATGAATCTTGGTTTTAAAAGGATGGGTGCCAGCTACCATCTGAAAGTGGACCTATCTAACTTGGATTAAATGTGAATTAAAACCTAATTACTCCAAAATACACCATTATCTGGCCCATCATACCTGTGTACTTTATGCTTTCTTCACCCCACACTCTAATCCAACTTGTCTTCTTGAAAGCCCTGATAGACCCTCTTGTTGGCTCTCTGGGGGCAGGCTACAATTATGCTGTGTGCCACCTGGAGTCCATGTTTGTAATTTTTTTCCTTAGAGAGTTGTATGCTTTAACATTGACTGGCAAAGAAATGAAGTTTGGAAACTATGACTTCTGAAATGTTTGTATTTTAATATTTAGAGCAGATTTGTTTAAGGGAAGGATATGGTCAATGCTCTCTTTCCCTGTTTTTAATAAAGGCCTAGATATTGGATTTTATGTTTGTTTAAAACAATATTTTAAACACAGAGAATTTTGGATACAAAACAAAGAAATGAGGTTAACATAAGTAAGCTGTTTTAAATTAAATTATCTTAGCTACAGAATATATTACTGGAAAAGATTTTGAAAACTTCTCTAAAGTTCCTTAAATTTTTTTCACCTGTACTCCTTAAGATGGAATGGTGGAAGTGAGATGAACTCTGCTATTTTAAGCTTCCTTTTAGCTTTCTGTTGCTGTTATTTATAATTCTACTCCAAATGGAAAATATAGGCCTTTCTAACATTGTATTAAGGGAAGAAGTAACTTTCTGATCTCTATAAATCCAAATATGTGACTATAGTGGAAAAATTAAGGATGTTGGCGCCACCAATGCTCCATTCAAACTCTTAGATAAAAGAAGCAGGATACTACATTTTATTAAAATTTCTCAACTTTCGATAAATTAGACTTACCTTAAAGAGCTTATAAAAGTACAGATTTCTGGGTTTTCACTTTCTACCCTCCCTTTCTGCCCTGAGATTCTAAGTTTAATTGCTTTGGATGAGCCTGATGCATTACATTTTATTGAATATATGTTTACCACACAGCCACTTTGGAAGACAGTGTGGCAGTTTCTTACAAAACTAAACATACCCCTGCCATAAGTTTCAACAATCACCCTCCTTGGTGTTTACCCAAAGGAGTTGACAGCTTACATCAAAGACAAAAGCTGCAGACAGATGTGTATAGCAGCTTTCTTCATAATTGACAAAACTTGGAAGCAATCACAATGGCTTTTCAGAAGGTTAATGGGTAAATGAACTGGTATATCCAGGCAATGAAATATTACTCTACTAAAAAGAAATGAACTATCAAGCCATGACAAGGCATGGTGTAAACCTAAATGCCTATGACTAAGTGAAAGCAGCCAAGCTGGAAAGGTTACATTCTATATGGTTTGCCTTCTAGAATAGGCAAAACTGTGGCGACAGTAAAAAGATCAGTAGCTGCCAGGAGTGAGGATGGGTGTGGGTAGGGATGAATACGCAGAGCGCAGAAAATTTTTAGGCTAGTGAAAAATACTGTATACTGTATGATACCATAAAATAGGGACATATCATTATACCGTTGTCCAAACCGATAGAATGTACAATACTAAGAGTGAACCCTAATCTAAACTATGATCTTTGGGTAATAAGAACGTGTCAATATAGATTTATCAACTGTAACAAATGTATCACCCTGGGTGGGTGATGGTGATAATGGGGAGCAGCTACAGGAGCAGGAGGCATATGGGAAATCTCTGTACCTTATCTTAGCTTTACTGTGAACCTAAAACTGCTCTGAAAAATAGTCTTAAAAAGTCTTGGGCAGTTTGGTTGTGTCCAGTTTCTCCATTATTACTAAGACAGCAGAGAATATCCCAGGTCTTATTTGATTTCTGCCCTAAGCCACGTTCCTAAGTTGGGTCTCTAGAGGAAGGTGTCACATTCAAGGCACCCTATACATTCAGTCCTGACTCTCACCTGGTAACCGTTCATCTCCTTCAGCCTGAGCGTCAGCTCATTCTTCAGCTCCGCTGGCTTCTAGGTCTGGTGCACATAGAACAGCTACATCCTTACCTCCTTCCTCTTGGTGTCATTCACAGCCTATGGAGAGAAGGAGCAGAGAAAGTGCTTGGTAACCAGCCAGGATGTGACTCTGACTTTAGCCCCAGCCTCCAGTCCCATCTTCTGGGCCCAGAAAAAGCCACCTGCAAACCAGGGCAGTCTTGTTAGCTGAGAATAATTTGTACCAGAATAAAGAGCATTTTAAATGAACTTAATTTTTAAAAACATGGGACGAAATTTCATAGTAAACTGTAGATTAAAAAATGTGTTTGATTGGAGCTATACTTTATTTTATTTTATTTTTTTGGAGCTATACTTTAAAAAATGAAATTGAGCAGCACCTGGGTGGCTCAGTTGGTTAAGTGGCTGACTCTTGATTTTGGCTCAGGTCATGATCTCAAGGTTGTGAGATCAAGCCCTGCCTTAGGCTCTGTGCTGAGCGTGGAGCCTGCTTCGGATTCTCTCTCTCCTTCTTCCGCTTCATGTCCCAAGCATACATGTGCACATGCGTGTGCTCTGTCAAAAAATATACACATATGAAATGAAATTTAATTTTGCAAAGTTTCTTATATTTAAAATATGGGTTCTAACTGCAACTACACACTAATAATTTGAACAAAGCAGTAAGCATAATTCTTTTAAAATAGTATGACAGCATAATCAACATCCTTCACTTCATGTTGGATTTCACAGCAGATAGAATCCTCTTTGTGCTATGAGGGCCTTAATTCATTTTTAAGAAATATTTTTATCTTAAAATCTTGTCTTCCTGATTTTTTTTTCTACAATTAACTGACCTAAGCCTGCCAGATCCTAAGTTGTCAGTGGCATTCAGTACATAAAATCCTGCATCTTCTGCAAGACATGCAACTTTTCTCTGTAATCCATTTATACTGGGCTAAATTTACATTGACTTGCCTGCAAAAATCAGCAAAAACAGACCTTCTCTATGTACTGACTTACTGACTCATAGTTAGGATTAGATTTTGATGTTAATGAGAAATGTTTGAAAGGAAACTGATCTTTTTAAGTAGTCAGTTCATAGTAAACATTCCATGACCAATGATCTTAATGGGTGGCAATCTTGGAAAGAGCTCTGTGGTGGGAGCCCACACATGACATTATTATTCAGCTTTGCAACTAGCTCTGTGATCTTGGACCACTTACTTGTTCCACAAATATGTATCTGGTACCTACCGATAGGTATAATAGTAGAGATATAAGATGTATACCCTTAGTTCTATATACAAAAATCTGCCCTAATGATGGAGGGAGAGAGAGAGAGAGAGAGAGAGAGAGAGAGAGAGAGAGAGGATCCCACATCAGTACCAAGGCAAAATAGGAAGCAGTGTCTCCCTGGAGGAGGAAAGGAATAAGCTGAGAGACCCAAAGGATAGGCACTAAATAGACTAAAGCCATTATGGTAGTCACTAGCTATATGAAACTACTGAACCCTAGAAAAAGGCTAGTCTTGGGGTGCCTGGGTGGCTTAGTCGGTTAAGCATCCAACTCTTGATTTTGAGTCAGATCATGATCTCAGGGTCCTGAGACCCACATTGGGTTCTGTGCTCAGCAGGGAGTCTGCTTAAAGATTCTCTGTCCTCTCCCTCTGCCTCTCCCTCCACTCTCTGTCTCTTTTTCTCTCTCTCCGAAATAAAGAAATAGGGGGGCATCTGGGTCAGTTGAGCATGGGACTCTCGATTTTGGCTCAGGTCATTGGGTTCCATGCTGGCTGTAGAAGCTGCTTGAAATTTTCTCTCTCTCTCTCTGCCTCTGCCCCACCCCTTACTTGCACATGCACTCTCTCTCAAATAAATAAATTTTTAAAAATCTTAAAATAAATAAATAATTCTTTAAAAAAAAAAGAAAAAATGGGTAAGCTGAATTGATATATGCTACATTTCAAAGAATCAGTACCGAAAAAGGAATGTAAAATATCTCAATTTTTATATTGAATGTGATTAAAATGATAATATTATATGTATCTTAAGTTGAATAAAATACATTATAAACATTTAAAAACTATATTTTTATGAGATATGAGATATAATGAAATATAATATAGTAAATATAATATATCTAAAATCTATCACTTTATTTACTTGCAGTTGAAGATCACTGCTCACAAAGGTCATTTATTTAGTTGTTTTGTAATGTCAGACAAATTCATGAGAAAGTAATGATGGGATATGAAGGATGAAAAATGAGAACTGCTCGTTCTCTTCAAAATTTCCATCATTATATGTATTTTCACAAGAATTATAAATAACTAAAGGTAATCATTTTGCCTAAAATTCCCAATCAAGTTTAAGAAACTTTTTGTCTGAATTTCCTAATTCTTAATGGGAGGTTGAATATTCAAATGGACAATGGGCAGACCATTATGAAAATGGAACTTTGATCCCAGTACTCTGGGATCACAACCTGAGCAGAAGGCAGATGCTTAACCAACTGAGCCACCCCGGCAGCCTTAGAGGTCTATATTTCTGATACTTTCTGAGAGTTTAATCAATAACATTGAAGTGGAGCAGAGGAAATGCTCTTCTGTAGACCATATGAAGCACTCTAAAACTGAATTCCAAATGCTCATTCTTGACATTACTCAAATAATGTGCACATTTAACATTCATGATGTACTCAAGGAGCAAAACCCAAGTCATAACAATGATAGATCCGCTTTGTTGATATTGCTTTAGTCTTAGAAGAAAAGGTTTTGAGGCAATTTCATTCTAAAGGCATTACTGAGTACCTATTATTTTCAATTCATTGCACTTAGCAATGAACATAACAGAGATGCAGAAGCTCTCTTCTTTCTACCAATTCTTCAAAGGAAAGAGCATTTTCATTTTAATCAGGTGACATGATGCATTGCTAATTGTTCATGCCAATTCTCTGATCATTTGTAGTTGCAATATGGAGTCATAAAAGGAATCACAAAACCTTGTGCCTTCACTTTTTCTCCAGTTTTATAAGATACCTGCTATAAATGCAAATTAACTTCAAGTAACTCCTGTCTTTTAAAAATCAGATGCGAACTAGTACTTCCCACAACTCTGATAATTGGAATTCTTCCATATGGATTATATAACTTCAGTAATTAAGCACATTCTCAGGACACCTGGGTGGCTCAGCGGTTGAACGTTTGCCTTCAGCTCAGGGCGTGATCCTGGTCCTGGGATCCAGTCCCACATCAGGCTCCCTGCATGGAGCCTGCTTCTCCCTCTGCTTGTGTCTCTGCCTTTCTCCGTGAGTCTCTCATGAATAAATAAATAAAATAAAATCTTTAAAAAAATTAAGTACATTCTCATCTAGAATCTGTATAAAAAAAGAAACTTGTAGATATTTGGGTGGGGGTGGATTAGTGCATATTAGCACATTTTCTATGTCAATTAACTACTTTTAATGTAAATTTAAAAGTTATCAGATAAACAGAAGCATTGAAAAGAGTAAATTGAGAGCATTGTGGGAAGAAGAATAATCTAGTTGATAATTCAAATTAGGATGCCCTTTGGAATCATTTGGAAAGTTTTAAAAATGTACTGATGCCTGGGTCTAACCCCCAGTGATTCTGACTTAGTTGGTCTGTAGTATGGCACAAGCCAGGTGATGCTAATATGCAGCAAAATTTGAGAACCATTGGTCTAGAATCTAGAATCAAGTTTATTACTACTTCGGAGTCATGCCCCTCCTCCAGGGTTTTGGACCCTTTTCTGATTTCATAGGCTTATTAAACAGTTTTGTGATGTTAACTTCATTTCCCAAGTAGGTATTCCTTCTAGGAAGAGATAGTATTGAGGTGGGAGAGCTTGGCTCTTATCTCATGGAGTAGAAGAATGAATCTCATAAAGGAGAGTGAGTAAAGCAATAGAAGTTTTATTAAGTGAGGATACAGAGAAAGCTCTCAGGTGAGAGGGGTCTGGACAGGGTTGCTAGTGTAGGCCCCCATTGACAGTCTTTTATTTAAAACTGACCAGGGAGCCTGTGGCCTTATCATTTTTGTGATGTCCTGGTTTGAGTAAGGACTGGTGATACCATCTTTAACAGCTTCCTTTTGGATCTGGTTAGTCTTTGTTGGTCACAGGTGGCTGTCATTAAAAAAAATCTTCCCTACTCATACCTAGGGCAGGGTGGTCTGGTTTGTTCCCTTATCTCTGGTTTCCTTACATCTCAGCATTTTTGGGATTTTGTTTTGTGCATCTGATTTCATGGCTCCCTACCTATCTCTCCCTACTATTATAAATGATTAATTGATTTTAAAGTCAAATCAGGGACACCTGGGTGGTTTAATGGTTGAGCATCTGCCTTCAGCTTAGGGCTTAACCCCAGGTCCCGGGATGGAGTCCCACATCACACACCCCACAGGGAGCCTGCTTCTCCCTCTGTCTATGTCTCTGCCTCTCTCTCTCTCTGTCTCTCATGAATAAATAAATAAAATCTTTAAAAATAAATAAATGAATAAAGTCAAATCAATCTTTGGTGAGTCCAAGCTGTGTAAAGTAGTGACCTCCTCTCCTACATCCCCACACCCAAGCTGATTGGCTTTGAATATACCTATGATCATCAAGATTCCAGACCTCCTGAGCTAGCAGGCCAACCCTAGTAACAGAAAAGATAACTGCCACACAAAGTCCATTCCACTTGTCAATCTGCTCCCCCCAAAGTACTACATGCTTATTTCTTACATCTGCTTGATCATGCCCATAGTTCTCAATCCTGGTTGTATATTAGAATCACCTGGGAGAAGGATGCCTGGGTGGCTCAGTCTGTTAAGCAACGGAATCTTTATTTCAGCTCAGGTCATGATCTCAGGGTCCTTATATTAATCGATCCCCTGGATTCCATGCTAAGCCTGGAGCCTGCTTAAGAGTCTCTCTCTCCTCCCCACCCCACCACTTAAAAAAAAGACATTAACAGGAAAAGCCAACATGTATAGTTTCTGAATATAAGGGAGATACCCAGGAAAACTGAATAACTTTCTGAAACATCTCTAGCTAAATAGAGAAACAAGATGTTGGGGGTTTGGGGTAGGAGGAAAGAACGCCAATTATGAAAGTTTGAGGAAATGGGTGGCAAGAAGCAAGGGTAATATTGTCATGCAGATTTATGTTGTTGCTTTCTGCACTGATAAATTCTAGAGATTTAGAGTCATCCTTTTGGTACTGAGAGGGAGACACCCTTATAAATGTAAATATTTCTTATAAAAGGATAACTTTTATTATTTTCAGAGCTTCTACAATGTCTGCTGTTTCTTGAAAATAATCAGCTTAAAACAATCCTTACACCAAGAAACATATTTTGGAATGGCAAACATTGAGAACCAGTGTCTTAAGGTGTAATAGTCTCATATATTTACCTAAAACATTTATAAATTTGTGGTGTGTTGTTTGTTTTAGCTGATATTCTTAAGCTGCAGAAATGTGGATATGTATATCTTTTTAAACTTTAAGCCAAGTTGGTTCGTTTGATGACAGATATTATTCAAATTCTAAAAATATATATATTAAATAAAACTGCATGGTAATATACTTACATAGCCCTTACTTTGGCCAGGAGCTCTTCCAACCATTGTCAATATAAATTGACTTATTTACTCTTTCCCCATTTTAGAGATGAGGGAACTTACCCAAGAGCACACACTTCGGGTTAAAGCCAAGATTCAAATGAGCCACTCTGGCTCCAGAGTCAGTAAGCTTAACCACGGTGACCAATGGGTGGGGTTGTTACAACTGCCAGATGCAATGAGGTAGGTAATGTTCTTACACTTCTGTTTTATAGGTAAAGAACTGAGGTACAGAGAAACTTTCCCAGGGCCCCACACCTCATAAGTGGCAGAGTTGGAATTTAAATCAAGCAGCTTGACCTTAAAGTTCATGCTTTGTCAGTAATCTAGACTTCTTTCACAAATATTCAACTGATGCAGCTTTTCAGAAACTTATGTTACTATATATTAGAATTTGATATTTCAAGTTTCGTATGTGCTTCTGGGCTTATTCCTAATATTTTACCCAGGATTTTTACTCTCCTACTACTGCACTAGAGATGCCAGTTATAAAGGATGATACAGCTGCTTTATCAATTTTAGCTCATGGTCTCAAAATTTCCTTGATTCATGCATATATTTGGCACCATAAGTTCATCAAAGCTTCATGTAAAAAGAAAAAAAGATTCTCCATGCCCCTTCCTAAATCTTTGCCAGTTTGCATATCCAAAAATCCTTTAATTTCTTTTATTAGTTTGGTATGTCCTTAATTTAGTATTAAAAATCCAGATATCTCCCAGCTATTGGACATTTTCCATTTCAAACTTTTAGAAACAAATTATTCAGAATTTTACAGCAATAACTATGTAAATAGGACAAATACATCTCAGCCCTTGGCAAATGGCAAGTGGCCTTGAGAATTGAAACAGTTTCACACTGTGGATTTCCATCAATGTTGTAAATTTATTGAGCCTAGTCTGTAAAATGAACCAATTCTAGATTTTAAGAGATGAATTTAGAAGTTCCCTATTTCACATTTTAATGTGCAAACAGATCACCAAAGGCTTGCTCTTGTTAAAAAAATGCAAAAATCTGATTTGGGAGGCAAGGGATGAGATGCTGGGTTCCATATTTCTAGCAAGCTCTCAAGTGATGTCGATGCTGCTGGTCTGTGAACCACATTTTGAATATCAAGGATGCTGTGCTAGTAAAGTGGCTTTCTAAAGGAGGAAAACACAGCTTTGATCTGTTGCTAATTTCCATGATATAAATTTTCCCACAATGGCCAAGTTCCATATCATTGAAAACTAAGTTGGGAAGAGACATGCAGCATAATATATACAATAGGCTCTTGAGAGCAGGCATAAGGTCGCTTTAGCACTCCACTGGGTGTATGTGACTTTAAGCATACTCTATAACAAGATTCAAAATAGTAAGGATGCTGTTCCATTCTGCAAAGGTTAGGGAAACAAAGAATGTTATAGGGAAAATGACTAGAGATTAGTTAAAAAGTGTTAAGAATAGGTACAAAGTAATCTAGTTCCAAGGCTTTGGAGCATGTTTAAAGAGTTAAAATCCATATGGGGCCAATACTGGAGACCTTGACGAAGATTTGATGGTTATAATTTCACATGCATGGATCAGGAGAACATTCATAGAAAATGAAGTGGGGTAAGAACTGGCAAAATGTCTGATGCAAAGAAGGTGAGGGAAACTTTGGCATTCCTGAAGAGTTGGGAATAGGATCATTTTTACAGGGGCTGAACAAAGGCCTCCTGCTTTCACAAATGTTTTATTTTCTGACATGTTTGGAGAATAAAATATTCATATTAATCAAACATTCAAGTTAACAGAGAGTTGACATAGGTAGCATAAAGAGATATCAATGCTTAAAGAACAGAATACAGCAAGTATACAGAACCTA